>NC_047084.1:384825596-385513096 GCF_902459505.1 Geotrypetes seraphini | reverse complement strand
CCAAGGACTTGAACTGTTCGGTGAGTGCCTTCCTGCTGTAGTCTCTCCTGGCGACATCATTTGTCCCAACATGGACTATCACTGCCGTTTCTTCCGTCTCTGCTCCTTCCAGGATCCTTTAAATTATGCCAATGATGTCCTTAATTCTTGCTCCTGGGAGACAGGTCACCAGCAGATCGTCTCTCCCTCCTGCTACGTGACTGTCCACCTGTCTTAGGATCGAGTCTCCCACCAGGATTGCAGATTTCCCTTTTTTCAGTCTCCGCTGTGGTCGCAGATCAGGGTCCTTGGTAGTTCTCGTTTCTTCTCCCTCAATGTGCTGGTAGGATCTTGCCTCTTTCTCCTGTGAGTTTCCTCCATGGGATCCTTCTGCCTTGGTGTCAGATGGTTCGTGTCCTCCGTTTTGTGCATCCTCCTTGTTCCTGTGCAGATCGTGTTCTTGCTCTTCCACTCTCCTGTAGTCATCCTTGATGAACTTCTCATCTCCTCAATACTCTTCCACTCTCCTGTAGGCGTCCTCGATGAACTTCTCAAGTTCCCCGACTTGTTCTTCGATGTGCCTCTCTCTCATAGGGTAACCATCTGTCTGGAAGGGGTCTTCCGAGATGTAGAGTCCCTCCAGTTTCCAGATCCTGTGCTTCAGATGGCTGACTTCACTCTTCAAGCTCTTCAGTTTCTGACATCGTCTGCACATATATGACTGTCTCCCTGAGGGGAGGTAGTCGTACATGTGGCAGTCTGTGCAGTACACTGGGAAGCTCAACCTCTGGGCTCCTGCAGCTTCCATTCTTGAGCGCCTTCTAGAAATTCCTGTACTCTTGCTTGTGCACTCACTCTTATTCCTGGCTCTTCCTGATCTTCTTCATCTTTTGCTTCCTTCTGCTTGTGCGTGCGCGTTGTCCTTCTCTTCCTAGCCCTCTGTGCCTGCTAGAACCTTTTGCTTGAGTTTGCCTTTTCTTAACCCTCTATCGTTGCCATTCTGCTTGTGTGAGTTCTCTCTGCCTGTGTGTATTCTCTTTTCGCTTGTGTGTGCTCTCTCTGCTGCTGCCCTAAGCTGAGGTGCGTGTAGTTACCTTTTGGGCCTGCCTCCTGGGCCCACCCTTTTTCCTGCCTTCTGTTCCTGCTGCTTTTCTTCTGCTCCCTCTGCGCTTGCCTCTTCTCTCTGCTCTTGTGTGGGTGCGGTCCCCTTTGACCTACCTGTTCCTTGTCTTCAGTGCCTTTGTCTCTTGACTTCACTTGCCTGTAGGTGTTCTTCCTCCTTGCGCCTGCTACTCCCTTACCGTGCTGTCTCTCCTTGTGTGTGTTCTTGGGTGTAGTGGTCTGGCTCTTCTTAAGGCTCTTCACAAAGGCGCTCTTGCTAAGGCGAGCACCTTTGCTGCATGCCTTCGCTGCGCACCGAACGGCTGAGCGCCATTGGCTCCCCCCCCTTTTAAGGGGGAGTCCGGTCGCTGACACCGCTGGTGACGCGGTGCGGTGGGAGGAGCTAACTCTCGCCGCTACCCACTGCCGCTAACCCCTGCTTCCTCCGGTTCTTTTCCTCCTGCTACCATCTCCTTCCTCCTCCCGTCTGCTTCACCTGCTTCCTCAGCCGCTGCCTGCACTTGCTACCTCCATGCGGCTGCTGAGACCTTCGCGCCACGGCTCCCTTCTTTTAAGGGAGAGTCCGGACGCCGACGCCACTGGTGACGCGGTGCGGGTGGGCGAAGCTAACTCGCTGCTACCCGCTGCCGCTAACCCCTGCTACCTCCGGTTCTTTTCCTCCTGCTACCACCTCCTTTCTCCTCCCTTCTGCCTTCACCTGCTTCCTCAGGCACTGCCTGCCTCCACGCTGAGCCAGTTGGAAGGCTCAATGGGAGCATCTTGAATTTAATTTAACTTTTCCTGTGTGAATCTTTAATTTTGGCCCTGCAAACCTTCCTCAATCATCAGACCGGGAGCAGCTTGGAGGACTCCTTGGGTGTGGAAGCGCACTCTGCCCCCCCCCCCCCCTCCCTGACATTACCACGCTGAGCCAGTTGGAAGGTTCAGTGGGAGCTTCTTGAATTTAATTTTACCTGTTTTAACTTTTACTTTGATCCTGCCAACTTTCCACAATGAAACTAATCTCACAAACACATACCCAGATCATCCTACTGCTAATCCTCCTCTTAACCAGCTGGAAGGCAGTGGCAAACAACCTTTTCCCAACACCCACCAGTTCAACTACAAACAAAATCCACCACCTAACCAGAATATCAATAGACAGAAGCTCAAACCACCAGACCAATATTCAACACTCCATCACTCCAACATGGGGAAGAAGATCAATAAACCCCAGGACCAAACCTCACCATCACCCTAAATCTCTCATCTACCCAATAACAACCCACAACCCTCAAACAGAGCTCACCACACTTACATGTGCCTACTTAAACATCAGAGCCATAGGCCCCAAAACAGAACATATCATAAACTGGATAAAAAAAACGAAAACCTAGACTGCCTCTTCCTCACAGAAACCTGGCTAACATCAGATACAGATCCCAGAATAACGGAAGTCTGCCCTCAGGGATACAAAATAACAGTGGTCTGCAGAGAGAAAAAAAGAGGACTAGCAATCTTAATCAAAGAATCCCTAACCCTAAATATACTTGAAAAAACATCCACCTCATACATTGACTTTCTAGCCTGCGAACTCTCATGCTCCATACTAAAAGGTTCACTAAACTGCATGCTCTGCTACATAACACCAGGAAACTGGACCACAGTAAGGCCTGAACTTGAAGACTTCATATACAGAAACTTACTAACAGCAACCTACAACCTAATCCTAGGGGATCTAAACCTACACTTTGAAGACCAATCATCCAAACAAGTTGATAACTTCCTTTTATTTCTCAATGCCTTATCATTCCAGATTTTAGACCCACAAACTACTCATGAGAAAGGTCACCAACTTGACATCGCAGCCTTCATGACCCATCAACCATCTCAATCAGAAATTCATACATCTAATAGAATATGGTCCCGATCTCTCTGGTCAGACCACTACACATACTCCATCAACATCAACTAGACCAAAAACAAATCCACACCAAAATCCAAAAAGTAACCTACACCTCATGCATACACATCGAGCCAATCAAATTCTGGAATAAAATAGACAATACAATACAGGAATGCAACCCCAAAGACTTCATTTCACAATGGTGCAAACTGAACACTCACACCCTTGATGAGCTAGCCCCAATAAAAACCAAAACCAGACCCAGCAGACGATCAGACCAATGGTTTGACAATGAACTACTCCTACTCAAAAGACAATGTAGACTAGAAAGAAAATGGAGAAGAACTAACCTAGAACACATAAAAACTGCCTGGAAAAAACTAAACAAACAATACAAACTACAACTAAAGGATAAGAGAAAAGCATACTACACCAATTTAATAGGCACAGAAACTCAAGACACCAAAAAACTATTTCAAATACTAAAAGATCTAACTGACACCAAACCCTACTTGACCACTAACAATACCCCCCCCCCTCAGCCACCCTATTAGCAGAACACTTCAAGAACAAAATTACAAATGCCAGAGCTACCCTCAACGGTACCCCAACCCACCTAAAAGAAATCACAATACCCCCCCACAGAAAAAGAATCAACAGCTGCAGACAGAACCTGGTCCCACTTCTCCACTATACCATGGTCCGACCTTAACAAATTCTACATAAAGTAGCCACGCATCATGTGACCTCAACCACTGCCCATCATATCTCTTAAAAACCTCCAGCATGAAATTCCGTGACCTACTCCTACAATGGATACAAACCATGCTCACAAATGGCCTCTTCCCAACTGACCTCAGCTAAATCGTTGTCACACCGATCCTAAAAGACCCTAAAGGAGCAACGGATCAACCATCCAATTACAGACCCATTGCCTCACTACCTCTTTATGTCAAACTAACAGAAGAGCTAGTAGCCAAACTCCTCACCAACTATCTGGAAGACCACAACATACTCCACCCCACGCAATCTGGCTTCAGAACCAACTTCAGCACAGAGACACTACTAGGTTCCTTTGTTGACACAGCTAGACAACACCTCAGCACAGGCAAAAAAATGCTGCTCATACAACTGGATCTGACCACAGCATTTGACCTGGTAGACCATAACATCCTACTGCAAATTTTGGACACAATAGGTATCACTGATAAGGTATACTCATGGTTTGAAGGATTCCTCAAATCCAAAACCTACAGAGTAAAGTCGGACAATTAAAAATCAGAAACTTGGTCCAACCCCTGCGACGTACCCCAAGGATCCCCACTATCCCCCTCTTCAATCTCTATACTGCCTCCCTCGGCGCCTGCCTGGACAAACTAGGCCTAACCTCATATAGCTAAACTGATGACATCACCATTCTCATACCTTTTGAACAATCGAAGCCCTCTATGACAGACACACTACACCGCACACTAGAAATGGTAGTAACATGGATGAGAGATCATAAACTGAAGCTGAACCCAGACAAAACAAAATTCATCCTACTCGAAAATGACAAAGTCCCAACCATAACCAATATAGAAATAAACTCAATCAATTACCCCATTCAATCCACCCTAAAACTACTAGGAATGACCATAGATAGATGTTGCACCATGCAACCACAAATTAATAAAACAATACAGAAATCATTTGCAGTTATGAGAAACTTAAGACAAGTTTGAAAATTCTTCAATAGAACACAATTCCAGCTCTTAGTACAATCCCTAGTCCTACGTCTTTTAGACTATTGCAACATTCTCTACCTCCCCTGCCCAACAATGATAAAACAACTACAAACAATCCAAAACACAGCACTGAGACTTATCTATTCATTGAGGAAACATGACCACATCACAGAGGCATACCTCAACTCACACTAGCTTCCAATTCCGGCAAGAATACTATTCAAATTCTACTATTTAAAACCATAAACGGCGACAGCCCAACCTACCTAATCAACTGTCTCATCCAAACTACATCAATGAGACATAGGAAAACCCACACTCCATTCACATACCCTCCAATCATAGAAGTCAAACGGAAAAAACTATATGATGGCCTCCTAGCCACACAAGCAGCAAAACTCGACAACCAAATCTCTAATATACTAATTATGACCCCAGACTACAAAACATTCAGAAAAGAAATAAAAACTCTACTCTTCAAGAAGTTCCTGCAAATGACTTAATACCTCTAGCTCCTTCCCACTTCCCAATACCACTCCCCAATACCTTCCCGATTCCCCAAAGAAACATCATCTACTCCTTATCTCCTCTAGAAATTACCAGATATCTTTTTCATGTAATACCTTTTTTGTAATTCTTTGTAATCCGCCTTGAACCGCAAGGCAATGGCAGAATAGAAATATAATTGTTTATATCTGTATGTTTATCTGTATGCACTTTTTCTAAAGTTTGGAAAATTAATAAAGATTTAAAAAAAAGAATGCCTTATTTTGTGGAGCTAAGATACAGATTTATTCCACGATGTGGCAACCAAACTGAGAAGGAAAGGTTTTTTAGCCTTATAATCTCGACTTGTGGAGATGGGAGCTACTTTTATTTTTTCAAAGTTCCCTTTCAAATGTTAAGTTACTTTTCAAAGTAAAGATTACATTTTTGGGGGACCCTGTTCAGCTAACACAATTTCTTGATCAAAAATGATGATTTTGAGTTTTTCTTTTGATGCAGCTGTTTTCTAAATGAGGAGTATATAATAATAAGAGGCCTCTAGATTTAAGGGAAGAAAATTATCTTTCCTTAGGTTTGTTTTCTTGTTAATTTTTCCTATACAAATTGCACTCTTCATTTAATCAGGGCTTGTTGGAATTTCCTATTTAGTTTAGAACTAAGATTGCAAATTGTAAAAGGTTATGATTTTGAATTCCATATCTTGTATATGCTCCTTTTTGTAAACATTTATTTGAATATTCTTTAAAAAAAAGAACTGTAGACAAGAGGGAGGCATTGACTGTGGACTAACAGGCAGTAAGCCTGAGTGTTTTTGTTTCTCCTTTTCAAATATCGGCTTGTTTTTGCCTCTTTGGCAATTCAAAAAGAGAGAGAGGAGACTGAAGCTGTTTAAAGCTCCAGGTACCTAATAAGGCCTGGCAGTTGACCTGCTTTTTTGTTCATGTTGTTAGAACTGTACAAAACTACTGAACAAGGATATTACCGTGACCGGGAAGTATCCTGAGACATACGGTCAGTGTTCTACCTAGCACCTTTTAGCCGGGCGCTCCGCCCGGCAAATTTTGGTGAGCGCCTGGCTGTCAACTTGGAAGGTCGCGAATCCTGCTGCCACTGCTCAAGTTTTTTTGTTTTGTTTTTAACTCTCACCGGCTTGGGGATTCCCTGGGCTGATTTAGCACAGCCTGAAGAGCTGTCGGAAGTACACAAATCAATCCTCGATGCGGGGCCCATATCCAAGAGGTTACAACCAGCGACTGACTCACCCCGTGATCTCTTACATCTGAACATCGGGATCAGAAACCAAAACATCTCCAACTCCAGGTTAGGTCTTTCAGTCACTTGCTCAGCTGAATCCAGTATACAGGCAGATGAAGAGCCAATCCTCACTTCATGGGGCGGGGCCTGTAACAGTCTATCACGGAGGGGGGGAGAGGCGTGGGTTAGGAGCATGAACAGCTCACTCTCCTGGTATGCATGGGAGGGGAGAGATATGGGTGACCAACTCTATAGGGATCGAGGTCTGTGTCATGCCCAGGCCAACTGCCTCAAAATGGAGAATCTGCTTCCACTAAAGGGGTCGTGGGTCAAGAAGGAAATGACATGTCTGTGGATAGTATTGATTTTACTGCAATAGAGCTGAAAAAAGGACATTCTCAAGGCAACCAAAGAATAAACTACAGGAGCATTTCAAAGGCACACCGACAATCACGTGCAGGACATTTGTGCGCCAGTGCACACTGAGACCTGACAATTTTTTATTTTTGAGGGCTACGAAGTAACCCAGTTTTTGAGGGGGGGTTTCCCTTCATAACCTTTCCCTTCGTAACCCTCAAAAATAAAAAATTGTCGGGTCTCAGTGTGTGCTGGCGCGCAAATGTCCGGCGTGCGATTGTTGGCGCCTTTATTTTTTTGTTGCCTTGAGAATGTCGGGTGAGAGTGCGATTGTCAGCATGCCATTGTCCTGTGGTCACCGGGATTTCTGAGGAAGAAGGTCCAGATCCAAAGCGCAAGGTTAAGTTTTCTACAGCTCCTATCAACGTAAGGTGAATTTAATGTTTGTTGACTCTGGTTGCCGATTTAACCTGCATTAATATTCAGGTTTATAATTGTTTAATCTTTCTAGAGCTCATACCCTTTTTTGCTCACCTAGTTTGTGTTAATTAAAATCTTTATCCTGCTGCTTCTGTTAAAAATTGTGATCTGGAAGTTTAGGGGTTTTTTATTTCCTCATTAAGGTCAGTTGCCTATAACATTTTTTTTCTTATATCTGATATCTGACCTATCAAATAGGTCTTCTGTTTTCTTGAATACTAGAACTTTCTTTTGTGATTTAGAAAATAAGTACAGGAAAAGCACATGGTTTTTAGGATTAGTAAATTAGAAAGCAGTAATGTCCACAAAATGAAAGTGCCAAGGAGGGGGTTTAACTCCACCTCATGAGTTGATACTTGGATACTAGAAAAAAAAAAGATTTTGTACTCTTTCTAGTTCTGACTCTCACCTCCTTCAGCTTTCTCTCTTCCTTATCTGTTGCAATGTTATGCAGCTCCTATATCCAAGCATGTTTTAGGTGCATGGGCAATCTGGCTTCTGAGGTTTTTCAACTTACTTGTAGTGTCACTATCAGCATAAAATGGACATACCCTTGAGAGGGAGCATGACCTCTTGCAGATCTATTTGAATGTGGCATTCAGCACCTAGCCAGTGCTTGCATTGTATTGGGTCATAAAGCTTGTAAAAAAGTTTGAGTTGTCCTTTCATTTTGAAGTGAACCTTTTGAGTTTGGAGTTAATCACAATGAAGAGTTCATTTTATCGTGGGTTTTTTTTTAGCTTTATATTTAATTAACTGATTACAGTAATTCATTTTCTTTACATTTTAATTTGCTGATAGTGCTGCCCAATTCAGGGCAAAAAAATTTTTGATTTGGCCTATTGAATTGATTTTTTAATCAATTCACTTTTCCTGCTGAATCAGGTGTTTTCCTTTTTTTAATGGCCTGGTGGTTTTATTTTTGTAGCCTCTTCACCCCCGACCACCTTTCCCTCTCCAACTCCACACTCTGAAACCGGAAGTTATGTCATGGGGAGGAAGGAGAAGGGAAGCAAGCACGCAGTGTTAGCATTACAACACAAGAGCATGAGTTCAATTCATAAGAACATAAGAACTGCCATCTCCGGATCAGACCTACGGTCCTTCGAATCCGGTGATCCACACACACGGAGGCCCAGTCAGGTGTACACCTGGTGTAATTTTAGTCACCCATATCCCTCTATGCCTCTCGTAAGATGTGCATCTAATTTGCATTTGAATCCTATAGGCTAAGGCGGGAAATAGGGCAGAGAGCGAGTCGAAAGGAGGGAGAGAAGCTTACAACTTGCTGCTCTTGTTTGCTTCAGGTCTTCCTTGCTGCCATGTCCTACCTTCGTGGAAATAGAAAGTACCTGGCAGTGAGGAAGGCCCAAAGCAAACAAGAGAAAGTTGTGAATGCTGGGTTGCCGATGGGTGTGTGACAGGGAAGGGGGGAAGGGAGAGGAAAGATAGATGCCAAGACCATGGGAGGGAGGGATGGAAAGGAGATACCAGACCATGGAGGGGGGAGGGAGATATATGCCAGACCAGGGGAAAGGAAGGAAGGAGGGAGAAAAAGGAAGAAGAGGAGATGCAATAATGGAGGGGGAGATGGAAGGAGAGAGATGCCAGGGCATGGAGGGAGGGAAGAGAAACTAAGGAGACAAATGCAAGACCAGAGGGAAAGGAAGGAAAGGAGGTGCCAGAGCAAGGAGGGAGAGATAGGAGAGAGATATGCCAGACCATGGGGTGCAGTGGGAAGGAAGGAGAGAGATGCCAGAGCATAGGGGAGGGGGTAGAGACAGAAAAATGGAGAGGGGGTGAAGCTATAATGAATCATGTTCAAAGGAGAGAAAGGACACAGGATATAGTTTATTGAAGGGACATAGAAAGAGGGAAGATGCTGTATTGAAGAGAGGGTGGATGATGATTGGAAGGGGCAGAGAGAGGATGGACAGTAAGTGGAAGGGGTAGAGAGAGAGAATTGGATACTTCTTAAATTTAATAAAAATATTCTGGCACAAGTGTCAAACCTTAAAAAAGGAAGTCATATTGAGCATGGGAAAATAATTAATAATAATTAAATAATAAAAATAGTACACATTTAATTTTCCCCACCACCAAATTTCCTTATCCCGCCCCACCCGGCTACTTCTTCATGCCACCCGGCTGGAAAAAATTTCTGGGGAGAACACTGCATACGGTGTTGCTGTTGTGGTTTCAGCCTGACAAATAAACGCCCCTTGTTTGAGAACTGTAGACAAGGAGGCATTGACTGGAAAAACAGGCAGTAAGCCCAAGTTTTTTTTGTTTCTTCTTTTGGAATTTCGGCTTTTTTTCCCCCTTTGGCTTTTCAAGAGAGAGAGGACATAAGTGTAAGGTTTAGCCCCAAAATGTAAGAATTTGGAGGAGTAATGTTGAAGCAAATAAGCCCCAATGATATAATGTGGCGGCCTTACAATCTGCCAGGTCCCGGGTTCGATACCCTCATTGAAGATTCAGTAGGAAGTAGAATTACTGACAAAGACAGCTAAGAGTGCTTGCATAAAGAATATAATGTGCAAAAATAGGCTTACTATTACAGAAAAGCAAGATTTATAAAAATACATCGAGCATTATAATTGTACAGAAAGAAATAAAAATGTTTTACAAATACAGAGACTGCTTCTGTGCTCTTGTGAATGAGAGATAAAAGACAGTTTTCCTGCATTATAGAGTCCAGAGGAAAGAGGAAGAGAGAGGAGAGGGGTGATAGTCCAGGCTTCAAAGAGAGAGTTGTCCAGAGAGAATTCATCTCATATTTATAAGTTTGAGACCTGTTCTAAAAATAGAATCTATTGAAATTAAGTACCCCTATCTTTTGTAAACTGTTTGAAACAATGGTGAATAAAATGAGTGGGGTGTGAGAGACTGGAGAAGGAAAGAACGACAACTGTCCCTCACAGACTGGAGTCAAATGTAATTTCCAGTATCAATCTGACAATGGTTTCTGATTAACCTATCTGTGCTAGAACATGCAGCTGGGGCTACTGTCTATCTTAAGTTGTCCATCTTAAGCACCAGACATTAACACGTCTTAGCACCTTAGCTGTACCAAGGTCCTTTGTTACCTTTAAGCACTGATGTACAGAATCAATAATATCTGAACTATCAGAAAGAATGACTTTATTGGTTTCGTTAGTCTTTGAACAAGACGTAAAAGCTATTTTTCTTATATATTTTCGTTCTTCAAAGATGTTCTATGGGAAAAAAGTTTACATAGATCCTGATGTAGCAAGACATACACAGGAACGTAGGAAATTGTTTCTTGAAATGAGACTTGAAACTGTCTCTTTAGGTGCTACATTTCTTTTAGCCTACCCCTGTAAATGCCTTGTTAAATATTTAGGGATAAAATATGTGTTTTATTCTCCTGAACAACTCCAAGCTTTCTTGGATTTGAAGAAATTGACCACAGGAAATGTTTAGTCTAATTATGAACAGCAGTTAGGAAAAGGGATTCTTAAGAATGCTGTTAAGTCTTTATGATTAATTGTATGAATAAGTTACTTTTCACTTATCGTAATTCTTCCCTCACTGATTGAGGTCTAAGGTGCTATTGATTGTTTCTTTTAAAGTATAAAGATTTTCATTCTTTATTTGTGTAGCTAATTTCAATTTCAAGAATTGCTGTAACAAGAGTTAATTCTTGTAATTTAATTTGAAAATTGATAAATAAAAATAAAAAAGCACTGATGTAATTTAGGCATGTTGGGGCAATCTAAGGATGTCTGCACTGACTTGCCCTAAGGTCAGATATGAATGATGTGATCTCCCATAGGCCTTTGCTGACATTGGTTAGGCCACCAGAAAATGCTGACTGCTAGCAATCCTAGGCTTACATCTCCCACACTTTTTTTTTTTTTTGAAGGCAAACTTACGGTACCCTTCTATATGGCATGCACTTCTGCAACTGTTTTGTAAACAGCCAGTTCGCCCTTCAAAGATGCCTCTCTTACCTCCAACATTATATCAGCATGTCCCCTTGTCCTGCAGTCTCCAGACTGTGAAGATAAACAGTTCCCATTATGAGTTCAAACCTCTGTCTTAGGTTGTATAGGTTGTGGGTGAGGACATTCAATATGCTATATCTTACCCGTCTGAGTGAATGAACAGTGCATAAGGGATGCAGGAAGCTTTCTCAGGAGGTTCAGGCTTAAAGGTACCAAGATGCCATAAGTATGAGAGTATGGGATATGAGATCATATATTATGTCTGACCCTGGTATGCAATGCAATTGGCCATGCCAAATCAACCAAATCAATCAAATTAGCCAAATTAGCAAGTGTCAGAGATGATACTGGAAAACCATGTATAACTGTCTTAAAAGGAACTTTGTGGGATATGCGTTGTAAAGAAATGTACATGTGTTTCATTTTACATCAAAGGAAATTCACAATACATATCAAAATTTGTACAATAATTAATATAATGATAGAGTGAATTAAAACATTAAAGACATGATTTGCAGTAGGCGAATACCCAAATAAAGTTCTCAAACTGAGACATGAACGTCTTGTAGCAAATTTTCAAGTTTGTGCAATCTGTTCATTTTTAAAACTGATGGTATGATTCACTTCTTTGGAGGTTTTCTTAAGTTGTTCTATGTAGGCATGGAGTTCTGTAATATTCAGCAGCTTGTGGAATGTCTCGTTCCCCATGCCAAGAGGGAGTGGATGTACAGCATATGAAATAAAGTCTGGAATGTCCATAGAATCATTAATTACCAGAGGTGTGGAGTAGGTTGTCCCATTAATGGTGATGGAGGACAGAGGTGAATGACACCAGGTATTGTTCAGTAAATAGCTTGAACTGTACAGCAAAGCGTTCTTAGAAAGGTGGCTGTCATGAATTCGGGGATCTAACAAACAGGAAATATTTTGTGGAAAGAACAGGTGAAAACAAGTGTCCAGCTCTGAGGTGATACAGTATCTGTGAGGAAGAAGGAGATTATTGCAGTCAGGGTACAGGAAGATAACAGTCCAGTAGGAGCTGACAATATCTTTAAACTGGCGAGGTGCATACTTGGGATGAAATGATGTCTGCTCAAGAGCTGTCAGTCTCTTTAAACTTGTAAAGTTCACCCTGGGATGACATGGTGTTTGCACATACCGGGAGAGATACACCAGCTTGAAAGGAGTCCAGGTATCCAGCAGAGATAGCAAGAGAGAGAGAGAGAGACCATGTTGCCTGTACTGTGTGTGGCAATATGTAACAATATTAATGCATTTACTTGGTATAGGTATTGCCAGAGATCCCATATTCAGGCAATTAATGTACTTAATCCAAAAAGATATGTTTTTGTGTGTTGAACACAACTATTGTGGCACACTACAGACCATAATTATGTACTGATTGTATTTTTTTTTTAAGTCAGAAATGTGTACTGAATTGAGCATCATGGAATAAACACTATAAAACCTTTTCTTAATAATATAACCCCGAAGTAAGCTACACCTAGGCTATGAAAAATATAGCTAAAAGGACATTGCACAATTGGGCTAGTAAAAATTGGGAAAAGAGCTCTAGAAATGGCCAATGTTATGTATCCTGGGGTACCCTATAAACTAAAACAAATAGACAAAACAGAGACCACATGGCACAGACAAACAGAAAACACAGACTTGTAGGTTTTTCTTCCAGCTGTCTAGGAATCAGGGCTGTACTTAAATCTGCAAATAAACACTGTTATATGACAAAAAAAATGCATACATGAGCAAAGTATATTTACATATAATGCATAGCATAACCATCTCATATTCAGAAAAGGCATAACACTAATGTCTCCTTGGAGAATCTCTTTCTCTGCAGTGATAAACAGGATACTTGGAGTACATTAAAATATCTCTGTGTTAAAACTGGTCTAGGATAAACATGTATGTATTCTAACTGGCTGCTAGGATACAGAAGAAACATTTTAAATCAACCACATCATCCGGGTCATTTAGAGCAAAATTTGTCCATGTTCCATTCAGGCCGACCTGGACCACATGTCTACCACCTGGGTCCCAGTGAACTCTGAGGAGTAGACACTGCTGTGGAAAGGTCAGGTGCAGGCTAGATGTGTCTTCTGTTGTCTCCACTGTAGTGTCCTGGTATTCAGAGGCAAGGGGCAGATTCCAAAAATCATTAGACATGTCTAAGACAGAAAAATGCACATTTGGGGGTTACATTTTAGAGTAATTTCAGAGCAAGAGGCTGCCACTGGTACCACAGACTTTGAAACCTTATTTAGGGCCCAAGAGTCTATAGTGAGCCTAATGGAGCCCCCTGGTTTAGCATCTGACCAGGCTGGAGGGACACATGCTGAAGAGAGAGGTCCACTCCTCCATCTTAGGCACCAGTTCTGTTGACAAAATTTCAGTGTGCCTTTTCCCACAATCTAGCTTCTCTTGTGCCCAAACTGAAACATCTGCAGCCTCTGAGTGAGTAACAATAAGGTCATGCTGCTGCGCTGGCATTTTACACTGCATGGCTAACTGAGCAGCAATAACCTCATGAATTGGAATTCTTTTGTCCTGCCACAATGCAAGACCAGCCACTTCCATTATTTCTGTCTCTGCATTCTCACTCGTGTTGGCTTTAGTTTCTACAATGTTCGGTGCTGGGGCCAATCCTGTTCAATATGTTTGTGAGTGACACTGCTGAAGAGTTAGAAGTAAAAGTTTGCCTTTTTGCATTTGATACCAAGATTTGTAACAGAGTAGACACAAAAGAGGAAGTGGAAAATACGAAAAAGGTTCTGCAAAAGTTAGAGGAATGGTCTAATGCCTGGCAACTAAAATTCAATGCAAAGAAATGCAGAGTAATTGGGGATAATTGGAAGGAACCGTATATGCTGGGAGGAGAGAAGCTGATATGCACGGATGGGGAGAGGGACCTCGGGGCGATAGTGTCCGAAGATCTAAAGATGAAAAATCAGTGTGACAAGGCAGTGGCTGCTGCCAGAAGCATTCTGGGCTGTATAAAGAGAGGCATAGCCAGTAGAAGGAAGGTGTTGATGCTCCTGTACAGGTCATTGGTAAGGCCCCACTTGGAGTATTGTGTTCAGTTTTGGAGACCGTATCTGGCGAAGGACGCAAGAAGACTTGAAGCGGTCCAGAGGGCGACAAAAATGATAGGAAGCTTGCGCCACAAGACGTATGAGGAGAGACAGAAAGCCCTGAATATGTATATCCTAGAGGAAAGGAGAGACAGGGGAGATATGATTCAGACGTTCAAATACTTGAAGGGTATTAACGTAGAACATACTCTTTTCCAGAGAAAGAAAATGGTAAAATTTGAGGTTGAGGGGTAGTAGATTCAAAGGCAATGTTAGGAAATTCTACTTTACGGAGAGGGTGGTGGATGCCTGGAATGCGCTCCCGAGAGAGGTGGTGGAGAGTAAAACTGTGACTGAGTTCAAAGAAGCATGGGATGAACACAGAGGATCTAGAATCAGAAAATAATATTAAAAATTAAACTAAGGCCAGTACTGGGCAGACTTGCACGGTCTGCGTCTGTATATGTCCATTTGGTGGAGGATGGGCTGGGGTGGCCATTTGGTCTGTGTCTGTATATGACCATTTGGTGGACATGGTCTGGCGAGGGCTTCAATGGCTGGGAGGGTTTAGATGGGATGGAGTAGGTTTTAACAGAGATTTCGGCAGTAGGAACCCAAGCACAGTACTGGGAAGAGCTTTGGATTCTTGCCCAGAAATAGCTAAGAAGAAAAAATTTTAATTGAATCAGGTTGGGCAGACTGGATGGACCATTTGGGTCTTTATCTGCCGTCATCTACTATGAGGAAATGGAAGCCGAGATGAAGCGTGAATGCAAAAGCGGCAACACGGTTATTATGGGAGACTTCAACTACCCTGGGATAGACTGGAGGCTTGGAAGCTCGAAATGCGCTAGGGAAACAAAATTCCTGGAAGCTACACAGGATTGTTTCATGGAACAGCTTGTTAGAGAACCGACGAGAGGAAATGCCACTCTGGATCTAATCCTAAATGGGTTAAGGGGACCTGCAAAGGAAGTAGAAGTAGTGGGACCATTGGGAAACAGCGATCATAATATGATCAAGTTCAAGGTTGAGGTAGGAGTGTCAAAAGGCAAGAGATCCATTGCGACAACGTTTAACTTCAGGAAAGGAAACTACGAAGCAATGAGGGAATTGGTAAGGAAGAAACTTAGGAACACTTCCAAAACATGGCTAACGGTAAATCATGCCTGGTCCTTCTTCAGGGACATGGTGAGCGAGGCGCAAAATCTGTATATCCCCAGATTCAGGAAGGGGTGTAAAAAGAATCGAACAAAAGACCCGGCGTGGATAACCAAAACAGTGAAGGAAGCGATAGGCAATAAGAAAAAATCATTCAAGAAATGGAAAAAGGACAAAACTGAGGGGAGCTGGAAAGAGCACAAGAAGCATCAAAAAGAATGTCACCGTGAGGTTCGGAAAGCCAAAAGAGAGTATGAAGAGAGGCTAGCCAGGGAAGCAAGAAATTTCAAACCATTCTTCAGATATGTTAAAGGGAAGCAGCCGGCTAGAGAGGAAGTGGGACCGCTGGACGACGGAGACAGGAAGGGAGTGGTGAAGGAGGAGAAGGTAGTGGCAGAAAGACTTAACATGTTCTTCTCGTCTGTATTTACAAACGAAAACACGTCCAACATACCGGAACCTGAGCAATTCTTCAACGGAAGTCAGGCAGAAAAATTAACATCCATAGAAGTGAGCCTTGAGGACGTTCGTAGGCAGATAGAAAAACTAAAAACTGACAAATCCCCGGGTCCGGATGGCATACATCCAAGGGTTCTGAAGGAATTAAAGGAGGAGATAGCGGAACTACTGCAGCAAATTTGCAACTTATCCCTGAAAACAGGCGAGATCCCGGAAGATTGGAAGATAGCCAACGTTACGCCCATCTTTAAAAAGGGATCAAGAGGTGACCCGGGAAACTACAGGCCGGTGAGCCTGACTTCGGTTCCAGGGAAAATGGCAGAAGCACTGATAAAAGAAAACATCGATCAACATTTTGAAAAAAATGAACTTCTGATAACCAGCCAGCATGGTTTCTGCAAGGGAAGATCGTGCCTAACGAATTTATTGCACTTCTTCGAAGGGATCAACAAACGGATGGACAAAGGAGACCCCATAGACATCATATATCTAGATTTCCAAAAAGCCTTTGACAAGGTGCCCCATGAACGTCTACTCCGGAAACTGAAGAACCATGGGGTGGAAGGAGACGTACATAGATGGATCAGAAACTGGTTGGAGGGTAGAAAACAAAGGGTAGGAGTGAAGGGTCACTACTCCGACTGGAGGAGGGTCACGAGTGGTGTCCCGCAGGGCTCGGTGCTCGGGCCGCTGCTATTTAATATCTTCATAAATGATCTAGAAACAGGAACGAAGTGCGAGATAATAAAATTTGCGGACGACACCAAACTATTTAATGGAGCTTGGACTACAGAGGACTGCGAAAAGTTGCAAAGGGACTTGAACAAATTAGAAGAATGGGCGGCGAAATGGCAGATGAAGTTCAACATTGAAAAATGTAAAGTATTACATGTGGGGAGCAGAAACTCGAGGTACAACTATACAATGGGAGGAATGTTATTGAATAAGAGTACCCAGGAAAGGGACTTGGGGGTAATGGTGGACATGACAATGAAGCCGTCGGTACAGTGTGCAGCGGCTGCTAAGAGAGCGAATAGAATGCTTGGTATAATCAAAAAGGGTATTACAGCCAGAACGAAAGAAGTTATCCTGCCGTTGTATCGGGCGATGGTGCGCCCGCATTTGGAGTACTGCGTCCAATATTGGTCGCCGTATCTTAAGAAGGATATGGCATTAGTCGAGAGGGTTCAAAGGAGAGCAACACGTCTGATAATAGGTATGGAAAACCTGTCATATTCTGAGAGATTGGAGAAGCTGGGTCTCTTTTCCCTGGAGAAGAGGAGACTTAGAGGGGATATGATAGAGACTTATAAGATCATGAAGGGCATAGAGAGAGTAGAGAGGGACAGATTCTTCGAACTTTCGAAAAATAAGAGAACAAGAGGGCATTCGGAAAAGTTGAAAGGGGACAGATTCAAAACAAATGCTAGGAAGTTCTTCTTTACCCAACGTGTGGTGGACACCTGGAATGCGCTTCCAGAGGACGTTATAAGGCAGAGTACGGTACTGGGGTTCAAGAAAGGATTGGACAAATTTCTACTGGAAATGGGGATAGAGGGGTATAGATAGAAGATTACTGCACAGGTCCTGGACCTGTTGGGCCGCCGCGTGAGCGGACTGCTGGGCACGATGGACCTCGGGTCTGACCCAGCAGAGGCATTTCTTATGTTCTTATGTTCTTATGTTCCTTTTCTACAGGGATAGACACACACTTTAAAGCTGTGTCATTTATACCCTAAATCTCATACATTTCCATATTTTCTGATCTCCAGTAGGAGGTGCTCTATTTGTAAAACTGATTCTGGCCCCTGTGTCAATCAACGCTAATTTATCCTGACCCTCTATGGTAATATTAACATGGGGCGGCCGCAAGTGTCCAATATCAAAGGTGCCACATACCTCAAGCTGAATTCTGAGACTGACTTATTTCCCTTATCCTGC
Source organism: Geotrypetes seraphini (assembly GCF_902459505.1). Taxonomy (NCBI): domain Eukaryota; kingdom Metazoa; phylum Chordata; class Amphibia; order Gymnophiona; family Dermophiidae; genus Geotrypetes; species Geotrypetes seraphini. The sequence goes on along the minus strand of NC_047084.1, from coordinate 385,495,164 downwards.
GTCTCCAGAAGCGAGTCCACAGGTAAGTGAAAGGAGTCCAGCATGGCTGTGAAGGCTTGTCACCTTGGTATTTGGACACAGAGTCAGGACATCCCTATGCTTAGTGCTATTTTTCCTGTCTGTCAAATCACTCTTTGTCCAGTTCTAACTGCATTGTATGTCTATCCTTTTCCCATTTAATTTTCTCTTTTTCTAAAGCTTCTGTCTGTGTTCTGAGCTCATGGAAAGGAATGTAAGTAGAAGAATTTCTATAATTACCTCTGCCATGCCCTCTATTTCCTGTGTGTGGTTTCTTTGTTTTGGGGAGACTCAGCAGCACCCCACCTCTTGGCTTCTGATACTGAAATAAGGTGAACTGGCTGGGTCAATCCTAAGCAGTAAAGTATCAAAAGGGGTTGCTTTAGGGTCCTCAGAAAACAACAGGTGTTTAGTAATCTCAGGGGATAATAATTCTAATAGAAATTCTTTATGCTCTCTCTGACCATAATCTGCTGAACTGGGCCAGTGTTCATGCTGTTTTAAGTACAGCGTGTATTACCCACACCCTATATGCAAACTGCTCTAATGTATCAATTGGCAGGGGTGAAAGAGTTCTTCTAAGTACTTGCAAAGAGGTGCAACGAAATAGTTGTTCAATGCCCATCTTTACAAACTGGTATGGGTGAGTGAGAGATTAGAGAAATTGGGCCTCTTCTCCCTTGAAAAGAGGAGACTGAGAGGGGACATAATTGAAACATTCAAGATAATGAAGGGGAATAGACTTAGTAGATAAAGACAGGTTGTTCATCCTCTCCAAGGTAGGGAGAATGAGAGGGCACTCTCTAAAGTTAAAAGGGGATAGATTCCTTACAAACATAAGGAAGTTCTTTACCCAGAGAGTGGTGGAAAACTGAAACGCTCTTCTAGAGACTGGTATAGGGGAAAACACCCTCCAGGGATTCAAGACATAGTTAGACAAGTTCCTGCTAAAACCAGAACATAAGTAGGTAAGGCTAGACTCGGTTAGGGCACTGGGCTGCCGCAGGAACGGACTGCTGGGCATGATGGACCACTGGGTCTGACCCAGCAGCGGCAATTCTTATATTCTCTTTTTCTAATGCTTCTGTCTGAGCTCATGGAAAGGAATATAAGTTGAGGAATTTCTATAATACCTCTGCGATGCCCTCTGTTTCTTCTGTGTGTGGTTTTCATGTATAGGGGAGAGCCTTCAGCACGCCATCTCATGGCTTCTGATAATGAAATAAGTTGAGCTGGCTAGGTCTTCCACACAGACCCAATCCGGAGCAGTAAAGTGTCAATAATTAATATAACGATAGGGTGAATTAAAACATTAAAGACATGATTTGCAGTAGACGAATACTCAAATAAAAGTTCCCAAACTGAGACATGAGCGTCTTGTAGCAAATTTTCAACAGTTTGTGTGATCTGTCCATTTTCTTTTTTTTTTTTTGGTTTATAAATCTTTATTCATTTTCTTATGTTACAACAAGTGTTTTTAAATAAATTCATTATAAACTTGAACAAACACACTTGATTAACTCACATATTAATATCAAATTTAACATTTCTTTAGAAAATCAATATATTAAAAAGTTATTGAATATAATAATCTCCCATCCCTCCCTCCCTCCCTATCAATACAGAATGAGAAATCTTTATTCATTTTCATATGTTACATCAAAAGAAAATATAAAATTCATATTAATATTTCAGAAAACTAAATTTATATAATTCTTAATTAATATAATAATAACCCATCCCCTCCCCCCTCCCTTCTATTCAGTAATATATGAATTAAATTTTTAAATTTATTCTTTCCATATATCATATTATACATCAAGTATTAATATATTATATAATATTTAGAAATATGATCTCATCCATTTTTTCTCTCTAATCAAATTCTATATATGGGAAAATTAATCATTCTTTACAATATTCAGTTAATGGTTTCCATATTTTTTGAAATTCATTTATATGTCCTTTTTGTGTTGCTATAGTGAGCTCCATTTTGTATATATGGCATACAGAATTCCACCAGAATGTGTAATTTAATCTGTCATGTTTTTTCCAATTGAATGTGATTTGTTGTATTGCTATTCCAGTTAAAATAAAAAGAAGTTTGTTATTATTTGATGATATTTGACTTCTTGCTCTCATTGTTGTTCCAAATAATATAGTATCATATGTCAAGGCTACTGGATTTTCTAGCATCCTATTAATTTGGGGCCAAATTGATTTCCAGAATGTTAAGATGAATGGACAAAAGAATATAAGATGGTCTAATGTCCCAATTTCAACATGACAGTGCCAGCATCTATTAGATTTAGAGCTATCAATTCTATGTAAACGTGTAGGGGTCCATAAAGCTCTATGCAAAAGAAAAAACCAAGTTTGTCTCATAGATGCTGACACCGTACATTTTAACCTCCAAGACCAAAGTCGTGGCCATTGAGATGCACTAATTTGGTGCTTTATCTCAATGCTCCAAATGTCTCTAAGACCATTTTTTGGTTTTTTATTTATATAATCGGATAATAATTTATACCACTGTGCAGCTTCATGACCTGTTGAATTAATCTGGAAACATAGGAATTCCAAACTGTGATAATTAGTAAGATTTTTCCATTCAGGGAACCCTACCTGAATGGATTGCTTCAATTGCAACCATCTAAAATATTGTGTTTTTTTAAGATCAAATTTATGTTGCAATTGTGAAAACTCCAGCAACTTTCCATTTTTTATTATATCATCTAAAGTGCGAATACCTGCTATCATCCAATCTTTCCAGATTATTTTGAAACCGCCAATTTTGATCTTGGGGTTTAACCAAATTGTTTGATTTGTTGATTTGCTAATTGGAATAGGAGCTAGATTACTTATGTATCTTAAAGTTTTCCATGTATCCATGAATATTTTATGTTCTTTGTATAGCCTTGGCATTTTGATACTAACTACATGACTAAGACGTAAAGGAAACATGAGTCTCCATTCAAGCCAAAACCATTCTGGAATATTATCAGTGGGCTCTGGGAGGATCCAATACATACCTTGACGTAAAATATAGGCTTGATGATACCTATAGAAGTTGGCAAAATTTACCCCTCCCTCCGCAATTGGTCTTTGTAATGTCACTAGAGCAATTCTGGGATTTTTCCCAAGCCAAATAAATTTTGTCAATACCTTATTTAACTTTGAGTAAAAAGATTTTTGAAAGAAAGCTGGTATCATTCCCATTTGGTAACAAACTACAGGTAAGATCATCATTTTAACTGTTTGTACTCTTCCCCACCAAGATAAATGTAAAGGATTCCATTGTTCACACATCTCTGTCACTTTTTGTAATAAACATTTTTCATTAATTTTCATTGTGTCTTCTAAATCTTTTGAGATCCAAATTCCAAGATATTTAATAGTATCCTCCTTCCAAACAAAAGAGAATGTATTAAATAAACCTTTTGTACAATGTACATTTAATGGAAGTATTTCTGATTTATTCCAATTTATCTTATATCCTGAAAACTTTCCGAATTTATCAATTAGTTCAAGCAATTGTGGAATGGTGGATTCTGGATTCTTCAAATATAATAATAAATCATCAGCATAAGCTGATATTTTGTATTCTCTATCTGAATGAGGTATACCTTGTATTTCCTTTACTTGTTGGATTGCTAATATTAAGGGTTCTAACACTATATCAAACAGTAAAGGAGACAAGGGACATCCTTGTCTAACTCCTCTCTGTAGATTAAATTTTTCTGAAAATGTATTATTAATATATAATCTAGCAGAGGGGGAGTTATATAATGTTTGTATCATTTGTATGAATCCAGGACTTATACCAAACCATTCCATAGCCTGATACATAAATGTCCATTCTATTCTATCAAAAGCCTTTTCTGCATCTAAAGAAACCACAAAAGTAGGCTCATTCATTTTCTTTGTTAAGTATAACATATGGAATGCTAATCTGGTATTATGAGATGAATGTCTTTGAGCAACGAATCCTGTTTGAGGCATACCTATAATATGGGGAAGAGCATTAGCCAATCTTAATGCAAGTATTTTTGCTAATATTTTTCCATCTACATTTATTAAAGATATTGGCCTATAGTTTGAAACCAATGTGGAATCTTTATTTGGCTTTGGCAAAACAACAATTAAAGATTCTGCTATAGTGCCATTTATACATCCTTTATTAAGTTGATATTGAAAAAGATTTAATAAATAGGGTAATAATAAATTTTGAAATGTTTTATAAAATTCCACTGTATATCCATCACCACCTGGAGCGGATCCAACTCTAAGGGATTTCAATGCTGTTTCTAATTCTTTTAATGATATTGGCTTTTCCAAACTTCGTTTTATATGTTCAGGAACTTTTGGACCCTTTAACATTTTCAGAAATTCTAAACCGTCTTTTTCTTTATTTAAATAAGTCTCGGAAGTATAAAGAGACTTATAAAATTTTAGAAATTGTTTTAAAATAGGTTCAATTTGTGTTAATGTGTCACCTTTTTCATCTTTTATAGCAATTATTTTTTATTTCTTTTTTTTCGCTTTGAGATAATTTGCCAATATTCTTCCCGACTTATTTGAGTTTCCATAATACAATACCTGCTGGGAGAATAAATCTTTTCTTATCATCTTTGATGAGAATTCATTGTATTTTACTTTAAGTTTTAATAATTCTTGTTGTATAGAATATTCCCATTTTTCTATTAATTTTGATTCTAAAATTTTTATTTGTTTCCAAATTAGAAAATTGTTTTCTATTTTGTTTATTAAGATAAGCCGAATAAGAAATAATTTGTCCTCTTATTGATACCTTAAAAGCATCCCATAATATTTCCCTAGAGATCTCATCTTTATCATTCATTTGAAAATAATCTTTCATTTTTGTTTGAAAATTCTCACAAAATATTGGGTCAGCAAGCAATGTATTATCAAATTTCCATATTGGTCTATTTGTATTTTGATCTGTGATTTTAATTTCAATCCACACTCCACCATGATCAGATAATATGATTGGATCAATGGCAGCTTGTGTTACTTGATGTGCTAGGTGTTTTGATATAAATATATAATCTATTCTTGAAAAAGAATTATGAACATGAGAACAGAAAGAAAATTCCCGTCCATTAAAATGAAGTATTCGCCAAATATCTGTCAAATTACAAGTTTGTACCAAATTATCTAGTCCCATCGATTTCATATATCTACTTGGGTTTTTATCTAATAAAGGATCCATAACAGCATTAAAATCCCCAGCTACTATTAGATTTGAAGTAGCCAGTGGTAAGATCAGTTGTTGAAGAGTCTTAAAAAATTCATTTTGTTTTGAATTAGGGGCATATATATTAAACAACGTCATGGTTGTATTTCCCATGCATATTTCCACTTTTACCCATCTTCCATGAACATCTGATTCTTTTAATTTAAATAAAGCCGAGCATTTTTTATTCACTAGAATAGCAACACCTGCTTTTTTCCCTATGGCTGGTGAATAAAAACAATGCTTTATCCAACCACCTGTCAACTTATTAGATTCAATGTTTGAAAGGTGGGTCTCTTGTATGCAACATATATCTGTCCATTTTCAAAAGTGATGGTAGGATTCACTTCTTTGGAGGTTTTCTTAAGTTGTTCAATGTAGGCATGGAGTTCTGTAAAATTCAGCATCTTGTGAAATGTCTCATTCCCCATGCCAAAAGGGGAGTGGATGCACAGCATATGAAATAAAGTCTGGTGTGGAATAGGTTGTCCCATTAAAGGTGATGGAAGACAAATGTGAATGACTACACCAGGTATTGTTCAGTAAATAGGTTAAACAGCAAAGAGTTCTTAGGAACGCGGCTGTCATGGATCCGGGGATCCATCGAACAGGAAACATTTTGTGGAAAGAACAGGTGAAAACAAAAGTGTCCAGTTCCAAGGTAATACAACATGTGTGAGGAAGTAGAGAAGTCAGTCAGGGTCCAGGAAGATGAATTAGTCCAGCAGGAGCTGTTAGCCTCTTTAAACTGGTGAGGTGCATACTTGGGCTGAAATGGTATCTGCACAGGATCTGTCATTTTCTTTAAACTGCACATACAGAGAGGGATATACCAGCTTGAAAGGAGTCCAGGTATCATCCAAATAAGAGAGACCATGTTGCCTGTACTGAGTGTGGCAACATGTGACAATATTAATGTGTTTAACTTGGTATGGGTATGGCAAGAGACACAATATTCAGGTACTTAATGTTCTTAATCGGACATTCCAAAAAGATATGCTTTTGTGTGCTCACACAACTATTATGGCACTCAAGAGAGACCATAATTATGTATTGATTGTATTTAACAAAAAATTTATGTCAGAAATGTGTACTGAATTGATCATATCTAGTGAGCACTATGGAATAAACACTGTATAAAACCTTTCTTAATAATATAACCCCTAACTAAGCTACACCTAGACTATGAAAGCTATAACTTAAAAGAACATTGCACAATTTGGCTAGTAAAAAGTGGGAAAAGAGCTCTAGAAATGGCCAATGTCATGTATCCTGGGGTACCCCTCATACTAAAACAAACAAAACAGAGACTACATGGGACAGACAAAATAGATAACACAAAGTTCTAGTAGGCTTGAAACTGTTCATCCAGCTGTCAGGTCTGAACTTTAATCTGCAAATAAACACACCGTTAAACAAAACAAATAAAACCCCAAAAACAACCATGCACACATGAGCAAAGTATATTTACAAATAATGTACAGCATAACCATCTCATATTCAGAAAAGGCATAACACTAATGTCCCCTTGGAGCATCTCTATCTTTGGAGTACATGAAAAGTATCTCTGGGACAAAACTGGTCTGGGATAGCTATGTATGCATTCTAACTGGCTGCTAAGAAAAATAATAAACATTTTAAATCAACAATATCCTCACGGTCACTTAGAGCAAAATTCATCCATGTTCCATTCAGGCCGACCTGGACCACATGTCTGCCACTTGAGTCCCACTGCACTCTGAGGAGTAGGCACTGCTGTGGAGAGGTCAGGTGCAGGCTAGATGTGTCTTCTGTTGTATCCACTGTTGTGTCCTGGCATTCAGAGGCAAGGGTCAGATTCCAAAAATCATTAGACATGTCTAGGACAAAGAAAAATGTACATTTGGGGTTAAATTTCAGAGTAAGAGGCTGCCACTGGTACCACAGGCTTATTTAGGGCCCGAGAGTCTATAGTGAGCCTACTGGAGCCCCCTGGTTTAACATCTGACCAGGCTGGAGAGCCACATGCTGAAGAGAAAGGTCCACTCAGACCCCTCGCCTCCATCTCAGGCACCAATTTTGTTAATAAAAGTTCAGTGTGCCTTTTCCAACAATCTAGTTTCTCTTGTGCCAAACTGAAACATCTGCAGCCTCTGAGTAACAATAAGGTCATGCTGCTGCACTGGTATGCTACACTGCATGGCTAACTGCGCAGGAATAACCACATGAATTGGAATTCCTGTGTCCTGCCACAACGCAAGACCAGCCACATCCATTATTTCTGTCTCTGCATTCTGACTTGTGCTGGCATTAGTTTCTACAATGTCTTTCATTTGTTCCTTTTTTACAGGGATAGACACACATTTGAAGCTGTGTCATTTATACCCTAAATCTCATACATTTCCATATTTTTCTGATCTCCAGTAGGAGGCGGTCTATTTGTAAAACTGATTCTGGCCCCTGTATCAATCAATGCTAATTTATCTTGACCCTCTATGGTAGCATTAACATTGGGGCAGCTGCAAGTGTCCAATATCAAAGGTGCCACATACCTCAAGCTGAATTCTGACTTTCCCTTATCCTGCATATCCAGAAGTGAGTCCACAGGTAAGTGAAAGGAGTTCGGCAGGGCCGTGAAGGCTTGAGTCACCTTGGTATTTGGACACAGAGAGTCAGGAAATCCCTATGCTGTAGTGCTATTTTTTTACTCTTTGCTTTGTCCAGTTCTAACTGCATTGTATCTATCCTGTTCCCATTTAATTTTCTCTTTTTCTAATGCTTCTGTCTGTACTCTTAGCTCATGGAAAGGAATGTAAGTAGAGGAATTTCTATAATTACCTCTGCCATGCCCTCTATTTCCTGTGTGTGGTTTCTTTGTATTGGGGAGACTCAGCAGCACCCACCTCTTGGCTTCTGATATTGAAATAAGTTAAACTGGCTGGGTCAATTCTGAGCAGTAAAGTGTCAAAAGGGGTTGCTTTAGGGTCCTCAGAAAACAACAGAAGATGTTTATTAATCTCAGTGGATAATAATTCTAATAGAAATTCTTTGTGGTCTCTATGATCATAATCTGCTGAACTGGGCCAGTGTTCATGCTGTTTAAGTACAGCGTGTATTACCCACACCTTATATGCAAACTGCTCTAGTGTATCAGTTGGCAGGGTTGAAAGTTCTAAGTACTTGCAAAGAGGTGCAGCGAAATAGTTGTTCAATGCCCATCTTTACAAACTGGTATGGGTGAGTAGGAGAGCCAAATTTATAATAGTGTAGTCCCAGGGCTAAATGCATAAGCTACAGGAGGAGGGTGGAAAAACACGAGCATCTGAGGAAAAATGAAGATACACCCACATGGAATGGAGAACAGAAGGAAGATGACTCCAAGGAGGAACCCCACGGAGGGATCCCGCAGGAAGGGGAGGCAATGTCTTGCCGATGCCTAGAGGAAGAAGCAGCAAAGCACACTGGGGACCTATATCTGCAACCAGAGAAAAACTGAAGAAGGGGAAGTCTGCGATCCTAGTGGAAGACTCAATCCTAAGCCACATAGCAGGAGGAAGAGAAGATAGACTAATGACCTGCCTCCCAGGAGCGAGAGCAAAAGACATAGTCGACAAAATTGAAAAGATCCTAGGAGCAGAGATGGAAGAGACTACAGTGATGATCCACATCGGGAAAATTATGTCAGCAGGAGAGACTACAGTAGAAATGCACTGATCAAACAGTTCAGGATTCTGGGAAGAAAGTTGAAGATGAGGACTCAGAAGATAGCTTTTTCAGAGATCCTACCAGTACCGAGAGCAGATGTGAAGAGGCAGACGGAACTACATGGATGAGGAGATGGTATGAGGAAGAAGGGTTCCACTTCATGAGGAACTGGACAACGTTTTGGGGCAAGAGCAAGCTCTCTGCACCTGAGCACGGTGGGAACTAGACTTCTAGCAAGCAACGTCAGGAGAGGAATAGAGCAGGATTTAAACTAAGAAGGGGAAAGCCGACAGTCGACCAAGTGTCGACATTTTGGAAGAAGGTATCCTGTGAGGAAACTGAGTGGGGGAAATGCTGGGAAGGCACAATGGGTGAAAAACAAGAGCTGACAAAACAAAAAGAGGAAAATAAGACCGTAGCACAGGAAAAGAAAATGAAGACAAAAACATATCAGGACTTAAACTGCATATATACTAATACAAGGAGCATAAGAAACAAAATGAGAGAATTTGAAATCATGGCCAAAAAAGAGAACCTAGACATCATTGGGGTCTCTGAAACATGGTGGAATGAAGAAAAAAATGGGACATAGCACTGCCAGGGTATAAATTATATCGCGAGAACAGGTCAGGCCAGAAAAGAGGAGGAATAGCCCTATACATAAAAGAAAACATACACTCGACCAGAGTGGACACAGTGGCGACGACAAACAAATTGGAATCACTATGGGTTAAAATACAAGGAAGGAAAGGGCCCGAGATAAAGATGGGCCTGTACTATCATCCACCTGGGCAAACCGAAGAAACTGATGAAGAAATGAAAGCCGAGATGATGCGAGAATGAAAAAGCGGTAACACAATTGTTATGGGAGACTTCAACTATCCCAGGATAGACTGGAGTCTTGGAATCTCACAAAGCGCTAGGGAGTCAGGATTCCTGGAGGCTATACAGGAGTGCATCATGGAGCAGCTTGTCAGAGAACCGACGAGAGGGAAAGCCACTCTGGATCTAATCCTTAATGGGCTAAAAGGACCTGCAAAGGAAGTGGAAGTAGTGGAACCGTTGGGAAACAGCGATCACAATATGATCTAGTTCATTCAAAGTCAAAGTAGGAATAACGAAGGGAAAGAGAACCACAGCGACAACTTTTAACTTCAAGAAAAGAAACTGAAGCGATGAGAGTAATGGTAAGGAAGAAACTTAGGAACAGCTCTAAGAAATTGCAGACTGTAGAACAAGCCGCAAGGGAAGGAGTTGGTCGGGTGTGGGAGCCCAACTCCACCAACAGCCCTTGCGGCACTTCTCTTTAAGTTTCCTCTTCAGGGCAGCTCCATTTGAATTAGGAGCTGCCCCAACCCGACTGACCAGACTAAAGCAGCCGCACGGGAAGGAGTTGGTCTGGTGTGGGAGCCCAACTCTACCCCCAACGGCCCTTGCGGTGCTTCGTTTTACCTAAAGGTTTTCTTCTCTTCTCTTCAGGGCAGCTCCGCTTGACTTCGGAGCTACCCCAACCCGAATGGACCTCAGCAGCCACAAGGGAAGGAGTTGGTTGTGTGTGGGAGTCCAGCTCCACTCCCAATGGCCCTTGCGGCGCTTCTCTTTTAAAGAAGTTTCCTCTTCAGGGCAGCTCCATTTGAATCGGGAGCTGCCCCAACCCGACCAGACTAAAACCAGCCGCAAGGGAAGGAGTTGGTCGGGTGTGGGAGCCCAACTCCACCCCCAACAGCCCTTGCGACGTTCCTTTTCCTCTCTAAAAAACCCCAAAAAACCCCAACCCTCTCCAACCCAAAGAACCTCCTACAACCGCACTCTCTACAACTCCTACCTCCTATCGTACACAATGAAGCCTACGACACAAAAACAAACGCAAATTATCCTAGTAATCATCCTACTCCTAACCAACTGGAAAGCAACAACGAACATCTCCCCAATTCCAATTATTACAACGACTAACAGAAATCACCACCCAACCAGGAGAACCACAGTAGACAAGCACATAAATTACCAGACCTATGCACACCACACCATCACACCAACATGGGGAAGAAGACCGACAAATCCCTCCATGACCAAACCACATCCTCGCCCAAGACCACTCATCTATTCAAAAACAATAAGCAGTGCACAAACAGAATGCACAACACTTGCATGTGCCTACATAAACATCAGAGCTCTAGGCCCTAAGACAGAACACATAAAAGGCTGAAAACGAAAACCTGGACTGCCTATTCCTCACAGAAACCTGGCTTACATCAGACTCAGATGCCAGGATAACAGAAGTCTGTCCCAAGGGATACAAAATAACAGTGGTCTGCAGAGAAAAGAAAAGAGGAGGAGGTCTAGCCATCAGTCAAAAACTCCCTAAATCTGAATATACTAGCCAAAACTTCCACCCCTTACATGGATCTACTAGCCTGCCAACTCTCATGCACTGCACTAAAAGAATCCATAACATGCATGCTACATAACATCAGGGAACTGGAACACAGCTAGACCCGAATTTGGAAATTTTATATACCAAAATTCACTAACAGCACCTTACAACCTAATCCTAGTGTAGGGTCATGAAATGGTTAACTGTTGTTTGAAATACTGCTCTGGCCTACATAGCTGGAAACAGTGTACAATCTGCTGACATCATCTGCTTGAAACGTATGTCCATGCCTTACCACATTGTAAGCTAAATAGATAAGAGTTTGAGCCATGATGTACCCTGCCTTCCTGAACATGTAACATTTAGAACTGCAAGGCTTAGATAAGCAGGTAAATGAACTAGCTTCCTATAGGACTATAAGTTGTACCCCTGAACCTATCACAAGTGCTGGATTTGGACCAATAATAATTGTAGAAAAGTTATAGAAGTAACAAATGAGAAGTTGTAGATTTTGCATATATTAGTTTGTGAAAAGGGCATAAAAGTCCGTGCATTTCCTGTTTCTGGCACTCTTGTAAGCAGCCTGCTCACTGTACAAGAGTCCGGCATGCTGTAAATAAACCTCTTGTACTTTCTTCACGCCTCTGACTTTGTGTGTTCAAGTGACCTTTCACTAGGCGACCTAAACCTCTATCTCGAAGACCAATCCTCCAAACAAGTAGAAAACCTACTGTCATTCCTCGAAGCTCTAACATACAAGATTTTAGACTCACAAATCACACATGAAAAAGGTTACCAACTAGACATAGCAGCCTTCATGACACAACAGCCCTTTCTGCCAGAGATTCAAACATCAAATGGAAAGTGGTCTAGATCCCTCTGGTCAGACCACTACTTATCCTCCTTCAACCTCAACTGGGCCAAAGACAAAACCAAACAAAAACCCCAAAGATCAACCTACAACTCTCGTAAATACATCGACCCCTCCAAATTCTGGACTAAAACAGACGCAGCAATCCAAAAATGCAACCTCAAGGAATTCGTCTCACAATGGTGCAAGCTAAGCAATACAAACAAAAACCAGAATTAACAGGCGATCAGACATATGGTTCAATAACGAATTACTCCTACTCAAAAGACAATGCAGACGACTAGAAAGAAAATGGAGAAAGAATAACCAAGAACCCACGAAAACAGCATGGAAAAAACTAAACCAACAATATAAACTGAAACTAAAAGAAAAACACACTACTCCAACCTAATAGGCAAAGAAACCCAAGACACAAAAAAATTATTCCTAATATTAAAAAAACTCACAGACACCAAACCCTATCTGGCCAATAACAGAATCCCTCCCCCTCAGCTACACTCTTAGCAGAATACTTTAAAAACAAAATAACAACTGCCAGGTCCACCCTCTCCGGAAGTCCAACCCACCTAGAAGAGATCACAATGCCCCCCACAGAAAAAGATTCAGCACCAGCAGATAGAACCTGGTCCCACTTCCCCACAATACAATGGTCTGACCTAAACAAACTACAAAAAATACAGCCACGCAATCTGCGATCTCAACCACTGCCCACCATACCTATTAAAAACCTCCAGCACCAAATTCCGCGCTCTCCTCTTACAATGGATACAAACCATGCTCACAGATGGCCTTTTCCCACAAGACCTCAGCGAAATCGTTGTAACCCCAATCCTAAAAGACTCTAAAGGAGCAACAGACCAACCATCCAACTACAGACCCATAGCCTCAATACCACTCTATGTCAAACTAATGGAAGGCTTGGTAGCTAAACTCCTCACCAACTACCTAGAAAACCAGAACATACTCCATCCTACACAATCAGGTTTCAGAACCAAGTAAAGCACAGAGACTCTACAGGATTCCCTCCTGGACACAGCTAGACAACACCTCAGCACAGGTAAAAAAAATGCTGATTATACAGCTGGATCTCACCGCAGCTTTTGACCTGGTGGACCACATCTTATTGCAAATACTAGAAACAACAGGAACAACAGACAAGGTTCTCACATGGTTTCAAGGCTTCCTACAATCAAGAACCTACAGAGTCAAGTTGAACAAAGAAAAATCAGAACCATGGTCCAACCCCTGCGGCGTACCCCAAGGATCTCCATTACCCCCAACTCTCTTCAATCTCTACATTGCATCCCTCGGCACCTACCTGGAAAAATTAGGCTTAACCTCCTATAGCTATGCAGATGACATCTCCTTCCTTTTGACCAACCAACGTCCTCCAAGACAGACACTCTACACAGGACACTTGAAACAGTTGCAACATGGATGAATAATCACAAACTGAAACTGAAACTGAACCCAGACAAGACAAAATTCATTCTCCTTGAAAATAATAAAACCCCAACTATAACAAATCTAGTTATAAACTCAATCACATACCCTATACAACCCACTCTAAAACTTCTAGGAATGACAATTGACAGATGCTGTACCATGCAACCACAAATCAACAAAATACAAAAATCATTTGGGGTCATGAGAAACTTAAGACAGGTTCGAAAATTATTTGGAGAACACAATTCCAGCTCCTGGTCCAGTCCCTAGTCCTAGGTCTTCTAGACTACTGCAACATACTCTATCTCCCCTGCTCCACAAGCATGATAAAACAACTACAAACTGTTCAAAACACGGCGCTAAGACTTATCTATTCACTGAGGAAACACATCACGGTGGCATACCTAGATTCACTCTGGCTCTCAATACAAGCAAGAGTAAAATTCAAATTTTACTGCCTACTATTTAAAACCATAAACGGAGACAGCCCAGCCTACCTAATCAACCGCCTAATCCACACTACCTCAACCAGACACAGGAGAACGCACAAACCATTCACTCACCCCCCAATCAGAGAAGTCAAACGAAAAAAAACTGTATGACAGCCTTCTAGCCACTCAAGCAGCAAAACTAGACTACCAACTTTCCAATTTACTGATAATGACTACAGACTACAAATCGTTTAGAAAAGAAAAACCATCCTACTCAAGACATCCTTGAAGACAAACTAATACCACAAGACTCATCCCAATTCTCTGTAGCAAATTGCTCTACTATTCAATTCCTCTGGAAATGGCCAGATAACTTCTTTTGTAATCCGCCTTGAACTGCAAGGTATTGGCGGAATAGAAATCACTAATGTAATGTAATGTAATGTAAGCCTGGTCTTTAGTCAAGGACACGGTAAGCGATGCACAAAATCTGTATATCCCCAGATTTAGAAAAGGATGCAAAAAGAGTCGAACAAAAGACCCGGTGTGGATAACTAAAAAAGTGAAGAAAGCGATAGGAGATAAGAAGAATTCATTCTGGAAATGGAAAAAGGACAAAACCGGGGAGAACTGGAAAGAGCACAGGAAGCATCAAAAAGAATGTCATCTTGTGGTTAGAAGAGCAAAAAGAGAATATGAAGAGAGGCTAGCCAAGAAAGCACGAAATTTCAAACCGTTCTTCAAATATGTTAAAGGGAAGCAGCTGGCAAGGGATGAGGTGGGACTGCTGGATGACGGAGATAGGAAAGGAGTGGTGAAGGAAGAAAAAGAAGTGGTGGATAGACTAAACATGTTCTTTTCGTCAGTATTTACAAAAGAGGACACATCCAACGTGCTGGAACCTGAAAAAATCTTCAAAGGAGATCAAGCAGAAAAATTAACATCCATGGAAGTAAGCCTTGAAGATGTACACAAGTAGATAGATAGATTTAAAACTGACAAATTTCCGGGCCCGGACGGAATTCACTCTAGGGTAATGAAAGAACGAAAGGAGAAAATAGCGGAACTACTACAGCAGGTTTGTAATCTATCCCTGAAAATAGGTGTGATCCCAGAGGATTGGAAGATAGCTAATGTTACACCTATCTTTAAAAAAGGATCGAGAGGTGACCTGGGGAACTACAGACCGGTAAGTTTGACCTCAGTTCTGGTGAAGATGGCGGAAGCGCTGATAAAAGACAGCATCAATGAGCATCTAGAAAGGAATAAACTGATGAAAACAAGCCAACATGGCTTCTGCAAGGGAAGATCGTGTCTAACGAACTTATTGCACTTCTTCGAAGGAATTAACAAACGGATGGACAAAGGGGACCCCATTGACATCGTATACTTAGATTTCCAAAAAGCCTTTGACAAGGTACCCCATGAATGCCTACTACGGAAACTGAAGAACCATGTGGTGGAAGGAGACGTACATAGATGGATCAAAAATTGGTTGGTGGGTTAAAAAGGGTGGGAGTGAAGGGCCACTACTCTGACTGGAGGAGGGTCACGAGTGGTGTTCCACAGGGGTCAGTACTCAGACCGCTGCTGTTCAATGTATTTATAAATGATCTAAAAACAGGGACGAAGTGCGAGGTAATAAAATTCGCAGACGACACCAAACTATTTAGTGGAGTTGGGATTAAAGAGGACTGTGAAGATTTACAAAGGGACCTGAACAAACTAAGAGAATGGGAGAAAAGATGGCAGATGAAGTTTAATGTAGAAAAATGTAATGTCTTGTATGTAGGAAACAGAAACCTGATATACAGCTATATGATGGGAGGGCTGGTAATGGGTGAAAGTAGCCTAGAAAAGGACTTGGGGGTACTGGTGGACAAGACAATGAAGCCGTCGGCACAGTGCGCAGCGGCCTCTAAGAAGACGAACACGATGCTAGGTATTATCAAGAAAGGTATTACAACCAGAACGAAATAATTTATCCTGCCATTGTATTGGGCGATGGTGCGCCCGTATCTGGAGTACTGCGTCCAATATTGGTCACCATACCTTAAGAAGGATATGGCGAAACTCGAGAGGGTCCAAAAAAGAGCAACACAATTGATAAAAGGTATGGAAAACCTTTCATATGCTGAAAGATTAGAGAAACTGGGACTCTTTTCCCTGGAAAAGTGGAGACTTAGAGGAGACATGATAGAGATTTACAAGATCATGAAGGGCATAGAGAAAGTGGAGAGGGACATATTCTTCAAACTTTCAAAAACTACAAGAACAAGAGGGCATTCGGAAAAATTAAAAGGGGACAGATTCAGAACCAATGCTAGGAAGTTCTTCTTCTTCACCCTCAGAGTGGTGGATACCTGGAATGCGCTTCCAGAGGGTGATAGGATAGAGTACGGAATTGGGGTTCAAGAAGGGATTAGATAATTTCCTGAAGGAAAAGGGGATAGAAGGGTATAGATAGAGGATTACTATACAGGTCCTGGACCTGCTGGGCCGCCGCGTGAGCGGACTGCTGGGCACGATGGACCTCTGGTCTGACCCAGCAGAGGCACTAGTTATGTTCTTATCAAAATCTGCAATATTCCTTTTATATTTCCCTAGACCCTAGTGAATCAGTATATCAGTAACCCTTTTGCACCATTCATTTATGTTAAAAGGCATAGGGCCCACTTTCTCCACTATTCTTTCAATGTCACTGTCTTTCATATGTCCCTGCAGCACTACTGTTACTGGTGCTGTATCACTTATAGGGGTTACTGTATCCTCCTTGTCACTATTGGTATTGCTCTGCCATGGTAGTGAATTTTCCTAACCTTCGTTTGTCTGTTCTTCGTCTGCCACTGGTTTACCGTTTTTCTGGCCTGCTACAAAAACTGTGTTCTGTTTCTCTATAAATTAGACTACATGAATTATATGGTAAAGGTGGCACAGGTGCCGAAGGCAAAATCTGTGAGGAGACAGCATTAACTTGTCCCTGTGAGACACATTTTGACATTAAGTATTTCAATTCTGCCTTAGCCTCTTCTAATTGTTCATTTACAGCTAAAAAGGAATTTGTAGTTTGAACAATTTGGGTTCGTAGCATGGATATATTAATTTGTGCCTCATCTAAGTCCTTGGACAACTGATGGCACTGAGTGTTCAAGTCAGTATTTTCTTGTCTTATGCTAATAATTCCCCTACATAGGCCTTGGATGAAAAGGCACTGTCATTTGTTTTCTTTCTAAACTCCTAAGAATGATTAACCATTTGTTTCTGAATATTGTACCATGTGTGTTTTAGAAAATCACCCTCATATGGGCCGCCCTTCCTGTTGTAAACCCTCCCTCTTTGATTATCAATTCTCACTCTCTTCACCTTCTGTAGTCAGGTTACCTTACAAGTCAAAGTGAGAATGTTTCTAAAAAGAGGGAAAAGTTAGCATAAAATATAAAATCTACCCTAAATAAAAGATACTGGGTGAACAATAAATGAAACCTTTTAAACAAATACTGGTTCTAAAAGTTTTTGTTCGTTTATTTTTACAAATCTAACAAAAATGTATATATCTATATAACTTTAGAACAAGTTTCCATATAAAATCTTTCTCAAAGAATTTAGTTCTTTGAAATAATTTTTTCCTCACAGGGTCCAGGTACTTTTTTCTGCAGAGCCGTTGGGTACCAGCGCTTCTTCTTTTCAGGAGATTTAGCTTCAATAAATGGAGTACCTACTCCCTAACTAAAAAAACCCCCAAAGGAAGCAAAACCCTATGACACCCTGAAATTTATATTTGTTTCTTTACTTTTGACTAGCTACCCAGAGAAAAAAATGGATAATTAAAATTTCCCTAAACTTTTTCCCACCCACAATGTATCTTAATCTATAGGCTTATCTCCAAGATTATAAATCAAATGGTTATCTAAACCAAAATATTTTAGTGACAGAATTCACTCCAATTCACAACTGGTTTTTATAAATAACCAGAACTCAACAATAAATGTTTCCTCAGCACTACTTACAATGTCAAAAAGATACTTTCTATCCTGTTTTCTTAATGTTAACCAGGACAAAATTAATTTAACTGTTACTACATTCCATTTAAATACAAGAGCTCTGCACCTCAACACAAAAGTGACAGAAAATCTCTGTATGACATAACCAGACACAGCCTTTGCCACAAAAATAGGCCAGACTTGAACTTAATTAACATTAGCCAAAAATCCACTATAAAATTTTTAAAAAAATCTTTTTCTATTCTCAGGCAACCAAGACCAACCTGTCTTCCAGACTGATAACCACCCAACTGCTCTCCCTAGCACTGCTGACTTCTACATGAGGTCATCAGACCTGTTGCAGACATCAGCTGTCTAGAATTCCAACAATCAGTCATGCAAACACAGCATTATCTTTGCTGGACAACAACAAAAAAAACTTTTAACTTTAAAATATAAGAGGAATAAACCTCTGTCATGTCCCTCCTGCCCTGGGTCAACTATAACATATTTATTTTGTAACCCATGGTTACATTGTCAAAATATTTCTGTACAATTTCTGTGAGCTCTTAAAAATCGAAAGCGTCCATATTTGAAGCTGCAGAAGTCTGCCTTGGTACATGGACCTTGCTCATATATTTATATGGCCTTCTAAATAGTCCTGTGTACCGTTTGAGATTGGAATGCTCCCACTAATGGAGGAGGAAGACTAGTAATAGTAAAAATCAAATGCAAAACTACAAACACTCACTGCACACGACGGTTGCAGTGAGTGTTTGTAAATTTGCATTAGATTTTCCGTTTCACCTTGGATTACCAGTTTCTCAATTTTATGAGTTTTTGTGACTGTGAATCAAAAAGGCTCCTGAAGCAGGCCGTATTGGCCGAAACACGTGCATGTCGAGCCACCGCACAAGACTATGATTTGTTGAATAAAATTGCACACCTTTGTTCTTGAACTTCCATTGTTGTCTGTTGGCTTGGATTGTGTGTATGGAGTTTTCTCTCCTGGTTTCTTTGCGGATTTACAATCCGCCAGGTCCCGGGATTGATACCCTCATTGAAGATTCAGTAGGAAGTAAAATTAATGACAAAGACAGCTAAGAGTGCTTGCATAAAGAATATAATGTGCAGAAATAGGCTTAATATTTCAGAAAAGATTTATAAAGATACATCGAGCATTACAATTGTACAGAAAGAAATAGAAATAAGCTTTACAAATACAGACAGCTTCTGTGCTCTTGTGAATGAAAGAGAAAAGACCGTTTACCTCCATTACAGAGTCCAGAGCAGAGGGAGAGAGACAGGGGAGGGGGTGATAGTCCAGACTTCAAAGAGAGAAAGCTATCCAGAGAGAATTCATCTCATATTTATAAGTTTGAGACCTGTTCTAAAAATAGAATCTATTGAAATTAAGTACCCCTATCTTTTGTAAACTGTTTGAAACAATGGTGAATAATGTGAGTGGGGTGTGAGAGACTGGAGAAGAAAAGAGGGACAAACTGTCCCTCACAGACTGGAGTCAAATGTAATTTCCAGTATCACTCTGACAATGGTTTCTGATTACCCTATGGGCAGGATTCACTAAACATCCAAACCGTGCACGATCCGTTTCCTATTGCATGCCGGCCGACTAATTCAGTAAAGGCCTGCATGCAAATGGTGACGATCGTTAGCACGCCCCCTACCCTCGGCCAAAGCGATCCCCGCACATGCGCACACCCTGACAGTAGTGACAGGACAAGCAGCCTCCTGTCACTGCTGTCAGGGCTCAGCCCAGCCCAGATCTCTCTTGCTTGCTCCCGACCTCTCCTGCTCTCTGCAGCCGTTCCCTGCAGTGCAAGCCCGTGGTTTTAAAGCGGGCCTACACTGCGGGGAATGGCGGAAGAGAGCAGAAGAGTCTGGGAGCAGGCAAGAGAGATCTGATCGACACCCCCCACCAGGCCTTGATCTCTCTGGCCTGCCCTGCTCTGCTGTGCCCCTCGTCTCCCCGGGAGAAAAAAGCAGAAGGGATGCCATCTTCTGGACCCTCCTCCTGCTCCTACGACGATGAAAATCTTAGGGAGGAGGAAAATCCTCCTCCTCCTGCTCTCTGGCCAGCCGCCGCCTCAATTGTGGCCTTAAGCCCCGCCCCGGCACATCATCTGATGCACGGGACAGGCCTAAGGCACTGATTGGCTAAGGTGCCTCAGGCTCCTCCCTTTGGAGGGGCTGGGGCACCTCAGCCAATCAGGGACTTCCTTAGGGAGGAGTCTAGGGAAGTCCCTGATTGGCCATTGTTTTAAGCCATGCATATGTAAGTACACATGGCCGGTACAGTGAAACTGTGAATGGCTCATTAAATCAGTTATGGTTCCATTGATCGCTCCATCCATTACTTGAATAACTGTGGTAATTCTATAGCTAATACATACCGATGAGTGCTGACCTCCCAGGATGCGTGCATTTATCAGACCAAAACCAATCCGGGCTCGCTCGGCCGCTTTGGTGACTCTAGATAACCTTAGGCTGATCGCACGTCCCCCGTGACGGCGACGATACATTCGGATGTCTGCCCTATCAACTTTCTATGGTACTTTCTGCGCCTACCATGGTGACCATGGGTAATGGGGAATCAGGGTTCGATTCCGGAGAGGGAGCCTGAGAAATGGCTATCACATCCAAGGAAGGTAGCAGGCGTGCAAATTACCCACTCTGACTCGGGGAGGTAGTGACGAAAAATAACAATACAGGACTCTTTCGAGGCCCTGTAATTGGAATGAGTACACTTTAAATCTTTTAATGAGGATCCATTGGAGGGCAAGTCTGGTGCCAGCAGCTGCGGTAATTCAGTCTGTGTGTTACTGTGAAGGAGTGAGGAGGTGGGAAGAGAGCTGTTCTTGTGCAACAGAGGCCTGTGGAAGGTGGGAACTGAGTCTGGCCCCAAGTGGCATGGTGAAGCCTGGGGTTCCTTCCCAGGGGAGGCCCCAGGCAGGAAGCCCTGCAATGGGGAGTCTGGAGGAGAAGCCTGGGCTTTCAGGCTTCAGCAGGCCAGGAAAGCCAGACACCGGGACTCCTGGAGGAGTATGTCCTTCACCAGCCATGGCATACAGGAGACAGTAGATACTTCAGGGGTCTGGCAGGAGTAGGTCTTTGGAGTTGGAAGTGGAGATGGGCGAGTGAAAGACCAAAGCCATTACTGTGGTTGAGGGGGAAACGGATTCAGAGTTGGAGGAGGACCTGTTCAGTGGAAAGGGAGAGGGGATGCAGGAGCTGTATATACCTACCAGAGCAATACTGACAGAAAGAGGTATGCAAGGCTTAGAGAAGAGGCTCCAAGACCTCCAAAAAAAGCAGAGAATGGTGGCCACAGTGTTTAAACTGGCTCCAGAAATGCAAAAGAAGAAAAACAAAAAGGAACAGCTTTATTTACAAAGGCAAATAGAAAACTGCATAGCTGAAATGGCAGCGGTGACAAAAGACCAAACAAATCCTTTGGCTGAGCTTTACAGAAACAGGGAGAGGATGGCTGCACAGGTTAGACACCCAGTGGTGGCTGCAGTGGGAGATTCTAGGGCTGAGACTCTGCAGCACATACAGCCAGTGGCGTACCTAGGGTATGTGGCACCCGGGGCCCATCATTTTTTGACCCCCCCCCCATGTAAAAAAATATTTTTTGTAATGACCATGAAACGGAATAAATGGTCAGAATAGAAACAGGCAGTGAAAATTTTCTTATATTCCAAACATAACATAACATAAATTATGTCTGAATTGTCATGACGTCAGAATTACATATGGAGTAGTTGCAGGTGATGCTTGGGACAGTTCTGATTGTGTTAGTTCGGTTTTATGTGTTTTTTGAATAGAAGGGTTTTTATTTCTTTTTGAAGGTTTTGTAGTCTGTGGTCGAGGTCAATAGGTTGTAGAGTTGGGGGTCGAGTGTTGCAGCTCGAATGGCTAGGAGGTTGTCGAACAGTTTTTTTCTTTTGACGTTTTTGGTTGGAGGGTGTGTGAATGGTGCGTGAGTTCTCCTATGTCTGTTTGAAGTGGATTGAATTATTTACTGAAGAAATTAGTTACCCCCTCATCCCACACACATTAATTCTCTTCCATTTTTGTTCCCATTATAAAAAACACTGATAAGTTCCCAGAAAAAAAATACATTAAAATAAGAAGTGAAAACAAAGGCCCCTACAGATGAGAACATAACATAAGAATAGCCTAACTGGGTCAGACCAATGGTCCATCATGCCCAGTAGCCCATTCTCATGGTAGCCAATCCAGGACACTAATACCTGGTCAAAACCCAAAGAGTAGCAACATTCCATGCTACCGATCCAGGGCAAGCAGACACTTCCCCTATGTGTTAATAACAGATTATGGCCTTTTCCTCCAGGAATTTGTCCAAATCTTTCTTAAAACCAGCTACACTATCTGCTTTTACCATAACTTCTGGCCACTTCATTTTTAAATTTAGATCTTTCCTTTCAAACAGAGACCTTGCTAGATGTCAAATACAGCACAAGGTAACTTCACATGGACTTAGCTGTGCAGGAAATGTGAATCTCCTCATACACCCACCATATAGTGCAAAAATGTGCAAAGGTCTGTTTTTTCTTTCGATCACTACATAGCCTAATGCCACACAAGCAGCGCTGTTACAAACATATTCTGTAGGTCAATGCTAAGGATAACAAAGTTTCCTTCCTTGGACCAGAAGGAGATACTGATAAACCACTGGAAGAGATCCCAAAACAACACTCAAAGACCCACTCAGTGTGTGAACCAGTTGAGTGGAGTGGACTAACTGGGGGGTGGAAATGGGCCTGGAGTTTGCTCAGCAGAATTTCCCAGACCACCTCTTCCTCTCAACACATTGACACGCTGCCACCATCACCACTAGGAACACCTCACTGGGTAGGCCAGCTATGCTATAAACTTTATAAAACACATTATTATATTTTCTTATAAAGCACATATTTTAACTGAACTCTCTGACATCCTCAGCCTTTCCATTCACAAAAATAGAAGGAAGAAAAGTTCCCATTTCCTGCTGTCTCATGTCCCTGGCCTATACAATATTTTTTTCTGCAGACTCTTCAAAAGTCTGACCAAATCCTCGTTTCACTTGCATTATAAAGTACTGAGGATGCCATCTCTCCCCAATCCCAGGTCCTAAAGTCTAAGACAGTAGCGCAAACTAATGCTGCCAGATTCAGGAAAAAAAATTTTGATTCGATTCAGCCTATTGAATTGGTTTTTCAATTCGATTTTCCTGCCCAGTTGGGTGATTTTTTTCAAAACTCCTGGTGGGTTTTATAGCTTTTTCACCCCCTTTGGCTTCTCCTAACCACACTGGCGCTGTGGTGTAAATAAAATAAAGAAACAAAAAGGACTTTTCCTCTCTCTGTTAAATCCTAGCTCACGTTTGCAGTCCAACACCAGCTCTGGCAGAATACACATTTCAAATCTGACATATTATAATCACAAAACAGAAAATAAAATTAATTTTTCTACCTTTTGTTGTCTGGTTATATTTCAAATCTTGTTGGTCCAAGGCTCTGGTTTTCTTTTGATAACTTGCTTGCCAGGGTCTCCTTCTTTCTTCTTTCTGCATGCTAACCATCCATCTGCCAACTCTGTCCTCCCTTTCCATTTCCCTTCCCTCCCCAGGAAGTCTGGTATCTTTCCTTTTTATCATCTCCCTCCACAGATCCACCTTTTCTTAACTACCCTTTCATCCGGCATCTCTCCCTCCTTCCCCACCACCCCAGAGTCCACCATCTCTCCCTTTCTTTTCCCAATTACCCTCCTATCCAGTATCTCTATCCCTCCTCCACACCATCCTTTGTGTCCAATTTCTCTCCCTTTCTGTTCCTTCCCTCCCTAAATCCCATGGTCCATCATCTCTCTCCCTCTCCTCTATTTTCAGACCCATTATTTCTTCCTCCCCCCCCCAAAGTTTGGCATATGCACGTCTCTTTGAACACCCCTTTCCCTCTGTGTACTTCTAAACCAGGGTCCCCCCCAAAGGCCTGTCCCCCCTTAAAGGTCTGCCTGTCCCCCCTTGAAGGCCTGCACCCCCCTTGAAGGCCTGTCCCCCCCCCTTGTAGGCCTGTCCCCCTTGAAGGCCTGCCCCCCCCCTTGAAGATGTGCACCCCTCCCCGAAGGCCTGCACCCCCCTGAAGGCCTGTCCCCCCCTTGAAGGCCTGTCCCACCCCCTTGTAGGCCTGTCTCCCCCCTTGTAGGCCTGTCCCCCCCTTGTAGGCCTGCCTGCCTGTCCCCCCCCTTGAAGGCCTGTCCCCCCTTGAAGGCCTGCACCCCTTTGAAGGTCTGCACCCCTCCGAAGGCCTGCACCCCCCTTGAAGGCCTATCCCACCCCCTTGTAGGCCTGTCCCCCCCTTGAAGGCCTGCCTGCCTGTCCCCCCTTGAAGGCCTGCCTGCCCCCCCTTGAAGGCCTGTCCCTCCCCCTTGAAGATCTGCACACCCCCCAGAAGGCCTGTCCCCCCTGAAGGCCTGTCCCCCCCCCTTGAAGGCCTGTCCCCCCTTGAAGGCCTGCCTGCCTGCCTGCCTGTCACCCCCCTCTCCCTTGAAAGCCTGCCTGCCTGCCCGCCCGCCCGCCCGCCCCACCCCGAAGGACCGCTCGCCCCCCTGGCCTCCCCGCACCACCTATGAAGCAGCACTTCCTATGCTCCCGGCCTTGCCGTTCAGTCCCCCCCCACCACCCCCGAAGGACCGCTCGCCCCACTGACCTTCCTGCACCACCTATGAAGCAGCCGCAGCAGGATCGCGACATCAGCGATCCCTGCGCTGCTTCCTGTGCCGCGGTCCCGCCCCTCCTCTGATATCAGTGGAGTCCAGAACAGGTGCAGGAACTGCTGCATTTTCAGAGGCCAGTGCTGCAGATGTAGCTGTTGGAGAAGGGGCAGATTGCAGCAGAAACTGCACGGAGGAAAGCATGTGTCTTTCCCAAAAGTACTTTTGCAGGACTTTAAAGTACAGCAGTTGGAAATGGGTCAGGTCCCGGTGAATATGACTGGAGGTGTGGGGGAAAGGAAGAGGAGAGGGTGGGGGACATTATGCTGGTGGGCAGGGTGCTAGAGAAGGGGTTAAGAGGGGTATATCCTTTGCTGATGTGGTGGCTGGCGAAACTGGGCAGGGTGGTAGGGATAGGGGAAGGGGATATGTACAAGGGGGAAGGTGGGGGGAGGAGGGAGGATGTGGTGGGAATGGTATGGGTAGGGGTGGGTGGGGTTTTCAAAAGACATAATGTGGTACAATTGAAGTGGGTGGGGCCGGGGAATATGCTGGCAAGGGATAAGGTACTGAAAATGGTGTTGGATATGGGGTTTATCCCTGAGGATCTGTATGCTTGCATACATCCAGCGCAGGGGAAATTGCTGTCCGCCGCTGCCTCTGGGAGAAGGGACGCCTCCTCTCCTGAGGCGCGCGGCAGGTTGCTCACCTTTCCCCGCGTCTGTCTGTCCGGTCCGCAGCGGCCCCGCTGAGCGTGGCTACCTGATTGATCCTGCCAGTAGCATAAGCTTGTCTCAAAGATTAAGCCATGCACGTGTATCAGACCAAAACCAATCCGGGCTCACTCGGCCGCTTTGGTGACTCTAGATAACCTCGGGCCGATTGCACGTCCCCCGTGACAGCGACGATACATTCGGATGTCTGCCCTATCAACTTTCGATGGTACTTTCTGCGCCTACCATGGTGACCATGGGTAACGGGGAATCAGGGTTCGATTCCGGAGAGGGAGCCTGAGAAGGAAGGCAGCAGGTGCGCAAATTACCCACTCCCGACTCGGGGAGGTAGTGACGAAAAATAACAATACAGGACTTTTTTGAGGCCCTGTAATTGGAATGAGTACACTTTAAATCCTTTAACGAGGATCCATTGGAGGGCAAGTCTGGTGCCAGCAGCCACGGTAATTCAGTCTGTATGTTACTGTGGAGGAGTGAGGAGGTGGGAAGAGAGCTGCTCTTGTGCAACAGAGGCCTGTGGAAGGTGGGAGTTGGGCCTGGTCCCGAGTCCCAGGTGGCATGCTGAAGCCTGGGGTTCCTTTCCAAGGGAGGCCCCAGGCCGGAGGCCCTGCAATGGAGAGTTTGGAGGAGGAGATGCCTGGGCCTTCAGGCTTGAGCAGGCCAGGAAGGCCAGATCCTAGGACTCTGGGAGGAGTGTGTCCTTTACCAGCCATGGCACACGGGAGTCAGCAGGTACTTCATGGGTCTGGCAGGAGTAGAACATTGGAAGTGGAAATGAGTGAGCGTATTATCAAAGCCCTTACTGTGGTGGAGGCTGAAACAGATTCAGAGTTGGAGGAGGAATCACTCAGTGGTGAGGAAGAGAAGGTGCAGGAGCTGGATATGGCAACCAGAGCAATACTGACAGTGAGAGGTATGCAAGGCTTAGGGAAGAGGCTTCAAGACCTCCAAAAAAAGCTAAGAATGGTGGCCACACTGTTTAAACTGGCTCCAGAACCTCAAAAGAAGAAATATAAAAAGGAACAGCATTATTTACAGAGACAAATAGAAAACTGCATAGCTGAAATGGCAGCAGTGACGAAAGACCAAACTAATCCTTTGGCTGAATTCTACAGAAACAGGGAAAGGATGGCTGCACTTGTTAGACACCCAGTAGAGGCTGTGGTGGGAAATTCTAGGGCTGGGACCATGCAGCACATACAGAAGCAGCCCAGACCTGTAGAAGCAACCTTACAAACTCCTAGACCTCTGGTGGAGAAGCAAACCTCCATTAAGGTAGTGGAAGAATCAGTCTCAATTGGAGCTGGGGACCAGATGGGTGAGAGTCTGGCCTGGAATACCTGGGACTGGAGGGGAAAAGGAGCAGAGCAAAGTAGGCTGGAAGCAAGAGCAGAGGAAGGACAGCCGAAAGAAAGGAGGAAAAAGAAAACTTCTCAGAGAGGCACTTATTTGGAGCAGCAGACACCAGAATTATCAACATCTTTATTGGAAATGAAAGAGCTGGATATGCAGGCAGAAGACAGTGGTTTACCTGGCAACTTGTTTCAATTCTTGGAGGAGGAGATGGCAGCTGAGAGCTGTGTGAAAGAGATTGAGGACGAGATTGGATTACAATCACCTGGGCACCAGTTGCAGGGGACTTCCCAGCCAATGAATGTAGAGCAGCAGGCTGCCTCTGGGAGGAGCTCTCTGAAGCTCACTGTCCCAGAGGGCAGTGTACAGTTACTGGTGTCTCCAGCATGGTGGAAAACATGGAGTGGAGCCTGGAGCGGAGTCCAGAACTGGAGCAGGAACCAGTGCATTTTCAGGAGCAGGAGCTGCCGGAAGCAGCTATCGGAGAAGGGGCTGATTTGCAGCAGAAACGGCACGGAGGAAATACAGTGTCTGTCCCAAAAGCACTTGTGCAGGATTTTCCCATACAGCAGTTGGACACGGGTCAGATTCCGGTGAAAGTGACTGGGGATGTGGTGAAAGGGGAGGGGGTGGGGCACTTGGTGGTGGTGGGCAGGGTGCTAGGGAAGGGGTTAAGAGGGGTATATCTTTTGCTGATGTGGTGGCTGGGGGACCAGGGCAGGGTGCTAGGGATAGGGGTAGAGGTCATGTACAAGGGGGAAAGGGGGATGGTGGTGGAACTAGTATGGGTGGGGGTGGGTGGGGTGGGGTTTTCAAAAGATGTAATGTGGTGCAATTGAGGTGGGTGGGGGCGGTGAATATGCCGGCAAGGGATAAGGTACTGAAATTGGTATTGGATATGGGATTTATTTCTGAGGATCTGTATGCATGCATATATCCGGTAATGGTACCGGAGTATGACGTCAGCTTCTTGACGCAGAGGTGTCTGGAGTTACTCTGGGAGAAATTTGAGGGGGCAAAGGGGAGTGGGCAGTGGGCTGAATTTAGAGCTATCCTAGTAAGCAAACCTGACCTAGTCCAAGTCACTGTATTGGTGCGGAATGAGACCATTCCCTGCTCAGACCTGACATACTGGTTAAATCGGTATGGGGTGCTTCGGACTCCGTTAGTTAAGATCATGGATTCAAGTAGGGTCTGGGCCGGTGGATGGATGGCCAACATGAAATTGAACGAGGTAGGCAATGTGATCCAGCATGTTCCACCGGTGGCATTTATTGGGAGGGAACGAATACAGTGCTTTTATAAGGGGCAGCCCAGAGTGTGCTTCTGCTGTGGGTCATTCAGGCACTTGAGTATGGTATGTCCTACCTTGATGTGTATCAAGTGTGGATGAAAGGGGCATATTGGGGAGGAGTGTGACCTCATTCATAGTAATCTGTGCAGGTGCCTGGGGCATCCATTCAGTAAGCTTCAGCTTATACGTTCTCTAACTTCTATTCTTGACACTGAAGCAATCACAACCCTAGTTCATTCTTTAGTTATTTCTCATCTTGACTACTGCAATTCTCTCTACAACAGATTTCTTCAAAAAGAATTACGACATCTACAGCTTATTCAAAACACAGCAATAAAACTTATATATAAGTTAGGGAAATACGATCATATCACTCCTCTTCTGAAAGAAGCTCACTGGCTCCCCATTACACATCATATTACCTACAAAACCGTTATATGTTGGTCTTCAAAATTAAACTTTTCCATCAACCCTCTTTTCTCGATAAGCTCCTCCTCCCTTTTCACCCTTCATGGACTCTCAGATCAGCTGACCAGAACTTACTTTCTATCCCCTCCATAAAGGAATTCTTCTATACCAGGAAATCCAATTTCTCAGTAGTAGCCCCAACGCTCTGCCATCTCAACTTCATCATGAAAAACTAATCGATAAATCTAAGACAAATTTAAAAATATTCTTATTCCAAGATGCATTTAACTGCTCTTGAACCTTCTCATCTTTAAATCCACCAACCGCTTTAAAGAAGCGATCCCATTCCCAATGTTTTATCCTTTTTTCCCCCTCCATTGTTTTGGCCAATCAGGGACTTCCCTAGACTCCTCCCTAAGGAAGTCACTGATTGGCTGAGGTCCCCAGGCCCCTCCAAAAGGGAGGAGTCTGAGGCATCTCAGCCTATCAGGGCCTTAGGCCTCTCCCCGTGCATCAGATGATGCGGCGGGCCAGAGCAGCAGAAGCAGGATTTTTCTCCTGCTCCTGAAGAGTCCGTTGGCGTCGGAGTTGGAGAGTGCGGTGTCTTTTATTCATTTTTTTTATGGGGCAGAAATTTTGCGTGTGTAACAAGCAAAATATCTGTACCATGGAAAAAAATGAATAAAAGACAGGCAAGCCTGTCAAAAAAAACTGCAGACCTGTCGGTAACTGAGTTATCAACAGGTCTGCAGCAGTTGGGTTTGTCAGTTGTAAAGCCTGACTCAAAATAGCCAAGCAATTGTTAGTGAATCAATCGCTTGGCTATTTTGCATGGGGTTTTACTAATTTGCATGGGAGGATCGGGATCATATCGCATCGCTACAGCCTTTAGTGAATAGTGCAGGAGGGAAATTTGGTTGCAAAGGGCTCGCAAACCGATCGGTACACGATCAGTTTGCTTAGTGAATCTAGGCCTTTGAACCTTGAATCTTAAAGAAATTTTGTCTGTGTATGTCTGTTAAGTCTTGCTTAAAAGATCCCATCTGTAAACTGCTTACCTGCTTGGTTTTCAATGCTCGCAAATAAATTTTCTGTTTGCATATATATTTTCTGTGTCTTAGTCTTGATTAAAGCAAACAAACCAAAACTGCAGGCTTGTACATGATGCAGGCAAATTTTATTGTGACAAATAGATCGTATCTAAAAACCTTTTCTCACTGCAGACGAAGTTGGACCCTTGTTTTCTCTGGTTTAGTCTTGATTAAGTAATTGTTATTAAAGAGCTGTTTTAACTAAGCGAGCTAACTTCCCCCCAAAAAAATTTAATAGCTCTTTATAAAATATATTCCTCTCTATGAGAGTGATATATTTTATTGGTGGAAATAAATTTTATAACATATTTTAATAAAGAGTACGTGGACAATAATTATAAAGTAACAAGCATACAGGTGGGGGGAAGAACCTGGTTATGGGGAGGGGTTTGTGGAGGCTAAATAGTGTCTGGCTCCAGGAGGAGAGGGTGCAGGAGACTTTTAGGGAGTTCTGGACAGACCATAGAGAGCGCGTACCGGTAATTGGGGATGGTAGAAGGTTGATAAAGGTAGGATCAGGGGCTTCTTTAGGAAAATAAGCAGGAGGATATCACAGAATAGGGAAGGAAGCTGCTGGCACTGAGGAAGGCGTTGAATCGGAGGGTGGCGGGGGTGAAAAGGGGGAGGGGTTTCAAGTACTCAGGGGGGAATTTAACAACTACAGTATGATAGGTATAAGTCTTTAGTGTGAGAAAGGGTTATGGGAGTTTCATCTTGCCGAACCCTTTCAGGGCGTGTAAGGAGAGGGTTAGGCGACGGCAGGTGGGGAATTTATGGGATGGTGAGGGGATCGAGCAGGAGTCACAGGAAGGGATTTTGAGAGTGGTAGGAGAGCATTTGGGGGGCTTTTTGCAGTTGGGCAGGAGGGAAGGGTGAGAGGAATATATAGAAGGGACCCAAGGGGTGGGGGTGGGGAATAACAAAGGAGGAAGCAGAAGAGCTGACTGGACCATGGACGGTGGAGGAGGTAAAAGCAGGCGATAGCCAGCCTGACAGGTGGGAAAACACCTGGGCCGGGTTGACAGCAGAGTTTTATAAAACTTTTTATGAGCAGCTGGCACCGTTTTTGGTGAGGCTGTTTATGGAACGCAGCTGTCGGTCTGGCTTGCCGAGATCCATGAAGAAGGCGGTTTTGGTGTTGATTGCAAAGCCAGGTAAGGAAGGGTCAAGGGTGGGAAACTGGAGGCCGATTCCCTTGTTAAATACTGACTGGAAAATTTTAGCGAAGATGATGTGCGCAAGATTGTGAGGGGTGGTGGCATCAGTTTTGGCAATGGCACAAATGTGTGGCGTTCAGGGGAGGGGGGAGATAGGGGCAGCGATAACGGTGAGAGAGGAAGTAGAGAGGAGTCGGAGGGTTCAGGGGGGACAGGTGCTAGTCAGCTTGGAACAAGCCACAGCTTTTGATAGGGTGCCGCACAAATATTTGTATAGAGTTCTGGACCAGTTTGTGGCAATGTTGAGGATTCTATATAGGGAGGCAGCAACCTTTCCCCTGGTGAATGGGTGTAGAGGGCAGGGTTTCAAGGTAGGGAATAGGGTGAGGCAGGGTTATCCCTTGAGCTCCTTGTTTGTGTTTGTTATAGATCCATTGTTGCGGCAGCTGGAAATGGGTGGGAGTATAATTGGGATAGATATGGGGGAATACACAAAGGTCTGGGTAGTGGCATATGCTGGTGACATCTCTGATTGTGTCTTCGCAGAGGGAGTTTAGATGGATGGAGGAGACACTGGGGGAATATTCGGGAGATACAGGGGCGTGCATAAATAGGGAGAAAAGCCACTTGTTGAAACTCGGGGATCTGGCATGGAGGTGAAGAGTGCGGGAGGTGAGGTGAGGGTGAGGGTGCTGGGGGTTGTCTTTTGTGTGGATGGAGTGTATCACATGGAGAACTTGGAAGGTAAAATCCAGGATGCCTGGAAGCAATGGAAGTTGACATATCTGGAAAGAGTGCATTTGATGAAAGTTTACTAAGTTCCTTTGTTTCTTTTTCTTAGCTATGTGTGTCTGCTTCCACAGGACTTGTACACTTCTATGTATAGTCTTTTTTTCAGTGTCTCTGGGGTAACCAATTGAACCCAGTAAAGAGGGGGCTCACGTACCTTGCAAAAAATAAGGGGGCTTAGGGATGGTAAACCCCATTCTTTTTTCTCCTCCCTCTTCCTCCAGTTCCATTTGGAATGGTTGGTGAGGGGACGGCAGGAAAGGATGGCGTGGGTGGAAAGTGTTTGGAATTGGGGTATAGGGTTTTGGAGCAACTGGTTGGGTTGTGTGGAAATAGGAAAGAGGCGGGTAGTGGGGTTTTTGGCAGGGATGCAAAGGCAGGCGGACATGGCCTGGCTGGTGAGGAGTTGGGGGTAATGGTGGAGGACATGGGGGAAGGGAGGAAGAAATGGGCAATGTGGCAAGTCCGGCACTGCTTGTAACTTGCCCCATGGTAAAAGCAGGAAGAACAATGTTTCAGGTAGTAGTAAATTCCATCAGAGGAATTTCCCTAGCTATGAGACTGCCTATCCCAGTACAGAATCCTTAGAAGCCAGCTCTGTACAGAATGAGAGAAGCGGCTCTGCAAAAGGAGCCTATTTTAGGCAAAGAATAAAACCTTTTAAAACTGCCTTTAAACAGCATATGTTCCCTGATCGCTATTTTCATTATGGCCAAAGGGGGAGCCAAAGGCAGTACTGGCCCATTCCCATACCTCAGAGCCTGGGGCGTGGCTTGCCACAATATAAGCCAGAGCCTCAGACAAGGAAGGGGGAGGCTCAGGAAGGTGCCAGAGGACCGGACCAGAAGTTGGAACAGAGCTCAGCCCAGATTCAGTCCTGGTGAGGAGTTAATGGAAATAGAGGAAACTGAACTCTCCACTCAGTCAACCTGGCCTACTACTGAAGAATGCATGGAAGTATGTGAAACAGTACCTGCACAAGGTGAGCTGAATGAAGATATGGACATTAGCTGAATGAACCCTGCTTATTGGTTTTTTCTCTTTCTTGGAGAAGGGATTCCTTTAATGCAAAGGAATAGTGCTGGAAACCTTTATTACTCTCACCTGAGAGCAATCATCTTGAACTGTGTTTTGTTTCATGGATGTTTTTTTTTCTCTTCTTTTTGGCTGGGTCTAATTGAAAGACTTTTCTGAATTAAGAAACTTATGCTGCACCATACACACTGTGTGAACTTAGCTAAGCAATACTTAATATAGCAGTGCTGATAAAGGAACCAGTGAAGGAGTGTTTATGTTTGAAACTCACTCAAGCCTATTTTCTTCTCTCTTATGAGCCTCCTGATATCCTGAGAACAAGACCTAAGCAGGACCTGGGCGTGGCATCCAACCAGGCTGAAGAAAGCCAAAGCTTCACTGAATGCCAGCAGGCAGCCATTAGCCATATCTGCCTATCGTTTAGTGTTTGTTTCAAGTGCTGTTATTTTTCTCTTGTGCACTGCATATTTTCTGTTTTACCTTTTTTCTGTTTTGCTCTCTTTGAGACTGATTTTGTCTTGCTGGAAAACTTGTTTGATTTGCAAAGACTGAATACAAGCAAAACCCGAAAAATGGGAGATGAAGCAGAACTCAAACGAAAATAGTCTCCCAAGCCCCAAGAAAAGGAACTAGATGAGAGGGGGAGACTACCTGTAAAGGGAGAATGCTGCTACCACTCAAACGAAAATAGATAATAAAGTGAATTTTTAGAGAGCCCTCAGTCACACAGCCTTCCTCCGCGAACCCCCAGAAGTAACGGCTGCCACTGGCTTACACCCAACAAGGTGTCAACTGTGAAACATCCCCGGGCTCTCTATAAAATTAGTGATTGAGATTCACGATGTCACACAACTTGAGTAAAATTTCCTTTTTGGATGTTTGGGTTCAAAAAGTTGACAATACTCTAGTTACCACCGTATATAGAAAACCCGTTGAAGTTAATAATTATCTGAACTATACCAGTTGTCATCCTACCAAACTTAAACAATCTTTGCCTATAAGCCAGTTTTTACGAGCTCGCAGACTCTGCACGGACTTAGGGGAGTTCCGTAGACAAGCCCGGAAACTGTACACCCGCTTCAGGGAGCGTGGGTATCCTCACAGGTTCTTTCCAACGCTTACAACATTGCCCTATATGCCAACAGGGCTCTTTTACTTTCAAAGGTTTCCCCTTGTGAGGACACTAAAACCATCTGTGTGTTATCTTTTTCAGACCACGCCTCTGAGGTAGCCCGGAGTATTAGGAAACACTGGCACATTCTTCAGCTTCATTCTGGTTTTCAAGACTTACCATGTATTGCCTACTCTCGTGCTAAGAACATTGCTGATCATGTGATCCATTCTAGATACGTTTCTGATCGTACTAATAGTCATCGTGTAGGGCAACATGGTAAATGCGGTGATATCTGTGACATATGTGCTACCACTATTGAAGGTACCTTGTGGAAACATCCTGTGACCCACAAAACATATGTTCATAAAACAGTCACATCGTGCAGTTCCAAGTGGGTTATATATGTCATCATATGCCCGTGTTCCATGCTATATGTGGGACGCACTCAAAGGGCTATCAGAACACGTTTTATTGAGCACTGTAGCCGCATCAACACTAAATCCATGAGTTCCCCTATTGTGCCACATTGCACACAATTAAATCACTCATTTCAGGACTTACGATGGCTTGTGATCGAGCAGATCCATGAAGACTATCAGGGGGACAAACTTTCTTTGTTACAACGGAGGGAACAGTACTGGATTTTTGAACTCCAGGCTTTATTTCCCACAGGACACAATGAATACATCGAGTGGCATCATACTTTTTAAACCAGCTCTGGTTCTTTGGTTGTCAGCACCAGTGTTTTATAGTTCTTTTCTCTTTATTTTTCTTTCCTGTTTGACTCATTATTTGGATCTTTTAGAACCTATGTGGGGAGGTTAACTTTTTCCCGCTTGTGGCTGCCAGTCACGTGATGTGTCAATTCAGTGACGTTTCCTTGTCTGCAGTTTAAATTGGAGGCGTCTGTTCCAGTACAAGTGCCATTTTCTACTTTGCCAAACTGCTGCAGCCTGATGATTTTGGGGCTACAGCTCAGCTCAGCCCAGCCGTTCCTGAGGAAGGGGGTGTTCACCCCCGAAACGGAGTCCCGTAGGACGCATTGGTTACTTGCTGACTGCATTCTCCAGAGAAGCTAAGTACTTCCTATTGGCTTTGCATTGTTGAATTTGGACACTTGAACTTTTTGTCGGGCCCCCTGGATCAGGGGTATAGACTACCTGTAGAGAGAGTGTGTTTTGATTTTGTTTGCACTCTTTAGCACTTTTGTGTTATTTATCACTAATTTTATAGAGAGCCCGGGGATGTTTCACAGTTGACACCTTGTTGGGTGTAAGCCAGTGGCAGCCGTTACTTCTGGGGGTTCCCGGAGGAAGGCTGTGTGACTGAGGGTTCTCTAAAAATTCACTTTATTATCTATTTTCGTTTGAGTGGTAGCAGCATTCTCCCTTTACAGGTAGTCTCTCCCTCTCATCTAGTTCCTTTTCTTGGGGCTTGGGAGACTATTTTCGTTTGACTTGCAAAGACTGCATAATAAAAGTCTACTTTTGTTTCAACAATTAAACCTTGCCTTAGTGACTTCTGTGAGCTTTTCTGGGTGGTCTGTAAAAGTGCTTTGGCAAACCTTATTAGCCAGCACTGCCTGTAGGGCCTTCTCTCTATTGAGAGGCAGGCCTAGTATTGAGTGCCGCCTGGTGGTGGGTCACCGCAGTGTTCTTAGGGGAGACGGCCAGGCGACAGCAGAAAGAGTGCTGCATCAATGCTACATGGTTGAACCTCTACTGAAAAGATTGTCCAGGGTTACAACAGCAGCAAGTATTGCGATATGCGTCAATGCCACGCTTGCCACCAAAACATTTTGACTTTACATGACTGGCAATACACGGGAAGATGTACATTAGGGCAAATTTGAAGTATAGATCTTTCGCTGAACTGGAGTGTCCAAGGGGGGAATTCCAAGGGGTGCTGGAGACTATGGAGCATTTTCTGTGCGTTTGCTCTTTTTCAGTTGAGGTGGGGAGGAGGGTGACAAGGGATTTGTGGTTTCGGGTGGGATTGTTTAGAGGTTTGGCATATGCTGATTGGGTGTATGGGGGTGGGGAGCAGGGTGAATAAGGAGACTTTTTTCATAATCTTGTCAGTTCTAAAGTACGTTATTTGGATGGCACACTGCCAGATGTTGCTGAGGCAGCAAAGGTTGGCTCCAGACACAGTGGCAAAGGATGTGGTGTGGGCAGTGTGCCAAGTTGCAGAAGCAGAAAGACAAAAACGAAGTGAGCAGTAGTGGCGCCTGCTGTGGAAGGGGGTACGGCTACGGCCTCACTGAATGCCTGGGTATGGGCATCTGAGTTTTTTTGTTATAGAATGTGGTTTTATATTTATGTTTAATTATTGTGGAGGGATGGTTGTTTTGGTTTTTTTTAATACATGTACAGATCTGGTGGGGAGCATTGATGGTTTATGTATCTGTTGGGTTTATTTGTATGCTGTTTGCTGTTTTGCATTTGTGATGTATTTTGTACTGTTTTTGTTATAAGTCTCTATATCAAAAAGAACTTTGCAGCTCCAATAGCGTATATTAAAGTTGCTGCAATTAAAAAGCTTGTAGTTAGATCTTGGGATCGAGCTGGCGGTCCGCTGCGAGGCGAGCTACCGCTTGTCCCAGCCCCTGCCTCTCAGCGCCTCCTTGATGTTCTTGACTGAGTTAGAGAATGACACGGTGGCTGTTACCCGCGGCTAGCCGCGAGTAACCCACCAAAATGGTGACCAAAAAAAAAAAGGTCACCGCGAGATCGGGGACAAGGCCATTCACCACCCCGTGGAGCAGTGAATGATTAGCATGGGGCGGTGAATGAGTGTGAACACGCGGTGAAGAGCGTTTGATCCATCAGCCCCCTCTCTCCTGCCGGTCGGCCATGCATCTCCCTCCCTCCTTTTTCCCTTACCTTCTCTTGTTGTTGATACTGGCGATTTCTATAAGGCTATGTGCTGTATTACTGCCGGAGCCTTGAAGTTGCGTGGCGTTGCCTGCTGGGAAAGTCTCCTCTGATGCAACTTCCTGTTTCCGGTTGCATCGGAGGAGACTTTTCTAGCAGGCAACCTGACGCGACTTCAAGGCTCCGGCTGTAATACAGCGCATATCCTTATAGAAATCGCCAATTTCAACAAGAGAAGAGAAGGTAAGGGAAAGGGAGGGAGGGAAATCCACGGCTGGCCGGCAGGAGGGAGCACGTTCTTACTAAACTCTTCAAACCACCCTCGCAATACAGCTTTGTCATCTCAAGAATGCTTCGTCCCAGACATTGCTCAGCAACTGTTCATAATTTAAAGTTGTCACTTTTATAAATGCTACACCAGGAAACGATTAACAAGCCCAGAGAAATCTGTATTTTTCAGGGATTATTATTCAGTTTGATTTGATGGGTCCCATCTTCCTGTTGACCCACATTTCAAATAGCTTAGGATGTAATTAGGCCAGTCTTGAGAGCTGAATTGTTGCATTGAGTAATAGATTCCTAAACAGTGTTTCTGCTGACGTTACGAGAGGATTTTCTGATGATTTTTGCAGCTAAGAAGTGCACATTTATCGCAGACTTTTATTAGGATGTTAAATTATGTTGACAGAGGATATTTGTGGCACATGTGTCATTGGTTGCTCATAGTATATAATATGAATGAATTCTAATGTAATATTATTTGCTTATAGCACTCTTGAGCATTATATTGCAACTGAATATCTATATATTGACAGTTTATTGATTCTATCATATTATTTGTTCCTTCCCCTACAGATATTTTAATTTCTTACTAGACTACATAAACTGTTTAGACTTTTGTTTAGGGCTCCTTTTACTAAGCTGCAATAGCATTTTTAAAGCACACAGGATTTTAGTGCGTGCTAAGCCCGCGCTACGCGGCTCGAATTAACGCCAGCTCAATGCTGGCGTTAAGGTCTAGCGCATGCGGGAATTCAGCGCAACACTAAGCACTATCGTAGCTTAGTAAAAGGAGCCTTTTGTGTAAAAGATATTTCAAATAGATGTGGAGGGGCATTTAACCCCCCCCATCTAAATCCAGCTTGTACATTTCCAGCTTTATGTCCAAAGTTGGAGGTACAGAAATGGCTATTTTTGAATGGAAAACTGCTGGACATCCAAATATCCTTAATCACGTTAACAGTGCTCAGATGCTGCGGGGATGGGGACGGGGCAGTGAATGGGGTGACGGTGACGGGGCGGTCAAGGGAATGGCGATGACGGGGCGATGAAGAGGATGGTAGGCCGGGGACAGGGCGGTGACAGGGACAGATTTTTTTCCCTATGTCATTCTCTAGACTGAGTGTCCCGGGGATCCAAAGCATTTACTTTGGAAAAATTAGTGTTCAAAGCAGGCTGGTCACCTGAATCCTTCAGCTAGAAATACAGTCAAACCTCGGTTTGCGAGTAACCCGGTTTGCAAGTGTTTTGCAAGACGAGCAAAACGTGTCTCGCAAACCGAGTGTTGACTCGATTTGTGAGCACCTCCCGATAACCGGCATCGCTTCCCCCCACTCGCAAAGGGCCCCCTCCCGCTCGAATCAGCACCCCCCCCGCGAGAACAGGAACCCCCGCCCGACCAACTTTAACTCACCCCCCCTTTGGCAACGGCACGCAGCCCACAAGTGCCAGTGCCACTTGAAGATCTTCTTCCCAGTCTCTGCCGGCTTTGAGCATGCATCTGCGCATGCTCAAGCCCTTCTAATTCTCCCTCTCGCCAAGAATCTCGGCGAGAGGGAGAATTAGAAGGGCTTGAACATGCGCAGATGCATGCTCAAAGCCGGCAGAGACTGGGAAGAAGAAGATCTTCAAGCGGCACCGGCACTTGTGGGCTGCGTGCCGGTGCCAAAGGGGGGGTGAGTTAAAGTTGGTCGGGCGGGGGTTCCTGTTCTCGCGGGGGGGGATGCTGATTCGAGCGGGAGGGGGCCCTTTGCGAGGGACATTCATATTGTGCCACTAGAGGTGAAATTCTTGGACAGGCGCAAGAACCAAAGCGAAAGCATTTGCCAAGAATGTTTTCATTAATCAAGAACGAAAGTCGGAGGTTCAAAGACTATCAGATATCGTAATAGCTCTGACCATAAACGATGCCGACTAGCGATCCGGCGGCGTTATTCCCATGACCTGCTGAGCAGCTTCCGGGAAACCAAAGTCTTTGGGTTCAGGAGGGAGTATGGTTGCAAAGCTGAAACTTAAAAGGAACTGATGGAAGGGCACCACCAGGAGTGGAGCATACGGCTTAATTTGACTCAACACGGGAAACCTCACCTGGCCCGGACATGGAAAGGATTGACAGATTGATAGCTCTTTCTCGATTCTGTGGGTGGTGGTGCATGGCCGTTCTTAGTTGGTGGAGCGATTTGTCTGATTAATTCTGATAACGAACGAGACTCCTCCATACTAATTAGTTTCGTGACCCCTGGGGGGTCGGCGTCCAACTTCTTAGAGGGACAAGTGGCGTTCAGCCATAAAAGATCAGCAATAACAGCACTGTGATACCCTTAGATGTCCAGGGCTGCACGTGCGCTACACTGAACGGATCAGTGTGTCTACCCTTCACCTCAGATCGGCCCCACCGGGGTCAGCGATGGCCCTGGCGGAGCGCCGAGAAGATGATCAAACTTGACTATCTAAAGCAGTGGTTCCCAACCCTGTCCTGGAGGAACACCAGGCCAATTGGGTTTTCAGGCTAGCCCTAATGAATATGCATGAAGCAAATTTGCATGCCTATCACTTCCATCATATGCAAATCTCTCTCATGCATATTCATTAGGGCTAGCCTGAAAACCCAATTGACCTGGTGTTCCTCCAGGACAGGGTTGGGAATCACTGATCTAAAGGAAGTAAAAGTCGTAACAAGGTTTCAGTAGGTGAACCTGTAGAAGGATCATTAATGGGAGATAGCGCCCAGGGTCAGGGAGAGAGAGAGGGGGCCGACATCCCCATCTAGTTCTCTATACCGCCCGGGCGGCGCGTGCCACAAAAGGCCTGGGGCACCTCCCGGGAAACGTGGAGGGCCAGGCCGAGGCGGGAGTCAGCATCGGGGAGTTGCGGTTGCAAACACGGTGGCTCTCAACCCGGCAAGAAACTCCTCCTTCATCTTCTGAGGAGGGAGATGTGTCACATCGTAGAAAGGCGTTCCACAGGACATCGGACTGCGCGGGGCTTCTTTTTCTATCAGGAGGCTGGGAGAGAGCCCAGGCTCTTCCACCACCCCACACCCTGTCCCACACCCCCTACCTTTCTTTATCTAGAGGGGGTGCGCATGCGAGGAGAACAAAGGGTCTTACGCGCCGAGCAGAAGGATCCTCCCCGCCATTGATGGGCAGGGGTGAGAGGTCGTGATGCGAGATGAGGTCCCCACCCCTACACCCCTGAAAACCGCAGCGCAAGGGTCATCCGCCCGGATGAGCAACATCACGTCCTCCACGGTCGTTTATTTTCATAGGTACCTAGCACCACATCCTTCCGGGTGAGAGGAATGAAGCGGAGGTTTGAAGACTTGAGCGACTCTGTGTGTGTGCCAGGGGTGTCGGCGTGGGAAAGAGGCACAAGAATGCCACCTCCCTCGCCCTGGCGAGACTCTCTCTCTTTCTCCCTGTTCAGGAAGGGGGAGCCTCCCGGGCAGAGCGCCTGGACCATAATTTTTATTCCTCCCATGTGCTACGTTGACTGAGCGACAGTGGTGGGTGGGTCCACCGTCCGAATGGTACCCACTCAAATCCCCATTCAACATGTGCACACTTGCATGCCTGCGTGCGACTCTTAGGGTTGGATCACCCGGCTCGTTGGTCGATGAAGAATGCAGCTAGCTGCGAGAATTAGTATGAATTGCAGGACACATTGATCATCGACACTTCAAACGCACCTTGTGGCCCCAGGTTCCTCCTGTGGCTACGTCTGTCTGAGGGTCGCATGTATCTGTCAATCGTCTCGGTGTTTTTTTTTAAAACACAAAGTGTGTGGGTAAGCATTGACAGGGTCTCTATCATATGCGCAGGACTGTTCGTTCCTCCCCTCCATCTGCAGAACCAGGGGGCGCACTCGCCAAGGGGCTCAGAACCGCACGGACAGACGACTCTGGCTTGACGGACAAACCCCCACCCTACGTGGGTGGTGGAGTGGGCTCGACCCCCGTGTCAGGCTTAGGCAAAGCGCGGCTATCTGCAGGAGCAAGAGAAGGCTGCCCGCATGTGCCAAGCCCTCCAGCTGGTTCCGTTCCCCTTTTCCGTCTCGAGGGCTGATCCCCCGTCTAGGCAACGGCGGTTGCAGGAGCTTCACGGTGACAAGGAAGCGGCAGGATACACCATCCCACCCTTACCACACGCGGGGCGATGTCTCTCGTCACTTCCTCCCCACACCCTCACTGGGCCACCACCATGGACGTTTTTGGACACAGAACTTCAAGGCATGAACTCTGGAGAGAGGATGGAGGAAGGAAGGGAAAGAGATGCTGATTTGGGGGAGGGAATAGAAAGGGAGAATTGGGTGTGGGTGTGCCAGTGAGAGGAAAAGAGATGATTATGTGCACGGGGAATGAAAGAAAAGATAATTTTTGGTTATAGGGAGGGAGGTACAGATGAGAGGGAGAAATGTGGTGGAAAGGGAACAGTGGGACAGATTTAAAGGGATGCAAGAGGGAAGAATGTTGGAAATGGAGGGAGAGATGTGGCATGGTGCTGGAGAAATTTTGGGCATTGGGTTGGTGGGCAGGGGCGAAAGATGCTGCACATGGTCCAGGGGATGAGAGAGGGATAAATGCTGGACCATGGTAGGAGGAACCAATGGACAGCTACAGAAGAATTTACAGAAGATGGGAAAGCAGAAAAAAGAAACTGGGACCAACTTGATGGAAAAATAAGTCTCCAGACAACAAAGGTAAAAAACGGAATTTGTTGACTAAAATATGTTAGCTTTGGGACATGTATATAGCAGATGTCTTTGTATTGTGTTCAAAAGAAAAGGAAATGCATTTCTGTTTTTATTTCTACAGTGTTGAAGTACTTGCTGACCCTTGCTGTGGCTGGTAGGGATCCCCAAGCACTGCCAGCAGAGGACCTCCTCTAGAGACAGCCAGAACTCCCCTCCACCAAGCGCAGCAGTCACTGGCAGC
Source organism: Geotrypetes seraphini (assembly GCF_902459505.1). Taxonomy (NCBI): domain Eukaryota; kingdom Metazoa; phylum Chordata; class Amphibia; order Gymnophiona; family Dermophiidae; genus Geotrypetes; species Geotrypetes seraphini. The sequence goes on along the minus strand of NC_047084.1, from coordinate 385,453,302 downwards.
ATCCATGAGCCACTGAGATGCCAGCATCTGTGACTCAGGGACACTACTGCTGCCTGCCAAACTTGGGAAAAGGGACTCCCCAGCCAACTGCAGAGGAAGTCCTTAGCTGACAGCTTGGGGGTCCTCATCAGCTGAGTATTTATATTTTATATTTACATTAGAGGCTCTGCTGGAAACCCGTTTACAAAATATGTATTCTTCTCAATTAATATTTCCAAATTAATAAAGTGTCTTTGCTTATTTGTAAATGGGTCTCTATCAGAGCCTTTAATTCAGCAGCATAATTAAATGAAATAACTATTTCTGAAGTTTATAGGGACGGGCGGGGACGGAGGGGATTCCTTGCAGGGATGGGTGGGGATGGAGGGATTCCTCGCAGGGACGGGTGGGGACAGAGGGATTCCTCGCAGGGACGGGTGGGATTTCTTGTCCTTGCGCAATTCTCTAGCCTGAATGTCAAATTTGTTGTGGTTAGCAAAGGAATGAAGCAGTGATAAAACTGCTACCTTGCAGAGCTTGGATACTACCCAAGAAGTGACCTGAGCCCTACTAGAGTGGGCCCCTGAGGTACTGGACAATTCATGCCAAAGTAAGCATACTCAATAGCTGCCTTAATCCACCTTCCAATGGAGGCCTTCAAGGCTGCCTGGCCCTTCCAAGGGCCAAGGAAAGGTACACAAAGGTGGTCAGTCTCCTTGAGGTAACTGAATACCATCCACTGAACATCCAGCTTGTGAAGCCTGTGATAGAAGCATAGGCTGTATGGTCTCTACTGCCTTTATTTTTCTATCTAGTCTGTCTAACCATGCCATCTATTATCCCTTCCTCTCCCTTAGAGATCCAAAGTATTTATCCCAAGCTTTCTTGTATTCAGATACACTTTTTGTCTCTACCGGGAGGCTGTTCTACACATTCACTACCCTTTATGTGAAAAAGTATTTGCTGATGTTACTTCTGAGTCTATCCCCTGTCACCTTCATCCCATGTCCCATCATACCAGTTTCCTTTTCAGTTGAAAGAAACTTGCCTTACGAACATTTATAGTCCAAAAGAACAAGGCAAACATCCCCACGACAAGTGTATAATTGAAGAAAGAGTGGGGAAGAAACTATACATCAACCTGGGATAAAATTGAGTTTATTAAATACAATTGAAATATAAAACATTTGAGACAATCTGTCTTTCAATTTCTTCCAGACCTGACACGGTTCGTGTTTCGGCTTCAGGTTTGGAAGAAATTGTCCCATATCGCAAGATATCTTGTAGAAAGCTTAATTTATATATTTTTGATTTCTCTTACCTCAGGATTGCTCTCTGACTTACAGTTGCCTTCCTACAAGCAAGACAGTAGGAGCTAGTCTTTTCTGCTTATGTTTATTTTTCTCTATCTTCAGTGTTTTTGTGGCTTCACGTGTTCATGCTTAAGAGGTTCTCTGTGGTGACAACTCTGGCTTTGGGAGATCGCAGACTTTACTGGCAAAGTCTGCATCTAGAGGGTTGGCTGCTCTGCAGTGCTCCCACTTGGACAGCCTGCATTCACAAGGACTGTTCCCTTGGGAGCGTTGCTCACCCCAGGTTTTCCCGCTAGTGGGTTGGAACGTAAGCTATGTGGCTTCATGGAGGTGTATCCAGGATTGGGGCTGACTGCATTCTTCCACCCATTCGTATGCACAGTGTTTTCAGGTATGGTGGAGGTCTCCGGCCAAAACGGGCTCAAAAGGCAGTCAAGACCAGCAGTCCAGGTTCTAAGTCTTGTTGAGGCAGAGGATCTCTCTGAAAGCTGTTTCAGCTTCCATCTTGCATCTCCAAATTTGGATTTTGTTGTGGTTTGGGAGTCCCAAATCCTAAAATCGTCGTGTTTGGAGTTTTTGATGATTTTAACAGTAAAATCTCTCCCACAGCAGCCATCTTGGATTTTTCCGATCTGAAAATGAATCAGATGGCGTCAGGATACTCCAGATTTATGCAAATGGTTAACCCCAGCTATAGCACACAGGTGCTTCTAAAGACTGAAAAATATATTGCTTTAAGAACACAGTATAGGGGCAAAAATTTCCTAGTGGTACACTGCAAGGTGAACAACTAAATAAGATTTAAATAAACTTTAAATAAAACTTAAATAGTGAATGCAGGGCCCTCAGTGTGAGGTAATAAGCTTTGTAGAGAGAGTTAGTATCCTGCTCAAGGGCAACGTTTACCACCCGCTGTGGGCTGCATTCCCAAACAACCCGACTCCGAGAGGACCCATGGTGTGCCGGGGGATCCTACCGGCCTAACACTGTCTGCGGGCTGGGCTTCGATCAGAAGGACTCAGGCCCCTGAGCGGCGCCAGGATGGCGGTCTTCTGTACGCCACATTTCCCGCACCTGCCGCAGGGGATTCAGCGCTGGGCTCTTCCCTCTTCACTCACCGTTACCGAGGGAATCCTGGTTATATTCTTTTCCTCTGCTTAGTAATATGCTTAAATTCAGCGGATCGCCTCATCTGACCTGAGGTCTTAGCCGAAAGAGAAACTCCCTCCCCCCACTTCTGTATCCCACGTTTGCCTCCCACATTTGACCCCTTCCGTGTCCTGTGTTTGCATCCAGATAACAGCAGGGGTTGGAGGCAGCTCGAGCCAAGAGGCTCGTCTTCTTTTCCTGCCTACAGCATGAACATGTAGCTAACCGGAAGTCTTCCCCCTACATCAGAGCTGACGTTGGAGGAAAGGTTTTGTGTCAGTCACGTGTAGCGTGCAGGGTCTATTCGGAAATACTGGGCGCCCATGAGTTTGTGTCCTGGAAACTTTCTTTGCATGGCAGATCCGTTTGGTCTCAAGCCACAGAATTGAGGATTCCCCCCCCCCCAAGTTGTTGTTTTTTTTTTGCAGTGATTTTTGCTCCGATTTACTCTCCATGCCTGTCCCCGGCGTCTGGCACCTTCCGGCCTCTCCGCTGCTACCTTTACTGAACTGTTGGCTAGTGTGCCACAGCCAGTTCCACGGGGAAAGGGGCATCTCCATCCAAGACCACGGCTTCTGCCAATCCATCTCCATCCCCCTGTGCATGGACATTGCCTACAACCAGACCATCATAGCCCTATATATATTAAGCATTTTTCCATAACTGGCATCACCATAATAAAGCAGTAAAAGCCCAAACAAACCAAGTATGGTAGAGTTTCAGGCTAGTAAATTCTCTGGTGCCTTTCCAGTTACTGTTACCTGGTAATTAACTGAAACTGCTGGGCCACACGAACCAGGAGGATGCCGGCATGGAGGTGCACCAGTTCTACCCTTTTGGTGAAGGTGCTCTGCTCATCGGAGCTCAAGTTTTCCTCTGCTCCATGTACGCCCTGGTGTGCATGGTGCTGGAGCAGGGCATCCTGCTGTGCCGGTCCATCTGCGAATGGGTACGGCAGGGCTTCAAGGCTCTGATAAACACGTTCGGCTTACAATGGGCAGAACCACTCAGAAGATGGGGGCGGTAGGCACTGCTCTCCACCACCACTTCGCCGCTCTACGGAGCGCCCAAGTATGCCACCTCCGAGCAGCCTTTCCACTGCTCACAGGTGCTCAAGGTGCCCGCCTACCTCAACTACTGGTTCTTGGAGGAAAAGAATTGCGCGGCCCCCCCCATGAGCCGGCCAGAGGCAACGGCTACGTATTCTTCAGCCAGTAAGAGATCTGCCCGCTACCCTGCACGTTGCACATGACTGATGGGGACCCTTCCCTCCAACGCCAGCTGACATCGGGAGAAAACTTCCAGTCAGCTACATCTGTGTGTTACAGGCAGGAAATGAGAAGCCTCTTGCTGCCTCCAACCCCGCGGGATCCCTGAGACCACGAGGGGAGGTCCCCACAGGATCCCCATGACCCGAGGGAGCATCCCCATGGGATCCCCGTGACGCGAGGGGGGAACCCGCGGGATTCCCGTCGTCCCCGTTCAGCTCTCTAATTCAGGCCATAGCCCACTCAGACTTTGGTAGAGCTCTCAGGGGTTGGGGGGGTTTGTCTTTCCCTCACCCAACAGACCTGAATCAATGTGATATACTGAAGCAGAACAGTGGAGGTGACGCTAAGAAAGGAGAAATTGTGTCTCACCTGATAATTTTTTCTTTTGTCAGTGACATTCTTCGGAAGTCCTGCCCTTGGAAGACCTTAGTCCAGTGTTCTTGGGGGTGCTCTGTGCTTTTCAGTGCTTCCAAAAAAATAAAAAGATTCATATATATGTGTTCCTTTGATATGGCTATTTTCTAGTATATATATATGCAGAGTAGTGAGTGCCACTTTGTGTTTTGTTTGCTTATCATTTCAACTGCAATGGGGCATTAAAGAATATATATGCAGAGTAGTGAGTGCCACTTTGTGTTTTGTTTGCTTATCATTTCAACTGCAATGGGGCATTAAAGGGATCTTCTGCTATTTGAGCAGTTGCATATTGGATTGTTCCAGGGAACACTATACCTTATGCTGGTGAAGTCACTGGCAAAATTCATTTTTCTCTATCTCCACCTGCTGGCAGGAAGGGATATCACCCACTGGTTCAGACAGTGTCATTTATAAACTAATTAAAGAAAAAGAAAAAGTAAAATCAGGTAAGAATTTCACCTTTAAACCCTTCTAAGCTAAGATTAGGTTCTTACCTCGATAATCTTCTTTCTAGTAGAAAGAGATGTGAGTCTTGACAAGATTGCAGAAGGCATCATCTACATTTTTCAACTCTGCCTCCTTGTGTCACTGGGCAGTACCTCAGCTCCTCAGTTCATACCAAAGCAATGTATAACGCCTAAGAAGAAATAATGACAGCGCAGGGAATACCTGACAAATCAAGTCATTTCTGCTCTACAATAATAACTTGATTCAGTAAACATATAGCGTAAACAAGGTGGAATAAAACAAGCCACTTACCTGAGTAGAGCCAGCACTAACAATTATGCAACTCCTATAGTCTCCTCAAAAGGTTTAGCTATAGAAATAACCATCAGTTCTTCATACCTGTTGAACTGAAAAACCGTAAGCATCTTCATATATGCTTGGTAGTTCCCAGACAAGCATCTGAAAACACACATATATGTCTGAGACAGAAAGAAGGCTAAGTAACATAGTAACATACATAGTAAATGATGGTAGATAAAGACCTGAACGGTCCATCCAGTCTGCCCATAAGTTATACTCATTAAAAAATACATGATTAGATTAACTTGTCTCTTCTTTGATATTTATGGGCCATAGATTGTAAAGTCTGGTATTGAAATCAACACTGAAATCAACCATACATGAAGCAACTAGCCGCTTCATAAAATCAGTAAATAAACGACAAAGAAACAATAAACCCCAATGGTTCACCGCGGAGATCTCGCACCTCATTAAGGAGAAGAAAAAAGCGTTTCTCTCCTACAAGCGCACGGAGAAAAGAGAGGCAAAAGTAGAATATAGGACCAGGTCTACAGCGGTCAAAATGGCAGTTAGGGAAGCAAAACTTCGAGTGGAAGAAATTCTGGCAAAAAACATTAAAAAGGGGGACAAATCCTTCTTCAGGTATATTAGTGACAGAAAAAGGAACACAGGCGGGATAGTACGCCTTAGAAGACCGGACGGAAGTTACGTGGAAGCAGATTCCGATAAAGCCGAACTACTGAATGAATACTTCTGCTCAGTCTTCACCTGTGAGGCACCGGGACACGGTCCCCAGTTGAAGGCAACACAAAGCACAGAAGACCCGTTTCAGAATTTTGAGTTCACACCAGGTGAAGTTTACAGTGAACTGGCAAGACTCAAGGTGAACAAAGCCATGGGACCAGACAATTTGCACCCAAGAATGCTCAGAGAATTGAGCGATGTCCTGGCGAAACCGTTGGCTGAGCTATTCAATCTCTCCCTAAGTAAGGGGAAAGTTCCCCTGGACTGGAAATTAGCTAATGTCGTTCCTCTGCATAAAAAGGGTTGCAGGGCAGAGGCTGCGAATTATAGACCGGTGAGTCTCACATCAATAGTGTGCAAACTCATGGAAACACTAATTAAAAGCAAATTGGACACGATCTTGAATGAAGGGAATCTTCGGGATCCCAGTCAGCATGGATTCACCAAGGGTAGGTCCTGCCAATCCAATCTCATCAGCTTCTTTGACTGGGTAACAAGAAAGTTGGACTTGGGAGAGTCTTTGGACGTCGTGTACCTGGACTTCAGGAAAGCTTTTGACAGTGTCCCACACCGCAGGCTGCTAAGCAAGATGGAATCGATGGGGTTAGGAGAGACACTAACTGCATGGGTCAATGATTGGCTGAGTGGCAGACTTCAGAGGGTGGTGGTTAATGGTACCCTCTCTAAAACATCGGAGGTGACCAGTGGAGTGCCGCAGGGCTCGGTCCTGGGTCCACTCCTTTTCAACATATTCATAGGGGATCTGACTCAAGGGCTTCAAGGTAAAATAACACTATTCGCCGATGATGCCAAACTATGTAATATAGTAAGTGAATGCAGTTTACAGAATTATATGGCGCAGGACCTGCTTACATTGGAAAGTTGGTCCTCAACCTGGCAGCTAGGCTTCAATGCTAAGAAATGTAAGGTCATGCACCTCGGAAGCGGAAATCCATGCAGGACGTACTTCTTGAACGGAGAAACTTTAACTAGGACTTCAGCAGAACGAGATTTAGGAGTAATCATCAGTGCAGACATGAAAACTGCCAATCAAGTGGAGAAGGCTTCATCTAAGGCAAGGCAGATATTGGGTTGTATCAATAGAAGTTTCGTCAGCCGAAAGCCTGAAGTCATAATGCCGTTGTACAGGGCCATGGTGAGACCTCATCTGGAGTACTGTGTGCAATTCTGGAGGCCACATTACAGTAAAGATGTGCGCAGAATTGAATCAGTTCAACGGACGGCCACCAGGATGATCTTGGGGCTCAAGGGTCTCTCGTACGAAGAGAGACTGAACAAATTGCAGCTCTACACTCTTGAGGAACGTAGGAAGAGGGGAGACATGATCGAAACATTTAAGTACCTCACGGGACGTGTCGAAGTGGAAGATGATATTTTCTTTCTCAAGGGACCCTCGGCCACAAGAGGGCACCCGCTCAAACTCAGGGGCGGAAAATTTCATGGCGACACCAGAAAGTATTTCTTCACAGAGAGAGTGGTTGATCATTGGAACAAGCTTCCAGTACAGGTGATCGAGGCAGACAGCGTGCCAGACTTTAAGAATAAATGGGATACCCATGTGGGATCCCTACAAGGGTCAAGATAAGGAAATTGGGTCATTAGGGCATAGACAGGGGGTGGGTAAGCAGAGTGGGCAGACTTGATGGGCTGTAGCCCTTTTCTGCCGTCATCTTCTATGTTTCTATGACCTAGATTCCAAATGCTGAAGTTGCCATCCAAGCTCCCTCCAGCATATTCAACCATCCTGTTTTTTGCAGGATATCTACCGTATCTGACAGGGTGGGCCATCAAGACTCGCATCTCTTTTTACTGGAAAGAATGTCAAGGTAAGAACCTTTCTTTCCAGTGCAAAAGAGACACGAGTCTTGAAAAGTGGGACGTAACAAAGGAGTTCCGAGTCTAGAGAGTTGCACGGGAACAGAAATCCCGCCTGTCCCCACCAGTATCCCTCCTGTCTCCACATGTCCCTGCCCATCCCCCCATATAAATTACCTGTCCCCATTAAAAAACACAGCAATTACTTATGACAGTTTTGATTTTTTTAAGTTTTAGTTTATTTAAACCAACAATAAAATACAATAAAAACAAATAAAAATGAACAGAAATAAGAGATGCATACATCACAGGAAAGAATTAGAATAGACATTAGGTCATGTGACTGTAGGGTCAACCATTTCTTGTTAAAAGAAATGAGTTGGATTTTTTGGCAATATAAAGCTCATATCTGTAGAGCAAACAAATCTGGTTCCACCATCTGGCATAGGTAACTTGTGAGAGATCCTTCCAAGGATCCACAAATGATTTTTAATGCAGCAATGAGTAAAGAATCAAACAATACAGCATCAAAATCATTTAAAGCAAAATTGAGAGAGACACTTCTCAGGACAATGGCTGCATAAAATAAATGTGCCAAAACTGAACTGGAAACCCCAAAACAAAACTCAGCAAGTACTTCATTTTGTACTAAACACAATTGGTGGCACAACTATGAGAGGGGACTGGGCCTCCCACTCTGAGCTTAGCCCCCCTCAAAATGAACTTCTCCCTTGCTGTAGCTGGTGGGACATTTTGTTTTTTCATCATTTTGTCTATCTTCTACTAATTCTCTTTCCAGGCCTTGGGAAAACCCAGTTCCATCCCCGTGGGAGTCCTGTGAACTGGGGGGGATCCCCGTGGGAGTCCCATAGACCTGGGGGAGATCCCTGCAGGGTCCTCACAGGATTTCTGCAATCCCCATTCCCGTGCAGACCTCTAGTCTACAGAAGGACAGATGAGCCTGCTGTGAGCACTAAGAACCCAAAAGCAGTGTCCAGTTGTGCTGCCACATCCACTCTGAAACTTTGCACAAGTATGGATGGTGGACCATATAGCTGCCCTACAAATCTCCTTGGGTAGAATTGTCCAGGAAGAGGCCATACCTCTGGTGGAATGCACTTTTAAAAAAGTCGGTGGCTGTTTACCATATCCATTATACACAAACGAAATAGCTGTGCAAATCCATCTTTCAAGGCAGATTTTCCCTGTCTGCTAAGGTTGGTTAGCACAAAAAGATGATCTGAAAAATGAAATTCATCCGTCACCTCAAGATAACAGAGAACAACTATCATTTACAGTAACGTCAAAACTTTGTCCTTTTTCTTTACACCTATGGCATGGAATGCCAGAAGCCAAATTTCCTGACCTATATGGAAGGCCAAGACTCCTTTTCGTAGAAAAGGCGGCACAGGGTGTAGAAAGACACCCACCTCCAAAAATCTGAGAAAAGGATCCCTGCACGAAAGAACCGGAAACTCCAAAACCCTTCTAGTCAAGGTGATGCTTTATGATAAAGACCATTGACCATTTTAGTAGCCATCTTTTGTACTGACTCCATCCTGTTTATATCTTTGAAGGTACGGTTTGCCATCTTGATCTTAATATCTATCAGTGACACATTCTGTAATCATCCAGACAGGGCATCACAGAGGGGCCCGTAGAATATTAAGATTCCACGTAGGAAATGGATGTCTCATAGGAGGATGCAACTGTAACGTTCCCTTCAAAAATCTGGTTATATCAGGATGGGAGGCTAAGGACAAGTTCTCCACTCAAGCTCTAAAACGCAAGTCTTGCCACATAACATAATATAACATAAAAACTCACTTATATATCACAAATACCATTAAGTTCTATGCGGTTCACAGAGATTAGCAATACAAATGAATAAACAACCGATATCTAACTTTGCAAAGATTCTATAAAAAGATGCGTCTTTAAAGCACGTCAAAATTGTTGATACGAATTTGAAAATGTAAATATATGAGTCAAATCCCTACTCCATGAGGCTGCCTGGAAGGATAACAATTATTCCTGGAATTTCTTATATTTGCATCTCTTTGCAGAAGGAAACAAACCACCAGGCTCGTTTCAAGACCACCCTGAAGGAATACAGGACTTCAGATATTGGAGCCCTATACAGCTCCACCTGATCAACACACCAGCGTTGAAAAATGTCTTCCAAGACATAGCATAAGCCATGACATTCATTAGCTTCTTGGATTGTAGAAGTGTAGCTATGACTACCTCTGAATATCCTCTCTGTGCTAGGGCTGCATGCTCCAAAACCCATGATGAGTTGCTATTCTTTCAATGACCTAGTCTACCATTAGCCACGAGGAATAACATGTACAACAGCTCTCTTGGTGGCAAAGGCTAGAGTAAGTGCAAAAGATAAGGTAGCCATGCCAGCGCTTCCTAGCTCGAATTGCGGCTGAAGTACTAACAGATTTTCTTATCTGCTGTTACCCTCAAGTCAATAGCCGGACTTCCCCAGCAATTTATAATTTTAATAATAACAACTTTATTTTTGTATACTGCAATACCACAAGCAGTTCAGAGCGGTTTACAGAGGAAGAGACAGTATACAGACAGCGATGTTACAAAAAAAGACTTTAAAATTATATTAGCATGCCAAGAGTAGTCAGGATTTATCCGGAAGCATTTCAAAGATACAACAAGACAGGAAAGGAGTCAGAGAAATTGATCAAAGAGATAAGTTTTAATTGATTTCCCGAAGGTTTGGTAGGAGGGTGCATTTGAAATGAAGTTGGTTAACCATTTATTCCATTTGCCTGCTTGGAATGATAATGATCTATCAAAGAATCTCTTGCAGATACAGCCCTTCAAGGATGGAAAAGCAAACAGGTAGGCACTACATGTGCAAGTGGTACCTGGAAATTCAAAATGGTGCGACAAGTAGACTGGGGATAGCACAGTTACTTACCGTAACAGGTGTTATCCAGGGACAGCAGGCAGCTATTCTCACATATGGGTGACGTCATCCGACGGAGCCCCGATGCGGACGCCTCACAAGCAGACTTGCTTGAAGAAACTAGAAGTTTGAGTCACGCATGCGCAAATGTCTTCCCACCCAGCACAGGGCACATCTCCTCAGTTCAGATAGCTAGCAGAGAAGCCAACCACGGGAGGTGGATGGGTTGTGAGAATAGCTGCCTGCTGTCCCTGGATAACACCTGTTACGGTAAGTAACTGTGCTTTATCCCAGGACAAGCAGGCAGGCTATTCTCACATGTGGGTGACCTCCAAGCTAACCAGAATGGGATGGTGGGAGTGTTGGCAACTAGGAGAATAAATTTTGTAATACTGTTTGGCCAAACTGTCCATCCTGTCTGGAGAAAGTATCCAGACAATAGTGAGAAGTGAAGGTATGAACCGAGGACCAAGTAGCAGCCTTGCAAATTTCCTCAATAGGTGTAGATCTGAGGAAAGCTACTGAAGCTGCCATTGCCTTGACTTTATGGGCCGTGACTTTATTGTGAAGGGGTAATCCAGCCTGGGCATAGCAGAATGAGATACAAGCCGCCATCCAGTTGGAGATGGTACGCTTAGAAATAGGATGGCCCAACTTATTTGGATCGAAGGAGACAAAAAGTTGAGGAGCAGTTCGGTGGTTTGGTGAGTTCTAACTAGAAGGCCAAAGCACGTTTACAGTCCAGAGTATGAAGAGCTGATTCTCCAGGGTGAGAATGAGGCTTTGGAAAAAACACTGGAAGTACGATGGATTGGTTGAGATGAAATTCCGAGACCACTTTAGGTAGGAATTTCGGATGAGTACGAACAACCACCTTATCACGATGAAACACAGTGAAAGGTGGGTCAGTAACTAAAGCTTGTAGTTCACTGACTCACTGAGCAGAAGTGAGTGCAATGATAAATACCACTTTCCAAGTGAGATATTTCAGATGAGCCTTATCAATTGGTTCAAATGGAGGCTTCATGAGTTGAGAAAGGACAACATTTAGGTCCCAAACCACAGGAGGCGGTTTGAGAGGAGGTTTGACACTGAAAAGTCCTTTCATGAATCTGGAAACCACCGGAGCAGAAAGGGGTTTCCCTTCAATAGGTTGATGAAAAGCCGCAATTGCACTAAGATGGACTCGTATAGATGTAGGCTTGAGGCCAGAATTGGATAAGTGAAAAAGATAGTCCAAAACAGAAGATAAGGAGGAATGCTGAGGCTCATTATGAGAAAAACATCATGTAGAAAATCTATTCCATTTTTGGTGATTGCATTGTCTAGTGGTAAGCTTTCTAGAAGCTTCTAAAACGTCTCTTACAGATTGAGAAAACTGAAGAGGGGTTATGTTGAGAGGTACCAAGCTGTCAGGTGTAGAGACTGTAGGTTAGGATGAAGCAGAGATCCCTGACTCTGTGTAAGCAGAGAAGGAAAAACTGGTAGAAGGTATGGCTCCCTGCTGCTGAGTTGAAGTAGAAGGGAGTACCAGGGTTGCCTCGGCCATCGAGGAGCGATTAGAATCATGGTGGCATGATCGTTCTTCAACTTGACCAGAGTCTTGAGAATGAGAGGAAAAGGAGGAAAAGCGTAGAAGAAAAGACTCATCCATTCCAGAAGAAAAGCATCTGCCTCGAGGCGGTGAGGAGAGTATATCCTGGAGAACTGAGGCAGTTTGTAGTTGTAATTGTGGAGAGCTGCAAAGAGGTCTATCTGAGGCACTCCCCACTGTGAAAAAATGTGATGAACAGGTGAGGAATGGTGTCCATTTGTGAGATTGCAGGAGATGACTCAAGTTGTCCACCAAACAATTCTTCGCCCCTTGAATGTAGACAGCCTTGAGGAAGGTGTTGTGACGGATTGCCCAGTCCCAAACTTCCAGAGCTTCTTGACAAAGGGAGGCAGACCCTGTCCCTCCCTGTTTGTTGACATAATACATGGCAACTTGGTTGTCCGTGCGAATGAGGACTACTTAGTCGTGAAGGAGATGTTGAAAAGCATAGAGAGATTTGAGGATCGCTCTGAGTTCCAACTGACGATCTATACTGGTCCAGAGGCCTTGAGTACGGAGACCATCGATATGAGCGCCCCAAGCGTAGGTCGAAGAGTCTGTCATGAGAACCTTCTGATGAGGAGGCGTTTGAAAAAGTAAGCCTCTGGAAAGATTGAAAGAGATCATCCAACGGAGAGACTTCTTGAAGGAAGGAGTGACTGAAATGTGTCGAAGGAAGGTCGCAAACTTGCGTCCATTGAGATGCCAGGGTCCACTGAGGTATTCTGAGGTGAAGTCTGGCAAAAGGAATCACGTGTACTATGGAGGCCATGTGATCCAGAAGTACCATCATGTGTCTCGCCGAGATGGAAGAGCGGGAAGACACTGTGTGACAAAGTTGTAGAAGAGCTTCCAGACGTTGTTGAGGAAGGAATGCTCTGAGTTTAACAGTGTCCAGAACAGCTCCAATGAATTGTAGAGTCTGTGAGGGTTGAAGTTGAGATTTGAGAAAGTTGATTTTGAATCCCAACCTTTGTAGGAACCAGATAGTCCGTTGGGTCGCTACAATAACCCCTTGAGATGTGGAATCTTTGATGAGCCAGTCGTCTAGGTAGGGAAATACCTGAAGACCATGATTCCGTAGAGCCGCTGCTACCACTACCAGGCACTTGGTAAACACTCTGGGAGACGAGGCCAGGTCGAAGGGTAGAACTCTGTATTGGTTAATGCAGATTCCCCACCCGAAATCTGAGGTATTGACAGGAGGCCGGATGGATTGGAATATGAGTATAGACCTCCTTGAGATTTAGAGAGCATTACCAGTCGTTCTGCTCGAGAAGGGGATAAAGAGATGCCAGGGACAACATTCAAAATTTTTCTTTGACTAAAAATTTGTTGAGAGCCCTGAGATCCAGAATGGGTCGCAGATCGCCCGTCTTCTTCGGAACAAGGAAGTAACGGGAGTAAAACCCCCTGTTCTGCTGTTCCAAGGGAAGCAGATGGAGATGAAGCAGAGCTTTTGCTTCCTGAAAAAGAAGGTCGGTCTGGGATGGATTGGAAGAAGTTCTGGTGGAACCTGAGTGAAATGAAGAGAGTATCCTTCCCTGATGATGGAAAGTACCCAGAGGTCGGATGTAATTATCGTCCATCGGTGGTAAAAATGATGGAGACGACCTCCTAGAAGGGGAAATGGAGACAAAACGATGGAGGTTATGCTCTGTTGTAAACAGTAAAAAAGGCTGAGAAGCCCTAGGTGCAGCAGAAAGTTGGGTTTGCTGTTGCTTCTGAGGATGCTGTTTTTTCAGAGGAGGGCGAATATAAGGAGCCGGCTTTGGAGGAAAAGACCTTTGATAGATGACAGGAGGGCGTGTATGCTTGGCTGGAGCCGGTTTTGGTTTGGGTCTGACGATGGAAGCAAATGATTTTGCATGGTCAGATAATTTCTTGGTGGCCGCCTCGATGGATTCATCAAAGAGGTCGTTGCCTTGACAAGGAAGGTTAGCTAAGCGGTCTTGAAGATTAGAGTCCATGTCAATGGTTCGAAGCCAGTCAAGATGACGCATAGCTACTGAGCAACCAGCTGCTCGGGCAGATAACTCAAAAGCATCATAAGATGATTGAAGGAGATAGAGACGTAATTGAGAGAAAGAAGCAATCAGTTCTTGAAACTCAAAATGCATTTGGTTATCCATATAAGCCAAAAACTTCGGCAGAAGGGAAAGAAGAAATTCAAAATAAGTAATGAAATAAAAATTATAGTTGAGGACTTTAGAGGACATCATAGCATTCTGGAAGATGCGACGTCCAAATTTGTCCATAGTTTTCCCCTCTCTCCCAGGAGGAACTGTGGCATAGACCTTGGAAGGATGGGATCTCTTCAAGGAAGATTCAACAAGCAGGGATTGATGAGAAAGCTGTGAGTTGTCAAAGCCCTTGTGATGCAGTTTTATATCTCGAGTCCAATTTTCCTGGAACTGCTGGTATGGAAAAAGGGGTCTCCATGCACCGAGCAAAAGTCTGATTCAAAAGCTTATGAAGTGGTAGCTTGAGACTCTAAGCCGGAGGCTGAGGGAGACGCATGACTTCTAGATATTCCTTAGAATATTTGGAGCCAATGTCCAATTTTACATCCAAGTCCATAGCCATCTGTCGTAGGAAAGACGAAAAAGATAGCTGATCTGGTAAGGCTTGGTCTCGAGAAGGACTCGAGGATGTCGAGGCAGCTTGTGTCAAAGAAGAAGCTTCGGCATGGAAAAAAGTATCGAAGGAACCTGGTGACTTGGACAAGGCAACTGAGACCGGAACATCCTCGAGGTCTGGCATCAGAGACCTTAATCGAGGAGTCGGTGGTCTGGTCGAGGTCTGAGTAGAACGAGGCTTCGAGAAAGAAGGAATATCCTGCGAAGAACGATGCCTGGAAGAATGCCTTGATGAAGGCCTCTAACGATGGTGAGAACTGTGTCTAGAACCAGATCTGGAGGATCGAGGAGATTTTGCCTCTGAGGCACAAGCAGCCGATGCCAACGTGTGAAAAGGGCTAGAGGCTGTAGATCGAAGCTCCAGATGTTTGGATGCACTCGCAAAGACTCTGCTCCTTGCTGAGAGTGTGAGAATTCTCTTCGATGCACTCGCAAAGAATCTACTCCTTGCTTTTCATGCTTGGATGGCAGACCAGACACTCGCAGAGACTCTGCTCCCTGCAAAGAGTGTGAAAGCTCCGACTGGGACATTGGAAGCGGCTCGACCTCGTGGGAGTTTGCTGAATGCCCAGGCAGGATAATAGGAAGCAGTTTAGGACCCATAATAGTAAGGTACTGAAGAAACTGCTTCTCTAATATGGTCTGGAAAGAAGCCAGCAAGGATGGATCCGCGTCTGAAACCGGTCCACCTGCCTTGGCTGGAGGTTCCTTTGAGGCAGTGTGAGTGTGCTTCGGCTTAGAAGTCTTGGACACTTTAATCACCACCGGTGGAACCGACTGCTGAGCTTTCTGACCTGAGGAAACAGGGGAAGATAGAGAAGGTGACGTCAAAGCAAGAGCCGCTGCAAACGATGAAGGTTTGATGAGGCTCGAGGTAGAAGCAGGAGGTGCAGAAGGAGCCTCGATGGAAGTCGAGGTCGAAGACGCCTTCGAAGTCAAGGGATCAGTTGGAGACTCCATGTCAAAGAGCTTATCCACCAAAATGCAACGACGCTTGAAAGCATGAGGCTGAAGTGTTTGGCAAGGCAGGCACGACGTTGGATGATGTTTCGGCCCAAGGCACTTGAGGCAGCGTCTTTGAGGGTCCGTGAGGGAGATCACACGCTGACACTTGCTACACTTCTTAAAGCCTGTAGCAGGCCGGGACACAGGCCGAAAAATAGCCGCCGGAAAGTCGAAGCTCGCGGGTTATGGCCGAGCGGCCCGTCCTGGAGAACGGACGGAAGAAGACAAAAAAATTTATTTATTTATTTTTTTACTAAAAGAAATAAAACAAAATAAAGCAGCGATTCGTGAAGGAAATACACCAACCGAGGTCGAGAGAAGGCAAAAAGTGAACAAAGTTGAACGCAGAGAGTCAAAGACGGACTTCTCGGCTCTGCGGAAAACTATGAACTGAGGAGACGCGCCCTGTGCTGGGCGGGAAGGCACTCGTGCATGCGCGGTGCGGGCGATTCAAAACTTCTAGTTTCTTCAAGCAAGTCTGCTTGTGAGGCGTCCGCATTGGGGCTCCGTCGGATGACGTCACCCACATGTGAGAATAGCCTGCCTGCTTGTCCTGGGATAAAAACCTGTTATGGTTTTGAAGCAAAGGCAGGCAAACTTGAAAATGACCTTTGCTTCCACCGGCAGCCAGTGTAGTTTTATGTAATAAGGGCTTACATGATCCGATTTTTTGAGACCATAAATGAGATGGACGGCAGCATTCTGAATGATTTTCAAATCGTTTGATGGTTTTCATAAAGGATCCCAAGTATATAATAGTGCAGTAATCTAAGATGCTTAATATCAGAGATTGAACCAGCAGTCGAAAAGAGAGGTAGTCAAAATAGTGCTTAATGGTACGAAGTTTCCATAACGTGAAAAAAACATTTTTTTAACCTGAGCATTAGTGTGGTCTTCAAAAGTCAAGCATCTGTCCAGGATGACTCCAAGGATTTTGATAGAATTAATTGGGTAAACTAAAACATTTAATCTCAAAGAGGTATTCATGATCTTGTAATTAGGACTTGCTAAGAAAAATCTTGTTTTTTTCTGAGTTCAGTTTTAATTTAAATTGTGTAGTCCATTGTTCTACCTTAGTGAGGACAGATGAGATGAGTTGTTCTGTCTCTTGCATCAGTGAGGTTATGGGAATGATAATTGTAATGTCATCTGCATATATACGATTTCAATTTTAAGTCAGATAGCATATGTCCCAGTGATGCCATGTAGACATTGAAAAGTGAAGGTGAGATAGGGGAGCCCTGTGGAACTCCACAGGGATTACACCAAGAGTGAGAGAAGGTTCCTTCACTGTGAAC
Organism: Geotrypetes seraphini; assembly: GCF_902459505.1. NCBI lineage: Eukaryota > Metazoa > Chordata > Amphibia > Gymnophiona > Dermophiidae > Geotrypetes > Geotrypetes seraphini. The sequence goes on along the minus strand of NC_047084.1, from coordinate 385,436,375 downwards.
CTGGTAAATGCGTTTTTTTAAGAAGCCTGTAAACCAATTTAGTACCTGTCCAGAAATGCCAATAGAATCAAGGCATCTGAGCAGAATGTCATGGTCAACAAGGTCAAAGGCACTGCTCAAATCAAACTGAAGTACCAGTACGCTTTTTCTCAGGGAAAACAAGTGGAAAAGGTAATTGGTCAGTGAAGCTAAGACTATTTCCGTACTGTAATTTGTGCGAAACCAGACAGAGTCATGTAGAATGCTGAACTTCTCTAAATATTTCATGAGATCAATGTTAACCAGTCCATCCATTAGTTTAAGAAAAAGTGGTATGTTGGCAATAGGTCTGTAGTTGGCAGCTGAAGAAACTGACTCCTTGAAGTTTTTTTTTTAAATATAATATTTCTTTATTGGGCACATACAACTGAAATAAGAATATCAGGAAGCAAACACTGCACAACATGTCAAAGCAGTGAACAAGGAAACAGATAAGTGGCATGAAACAAGAACAGGAGGATGCAAAGGTACTATGTCACAAAAAGCCCAATAAGTACTTTTTTTTTAATGAGCCCCCAGCAGCACCCAAACAGAGCTCGAACCCCCCAACTCCCAACTGCCCAACAACCTCCCCCCCCCAAATCCCCATCCCATGTGGTGTTGAGAAACATCAAAAACACAACCAAAAACAAAACAAAACAAAAGGGCGCTAGGAAAGGTGTGTGCTGGAAAGAACAAGAGGAAAAGAAAAAAGATCAGCAATTCAGGAGCATGCTCCTCTCCCGATGCGGAAGGGACAACCAGTACCCCTCCCACACGTCCTGAAATCTGGTCCACCGGAGCTCATCCCAGGACCCTACCGCCCTACGCTCCAAAAGCGCTAAGTTATATAGAGACAACTGCCAATGAGAGAAGGAGGGAGCCTACGGACCCCTCCAAAACACCAAGATGGCCTTCTTAGCTAAGAGGAGAGCCTTAGAAACCAACATCTGCTGTCCAGCAGAACAATGGGAGTAGGCCACATCATCATAAAAAAGTACAATAGTAGGGGTGCATGCAGGCAAAGAAGAACACAAGGAGGACAAAAAGGTCCACACTTGGTTCCAAAAAGCCCGCACCATTGGGCAAGCCCAGAACATATGACCCAGAGTGGCTAAACTCTCAGTACACTTAGGGCAACAAGCATTCTCAGCAAAACCAGCACGGTAAGCTCTCTGCGGGGAGATAAACGTTCTATGTAAGAATTTATATTCCTGCTCCCTATGCACCATATTGACGGAGATAGTGCGAAGGAGAACAAAATAATGCGAAAGCAGGGAAGACGGGACAGGACACCCCAGGTCAGCGCTCCATGCCCCAGCTAACCAATCAGCTCTCTCAGTCGACAGTGGCGACCCCATCGTATCAACATAGTACTGGAGACGCGGAGCCGTATCCTCCCCCAAAGCAAGACTTCTACTAAGACTCTCAGCCACCGATGCGCACAAGGAGGTCCCCCCCAAACTAAGTACATAATGGCGAAGCTGCAAATATCCAAAGGCGTCCACATGATCTAATCCATAGAGAGACGCCAGCGCACTAGGAGAGAGAAGAGTCCCCTGTTCGGTAAGAACATCCCCCACCCTGCGGACCCCACGAGCATGCCAAATCTGAAAAATTCGGTGGTCAGTACCCGGACTAAAATGCAGGTTCCCCACCAAGGGTAACAAGGGAGTGACACTAGAATTTACCCCCAAGTGTTTGCAGAGCGTTTTCCAGATAAGTCTCATATAAGACCACACTACGTGTCCCCGCTGAAGGGAGTCCAACTGAGACGAAGGGGCATGCAGCAAGAACAGGCCAGAGACAGGAGACAAAAAGTCCCGTTCTACAGAAAACATCTGGAAGGAAGAACTCTCCAAACACCAGTCCCGAACATGTCGCAATCCACAGGCCAAGTTATATGCGCGAAGATCCAAAATACCAAAACCCCCCTGCGCCTCCGGTAACATCAGGATGCGAAGGGGCAGCCGAGGCCGCTTTCCCCGCCACAAAAAGATTCGCAGGGCACGATATAAGTCCTCTAACTCCAGGCGGCGCAACCAGATCGGTAAGGTCTGTAACAGGTATAGCCACCGGGGAAAAATCATCATATTATATAGAAAGATGCGACCCGCTAGTGAGACCGGCAGCGCACCCCATAAACGCATGCTGTCAATAGATCTCCGAAGCAAAGGGCGGACATTAATCTCATAGAGGCGCGTCAGAGAGGAAGGAACCAGAACACCCAGATATTTCACCTGCAAGGAAGCCTCCTTCAAAGGGAAATCTGACCACAAGTGAGGTATATGCAAATGATGGGGAAGGGCTTCAGATTTAGACACATTGAGCTTAAGGCCCGAGAGTACCCCAAACTGCTGAAACAATTCCAACAACAAAGAAAGGTGCGACACCGGGTCAGTCAGAAGAACCATGATATCATCCGCAAAGGCCAGACAACGCACAGATGAAGTGCCCACCTCCACACCCGGGAGCAGAGGATGAGAACGAAGACACAGTAAAAGGGGTTCCAAAAATAAGATATACAGTAAAGGAGACAAAGGGCAACCCTGTCGGGTGCCTCGTTGCAAGGAAAAAACCGAAGAAGCAATGCCATTTACCAACACAGCAGCCGTAGGACCCGAATACAGAGCACGAAGAGCCCTCATATAAAACCCATCCACCCCATAGCGTTGCAACAATGGAAAAAGAAAGGCCCACTCTACCCTATCAAATGCCTTTTCGGAATCAAAACTAATGACCAGTGCAGGCAGCCGCCGAGATGCACAATGAGCCAAGGCAATCAGAAGCTTCCGAACATTATGACCCGCTTGACGCCCCTTCACAAAACCCACCTGATCTACCCCCACCAGAGAAGGAACCAGCGGGGCCAGCCGGTCAGCCAATATCCGAGCTAAGATTTTAAGGTCAACATTAATTAGCGAAATAGGTCGATAAGACTCCACCAAAAGAGGGTCCTTCCTCGGTTTGGGCAATACAGTAATCAACGCCTGATTCGAACCAGAGGGAAAGGACCCACTCTCCACAGCCTGCTCAAAATACTGCCTCAGCGGATCAGCCACGTATCCTTGCAGAATACGATAGAACTCTCCACCAAAACCATCCGGTCCCGGAGATTTACATAGGGGTAAACGTTTAATAACCCCCAGGACCTCCTCTCCAGTAAAAGGGGAGGCTAAGCTCGCATGGTCAATATCCGAGAGTCGAGGCAATGGGACGAGTCCAGATAAGCCTGAATAGGAGATTCCTGTCCCACCACCTCCGCCTTATAAAGGGAGCTATAAAAGGCGACAAATAGTCGTTCAAGTTGTGACTGAGCTGTAATGAGCTTCCCCCCAGAGTCCTTAAGAGAGGTGATAGTAGAGGAACCCCTACGTGCCCTGGTCAACTGAGCCAACATTCTGCCAGGCTGATTCCCAAATCGATGTAACCGATACTTATAATAAAAGAGCGACTTTTGGGCTCTTTCATGGAGCAAGGCATGGAGCGCTGACTGAGCCACCTGAAAATCATGCTTATGAGACAAAGTAGGGGAATGAAGCGCCAGGAGTCTGCTCTCCCGTACCCGGCGTTCAAGAGCCAAAATTTTTGCCGCCAGCACTTTCTTCCGGCGGGCACAGTAAGCCAATACAGCCCCCCGGAGCACCACCTTAGCAGTCTCCCAGAAGAGCGTTCCGTCACCCACATGTTCCCCATTGAACTCAGCATAGTCCCGCCACTGCGTTACCAAATACTGTTTGAAATCAGGGTCTGAGTAAAGCGCTACCGGAAAGCGCCAACGTCCACCCCCCTCCCGGTAGGCCCGTTGCGAGACTGATATCCATCCAAACCATAGTATGGTCAGAAATAACCAGCGCCCCTATCTCAGCAGTATTAACTTGAGAGAAGGAAGAACGCGAAAGGAAAATAAAATCTATTCTGGAGGAGGAATCATGCACTCTGGAGGTGTGAGTAAAGTCCCTCTCTCCCGGGTGTAAAGTTCGCCAGACATCAACCACATCTAAAGCATCCATCCAAGCATTCAGACCATTATCCGACCTCCCAGAGGATCGAGAGGACCCCCTAGAGGAGTCCATAGCCGGATCCAAAATAGAGTTAAAGTCCCCAAGGAAAATTTTATGAGTTCCAGGGAGCAGAGCCAGGTGCATAAGCACTCCCAGGAGTTTATTATAAAATGACCGCTGGGCAGCATTGGGAGCATACACTGACATCAAAAGAACCGGGCGCTGATATAGGGTGCCCTGAACCACTACATAGTGACCCTCCGGATCCGAAATGATCCGAGATTGAACAAAGGGAACCGACTTATGAAGCAGTAACGTCACCCCCGCCTTGGCTCTAGGGGAGGAAGCAAAAAAACACTGACCCACCCAGGACTGTCTCAATTTACTATGCTCAGTCTCAGTAAGCTTAGTCTCCTGTAGTTCCACTATATCAGCCTGATGGCGAGCTAGATGTTGCAAAATCTTAGTTCTCTTAATCGGAGAATTTATGCCAGACACATTCCACGTCACACAGCGCACTCCCCTCTTAGGCATCACTCCCAGAAAAAAGAATATAGTGCAACAGAACAAAAAATAGAAAACCCCTGCCGAGAGTCCCAGCCCTCCTCCCGGCAGGCACACATCCTGCACCCACTCCAACAGAGCCCACAAACCACCACATAGGTCCAAACCCCCCGCCTCTCCCTCCCAAAACTCCCCCTATCCTCCCGCACCCCCAACCCCCACCCCTAGAACTCCCTCCCCCCTCCCACACCCCCCTAATTACTCCATTCCACCACTCCAGAGAGGGTATACCAAAGGGCCCAAAGTCCCTCCCCCCCACCGGCCTCCCAAATAGCAACCAAGCGAAGAGTATGGAGAATAAACAAGAAAGAAAGAAAAATGAAACCACACGACAGATAAGAAAAAAGCCCAGGGGCTAAGCATGTAGCTCAGAGCTAAAGGAGAAGAAAAGAGCAGTCAAAGCCTCTCTAGTGCCGAAATCCAGAGGCCATAAGATAGAGCAAGAAAACAACAACTATCATAAAACAATAATGACCCCCAAAAGGGAGCCACAAAAAGAGAACAGTCATATCAAAGTCAAATCAGCAACGCCAAATGGAAAAGCCACCCGCTGCCCACGGGCAACCCCCATCTAGTCCATACAGAGAGATCCCAATGCGCGGGCAGAGGCCATCAGGTACCAGGCTCCAAGTCAGGATACCACTGGAGGACTTGCGCTTGTGCAGCTGCACTGGTGTCGAAGATGTAGGGCTGGCCCTCATAGATCACCCGAAGCTTGGCAGGAAACTGCAGCATAAAGCGTAGCTTTTTCTCAGTGAGTTGCTTGCAGACAGACGAAAAACCCCGCCGCAGAGATGCTACCTGTGCAGAATAATCCTGAAATATCAGAATGCGCTGGTTCTGAAACTGTAAATCCTTGCGCTGGCGATAATTGCGTAAGAGAAGATCCTTGATGGCAAAGTTCAGTATATGAAGAATCACGACTCGCGGCCTGGTTGCGCCCTCCTGACGTCTACCCAGCCTGTGCGCCCGTTCAATACGCAAAGGGCCCAGGCTCCGCGTAACCAGCAGCTCTGTTGCCAGCCAGGTCTCCAGCGTGGGCAGCAGATCTCCATCCGACACAGATTCAGGGACCCCCACCAGGCGCAGGTTGTTCTGTCTGGAGCGATTCTCTAGATCCTCCAGTTTTTCCTCGCATTGCCCTACCTTGCTACGTAACTGCTGGAGCTCCGTCTGTAACGTTGTAAGGGAGTCCTCCGCGGTACCAACCCGCTGCTCCACTTCAGAGACCCGGGAAATAAAGTCAGCTACCATGGTGGACAGAGCTGCCAAGGACTCCTGCACTCGATCCAGGCGAGTTCCCAGCGCCAAAACAACTGCCTCAGTGAGGCGCGCAATCATATCCGCTCCTTCTGCAGCCGGTGCATCACCCGGGTCGGCCATCTTAGCTGCAGTGCTGGGCCCCGATTTCACTCGCTCGCGATCCTTCTTGCCTGCCTTAGAGGTCATGTCCGGCGTGCCTCTGTGCACGAATCTGTCCATAAGCCCCCAGGGAGCAAGAGAAGGCACTTGGTGGGAGAAATTTGTTCACCGAGATTCGTTCAGGGAGGCCGGTGCAGGGGAAGAACAGCGGAGCTCAGGGAAAACGCGTCTTCCCCGCTCTCTGCACGGCCACGCCCCTCCGAAGTTTTTAATAATAGGAGTCACAAGAATATGGCCAAGTTCCACCGGAAAATAGCAAGTACACATACATAAAGAAACCCAGTTGAAAAGTTCAACTTTGAAGGGAAAGGGAGCTGATTTCATGATAGTTGATTGGTGAACAATTGTCTAATAGGCAATTGTATTTTGCATATTTTGAGTAAAGCTTGAGAAATTGGTTCCAATCTGGGTTTTTGAAATAATTCCAGATCATATCAGCAGTTGAGCCTTCATTTTCTAAAGCAAATTGATTGATAGATCTATGCTTGTACCTACAAGAGACAATCTCAAATTATGAATTTTTGTGGCAAAGTAGTCAGCTAAGTTTGCAGTGGAAGGCGAGAGATGTGTCAGAACGTTTATGTAGATCAATATCAAACAGAGAATTGACTATTCTGAAAAGTTCTTTGCTATTCAACGTAGGAGAATTAATTGTTTGGGAATAATGTTTACAGCGCTTTTCTTTAATCATTTTTAATACTCTTTAGTCTTAAGTCTGTCCTCATCTTTCCCTGATTTACACCATATTCTTTCTAATTTACGTACTTCTCGCTTTAGAACCATTAAATCAGTATCATACCAGCTGTCTGATAAATGATGTCTTTTCTACATAATTTCAATGGTGCAATATTGCTTAGAACCTGATTGCTAAAATTATTCCATCCTAGGATGAAATTTGGATCTAAGTCCGAGTTACATATTAAGCTATAGTGCATCCAAAATTCTACTGGGTTCAGTTGTCCTCTTGTCCAAACAGTCTTCTCTTTGAGATTATTCCTTGGTTTCATTTTTATTTCATTCATATTTTATTGAAAGCACTCTGGGACAAAGATCACTCCCTTGGATACAGGATCTGACAACTTGAGAAAGTTGGTTTGCATAGTGTTCACTCCCACTACATGCACCGCCAAAATGGCTTCTAGATGGGCTTCTGCCCAATGGGACAATTGGGCCTCCAGTTTTAATAGAGCACTCTTTTTGCCTCCTTGTCTGTTGACACATGCCACCACTGTGGCATTGTCGAAGAAAACCCTGACTGCTTTGCAGGACAGGATTAATTCATCGAGGGCCACTAGGCACACAAGTACACTGGACCCCCCTGCCCCGCCCCACCCCACCATGCACCCAGGCGGAAACAGGAAGCTGTGTCAGAGGGAAGCTTTGGGCAAGCAGCACCGCTTGCACAATTACAGTTCCCGTTGCCTTTCTCACCTGCGTTGCTTGCTTGTCTTACTTTCCGTCGATCGGGGGGGGGAGGGGGGGGGTTTGCCGATCGATGCTGGAGGGGCCCATCGCCGTTTGGAAAAAACAATATTGATCCCCCCCTGACCATTTCGGGTCCTAGGCACGTGCCTACTTGGCCTATTGGTTAATCCTACGCTGCCGATTTGCCTTCCAGGGACTTTTTGAACGCCCGCAGTACTACCAGAATAGCTCTCAGTTAAAATCTAGTGATGGACCAGCTTCTCTGAAATGGTAACCAACGGCCCTGAACTGGGCAACCCTTGCAATGACCTCCCCAGCTGTACAGACTGGCAGAGGAAATGTGGAGAGATAAGCCCTTGAACAGTATCTCTGCCCAGAGCCACCAGTGCAGGCTGATGCACTTCCACTGTCCAGGGCAACTGCCTATGGAGCAGATCAGTTTGTGGAGCCCAGTGAAACAGTAGTAAACTCTGCAGTGGACACAGGTGAGCTTTCACCCCAAGGCATCACATCTATGGTCACTATCATAGACCCCCAGCAACAGCAGGTTATGCTAAAGAGTAGGAGCTGACAAAGCCAGGATCTCCACAATTTGGCATCTTAGATTCAGTTTGCGCACTTCCAGAAGTAACTCATGGCCGTCTGCCACATTGAAAGGAATCCCCAGGTAATCCAGAGATTGACTGGGTTCAAATGACTCTTTCAGAAATTGCTAATCTATCCCAGATCCTGCAGGAGCTGGACTTGTGCCACTGCCTGGCAACCTTGGGCTTTGAACAGAGCTCTGATCAGCCTATCGTCCAAGTATGGATCAACCTGAATCACTGCTTTGCGCAGGTGTGCTGTAGCTACCACCATCACCTTTGTAAATGGGTAAGGCACCATGCGAATTTGAAAGGGAGCTCCAAAAACTGGAAATGCCTCTCCAGTTCAAGGACCCTGAGAAACTTTCTGTGTTCCGAGAAAGCAGTTACTTACCGTAATAGGTGTTTCCGAAGACAGCAGGCAGATATTCTCACATGTGGGTGATGTCATCTACTAGCCCTGGTACAGACAGTGGTAAAGTGTACAGTCACTAAGTTTTTAGCAAAGCTTCAAGACTGCCTGCTCCACACATGCGCAAATGCCTTCCCATCCGACACCAGCTTGTGAGGTTGTCAGTTCTATGCCCAAGTGAAGCCAACCAGAGGAGGTGAGCGGGTTGAGAGAATATCTGCCTGCTAATTCCGGATAACACCTGTTACAGTAACTAACTGTACTTTATCCTTAGACAAGCAGGCAGCATATTCTCACATGTGGGACTCCTAAGCTTTAGCAAAAGGAATGGAGGGAGAGTTGGCCTCTAAGGAAATATAAATGCTTGTTGCCTCATAAGAAAAATCAGGTATACCGTCTGAGATGAGTAGGTGGAGGCAAGGGAAGGAAATAAATACAGACTAAGCCGAATAACCTTATCTTCAAGAAGAAGATATAGGGAAGAACCCAGGGAATACTAAAGTAATTAACTATTCCATCCCTTAAGGTCATCAATACAAGACGACAATTTATTTTTTCTGTTACGGCACCTCAGTTATGGAACGCCCTTCCAATTTATTTAAGGGAAGAGAAGAATCTTGAGAAATTCAAAAGTAACTTAAAAACATTTCTCTTTAAAGATGCTTTTGATAATTGACGAAACTTACTGCAGCTTAGAATATTTTATTGTATTATATTACACTGTTTTTGTTATTCATTTTGTATTTTTCCTTTTTTGTTCTACTTTCCTATAATGATTTGTATTTCATCTCCCTCCTTTCCTTGTGTTTTTAAGTTTATCGTAATTTTTTTTTTTTTAAATATTGTAAGTTAATATGTATTGTTCTGTTTGTATTATTCCCCAGAAATTGTAATTTTAATTTGTTCATCGCTTTGAAATACGATTAAGCGATTAATCAAAACAACTATTAAACTTGAAACTTGTAATGAATGTTGTAAATAATATACGACCTTAAAGCGGCAGGGGAATCCATGAATAGGCGAGGAAGACGACAGGAAGATTCAAGAAGAAAAGAATAAATGGGTAAGCACGAGGATCATTTAGTTAAAAAATGTTTCTCGGTTTTATGAAAACTTCGGACCATTAAAAAATATTTTGATGCATTATCATTCCATTTGCTAGTTCAATCTTCCATATTGAGCATGCTTGATTATTGTAATATCATGTACTTGGAAACTTATAAGAAAACTTTTAAAAGACTTCAAATCCTTCAAAATTCAGCAGTTTGGTTGATTTATGGTTTGAAAAAATGGGAGCATATTGTCCCCTATTTCAAAAAATTACATTGGTTGCCGATGGAGGCAAGAGTTCTTTTTAAATTTGCTTGTATTTGTTTTATATCACTTTTTGGTATGGCACCTGAGTACCTGGTCTCACACTTTTTCTCTGGACTGTTCCAAAAGACCTACACGTCGTATCCATTTGTTTACTTACCCGACAGTAAAAATCTGTCAATATAAAAGATTCTTGGATAGAATTCTTGCCTTTCAAGCAGGCACAATGAATAACTGGTTGGCCAACTTATTTAAACCTGTTTCTTCTTATTATACTTTTAGAAAATTGGTAAAAACGCAGCCTTTTCATCAATTTATATCATAAGATTTTATCGGTTTTTAACTTCATTCTTCCCTCAATTTATTTCTGTTTAATTTCATTTTTATTCATTGTATTTTCTACTGATTGTCCAGTACTTCTTGTTGTAAACCACCTTTAACTATTATGGCTTTGGCGGTATATAAGAATAAATTATTATTATTATTATATATAGACAACCAGACCAAAAAGAGCAGGGAAACCCAGGTGTGGCTCAGGAAGACACAGATGGGAGAGGAAGTTTTGTCAAGCAAAATAAAAGCATGGTACCCAGTGGTTAGAATAGTTTCTAGGAAACTAGGAAAGACACAGTAGTAAGGAGAAAAAAACATTACTATAGACCACAGAAAGTAATAGTGACGGACTGGGAGAAAAACCACATGTTAAAAATGCTTCCCTTGAGGGCTGAGAGATCTGGTATGTCTTGAAAATGGCCACAGCCAGAGCAAGAATGGCAAGAATAAGTAGCACTTCTTAAGAAAATATGCTGGAAAAGCTACGGTGAATCGAAATTTGGGATATCCCTGTATGGAAGAATTAAACAAAGAAAAGGATATGCAAATTTATAGCAAAAACCAGTCTCATCTTATATTGAAAGGAGAGTAGTAAGCTCAGAAACTTGAGATTCAAGTAAGAGATATATGACCTTGTCCTCATGAAAGGAAGGAATAGGGGAAAAAGAGCTACCATAGTGGAGAAGTACAGGAAGAAAAAATATGTGTACTAATGGAAGTAAACAGTAGAATAATCAAAGAACAGTTCTAGTCTGTTCCTTTTTTTTTTTTTTTTTTTTGGGGGGGGGGTTATTTGTTTTTAAATTAGAACAGAAAAAAACAAACTAGACAAAGTCATGTCTGTGAAGGAACTGTTGAGATCAAACTATTAGTTTACCCTTGGACTAAAAAATATCAACTGAAGGTGATGGAACAGAGTTGAAGGCAACCGAAAAAAATGGACAGAGGCAATGTGCTTGAGTTAGAGTTGTTTTATAGGTTTTTATTAAGCATGGAGAGGTAGGTCTACAAAAAGCAATAGAGAGAAATCGAGTAACCATGCAAACAGAAGTATGACACCCTTTTTGTAAAGTTCACAACAGTGTCCTGTAAGATGCCCCATGTTCTGTTGCCATGTCTATGTGGCCAGTTCATCACAAAACCTTCAAAAAAGAAACAAAAACCCTACTTTTCAAAAAAATACATAAAACCAATATAATACAACCAGACATGTCCCAAGCTTCACCTGCAATACTATCTACTCCTTAGCAAATTTGAAAATGTTCAGACTATTCCTTATGTATTTCCTAATGTCATAACAATTCTTATGTAATCTAACTTGAACCACAAGGTAATGGCGGAATAGAAATCACTAATGTAATGTAATGCTGGCCCCTCCCATGTTCACAAAGTCTTGTTCTGGACGCTTCAGACTTTGCCACATTTTTGGACAATTGTGTGGTATAAAAATAGTAGTGGCGGTCTGGACGATCAAATGCCTAAACGTATAGATAGGGGATTTTCTAGAATGGACATTTTGCTGCGGCCGACTTTGGGAGACTAGCATCCTAAGTCCAAATCAGACTTAAGCATTTCTCTTGATTATGCCCCTCCCCATATTCAATGCACGAACTGTCTTTATTCAAAGCCTTTACAAATTGTTTCATCAGGCCTAGCTTTATATTTAGCGGTGGAAATATGATTCTCATTCTACCAAAGGTTCATTGATTACATTTTGTCTTCTAACCACCATATATTCCCTCGGAGGCCAATCTTTTTCTGCCTAATGTTCATGTTGGCTCTACTATCCCAAAGGCAAAAAAAGCAAGGATACTTTGTGTAGCCACTTTGTTGACCAAGAAGAAAATTTACCATCTTCAAGTCTACACAAATCACCCATTGATGTTCTTGGTAATTTATCTTTTACAAGACTATAAGATGGCCTTGTACTCTTCTTTCATCCTGGTGGAGTGACCAATTGGAATACAACCATTTTTATTGCCGTTATTTAAAATAACACATTTCAAACTACGTTTTGAACTGTCAATGAAAAGATGCCACTTGGGTTATTTTTTGAAAGACACATTTTCTTCAGAATACTAAATTGTCATCTTTGGTAAAGAATGATAGCAAGCCCTTTTCTCTCCTTCGATAAAATGTAATTTTTGTTCCAGGGTGAAGTATATTCTTTTCCTTTAGTCTGGAGGCAAGCAATTCAGAAAACTCCTTGGGAAGATTTAAGTCCCTGATCAGACAGAAACATAGAACATGACGGCAGAAAAGGGCCGATGGCCCATCAAGTCTGCCCACTCAAGAACCCTCCCTCCAACTAGTCTGCCTGCTCAAGGACCCTTCTTCCCTGGAGTATCTATCGATTGAGCATAACTCCGTAGTACTCCCACCTATTTGTCCCATCGACTCTTGAAGTCGAGCACGTTACTGGCCTCGACCACCTGCTGGGGAAGATCATTCCATCGATCAATCACCCATTCAGTGAAGAAGTATTTCCTGGTGTCACCATGAAATCTTCCTCCCTTAAGTTTTAGTGGATGCCCTCTTGTCGCCGTGGGACCCTTTGGAAAAAAGATTTCCTCCTCCACTTTGATGTGGCCCATGATGTATTTAAATGTTTCTATCATGTCCCCCCTTTCTCTGCGTTCTTCAAGAGAACAACTCCTATTGCCCACCACTTATGAGGTATTCAGGAAACGCCTCAAAACCCACCTATTCCTGAAATACCTAGACAGTTAACCCACTTCCCTCTTTCCCCTCCCTTGCCCTTTCTCCCCATTGTTCCCCACATCCCTTAAGTTAATTCAACTTGTACGTCAACTCAACTTGTACTCCAATAATCTTTTGTAAACCTCATAGAACTTAACGGTATTGCGGTATATAAACTGTTATTATTATTATTATAAGCGCAGTTTGATCAGACGTTCTTCATATGGGATGCCTTTAAGTTCTGAGACCATCTTAGTGGCCATTCTCTGTATCGACTCCACTCTTTTCACATCTTTTTGATAATGTGGTCTCCAGAATTGGACACAGTACTCCAGGTGAGGTCTCACCATGGATCTGTATAACAGCAGTATTACTTCCGGTTTCCTGCTGATAAAGCTCCTTCTGATGCAACCCAGCATTTGTCTGGCCTTCGCTGAAGCTTTCTCCACCTGATTAGCAGCTTTCATATCATCACAGATGAGAACTCCCAAGTCCCTTTCTGCAGTAGTTCTTGTTAAGTTTTTGCCATTTAAGGTGTATGTTTTGCGTGGATTTCCACTCCCAAGGTGCATCACTTTACATTTCTTGGTATTAAAGTTTAGTTGCCAAGTACTGGACCATTTTTCCAATACAAGCAGGTCTTGCTCCATAGTGTTGGGCCTTGTTGCACTATCAGGTTCAGAGGCCCTGCCCACAACACTGCATAGTTTAGCGTCGTCGGCAAATAGTGCAATTTTGCCTTGGAGCCCCTGAGTCAGATCCCCAACAAAGATATTAAATAGCATCGGGCCCAAGAACGAGCCCTGCGGCACTCCGCTGATCACTCTTGACGTTTTTGAGGGGATACCATTTACCACCACTCTTTGAGATCTTCCGCTAAGCCAGTCTTGCACCCATGCTGTCAGTGTTTCTCCTAGTCCTAGCGAGTTCATCTTGTTTAATAACCTTTGGTGTGGAACACTATCGAAAGCCTTACTAAAGTCCAAATACACTATGTCCAGGGATTTACCTTCATCCAGTTTTTTTGTTACCCAATCAAAGAAGCTTATCAGATTAGATTGACAGGACCTACCCGTTGTAAAGCCATGCTGGTGGGGATCTCTTAATCTTTCATCATCCATGAACGCGTCTAATCTGTTCTTAATCAATTTTTCCATGAGTTTACTCACTATTGATATGAGACTCACCGGTCTTTAATTTTCAGGCTCCGACCTACCTCCCTTTTTGTGGAGCGGGATAACGTTTGCAATTTTCCAGTCTAGGGGTACTTTTCCCTTGCTCAGGGAAAGATTGAAGAGCATGGCCAGTGGCTCTGCCAGGATATCACTCAATTCTCGAAGTACTCAAGGGTGTAGATTGTCCGGGCCCAAAGCTTTGTTCACGTTTATTTTTGATAGCTCACGGTAGACTTCGCTTGCAGTGAATTCCATGTCCTGGAATGGGTCTACCGAGCCCCACCTTGGCTGTAGCTGAGGATCGGATCCTGGCGCTTCGCAGGTGAAGACCGAGCAGTAGTTAGAGTATTTCAGCTTTGTCTGCATCTGAGTCTGTAAAGTTACCGTCAGGTTTCTTTAGGTGCCAATGCAGCTCGTGTTCTTCTTCCTGTCGCTAACGTATTTGAAAAAGGATTTCTCCCCCTTCTTTACCTGCCTAGCTATGCTTTCTTCCATCCGGAGTTTGGCTTCTCTGACTGTCCTTTTAACTATTCTGGATTTGGCCATATAGAATTCTTTAGCTTCAAATTGCTGCGATTGTTTGTAGGTAGCAAATGCTTTTTTTTTTGTTTTTTACTAGCTCTGATATCTCCGTGGTGAACCACTGTGGTTTGTTGTTCCTGCTTCATTTGCTCACAGTTTTTATGTATATGTTGTTGCTTCCAGTAGTGTGGCTTTCAGAGTCGACCATAGGTCCTCTACGTTGTCTGTCGTGCTTTGATTTTGCAGCACGTTGTAGACGTAGTCCCCCATGCCTTGAAAATTAGTTCCTTTGAAATTTAGTACCTTAGTCGACGTATTTGACCTAGGATTTCCTTCTTGAGGTGGAACCACACCATGTTGTGATCACTGGATGCTAAGGTGTCTCCCACCACTACCTTTGTGACACTGTCTCCATTGGTGAGCACTAAGTCCAGTGTCGCCTGACCCCTAGTGGGTTCCAGTACCATCTGCTTTAGGCATGCTCGTCACATGGAGGCTAGTATCCTCTTGCTGCCGCTGGTTGTAGCGGAAGGTTCGTTCCAGTCCACATCTGGCATATTGAAATCTCCCACTAACACTGTATCTCCACACAGTGTTATTGTCTCGATGTCTTCCATTAGCTCATCGTCTGCTTGCTCCTTTTGTTTAGGCGATCTGTATACAACACAAAGATACAGGCATTTGTTATTGCCCCTGGCCAGGTTCACCCAGAGAGACTCTCCTGTATACTTGATGTTTGTGATTTTAGTAAATTTGATGTTTTCTTTAATGTATAGAGCTACCCCTCCTCCTGATTTGCCCTCTCTGTCTCGACGGAGTAGATTATGTTTAAATCTGTTTATTAATTTTTGAACACAGCAAGGAAACACACATGATTATAACCTGGTATGACCATATCCCATCTGTGGGCCTCCGAGAACCAAGTTTCTGATATCGCCACTACATCAAGGTCAGTGTTTCTCATTTCCGTTTCCAGTTCTAGTATTTTGTTGCCTAAGCTATGGGCATTAGCATACATGGCTGTCCATTCTTTCTTTTTGTATGGATTGTTTTCTGGTAGAGATAGTTTGTCCCCTTCAGTCGTGCCTTTGTCGCCCCTTCTGATGCCTCGGTCTCCTTCAGTGTCTAAGCGATTTCTCCCCCCTGACGTCCTGTCCATGCGAGTTCTCCCCACTGGCTCCAAGGAGGAGACTCCGTCTTTTCCTTTGTTCCCCATTCTACCGACTTTATTGCTTACCCCAGATACTAAGTCCTTGTCTTCCACTCTTCCTTCATCCCTCCCTCCGTCTCCTTTAGTATTGGCGCGGTTTCTTGCCTTCGAGTTACTTTCCCAGCTTGTGTTAGTGTGGGTCCCCTCCCCCGGCTCACCTAGTTTAAAGCTTTATGAAGTAAGTGAGCCAGGCGTCGTCCCAGGACGTTCTTCCCTCTACTGGTCAGGTGCAGGCCATCAGGCCCCTGCAGTCCTTGAAGTGCCCCTCCGTGGTACAGGAAGCCAAAGTTCATCTCTCTGCACCAACCCTTTAGCCACTCGTTAGTCCTCTTGATCCGTTCCTCTCTGGCTCTCCCCTTGTTTCTCACCGGTAGGATGGAGGAGAAGACCACGTGCGCTTTCATTAGCTTCAGTTTGTCTCCTAGGGCTCTGAAGTCTTCCTGTATCTGCTCCTGGGAGTCCCTGGCTGTTTCATTTGTCCCAATGTGGCTGAGGAGCATTGGGTAGTGGTCTTGGGGTTTGATTATTTTGCCTATGCAGGTATTCACATCCTGAATCTTGGCCCCTGGTAGACAGCAGACCTCTCTTGCTTGTAGATCAGGTCTACATACCGGTCCCTCAGTTCCCCGCAGCATAGAGTCCCCAATGACAACTACTCTGCGCTTCTTGAGGGGGTGTTTTGTTATTTCATGATTTGGGGCCATCTGCTGGGTTTCCTGGATGTCTTCCTGAATGTTCTCTTGAGTTTTGCTGGCGAGACTTTCATGTAGGAGCTGATATCTGTTGCTCAGGGTGATTTGCGGAGTTGATGTAAGGTTGTTGTTGCGCTTGCTTGAAGATGATATAAGGATGTTGTTGTGCTCGCTTGAAGATAATAACCTAGAGGAGTTGGACCGCCTCAATTCATTCTGATCAAAACGTTCACTATGTGAAGTTGTTTGGGAATCACCGTCACTGCCCCAACTTTCTTTACCTTGTGTGATATCAGACATGACTCTTACTCTGAGAGCTGGTGGAAAAGATGGAATGAGCACAAGATCCAAGTGTGGAACAAGGTCTCCTGGCTGAAGGTAGATCAGGGTAAGACCACTTGTCTCGATTATTTCAATTGATGCCTATATATTAACAATACAAAAATAGCAGTCATCGAAATGCTTTTTTGATTCCCTCCAAACCATTGATACTCCACCTTTCAGGCAGCTACTCTTTTTCCATTTGTCCACTGGTGCAAATGCACCATACAAGTTTTGCATATAATATGAGGAGCCCATGGTTTATCTTCATCTCCAAGCTTGACACAAAAATAACCTACACATGCTCTTTTTATGAACTTAGAAATAGGTTTCCTACTTGCTTTCAGTGTGTACTCCCCACAAATATAGCAAAATACATCGGAATGATTCAAGAAACTCAATCTTCAAGTACTCATAACCTCTAAGGTGTTCAATCTGCAAAAATAAATGAGTGGGAATATGCACACACCTCCTATATGATCATAACAGTTACATAGAAACATGATGGAAGATAAAGACCAAATGGCCCATCTAGTCTGCCCATCCGCAGTAACCATTATCTCTTTCTCTCTCCGAGAAATTCCACGTGCCTATCTCAGGCTCATTTGAATTCAGACACAGTCTCTGTCTCCACCACCTCTTCTGGGAGACTGTTCTACGCATCTACCACCCTTTCTGTAAAAAAGTATTTCCTTACATTACTCTGGAGCCTATCACCTCTTAACTTCATCCTATACCCTCTCATTGCAGAGTTTCCTTTCAAATTAAAGAGACTCAACTCATGCGCTTTTACTTTATGTAGGTATTATATCTCCCCTCTCCCACCTTTCCTACAAAGTATACAGATTGAGATCTTTGTCCTCATTTGCCTTATGATGAAGACCATATACCATTTTAGTAGCCTTCCCCTGGACCAACTCCATCCTTTTTATATCTTTTTGAAGGTGCAGCCTCCAGAATTGTACACAATATTCTACATGAGGTCTCACCAAAGTCTTATACAGGGGCATCAATACCTCCCTTTCCCTACTAGCTATATCTCTCCCTATGCAACCTAGCATCCTTCTAGCTTTCACCGTCACCTTTTCAACCTGTTTGGCCACCTTAAGATCATCACATACAATCAAACTCAAGTCCAGCTTTTCTGTCATGCACATAAGCTCTTCACTCCCTATTCTGTACCATTCCCTCGTGTTTTTGCAGCTCAAATGCATGACCTTGCATTTCTTAGCATTAAATTTTAGCTGCCAAATTTCAGACCATTCTTCAAGCTTCGCCAGGTATTTCTTCATGTTATTCACACCATCTGGCTTATCTACTCTATTGCAGATCATCTGCAAAGAGGCAAATCTTACCCGACAACCCTTCAGAAATATCGTCTATAAAAATGTTAAAAAGAACAGGCCCAAGAACAGAACCTTGAGGCACACCACTGGTAACATCCCTTTCCTCCGAGCGATCTCCATTGATCACTACCCTCTGTCGCTTTCCACTTAACCAGTTAGCGCGTGATAAGTCGCGGCGCGATAAAGTCGCTAACGCGGCTTCGTAAAAGGAGCCCTAAATCTATGTGCAACTGTTTTAAACAGATTAGGTTGAGAAACCTTTGAAATACAAATTTATGTAGTCTAAGGAAACCATGTTTACCATCTAAATTTTTTGCACATAATTATATAACAGAACAAAGGTGATTATATCATTTGAGCTTTACATTTTTATGTCAGTCTGCATTATAGGAAAGGAAGTAGATGAATTGTTGTGAAACAAATGTCATTATATACAAAAAAAAAAGTGGGTAATTTAAATACATAAATTTTTCATTCAAAAAAAAGCTTGTTATGACATCCTGATTCTGCAGAACAGATCTTTTAAATAGTGGTTAATTAAAAAAAAAATTAATAAATTCAACCATACCTAAGAAACTAGAGCTAATGTGTCTATCCAATGCAATTTTCTGAATCAACGCCCCAAATAACCCCAGAACAGGTCAAAAAACCCAAGGCACCAAGAAAATTTTTTGTTGGCCTGTGTAATCTGGAATAGAAGAAAAACATTCTCATCAGTGCTACAGTATTCTTGCTACTGTTAGCTTCATAGAAGTATGAGAGGTAGTCTGGCTGTACTAAAAAGGTATGTTTCATTTTAGCAGAAGCCTTGGAATTATAGCTGTCGAAAAAAATGGAGGTGGTGTGTAGTTCCAGAACTCAAGATATAAGTGTGAACCTGTTCATTGTCTAGCCAGCTGGTAGTGAACGTCCCAGAAAAGGACAAGGAAAGGTTTAAGAATAGGTCTAGGCTTACAAGGGTAAAACATCCTAAAAAGGATGTGTGCTAGACTTCTCCTCCCCTTCAGCCAGTCCCAACACTCTAAGGCAGGGGTGTCCAACCTGCAGCCCAAGGGCCGCATGCAGCCCTGTGAAGCATTTTGTACAGCCTCGGTCAAGAGTGATGCAGCGTTTTCCTCTGCTGCCCCTGGGTGTTTACCATCTTGCCGGCTCCCTCCTCTGCCTTGCTGCAGCGTTTGCGTGTTTGTGCGGCCCCGGAAACATTTTGGCCAATGTGGCCCAGGGAAGCTAAAAGATTGGACACCCCTGCTCTAAGGTCTTTAGAATAAAGGAGATAGAGATGAAGATGAAAGTTGATCTTGACATTGTCCGTTTGACATTAGGAAAGGGACAGTAAGGTAAGATAGTCCAAAAGAATAGTGTGAATATCTCCCAAAGTACTATATTAGCATTGATGGTACAGTGGTAGATGTTCTGTATTGAAGAACCGGGTTGATCCTGCTGAGAGAACAAAATCCGTGAACCGTCTATATTGTAATTCTCCATTTTCAAGCTCAGCAGAGAATATGGATTGAGACGGTCAAGAAAAGGAAGGCAACCTTGGTGGCTCTTTCAGTAATGGAAAAAATATGTGGGAGGAAATCCAACTTAACAGGTTCTACACTCAGATTGGATCCCTCCATTAGAATCCTAGAAAGGTTCCATCCTAAGCTGTTCTACTGTTTGGATGGATTGAGCATGATGGAATAACAAACAGATGAGTTATGCCAAGTTTAACAGACTCCAAAGTAGGCAGAAAAAACAATGTCCTGTTTACTTCATGGTTATAGTGCACAAAAAAAGGGGAATACCACCATACAGGCTCTACACCCATGGTGGATCCTTGTAATAGTATCAATGGTGCTGTGAATGTGAGTATGCACAGCGGAGAACCAGGAGTAAAAGTTCCACTTCCAAAGTGGAGATCATGGAGTAATGATGATCCGGCCCAGGAAGATATGTCACAGCTGGAAATCAGGAAACTTTCAAGTGAGGATCAAGGACAGTCAAATATGCTGGGAGAAACAGTAAGAGAAAGAAGAGTCTCCCAGTTCTTAAAGAGCTCATCCTGAGAGTACAGATGGAACTGAAGAAGTGCATGCAATTGAAGGGATCAAGAATCTGGGCTCTGAGCTCAGTATCTGTCCAATGTAAAGCTTTTCTGACATACTGAAGGAAAAAAGGAGATTAGAGGGATACGATAGGATGTCATAGGATCCTGGAGCAGATAATGTAGACTCTCACTCAGTGTTTTCAGTAATATGTGTGAAGACAGATCAGAAGCCATAGGTAGAATCTCAGATGTTTCGAGATTGAGAGTGTCAAGAAGTATTCTTTTAAGTTTTCGATAGAGAGCATCGATGTCTACTGGCAAAGCGACGTGCGGGTGTAGATCTAGAATTGGTACCATGCGGCCTCAAAGTGCTGTTTAGTCAGGGCCGATACCAAGGGAGTCAATATAAGCACCGGTGTTGAGTGCAATTTGTTTTACCGAGCTCCCTTCAGAAAAATTGTGTTGATTTGCACCAGTACCATGTGATCAATAGCCAGTACCATCGGTGCAGCAGCTGCAGAAATGGATCAATGACGTAAAGGAGGAGAATCATAACGTGATGATGTTACATTACATTAGTGATTTTTATTCCGCCATTACCTTGCAGTTTAAGGCGGATTACAGAAGAGGATTTCTGGACATGTCCAGAGGTGTTATAGAGTAGAGCGGATTGCTTCAGCTTTCAATGCATATTCATTGGGGAAATCCAGAAAACCCGACTGGATTCAGCCCTCAAGGAGTGACTTTGGGGACCCCTGCTTCAGAGGATTGAAATGTTTCATATGATGTTAGTCAGTCTTCATGGATTTCTTGAATAGCAGGGTTTTTATTTCTTTTCTGAAAATTTTGTAGTCTGGGGTCACGATTAGTAGATTGGAGAATTGGTGGTCTAGTTTTGCTGCCTGTGTGGCTAGAAGACCATCATACAGTTCCCTTGAGATTGTCGATGCTGCAATTAAAAAACTGGGAGGTGGTACCCGTGGTCTGTATATGCTACGTTCAGCATGGGTCGATACCAAGGGATTCAATGTTAAGCATCGGAGTAGTATGCAAGCAATATTCACTTTGAAGAACTCCTTCAGTTGATCTTAGAAAGAATGCACCAGTACCACTAGTTCATCTGTCAGTACCGATCATGCTGTCAAGGCTAACTCCATGCAGCTCCTTCAACATTGAAGAAAAAATGAATAGATGCACCGGTAACATATGTCTCGATATATAAAGAGGAGGCACCAGTACCGTATGCCGTTAGCTGGTACAGCAGGTGTCTAAGCATGGTTGCCTCAATAGGCGATGCGCTTCAGAAAATGACTGCCTGCATTGAAGAATGATGGTGTCGACGAAAGGCATGCATCAAATAGACTGGATGCTAGATATGCCAATGACACTATTCAAAACCGATGTCCACTGCGATGGCGTCGACGAAAGGCATGCATCAAATAGACTGGATGCTAGATATGCCAATGACACTATTCAAAACCGATGTCCACTGCGATGGCGTTGACGAAAGGCATGCATCAAATAGACTGGATGCTAGATATGCCAATGACACTATTCAAAACCGATGTCCACTGCGATGGCGTCGATGAAAGGCATGTATCAAATAGACTGGATGCTAGATATGCCAATGACACTATTCAAAACCGATGTCCACTGCGATGGCGTCGACGAAAGGCATGCATCAAATAGACTGGATGCTAGATATGCTAATGACACTATTCAAAACCGATGTCCACTGTAATGGCGTCGACGAAAAGCAAGCTTCAAATAGACTGGATGCTAGATATGCCAATGACACTATTCAAAACCGATGTCCACTGCAATGGCGTCGACGAAAAGCAAGCTTCAAATAGACTGGATGCTAGATATGCCAATGACACTATTCAAAACCGATGTCCACTGCGATGGCATCGACGAAAAGCAAGCTTCAAATAGACTGGATGCTAGATATGCCAATGACACTATTCAAAACCGATGTCCACTGCGATGGCGTCGACGAAAGGCATGCATCAAATAGACTGGATGCTAGATATGCCAATTACACTATTCAAAACCGATGTCCACTGCAATGGCGTCGACGAAAAGCAAGCTTCAAATAGACTGGATGCTAGATATGCCAATGACACTATTCAAAACCGATGTTTACTGCGATGGCGTCGACGAAAGGCATGCATCAAATAGACTGGATGCTAGATATGCCAATGACACTATTCAAAACCGATGTCCACTGCGATGGCATCGATGAAAGGCATGCATCAAATAGACTCAATGTTAAATATGCCACTGACGCTATTCGATGTTGATGTCGAGATCCACCAGTATTGACAGGGATCGGCACTAGAGAAAAGTCCAAGTCAATGGCAATCCGACTCCAGGCCTAATACTGTATTTTTTGCTCCATAAGATGCACTTTTTCCACCCCCAAAAAGGGAGCTCCCCAACCTGTCTAAATCTCTGAGCAGAGTAACCTGCTGCTGCATGGTGAGACTGCTTATAGCCACAAAAGGAGCCCTGATTCCCTTGAGATATGTAATCTAGTCTGGCAATGGTCCGCCTCTCGCAGACTACTTAACAGGATCCAACTGAATCTCCCCTCAACAAAAAATCTCAAGTACAGAAGATTTTTCCAATACATGTTCACCTTCCTGGGAGTCAAAATCTGGAACGATCTCGCAGAGACAATAAGAACAGAAGCCAACCATGCCCAATTCTGGAAAAAAACTGAAAACTCTTCTCTTTGACAATTAATTTTATGAGTTTACCATACACATCTGTTCTTTTTGCTTATTACGATTAGGTTTCATCCTCCTTTCTCCCCCCTTTCCTCCCCTCTTGCCCATTCTACTATTTTCCTTTTCAAGTCGCCTAGAGCCTGTTTAGGTTTGTGTGACTCACCATTAGATTAGACTTAGGATGACGATCTGCCACACTAGCATTGAAATCATCTAACCCCTTGCCAAAGAGCATTTGTTCTTTAGAAAGGGAGTCTGCTCAAAGTAGCTTTATAAGCAGAATCTTCTGTCCATTGCCAGATCCAGTGCATTCTTTGGGTGGAGATAGAATAAGCACACATCTTGTTCATGACCCTACAAATGTCATATAGAGCAGGCATGTACAACAGGTAGAACGTGATCTACTTGTAGATCACAGAGGGGTCAGAGCTAGATCGCCAGCACCACTTGGCTCCATCTCTCCAGCAGCTCACCCCGTCGCGAGAGAGCTTGCCACCGTTGCTGATCCTTTGCCTGTCTTTTTTCCCTGCCTGTGGGACTCTTGCCTGCGGGTGTTTTGGGGCACTTGTTTTTATGCCAATAGTTTGTGGGCACCCCAGGGGGCCACCGCCCGCACCCATCATACTTGATCTCCTGCCTCTCAATCACTCATTCATGCCCCCACCCCAACACACCTTAAAAGTATTATATACGGGTGATGTCCATTCACCCAGGCTTTTCCTGAATACACTTACCGTATTAGTCGTGTCGTGTGCTGGTCAATGGTCACTTTATAGTTTGCTTTCATTAAATGTTTTCGGGCAGACCCAACAAAGTGTCAAGAATTTGGTGATTTTGGTAGGCTTTTCCAATTTTGTTTTAACTTGCCTATGCCTTGCCTTTGAATTGGTTCAAATCCCTAACTATTGCTTGCCTCTGCAATTTTATTTTGCATAGCCTTTGTGTTGATTCTACACTGCAATTTTATTTCACCTTGCCTTTGCATTGATTCTACATTGTGCAGAATTTATTAAATCGCATGTGGCAGTATTTGAACTTGTTTGGCAGTATTTGATTTTATCTGGTTTGCTGGACAGGTGTTTTGAGTTTTTTTGATGATTGTTTGGTGGCATTTAATTATTGGTGCCAGTATGATGAATTCTTATTTTTACTTTTAGAACTGCATGTGTGGTTTTGGAATCTCCAGTCCTTGTATTGCACATCATTCAGATGCCTTCAGTTCCTGTTGATCTTTAATACTTTTGGACAATGACAGTTTTGGACCAGATTCAGCCATTGTTTATACTAACTTAGCAGATTTGGCCTTCTTACATCCAGCCACCTCAGTATAATGAAGATGAGTGTTCCAAAGAAGAGCAAAACCTACCACTTTCATGATGAATGAGAAATGGACTACTTCTTTATCATGGTGAAAGACAAGTGTTGTTTTCTAATTTGTAACGCCCCAGTATCCTTGCCCAAAAAGGGTAATCTGGAACGTCATTATAAAGCTCTGCATAGCAATGTTTGATGCTGATTTTCCACACAAAAGTGAAATTCATAAACTGAAGCTCAAAGAACTTAAATTGAAATTGGCTACTCAGCAACAGTTGATGGTGAAAGCCAAGGTCACATTCGGTCAATGCAACCATAGCATCTTTCAAGGTCAGCAAGCTGATCGCAAAGAAATGCAAACCTTTTACTGAAGAGGAATTTGTAAAAGATTGTTTTCTTGAAGAAGCTGACATCACCATTCTCCTCCCCTTCGACCACCCAGAATCTACCATGACAGGCACAATACACAGAACTCTCGAAACAGTAGCAACATGGATGACATATCACAAACTAAAACTTAACTCTGACAAAACAAAATTCATCCTCCTAGAAAACAGCAAAACTCCAACCTTAACAAACCTAGTAATAAAAACGATATCATACTCCATTCAACCCACAGTAAAACTTCTTGGAGTACTGATCAAGAGGCTGTACCATGCAACCACAAATCAACAAAGTAATAAGAACATAAGAGGTGCCATCTCCGGATCAGACCTTCGGTCCATCAAGTCCGGCGATCCGCACATGCGGAGGCCAAGCTAGGTGTACACCTGGAGTAATTTTTAGTCACCCATATCCCTCTATGCCTCTCTTAAAGAGATGTGCATCTAGTTTGCTTTTAAATCCTAGGACTGTAGATTCCGCGATAACCTCCTCCGGGAGAGCATTCCAGGTGTCAACCACTCTTTGTGTGAAGCAAAACTTCCTGACATTTGTCCTAGACTTGTCCCCCCTTAGCTTCAGTCCATGTCCTCTTGTTCGTGTCACATTGGACATTGTAAATAATTTTTTTTCCTGCTCTATTTTGTCGATTCCTTTCAGTATTTTGAAGGTCTCGATCATATCCCCTCGCAGTCTCCTTTTCTCAAGGGAGAACAATCCCAGTCTCTTAAGTCATTCCTCGCATTCCAGTTTCTCCATACCTTTTACTAGCTTTGTTGCTCGTCTCTGCACTCTCTCCAGCAGTTTTATATCCTTCTTTAGGTTGGGAGACAAATGTTGGACACAGTATTCTAAGTGTGGTCTGACTATTGCTCTACTCGTGATTCCCTTCTTTATCATGCCTAACATTCTATTTCCTTTCTTTGCTGCCGCCGTGCATTGTGCCGACGGTTTCAGGGTCCTATCAGTACACCCAGGTCCTTTTCTTGTTCGCTCTTACCCAGAGTTGCTCCTGACATTCTATACTTGTGTTCCTTGTTCTTTCTGCCTAAATGCATTACTTTGCACTTTTCCACATTAAACTTCATCTGCCATTTCTCCGCCCATTTCTCTAACTGACACAAGTCGCTCTGGAGTTCCTAGCTATCCTTCTGCGATCTGATTGCCCAGCATAGCTTTGTGTCGTCTGCAAACTTGATGATCTCATTGGATATTCCTACCTCTAGGTCATTGATGAAAATATTAAATAAGATTGTCCCAAGTACCGAGCCCTGGGGTACACCGCTAGTCACTTTCTCCCAGTCTGAGAAATTCCCATTTATGCCCACTATCTGCTTTCTGTTCTCCAGCTATTTGCCTATCCATCTTTGTATATCCCCCTCTATTCCATGGCTTTGTAGTTTCCTGAGAAGTCTTTCATATGGAACCTTGTCGAATGCTTTCTGGAAGTCCAAGTATATTATGTCCACCGGTTCTTCACTATCAATTTATTTGTTCACGGTCTCAAAAAAATTGAAGTAAATTCGTCAAACATGATTTCCCTTTCCTGAAACCATGTTGACTGGCTTTCATCAGGTCGTGTGTATCCAAGTGCCGGACTATGCTATCTTTAATCAGTGCTTCAACCATCTTTCCAGGGACAGATGTAAGATTCACAGGTCAGTAGTTTCCCGGTTCTCCTCTTGATCCTTTTTTGAAAATTGGCGTGACATTTGCTATCTTCCAGTCGTCCGGTTGGCAAGTTTTTGCAGTAGTTCTCCAATTTCAACCTTCAGTTCTTTTAAGACTCTCGGGTGAATTTCATCCGGTCCAGGGGATTTGTCACTTTTAAGTTTGTCGATCTGGTAGTATATCTAGTCCAAGTCCAATTCTACTGTGGTGAGGCTGTCTTCTATTAATCCTTTGAACACTTCCACTGCTTTTGGCATTGTTGCAGTGTTCTCCTTCATAAAGACAGACGCAAAGAAGGAATTTAGAAGGAATGAGTAAGAGTGAAATATTAAAGATTGTGCAAGATCAGCCTGGATCAATACTCGACCTAAATTTTACACAAATTACTAAATAAAAGTTAAAGAGTTAAGATAGTTAAAGAAAGTTATTACTCAATAAAAACATCATTCGTGACTATGAGAAACCTAAGACAAATCCAAAAATTCTTCGACAGGAAACAATTCCAACTTTTGGTACAATCTCTTATCCTTGGACTAACAGACTACTGCAACATACTATACCTCCCCAGCAATCATGATAAAGCAATTACAAACAATACAAAATACAGCCCTAAGATTCATCTACTCATTGAAAAAATATGATCACATCACAGAAGCATACCATGACTCATACTGGCTCCCAATACAAGTACACTTCAAATTCTACTGCCTACTATACAAAGCTATTAATGCAGAAAGCCCAACCTACTAACCCATTCCACCTCAACCAGGCACAGGAGAACCCACTCACTATTCACATACCCACCAACCAAAAATATCAAAAGAGGAAAACTATATGACAACCTATTGGCCAAAGCAGCTAAACTAGACAGACAAATCACCAATCTGCTATCTACGACCAGACTACAAAACCTTCAAAAAAGAAACTAAAACCCTACTCTTCAAAAAACACATAAAACCTGTTTAACATGACCAGTTCCTTCCCTAACTCCACCTACCACACACTCCACCCATATCTAATCTAAAATGTTTCTTATTACCCAACATGTGGCTCCTTAAGTTCTCGACAGTTCTTATGTAATGCTTACGACAATTCTTATGTAATGTTACAATTTTTGTAACCTCCTTGTGTAATCCGCCTTGAGCCGCAATATAATGGCGGAATAGAAATCACTAATGTAATGTAATCTTTCGGAAGGATTTACAAATAAGAAAGAGATCATAGCTGCTATTCAAGATGTACAATTGTCAAGAAACACCGTCGTGCAGCAAATAGAGAAGATATGTGGAGACACAACTGAACAATTGTTCGAGGATGTTTCAAATTGTGTTGCTTTCTCACTCCAACTAGATGAATCTACAGACATAAGAGACATAGCCCAGTTACTAGACTTTATCTGGATGGTTTTTGAAGACTTCAGTGTTAAAGAAAAACTACTTAGAATGATTTATTTAAAAGGGAGAACTACCGGTCAGGAAATATTCAGTTCTTTCCATTCTTTTATGACAAAGTGTAATCTTCCATTGCATAGACTTGTTTACATCACTACTGATGGAGCAAGAGCAATGACAGGTGAGGTTAAGGGTTTCATAGCCCTCTGTAGACAGCATGACGACTTCCCAGATTTCTTTTCTTACCACTGCATCATTCACCAGCAAGTTTTGGCAAGCAAGAGACTCAATATAAAGACTGTCATAGGCATCACTTTCAAAATTGTAAATTCAGTTCATGGAAAATCACCTCAAAGATGGCTTTTCAATCTTACTCTTGATGAAGGGGCAGCGGAAATCATTTTGCACACAGATATAAGGTAAGGCACACAGAGGTAAGGCAAAGATTTTGTGATTTGCTGAATGAAATAAGTTTTTTTGAAGGAGAGGGGAGATGACCAAGCAGAGTTGGAAGATGAGGAGTGGTTATGTGATCTGGCGAACTAAGTGATATGAACCTTGAAGTATAAGGTAAAAATAAATGCACTGGCGAGATGATGAGTACAGTTTTATCCTACAAGAGCAAATTTGAGCTAATGATGACTGACCTTGCAAACAACACTTTTGATCATTTTCCTAATATGCAGGACCATCTGGGACACTATCCAAATTTTGTTTTTCAGAATGAGAAGTATGTAACAGAAATTTGTTCTGTTATCCAGGAATTCGAAAATAGATTGTGACTTCCAAAAACTTGGAACAGTTGTAGAGTACTTGTCATACCCATTCAAAGTAGATGTGAACATTAAAGAAACTGCAGCTGCTATCAGTAAAAATTACTCGAACAAGCTATCTCTTGAAAATGAAATATTAACCCTTAAAAATGACATTTTTCTCAAGACCCGTGCTGAGCAAGAATCGTTTTGGAAGCTAGTGCCTAGAGACAAATTTCCCAACTTGAGAAGATGCAGTGAAGCTGTACACTCCTCTTTCAGTTCAACCTATTTGTGTGAATCTGCGTTTTCCCATCTGAAAATGACGAAGATTACACAACGTTCCAACATGACAGATGAACATCTCCAGGATTCCCTGAGACTGGCCCTCACACAATATTCACCCAACTTCAAAAAGCTGGTGGATGAAATGCAGGCTCAGACATCTCACTAATGAGTAAGAGTGAAATATTAAAGATTGTGCAAGATCAGCCTGGATCAATACTCGACCAAAATTTAACACAAATTACTAAAGAAAGTTATTAAGACAGTTAAAGAAAGTTATTACTCAATAAAACTAAGAAAAAATGTTCTTTCCATTTCCCCTCAAAGTTCTTACAGGATCTTTGTCTCTGTTTTGTTTTTGCTTAATTTGCTTAACAGCTGATCACATCCAAGTAAATGACAGAAGGTTCATTAAAAATGTGTGTGTGGGGGGAAAGAGTCCTCCAACTTTATTGGGTTCAAATTTAATTTGAAACTAATGTGAAACTTAATTTTCATGGTGGTAGATCGCCGGCACTTTTGGCTGGAAAAAGTAGATCACGACTTGTTCGAAGTTGGACATGTCTGATATAGAGTATCTACTAAAAAAAAAAAATATACCTCCGACAGTAATCCTTCAAAGTATGTGCTTCTCCTCCACAGATGGATGCTGGTGCAACATCTTATGGTAGGCACGCACAAAGGAAGCTGCAACCACCTCTATCAGACCCGGAGAGTCTCAAATTGTCATTTGAAGACAAGTCCACCCAGGAGATGTTATTTGCCGTGTTGGTGAAATAAAGATGATTGTTTTCTGTTCCTGAGACACTCAGCGCTTTGTTTACCATCTCGGAAGTGTGGCAGTGAGGTGTCGATTTCCAACAGGTACCTGAGGAAGCAATCAGATGATGTCATCAGGGTCCATTTTTTTCAAGTGAAAAAGACACCATGGTGCAGCGTGCGGCCGCAGAGCATGGCCAAAGGGGCACATTAGGCCCATTGGAGCCACAAGAGGCTATGACGAACTAGGTGAGATTGATTAATTTTTTATTCTATATGTGATTATGGGGGAAAGAAAGGTTAAGTCTAAAATTTCAACCCCAGTACCAGTCGGCCTCATGGATTGGCATTTATTGCCAACTAATGTGATTTCTGTACAAACTGGTAATGCTGACTCTTCATCAGGGGCATTTCTTAGCCCCTTGGATAGAACTCCTCCTCCCCCTCCAATATTATCTAGTGGTTTGGGTTCCGAGCAGGAGCCTAATAACTCTCCTTTAGTTTTTAATGAGATGCCCCAAATTATATCTTCCCAGGAGGCTTTAGTTGAACGAGGGACTAAGGAGAGCCCACAAGATATTTTCCTTAAAGATTTAAGGTTAATACTAGAGTTGAAGGGTTGTTAAAGTCAATGGCAAGTCAAAATGTAAACTTTTCCCAAGAAGTGGTTCAGAAATTGGAAAATGTGGACTCAAATATAAAAGTATTGGATGAATGTTTGACTGTGACTGAATCACAAGTTTTCGCTTTACAGATGGGTTTACCTTCTACTGTTAAGGATTCTCATTGTGCATTCTAAACTTTAAATGATAGAAAACCAGCCACGTGTAAGGAATCTGTGTTTTATTAATTTCCCAATAACACATTTACTTTGTTACCCTCCATTCATAAATATCTACCTACTCTACACCACTTTTTACCACTTGAGAACTGACAAATGACCTTACTGTTTACAACTCTAGAAATGACAAATGATCTACTCTTCACAACTCTAGAAATTACAAATGTTCTTCCATTAATAAATCTTTTGTAATCCGCCTTGAACCGCAAGTTAATGGCGGAATAGAAATCTCTAATGTAATGTAATTATATAAAGGAATAACACAGAAAGATCAGATGTTTACAAATCATTCAGAACACTACAATAAAAATTATTGAAAATGCCAAAAAATATGATCATGTCACGCCACTCTTAATAAAAGCACATTGGCTCTCCATACCACATAGAATAACCTATAAATTGCGCTTTTAACCAGATTTCCTTAACATTTAACCCCATCCAGAATACTCAGATCCCAGTCACATAATCTACTTACCAATCCATCACTTTGAATTACATTACATTAGAGATTTCTATTCCGCCATTACTTTGCGGTTCAAGGCGGATTACAAAAGAATTATAAACGGTGGGTTACAATGGAAGATCGTTAGATCAGGTACGTTAGATAGATCGTGAGCCCACCGGGACAGATAGTAAAAAAGCTTGAGTACCAGACTGTAAAACCTCTTAGATAACCTTGATAGGCGGTATATAAAATCTGAATAAAACTTGAAACTTGATCATTTGTCATTTCTAGAGAGGTAAAGAGTAAGTCAGGTAGTTTCAGTGTGGCGGTAAGAGGGAGGGGGGAAGGACAGTATATGTGATGTTAGGACTGTTTCAGGAATTTCTTGAAGAGTATAGTTTTTATTTCTTTTCTGAACATCTTGTAGTCTGGGATAGTTGTCAGTAGATTGGAGATCTGGTTATCTAGTTTTGCTGCTTGAGTGGCTAGGAGGCCATCTTATAGTCTTTTACGTTTTACTTTTTTGATCGGGGGGGGGGTGAATGGGGTGTGTGTTTTTCTATGTCTGATTGAGGCGGTTTGGATGAGGCGGTTGTTCAGGTAAGCTGGGCTGTCTCCATTTAAAGTTTTAAATAATATACAGTAGACCACTCCATACTGCTACAGATACTTGACGCCATTGGGATCTCAGGCAAGGTCTACAATTGGTTCCAAGGATTCCTCAAATCAAGAACCTACAGGGTAAAGTCCAATAATATCAAATCAGAACCATGGTCCAACCCATGCGGAGTTCCACAACGATCACCTCTATCACCTACGCTCTTCAACCTCTTTATTTCCTCCCTTGGAGCCACTTTAAATAACTTAAATGTTACATCCTTCAGCTAAGCAGACGACATCACCATACTCCTCCCCTTCGACCCATCAGAGCCCACCACTATAGCAAAACTGGAAATAACCCTAGATGCAGTGGAAAAATGGATGGTAGACCACAAACTGAAACTAAACTCAGATAAAACAAAATTCCTTCTGCTCGAAAAGGCCAAAACTCCCACCATTACAGAACTGAAAATTAAAAACACCAAATACCCAATACAGCCCGAACTCAAACTCCTAGGAGTAATGATAGACAGATGCTGCACAATGCAATCCCAAATCAATAAAACATCCCAGAAAGCTTTTTTAATTATGAGAAATCTACGTAAAATAAGAAAATTCTTCGACCCAGCAAATTCAGGCTAATTGTCCAATCCCTAGTCTTAGGTCTACTAGACTATTGCAATTCCCTCTATCTACTTTGTCCTGCCAACATGATAAAACAACTTCAGACTATACAAAACACTGCCCTCAGACTGATCTACTCCCTGAGAAAATATGATCATATTACAACTGCCTTCCTAGACTCTCACTGGTTACCTATGCAAGCACGAATTCAATTCAAATTCTACTGTCTATTATTCAAAGCATTAAATGGTTCCGCCCCCCCTATCTAAACAACCACCTAAACCAGATCCTCACCTCAAGACAAAGAAGAACTCCGAACCCTTTTGCCTTCCCTCCACTCAAGGGCACTCAGTGCAAAAAGATGTTTGATAACCTTCTGGCGACGCAAGCAGCAAAACTTAACCACTTCACCTCCAACCTGTTGACGGCAACGGGCGACTTCAAAACTTTTCGAAAAGAAATCAAAACCCTACTTTTCAAAAAATTTATCCAGATATCTTAACCCAACCCTTCCCCCTCCTCCTAGATAAATTCTCCCCCAAAACCTCCACTTAAATAATCTCTTCCTCCCCAAAACACCAACCAAGTATTCAGTTCCCTGAAAAATAACTTAACCTTATTTGTACTCTAACTGTAATCTATTTGTTATATCACACAGTAACGTACAGTCAATTTAATATCCAATTTGCAAGTTCTTCCGGAATTAATCAAGGTACCTCTCCTCCCTTGTAACAAAAAAAAACCAAACAAACCCCAAAACTGTTGTAACTTCACTGGAAATGTCCAGTTAGGTCTTTTGTAATCCGCCTTGAACTACAAGGTATAGGCGGAATAGAAGTCCCTAATGTAATGTAGAATTTAAATAATATTCTTTCTTGGACTGGTAGCCAGTGTGAGTTGATGTATGCTTCTGTAATATGGTCATGTTTCCTTAATGAGTAGATGAGTCTCAGAGCTGTATTTTGGATTGTTTGTAGTTGTTTAGTCATAGTAGCAGGGCAGGGGAGATAGAGGATGTTGCAGTAATCTAGTAGACCTAGGATTAGGGATTGTACTATAAGCTGGAATTGTGTTCTTTCGAAGAATTTCCAGACTTGTTTTAGGTTTCTCATAATTGCGAAGGATTTCTGTATTGTATTTATTTGTGGTTGCATGGTGCAGCATCTGTCTATAGTCATTCCTAGTAGTTTTATGGGGGCTTGGATGGGATAGTTGATTGAGTTGATTTCTATATTGGTTATGGTTGGGACTTTGTCATTTTCGAGGAGGATGAATTTTGTTTTGGCTGGGTTGTCTGAATTCTGAGTATCAAACGTACAGTGAACTTTGCAGTTATCGCACCTATTTGGAATTCATTACCTATCAAACTACGCAACAAAAACTTTCTTGATAACTTTAAGGGAAAACTGAAAACATTCCACTCTAAGGATGCCTTTAATATTGAAATCTTTTCTGCCTCAGCATTCTGACTCCTCCTTGTTCTGATTTTCAGATGAGATTACCCCTCCCTCTCGTATTTTCCCTTTCTTGGATTACTTTACTTTTTTAAGATGAATTTCTTACCTTCAACCCTCTTGTCCCATGAGTCTTGTTAGTCTCATGTTTGTTACCCTCCTTTTTAGTGATTTACCTGTTTAAATTATTTTATAATGTAAAACCGCCTAGAATAGGGGTAGGCAATTCCAATCCTCGAGAGCCGGAGCCAGGATAGGTTTTCAGGATATCCACAATGAGTATGTATGAGATGAATTTGCATGCACTGCCTCGAGATGCAAATCTATCTCATGCATATTTATTTTTGATATCCTGAAAACCTGACCTGGCTCCGGCTCTCGAGGACCGGAATTGCCTACCCCTGGCCTAGAAGTATGATAGGCGGTATATCACAGATGCTCACAGATGGCATTTTCCCGAATGACCTCAGCGAAATCATCATCACCCCAATCTTAAAAGACCCAAAAAGACCAACAGACCTCTCATCCAACTACAGACCAATAGCCTCAATACCTCTATATATCAAACTAACAGAAGGATTAGTAGCCAAATTCCTCACCAACTATCTCGAGGACCATAACTTACTCCATCCCACGCAATCTGGCTTCAGAACTAACTTCAGCACAGAGACACTACTAGGCTCCCTTATCGACACAGCAAGACAACACCTCAGCATTGGAAAAAAAATGCTGCTCATACAGTTGGACCTGACGGCGGCATTTGACCTGGTAGACTATAACATCCTACTGCAAATCTTGGACTCAATAGGCATCTCAGATAAAGTATACTCATGGTTTGAAGGTTTCTTAAAATCCAAAACATACAAAGTAAAATTAGACAAAGAAAAATCCAAACCTTAGTCCAACCCCTGCGGCGTTCCACAAGGGTCTCCACTGTCCCCTACTCTCTTCAACCTATATATGGCCTCTCTTGGCATTTACCTGAACAAACAAGGCCTATCCTCTTATAGCTATGCTGATGACATCACCATCCTCATTCCTTTCAACCAACCAATGCTCTTAATGTCAGACACACTATACAGAACTCTAGCTACAGTTACGACTTGGATGGAAGACCACAAACTGAAACTCAACCCAGACAAAACTAAATTCATCCTCCTAGAAAATAACAAAATCCCAACCATAACCAACTTAGAAATCAACTCTATCAACTACCCTTTGCAAACCACCCTAAAACTTCTAGGTATGACTATTGACAGAGGCTGCACCATGCAACCACAAATTAACAAAACAATACAGAAATCTTTCACAGTTATGAGAAACCTTAGACAAGTCTGAAAATTCTTCGAAAAAACACAATTTCAGCTCCTAGTACAATCTCTAATCCTAAGTATCCTAGACTATTGCAACATCCTCTACCTCCCCTGCCCTGCAATAATGATTAAACAACTACAGACAATTCAGAATACAGCTCTGAGACTCGTCTATTCATTGAAAAAACATGATTACATTACTGAGGCATTCATCAATTCTCAATGGCTTCCAATCCAGGAAAGAATACAATTTAAATTCTACTGTATACTATTTAAAACTATAAATGGAGACAGCCCAACCTACCTAAACGACCGCCTCATCCAAACCACCTCTTCCAGGCATAGAAAAACACACACCCCATTCACTTACCCCCCAATCAAAGAAGTAAAACGGAAAAAACTATACAACGGACTACTGGCCACTCAGGAAGCGAAGATAGACAACCAAATCTCCAACCTATTGACAACAACCCCAGACTACAAGATGTTCAGAAAGGAAATAAAAACTATACTCTTCAAGAAATCCCTTAATAAAGCTTAATACCATGATAAAGCTTAACCCCCTTCTTACCATCCCCTCCCTAACCCCAGATCCTACTTTTCTCTCTCTTGGAAACCTTCTCTGATCTAACGTTGTAACCCTTCTTCCATAACTCTTTTTGTAATCCGCTTTGAACCGAAAGGTAATGGGCAGAATAGAAATTGAAGCCCACAATATCTTACATCCATCCCAATCCGGATTCAGAACCAACTACAGTACAGAAACTCTCCTGGTATCTCTACTAGACATAGCTCGAAGTCACCTCAGCCAAGGAAACAGACTGCTAATCATCCAATTTGATCTCTCAGCTGCATTCGATCTAGTGGACCACTCCATACTTCTCCAAAAACTAGACGCAATAGGAATTTCAGGTAAAGTTCATAACTGGTTCCAAGGCTTCCTTAAAACTAGAACATACAGAGTCAAATCTAAAGACATTCTATCTGAACCATGGTCCAATCCATGTGGAGTACCACAAGGCTCTCCCCTCTCTCCCACACTTTTCAACCTATTCATATCCTCCCTAGGCACCACCCTAGACACCCAAAATATTACTTCTTTCAGCTACGCAGACGACATAACCATCCTCCTTCCATTCGACA
This sequence comes from Geotrypetes seraphini, assembly GCF_902459505.1. Lineage (NCBI taxonomy): Eukaryota > Metazoa > Chordata > Amphibia > Gymnophiona > Dermophiidae > Geotrypetes > Geotrypetes seraphini. The sequence continues at coordinate 385,400,596 of NC_047084.1, read as the reverse complement.
TACACAACCCAATCTCCACAGAACGCCTGAAAACTACATTAGAAACAGTGGATAAATGGATGACAGATCACAAGTTGAAGCTGAACTCTGACAAAACCAAATTCTTATTACTAGAGAAGGACAAAATACCATCCCTAACAGAACTGGAAGTAAACTCAATCAAGTACCCTATACAGAATACATTTAGACAGATGCTGCACAATGCAAACACAAATCCTAAAGGTCACCCAAAAAGCATTCTTCACAATGTGAAATTTAAGAAAAATCAGGAAATTCTTTAACAAAGACCAATTCAGGATCATTGTCCAATCCCTTGTGCTAAGTATTGTCGACTATTGCAACAGCCTCTACTTACCTTGCCTGACCAACACAATAAAAAAACTACAGACCATCCAGAACACAGCCCTCAGACTCATATACTCACTCAGCAAATACGACCACATTACCAATGCATACCTAGAATCTCACTGGCTACCAATAAAAGCAAGAACACAATTCAAACTCTACTGTCTCATTTTCAAAGTAACCCATGGCACGGCACCCAGTTACCTAAATAACCGTTTTCATCACTACCACCCACCAAGAAGAAGGAGAACACAGAACCTTTTCACCTATCCACCACTCAACGGTACTTGTCGTAAGAAACTCTACGACAACCTCCTGGGGACACAGGCAGCTAAAATAGACTCTGACATCTCAAAATTACTGACCAAAACAACAGACATAAAAGAGTTCCGCAAAGAAATACAAACACTACTGTTCAAAAAATATCTCCCATCACTCTAACCACCACCCAATGAGTTCCCAACCAACGACTTCGGAAACACCCATCTATACTATCTCTTTGTCTGTGACCTAAAATGTACTGTAACTCTTCTACATTACACCCGATTTAAACGATCGAGTTGCCATGTATTACCTCTGCAAAATGCATTATCTACTGTTATATGTAATAACTTCTGTGATAAGTATTATCTTCTGTGAACTTGAAGTATCATAACTCTTTACTGTTACTGTAATATACTCCTATCCTGAAATGTAATTCTACTGGAACTGCCCAGATATCTTCCATAATGTAATCCGCCTAGAACCGCAAGGCACAGGCGGAATAGAAATCCCTAATGTAATGTAATGTAAATCTGTAATGTAATGTAATATCAAATTTTTAATAAATTTGAAACTGCTCATAAATGAAAATTGAGCCGTGGAAGTCTGCATCATGCGAGAGTTTCAAATTCAATTCCTGCAAAAATACTGTAATGACTTCCATCAAATCCACCGGTTTGAAATCTGCACACAATCAGATCTTCTCCTTGGTCTAGGGCTTCAAAAGACTCTTGGCTGGTATTGTCCCACCTGAGACCAGAAATCCTCTAAACCTGAGGATTCACTCCGAGGGAGTAAAGGCATTGATCTTGACACCTAAGCCCAGCGCTCTCACCCCCCTCATGTGCCCTGTGGCACATGGATGCTCCTCAGCCAGCCATCTACACAAAACTGACATGAAACTGGTTTAAAGGCCTGAGGAGTCCATAGAAACAATTTATGATCAAAAACAAGTTGTTTTGAGGCAGATAGAGGCTTTTAAAATAGTCAGGAAACCCAAGATAGCTGTCGTGGCAGCATTTTGTTGACAGCCTGAGAGAGCTATATAAAACTTTCAAAAATTCTGAAAAGGGGTTTTTGGAAAAGGGGTCCCTATAGGAAGCACCAGAGAGACTCAAAAGTCCAGTTCTTGAACCACCCCGAAGTCTCCCATAGGCAGTAATAGAATTGTACTTGCAGAACTGCTTGGTGCTTTGCCTGCATCAGCTCACACTGCAGCTGGACCATGGAGATTTCTTTCTCAGACAAGCATACAGGATTCTTCAACCATTTGTCTCTTCGGGCTGCATTTTAGTCAGGCTTTGAGCCTGAAACCCTTGACCTTAGTAGCAACTCACGCAACTTCATAAAGGGGGATACAGCTTGCACCCGCTATAGTCCTCTGGACCAACATGGGGACACTCAGCCTGCAAGCAAACAATAATCAGGGAAGAGCCAAGCTATCACAGGAACGTGCTCCAAGCTATCCTAAGAATTAGTGCAAGCCAGCTAGGTAGGTGCCCTGTGGAAGGATTAACACCCCCCCCCAGCTAAAGCCCTCTGATCCAGAGACTATCTTCTCCCAGACAGAGCTGTCCCAGAAATCCTGGGAACCTCTGAAGCATCAGGAAGCCTCAAAAGTCAGATAAAAACCCAAAAATAAATCAGATGCAGAGTAGATGAAGACACCTGCTCAATTTGCTTGCAGAAGGAAAAACTGAGTAACTGAGGCACCGCCCAGGAAAACAAGGGTGGGGTTGAAAAAGGTAAATGATGCCTTCTGCAATCCTCATGGGTGAAGGGAAGAAACCAACATGTCAAGATTCACATTTTTTTTGCACTTAAACTGCTTTTACCACATTCTCTGGCAACAAATTCTAGCATTTTTTAATTACAATGATGAGTGAAAAAAATTTTCTATGATTTTAAATTTACTACTGTGTAGCTCCTAGCCCCAGTATTTTTGGAAATTTTAAACATACGATTCACCTCTACCTGTTCCACTCCACTCAGTATTTTATTATAAATCTGTATCATAGCTCCCTTCAGCTATCTCTTCTCCAAGCTGAAAAGCTTTAGCCTGTTATACAGAAGTTCTAGAAATAATCACAGCAGATGACACATTGATAAAATAAAATACTAGTCAGCTACATGAGTAAAATAGCAGCAACCAAAGTAATGATCACCCTTGTGAAATCTTACCTTAAAGTCCTGTCATATCCTATTAATTAATTCCATGCTTTTTGACTAATGTCATGCTCTCCTATATATTGTCCTATCATGTCATGACCTAAAATGTACTGTCATGCTCTACATCATTACACTGTTCTACTTTATTATGTAAATCCTGTTATGCCTTATGTATACCAGGGGTGCCCAATACGTCGATCACGATCGACCGGTAGATCAGGAAAGCAACGCGAGTCGATCACGGAGCCCATCCCAGGCTCTGTGATAGACTTGTATTGCCGTCCCGATCTATTGGGCCGATCAGCCTTCCTCTCCCGTCGCCCCAAGCTCTTCCTGCAGAAGCGTCGGACTGACCAGCATTCTGCTACTCGATGTCAATTCTGACATCGGAGAGGAAGCTCTGGGCCAGCCAATCGCTGCCTGGCTGGCCTGGAACTTCTTCTCCGATGTCAGAATTGATATTGGGGAGCGGAATGTTGGTCAGCGTGACGCTTATGCAGGGAGAGCTTGGGGCGGTGGTGGCTTGGACCTGTTCCCCGATGGCGGCGGCAAACCTAGTGGCTTGGGGGAGGGCAGGGAGAAAGAAAGAAGGGGGGAAGGGAGACAAAGAAAGAAAGGGAGGCAGGGAGACAGAAAGAAGGGAGCAGGGAGAAAGAAAGAAAAAGTTGGGGGAGAGAATGAACTGTGTCGGGTGGTAGGCAGGGAGAAAGGAAAAAGTTGGACTCATGGAAGGACAGAGATGTTGGTTGGGGAATGGAATGAGGTCTGGAGGAGACTAAGCATACAGGAGGCCGAAAGAAGGGAAGAAATACTGGATGCACAGTCAGAAGAAGTGCAACCAGAGACTCATGAAATCACTAGAAACCAAAGGTAGGAAAAATGAGAGATGTGACGTAGTTTAGTTCAGTAGTATACAGCCCAGTCCTCATGGATCACCTGACCAATCGGGTTTTCAGGATATCCACAATGAATATGGATGACAGAGACTTAGAAAACCTGACTGGCCAGGTGGTCTCTGAGAAAGTGGTTGAATACCACTGGTTTAGAGTATTTCTACAAAAATGCTATAAGCCTTGCATCACAAGCCCTAAGTAAACCTGCATAAGCTATTTAAAATATAATTTGCTGGAATAAATATTAGTGGGTGTAAGATATAAACTTTTACTTATTTAAAAAAAAGTGAAATCTTTCATGACTAGGGTCATGACATAAAAGTCCCAAAAGAACAGAACATACTTATTTACTTTATGAAAATACTCCACAAGTTAGAGAAACAATATAAATATTAGAAGCATAAAATGCTGTGTAATAATAATAAATATTAATTAGTGTAAGTGAAGTACCAACCAATCCGTGCATAAAGTACTAATAAAAGTACAAGCGCCGGTTGTACAACAGGGACCATCATTGCACTCTCAGTCCCTAGACCTTTCTTAATCAATATAAATCATCAAAAAGAAATGAAAAAAATCACTATCTTCAAATAAACATAAGGAAGGTAGCATGGTATTAGCTCAGCTCCAGCGCTCGTAGCAGGTTTCAATTTCAATTAAAGAATCCCCAAGTTTGAAACTCCCATAGCCTCCCTTCGACTCGAGCTTCGCAAGAGTGTCGTCAGGAAGGGGGCACTGTGAACAGAAAGAGTGCTGTAACAACCACCTAAAAACTACAAACTAAATAAGAACATAAGCAGTGCCTCCGCCGGGTCAGACCACAGGTCCATCCTGCCCAGAAATCCGCTCCCGCGGCGGCCCAAACAGGTCACGACCTGTCTGAATCACCAGGGTTTCTAATTGAAGTCCTATCTTCCCATCGAAGTCCTAATCCTCCGGTCTTGCACATGCACGTCCTGGATGGGTTTCTATACTTATTACCTGGTTAGCTTTCTATACTTGTGTTACATCCCAGCACCTCTCTCAGTATCCCACGATCCCTTTATCCCTCAGGAATCCGTCCAATCCCTGTTTGAATCCCTGTACCGTACTCTGCCTGATCACTTCCTCCGGTAGCGCATTCCACGACCCTTTGGGTGAAAAAAAACTTCCTTGCATTTGTTTTGAACCTATCTCCCTTCAGTTTCTCCGAATGCCCCCTCGTACCTGTTGTCCCCTTCAGTCTGAAGAATCTGTCCCTATCCACCCTCTCTATGCCCCTCATGATCTTGAAGGTCTCTATCATATCTCCCCTGAGCCTCCTTTTTTCCAGAGAGAAGAGCCCCAGCCTATCCAACCTCTCGGCGTATGGGCAGTGTTCCAGCCCTCTTACCAGTTTCGTTGCTCTCCTTTGGACTCTCTCAAGTACCGCCATGTCCTTCTTGAGGTGCGGCGACCAATACTGAACGCAATATTCCAGATGTGGACGCACCATCGCTCGATACAATGGCATGATGACTTCCCGCTTCCTGGTTGTTATGCCCCTCTTTATGATGCCCAGCATCCTGTTGGCTTTTTTCGAGGCTGCTGCGCACTGTGCAGATGGCTTCAGTGATGCATCCACCAGCACACCCAAGTCTCTCTCAAGTCTGCTGTCTCCCAACAATGCCCCCCCCAATTTGTAGTTGAACAACGGGTTCTTTTTCCCTATATGCATGACCTTGCATTTTTCCACGTTAAAGCGCATTTGCCATTTGTTTGCCCAGTCTTCCAGCTTGTCCAGGTCCCTTTGCAGGTCCTCACACTCCTCCCTGGACCTAACTCTGCCGCACAGTTTGGTATCGTCTGCAAATTTTATAACCTCGCACTTTGCCTCCTTTTCCAGGTCATTGATAAATATGTTGAAGAGTAACGGCCCCAGCACCGATCCCTGTGGCACACCGCTCGTGACTCCCCGCCAGTCAGAATATTGGCCCTTTACTCCGACCCTCTGCAGTCTACCCGACAACCAGTGCTTGATCCATCTGTGCACATCCCCTCCCACCCCGTGGTTCCACAGCTTCCTAAGCAGCCTTTCATGTGGGACCTTGTCGAAAGCCTTTTGAAAATCGAGGTAAATGATGTCTATGGGTTCCCCATTGTCCACCCGACTGCTTATTCCCTCAAAGAAGTACAGAAGGTTCGTTAGGCATGACCTTCCCTTACAGAATCCGTGCTGGCTTGTTCTCAGTAGGCCTTTCCTCTCGATGTGCTCGCAAATGCTGTCCTTGATCATAGCTTCCACCATCTTCCCTATAATTGAAGTCAGGCTCACCGGCCTGTAGTTCCCGGGGTCACCCCTCGATCCCTTCTTGAAGATAGGTGTGACATTCGCCAATTTCCAGTCCTCTGGTATCTCTCCAGTTTTCAAGGATAGGTTGCAAACATGCTGGATTGTGCCCGCTATTTCTTGTCTTAGTTCCTTCAGAACCCTTGGGTGGATCCTGTCCGGGCCCGGTGATTTGCCGCATTTTAACCTGTCTATCTGTTTGAGGACATCCTCCTTACTTACCTCTATGTGCTCCAATTTTTCGGCCTGTTCCCCACTCATGAGCTCCTCTGAGTCCGGTATATTAGATGTGTCTTCGCTCGTGAAAACCGACGAGAAGAACGTGTTCAATCTCTCAGCTACCCCTTTATCCTCCTTAATCACTCCCTTCCTATTCCCATCGTCCAATGGCCCCCACCTCCTCTCTCGCTGGTCGCTTCCCCTTTACGTAACTGAAGAATGCCTTGAAGTTTTTTGCCTCCCTGGCCAGCCCCTCTTCGTATTCCCCTTTTGCTTTTCTAACCTCTCGGTGGCATTCCTTTTACCATTTCCTGTGCGCCTGGTGATTTTCCTCCGTTGGGTCCTTTTTCCATCTCCGGAAGGATACTTTTTTGTCATTTATTGCCCTCTTTACTTCAGTTGACATCCAAACCGGGTCCTTTGACCGCTTGTTCTTGCAGCCTTTCCTGAAACTGGGGACGTACATTCTTTGTGCTTCCTGCAGGGTGTCCCTGAATAGGGTCCAGGCGCTTCCTACAGTCTCTATCCTAAAGATGTTTCTGAGCTTCCTCCCCACCATTTCCCTCATAGCAACATAGTTCCCTTTCCTGAAGTTGAGCGCAGTTGTTGCGGTCCTCCTTACTATGGGTGTCCCCCTTTCTAATGTGAATCTGATCGCGTTGTGATCACTGTTGCCTAGTGGTCCTCCCACTTCTACCCCTCTTGCAGGCACCCCTAATCCGTTTAGGATGAGGTCAAGAGTAGCACCCCCTCGCGTCGGTTCCCTGACTAGTTGCTCCATGAAGCAGTCCCTCACAGCTTCTACAAATCCTGTTTCCCTAGTGCAGTTGGAGTGACCCGTACTCCAGTCTATCCCCGGGTAGTTGAAGTCCCCCATCACTGTTACACTTCCAGTTCTGCATTCCTGTCTCAGTTCAGCTTCCAAGTCGTGTCCGACTCCTTCTGGCGTATCAGGTGGGCGATAGTACAGCCCCAGTTTTATGCCTGCACCCTTGTTTCCCGGTAATTTGACCCATAGCGATTCCAGCCCCTCTGCCTTCGTTGCCATATCCATCCCGACCGAGTAGATAGAGTCCTTTATATATAGTGCTATGCCTCCCCCCTTCTTGTGGGTCCTGTCCCTCCTGTAGAGCTTGTACCCCGGCAGCGCCACATCCCATTGATTCTCCTCTGTCCACCAGGTTTCTGTAATTCCAATTATATCCAGGTCTTCCCCCTTGGCCACGACTTCTAGTTCACCCATCTTGGCCATGATGCTTCTTGCATTTGCGTATAAGCACCGCAGGTCCCGTCGTTTTTCCTCCACCTCTGCATTTACCTGGGCCGCCTCCCCTTGAATTTCGGGCAGTTCTCCCGTTCCCTGTGCTTCTGCTTTGCCCTCAGCCTTTACCCTCGTAGCTTTCAACTACTGTACTTTAAGCACTATAGTTCAGCCTCTATCAGCTTAAACCACTTTTAATCATAATCTCATTAACATTAACTTCATATTAATGTTACTACTACTTACTCAGCTACAGGCAAGAGGAAATCTCCTATCCAAACCGGAGATCCTAAAAAAAGCCTGGAAACGGGCATATTTTTGTCAACGTGCATGGCTCTTAAAATCTTCTCATAAAGAAACTAATAACCCCTTAGTTTGTGTTCTTCCTTTTTCTCCTTGCAGTCATCAAATTTGTAAAATCATAAGTAAACATTGGTCAATTTTAAAGGTACATCCCCCTTTCCAACAAATCCCTAAATTTGCATTTAGATGAGGGAGGAATATTAGGGAAATGTTGAAATTTAATTATGATTCAGTAGATAGAAGTAGTGTAATGCAATCCCCTCATAAAGCTTGTAATTATTGTATCTATTGCCCTTTAATATGGTCTAAGGCGGGGGTCGGCAACCTGCGGCTCCAGAGCCGCATGCGGCTCTTTTCCACCTTTGCTGCGGCTCCGGTAGTGTGTCACGCAGGCATGCAGTTACAAGTCCGGCGTCGCGGCGGGAAATAGCCATGCTGAGCAGTGAGCTCAGCACATACACAGATGAAAGCCTTGCTTGTTGATTGGTCCGGCGGCCCCGCCCCGCCGTGCCGCCGGACCAATCAGCAAGCAAGGCTTTCATCTGTGTAGTGCTGAGCTCACTGCTCAGCATGGCTTGGCTATTTCCCGCCGCGACGCCGGACTTGTAAGGTGCACGTCTGAAAAAGAAATCATCCTGGCCGGGGTCGGTGTCATGCTCCGGAGATCTACAGCCTTCCTATCTCCCTCTCCCTTCTACCTGCTTCCGGCCACATCCCCTGCTCCGCCTCTCTCTTCGGCAACTCAGCAGCAGCAATCGACACAAGCTTCTGACGTCGGGGCCTACCCTCTGCGAGTCCCGCTTGTTTCAACTTCCTTTTTCCACAAAGGCGGGACTCGTAGAGGGAAGGCCTCGATGTCGGCAGCTTGTCTTGATCACCGCTGCTGACGAGTTGCTTAAGAGAGCCGCGGAACAGGGGGGTTTTGCCAGGTGCAGGTAGAAGGGAGAGGGCCAGATGCAGGACTCGTGGGTGGGGGAGCAGAAGAGAGAGAAAGAGAGAGGGGAGGGAAACAAAAGGAAATATTTCATACTGGGCTGGGCCGGAGTGGAGGGAGGGTGGAAAGATTCTGGCTATAGGGTGCATTAACAAAGGAAAAGGGAGGAAAGCTGAAAATGGAGATAGTGACACAAAGAAGAGAAAGAGTAAGCAGGACCTACTGAATAAGGATAGAGATACAGAGGGGACATGAAGAGGAGGTGAAATAGAGACATAGAAGTAATGCTGAAAAAGTGTGTGGGGGGGGAGATAAAGACATTGAAAGGGCAAATGGTGAACATGGGGTAAAGACAAGGACAGAGACAAATGAAGATTCTGAAAAAGTGGTGAGATAGGGATATAGGTGAGATGGACACAAAGAAGGGTGATGCTGGAAAATAGGTGGAATGGTAATTCTGACAGACACAGAAGGGAAATGCTGGATCAAGGAGAGATGGGGCTCAGGCTGGATGGAATGAGGAGAAATGCCTTGTTGGCCCGGAACTTCCTCTCCTACGTCAGAATTGACGTCAGGGAGCGGAATGCTGGTCAGCGCAACACTTCTGCAGGGAAAGCTTGGGACGGTGGTGGCTTGGGGGCTGTTCCCCGATTGCGGTGGCAGCAAACCGAGTGGCTTGGGGGACGGCACGGAGACAGAAAGAAGGGGGAACAGGGAGACAGAAAGAAAAAGTTGGGGGAGAGAATGAGGTCTGGAGGAGAGGAAACATACAGGAGGCTGAAAGAAAGGAAGAAAGATTGGATGCACAGTCAGAAGAAGAAAGTGCAACCAGAGACTCATGAAATCACCAAATAGCAAAGGTAGGAAAAATGATTTTATTTTCAATTTAGTGATCCTGTATATAGCATTAAGATAAGAAACAATATATGCAGTGTTAGATTTGTTTTATAATGGTTTTGCGGCTCCAAGTTTTTTTTTTCTTTTCGAAAACGGGTCCAAGTGGCTCTTTATGTCTTAAAGGTTGCAGACCCCTGGTCTAAGGAATATGTAATGATCCCTTATAAGAATAAGAAATTCTTCTTAAGAACTAACACTAACTGTAATTCTATGAGAGTCATCTACTGTGTAATCTGCCCATTTGAGAAACTATATATTGGATATACTAAACGCAAAGTTATGATCTGTACTGGGGAATATTTATCGAACATCAAACGTAAGCAGATACAAGCCCCTTTAGTGGCTCATTGGGTTGATAGGGGGGTCATTCCATCAATGATTTTCAATATATTGTTTTAAAATAAATAAGTTTATCTAGAGGTGGGGATATATCTCACAGACTTCTGTCTGAGATTCATTTACGAATGGCAAACTTTGAACCCCAGAGGACTGAATGAGGAAATCGAGTGGTTTCAGCTGTGATTGATTAATATGAGGGAGGGTTTTGGTTTCCTTGACTCCCTAGAATTGCTGATAGGATGCGAGATTGGATGTGAGAATGAATGACTGTTGAATGTCTATAAAATTTTGTGAAATGAAGCCTCCGTGTCTGCTCTGATCTCCGGTTTGGATAGGAGATTTCCTCTTGCCTGTAGCTGATTAAGTAGTAGTAACATTAATATGAAGTTAATGTTCATGAGATTATGATTAAAAGTGGTTTAAGCTGATAGAGGCTGAACTGTAGTGCTTAAAGTACAGTAGCTGATTTATTTAGTTTGTAGTTTTTAGGTGGTTGTTACATCACTCTTTCTGTTCACAGTGCCCCCTTCCTGACGACACTCTTGCGAAACTCGAGTCGAAGGGAGGCTATGGGAGTTTCAAACTTGGAGATTCTTTAATTGAAATTGAAACCTGCTACGAGCGCTGGAGCTGAACTAATACCATGCTACCTTCCTTATATTTATTTGAAGATAAGTGATTTTTTTCATTTCTTTTTGTTGATTAATATTGATGGTCTAGGGACTGAGAGTGCAATGATGGTCCCTGTTGTAGAACCGGTGCCTGTACTTTTATTAGTACTTTATGCACAGATCAGTTGGTGACTGAGCACTTCACTTACACTAATTAATATTTATTATTATTACACAGCATTTTATGCTTCTAATATTTATATTGTTTCTCTAACTTGTGGAGTATTTTCTTTAAATAGATTGTTTAACATAAGGAATTATTAATTAACTCCTTTATATTAGTGAGTCTGATAACTGCATACTTATCTACTAACAGGTAAGAAAGCTTACCTGTTAAAAAAAAAATAAAAAAATGGGGGGGATGGAGAATGGCATTTTGAGATAATTCAAGCATGCTTGGGCCAGATATCAAACACAATAGTAGAACATGATGGAAAATAACTATATTGCAAAAAATTCTACTGATTATCTCTTTCAGAAACAAATTGAGAAGTAAATAAGTAGAAAAGACAGAGAAAGAAAGCACAACTCAGTTACACTGCAAGTCACAAGTGTAACTAAAATAGAACCAGCAGGTTTCAACAGCCTAGAAACAAACTGGCTTGATGCTAGCAAGTACAGTGTTTGTTCAGCAAGGCCTTGGGGCCTAGGTAACCACATATCTAAGAAACAGCCAGATTATTACAAAGCTGGTAAGGGAGATGGTAGATAACCGAGGAAGACAACAAAATCTTACTTCAAATACAGATGTAACTAGATTCTCTCCCAATTACTTACTAACACTAATCACAAACGGTTGTTATACATTAATTCTCAAGTATAAAACATAACAGTAATAGAAAGCATAGGCCAGGGGTAGGGAACTCCGGTCCTCGAGAGCCATATTCCAGTCGGGTTTTCAGGATTTCCCTAATGAATATGCATTGAAAGCAGTGCATGCAAATAGATCTCATGCATATTCATTGGGGAAATCCTGAAAACCCGACTGGAATACGGCTCTCGAGGACCGCAGTTCCCTACCCCTGGCATAGACTAAATGAGTAACTATAAGGATGGAAATTATTTTAACACAGATATTATACAAATGCTCACATCTTTTATTTCAAAGACATGTAAAAATGTATTTTTCTTGTTAGAGCAAAGGATGAAACAGAGCCCATGATCACATCTGTATCTTTAAGAATGAAAGATTAGGCTCTTAACTTTACTAACCTTTCTTGTAAATCCACACTCTATTCTGGGACAAGTGGGCTATGCATCACGTGTCACGAGACTGCTTGTAGGAAGCCTCATTTACATAATTTTTCTGATCCTCCATTCTTACCTCAGGCTGCCCTCTGGGCTCCAGTTCATGCAAAATCAGACAGTCACACCTATAGAGGATACAGACAAAAGGAAGGGGTACAGGGAAACTCCCTGACAAAAGTCTAATCTGCTCATAACATGAAATTTCATAGCAATCATGAACAACCGAAACAGGTTATCAAATAGTATAAATGTGAAAGAAACTGTGCTCTAAGGAGATTCAGCTTGCACTAACAGAAGGGGACCCCCAAGGTAACGTGCATAACATGTTTGGATGGTACTCTTAGAAAAGCTGGTCAAAAAAACATAAGTTCAGCTTACCAGTATTTATCGAGGCAGACAACTGGTGAATCAGCAATTTCCAGGGTGGGATCCAGGAAAAGAGCGTGGATTTATAAGAAAGAAGATTAGCAAAGGTAACAACCTAATCTTTCATTATTGTACAATCCCATTCTATTCATGGTCAAGGGGGATGTAACAGAGCAGTCCCGTAGAGTCAGGGTGGGACTGATGAACCTGCAGCCAAAACGGAAGAACCAAAAGCAGCTTCCTGCTTGGCCACCACATCAATACTGTAAAACTTTGTAAAAGTATGCAAGGAGGACCAGGTAGCAGCTCTGCAAGTCTTAAGAGAAATCACAGACGATTCTGACCATGAGGAGGAAATGCCTCTAGTAGAATGAACCCTCACTGAAAGATATGGCCTCTTTTTGGCAGCAATATAGGCAGATGAAATAGCCATATGGATCCATCTTGAAATGGTGGCTTTCCAAGCCAGCCTGCTCTTACAAGTGGGGCCCACCAGCATGAACAGGTGGCCGGATACCCGAAACTCATTTGTGACATTCAAGTACTCCAACAAAAGTCTGTGCACATCCAGTGCATCCAGCATTATAACTGAACCCCAAGGGAGTAAAGGTAGGCAGCTGGACCTCCTGGTTGATGTGGAAACTAGAGACCACCTTCGGGAGAAAGGAGGGAAGTGTGTGCAGAATCACGCTGGAATCCGTAAACTGAAGAAAAGGATCTCTGCAGGACAAAGACTAAGTTTGGAAACTTTGCAGGCTGGTTATGGCCACCAGGAAATCTGTCTTAACGGCGAGATCCATTAAGGATGCCTGGTCCAGAGGCTTAAAGGGAGGATAAGCAAGCGACCAGAGAACCAGACTGAGATTCCAAGTCAAACAGGGTAGTCACAGAAAGGAATTGAAGCCACAATACACCCCTAAGAAACCGGACAACATCCAAACGAGCAGCCAGAGAGATTATCAGAGTTTAGGACCAAAACAAGAAAAACTAGCAATCTGAATCCTCAGAGAGCCAACAGCAAGACTCTTTTCTAGCCACTCTTGAAGAAATGCGAGAATCAGTAGTACCGACATCAAAGTTGTATCCTCATTCCACTGGGTACACAAAGATTGATAACATCACCAAGCCTTCGCAAAGGCTGCCACGGTTGACTTCTTTTTGCTGCGCAAGAGAGTAGCTATCACGCCTCTGCGGACTAAGGCCACATGCTCAAGAATCAGGCCGTATAAGACCAAAGCGGTCTGGATCCTGGAGTGCAATTGAGCCCTGCGTAAGGAAATGAGAATGACAGGGAAACCCGAATCCCCAATTTAGCTGTAAACAAATAAAGGTCAGCATACCACAGCTGCCTCAGCCGATCGGGCGACACAAGAATAACCCAACCTCTGTGTGCCTTGATCCGTCTCAGCAGACAGTCTATTATGGGCCATGGAGGGAATATAAAGACACCCTCCAGCGGATAGGGCAGCACCAGAACATCCAAGCCTTTGCTTCCTGGCTCACAACAATGGCTGAAGAACCGATCCACCTTCTTGTTGGCTGCAGACGCCATCAGGTTGAAAATTGGACAACCCTACTTCTCTACTATGCAGCTGAAGGGTCTCTGGGACAGGGACCATTCCCCAGGATCCACAGTATGATATAAAAACATAAGGACATAAGAATAGTCTTACTTAGTCAGACCAACAGTTCATCAAGCCCAGTAGCTCATTCTCACGGTGGCCAATCCAGGTCACTAGTACCTGGCCAAAACCCAAGGAGTAACAATATTCCATGCTACCGATACAGGGCAAGCAGTGGCTTCCCCCATGTCTTTCTGAGTAACAGACTATGGACTTTTCCTCCAGGAAACTGTCCAAACCCCTCTAAAACCAAGCAACACTATCCGCTCTTACAATAACCTCTGGCCTTGCGTTCCAGAGCTTAACTAGGTTTCAGGCTTATTTAAAAATTTGATCAAATCAAATTTATCAAAATTCAAAGCGGTTTTACATAATATGAGAACAAAGAATAAAAAGGACAAGTTAAAAACAAATTACAATTAATATTACAAACAATCAAAATGCACTGACAAACATTAATATACTGATACAAGATGGAAAAGGGCAGAAATATTTCCTCCTATTGGTTTTAAAAGTATTTCCCTGTAACTTCATCAAGTGTCCCCTAGTCTTTGTAAATTTTGACGGAGTGAAAAATCCATCCACTTGTACCCGTTCTACTCCACTCAGATTTTATAGACTTCAATCATATCTCCCCTCAGCCGTTTCTTTTCCAAGCTGAAGAGCCCTAACCTTTTTAGACTTTCCTCATATGAGAGAGGAATTCCATCTCCTTTATCATCTTGGTCGCTCTTCTTTGAACCTTTTCTAGTGCCTCTATATCTTTCTTGAGATAAAGCAACCAGAATTGACACCATGGAGCGATAGAGGCATTATAACATTCTTGTTAGTCTTATTAACCTTTTTTTTTTTTTAATAATTCCTAGCATCTTATTTGCTTTTTTGGCCGCTACCACACATTGGGCAGAAGGTTTTATTGTATTGTCTACAATGACACCCAGATCCTTTTCTCGGCTACTAATCCCCAATGTGGACCCTAGCATCCAGTAACTATGATTTGGGTTATTCTTCCAAATGTGCATCACTTTGCATTTGTCCACATTAAATTTCATCTGCCACTTGGACACCCAGTCTTCTAATTTCCTAAGGTCTGCCTGCAATTTTTCACAATTTGCATGCGTTTTAACAACTTTGAACAGTTTAGTGTCATCTGCAAATTTAATCACCTCACTCGTCGTTCCACTTTCCAGATCTTTTATAAATAAGTTAAATTGCACTGGTCCCAGTATAGAGCCCTGCGGCACTCCACTGTTTACTCTCCTCCATTGAGAAAAATGACCATTTAACCCTACCCTCTCTTTTCTTGCCGATAACTAATTCCTAATCCACAACTGAACTTTGCCACCTATCCCATGACTCTTTAATTTTCTCAGGACCCTCTCATGAGGAACTTTGCCAAAAGCTTTCTGAAAATCTAAATACACTACATCAAGCAGCTCACCTTTATACACATTTATTCACACCTTCAAAGTCAAGCAAATTGGTGAGGCAAGATCTCCCTCGGCTGAACCCAAGCTGACTAGCTCACTAAATCATGTTTGCCTACGTGTTCCACAATTTTATTTTTTATCCTTGTTTCTACCATTTTGCCTGGCACTGAAGTCAGGCTTACCGGTCTGTAATTTCCTGGATCTTCCCTGGAACTCTTTTTAAAAATCGGTGTAACGTTGGCTACCCTCCAATCTTCAGGTACCACAGACGAATTTAGCAACAGGTTGCAGATCACTAACAGCAGGACAGCAATTTCATGTTTGAGTTCTTTTAGTACCCTGGGATGTATACCATCCAGTCCAGGTGATTTATCACTTTTTAACTTGTCAATTTGGCTTAGTACATCTTCCAGATTCACTGAGATTTATTTCAGTTCCTCTGCCTTATCACCCTTGAAAACCATTTCCAGTTCAGGATAGATCTCTTACATCTTCTTCCATAAAGACTGAAGCAAATAATTAATTTAGTCTTTCCGCTATTGCCTTATCTTTCCTGGGCCCTAACAGCTAAGATAATCTGCCTGTACGTTGTACACTCTGACTACATGTGCCGCGGAAATCGCTAAGAGGTGGCTTTCTGACCAGCAAAAGAGAAGCTGGGCTTCCTGGCTCAGGAGATATGCCCCTGGTGCCTCCCTAACGATTAAATTAGGCCACTGCCATGGCACTGTCTGAGAAGACACATGCTGCCTGATTCCAGAGAAGATGCTCGAAGTGCAGGAAAGCCAGCCGATTCGCCTGACTCTTCAGGTGATTGATTGACCACTGCCTCTCAGACAAGGACCACTGACCCTGACTGTCTGCGCAAAGAGTACCCCAGCCATACAGGCTGGCATCTGCCGTCAGGATCACCCATTTATTTTCAAAGATGCAAGGTACAGGGTGAAGTGTAATAAACAAAATGGAAACCAGAAAGAGGATTGGATATAGTAAAACAAACTGGCTTCAATAGAAGAAAAGGAGTGATTGAGAAGTGACCTAATTAGGCTTGAAAAACTGCTCAAAAATATGAAACTCTGAAGGGTAGGCTGTTAAACCTCCCTTGGAGAAGAGTTCACCTTCCAGTCACTGCAAACTTAACAAGTTTATGGGCACACTCAAAAACTCCAAAGATGTTTGAAAAAACAAAGTTTCAAAGTCTTTCTGTTTTATGCAAGAAATGTCTTCATTTGGTAAAAGTTAAAACTGCCACCACTGAGTTGCTTAGCTCTGTTTATTGTCTTTGGGGGTCCCAACGTGGCCCCGTTTCGAATCCTGCTTCAGGAGACCCGATGTAGATGAAAATCAGAGAGTAACAAATGTGGACATGTGTGAATCTACAGTTCTTCATTAGCTAAATACTTTTACTGGTCGTGATGTTCAGTTGTATCTAGAAATAAGATTTAAAAACAAGTCTGTGTGAATATAATCTCTAATTCATACTAGACTACAAAGGTTATGCAATCTTTAGGCAAAAGCAGAGGAGAGAAGCTCATAAATTGTACATACCATGGCTCTGGAGACTGACATGTAACAAACTCAAATTGCCAGCAAGACGCTGTGGGCTAGCTGCTGTTTAAATAGATCAGCTGAGGGGGAGGAGGGAGAAAAAAACGTGATCACATGACATGCTGTCAACTATAAACTTGATGGCTCTATTAAGGTTCACCATGTTGTCTGATTTAAAAGGAAATGCATGTGGATTTATATGCGCTGTGGATTCTAAAAATGGATACTACACAAATCCTGTTGTATCTTGCACAAGGAGAGCAGAAGGAGATTGACATGTCACATTGTGACCTGTAAGAAACAGTGTAAAATTAAAGAAACGCTATCCACTCAATTTCATTGTTCAAACCCTTAGGGTGTAATGTATCAAGATGAAATATCCACTTCTGTTCCTTTTTCCACAGTATGTGAGCCAAATTGCCCCCTCTATTTATATTAACAGTATCTAAAATTGAATATTTTAAATCTTCCAACTTATGCTGTTTCTCTGATCAATGGAGAACTAAAGGAGCTTCTTTGACACTCAATCTAATTCTGCTAATGTGTTCACCAATCCGGGCTTTAATAGGACGAGTAGTACATCCTATATATGAAAGATCACAAGGACATTGGATAACATACACTACATTAGAAGTATTGCAAGTAGTAGCTGGACACTTGTGTTGCTTCACTTGTGAGTTGGTGAAGTGCAGATCTTTCAAAGGGACACTGTAGTCACACATGGTGCAGTGCCCACAACGGTTATGTTCTCCTGGAGTTATGGCATTGGGATCTTGTCTAAAGAATTGTGACCGCACCAGATGCTGTTTTAAATTTTGTTGTTTGGAGAAAGCAAATCTAGGAAAATCCTGAAACTCTTGATGATACTGCATGATGCCCCAATGCTGCTTAATGACTCGTTTGATCTGAAAAGCTAAGGTAGAGTAGGGGAGGACACACACCAGAGCTTGTGCATTGTGTTTAGGAGCAGGATTGAGGAATAAATCTCGATTGGCATACAGCACTCTTTTGTATGCTTTGCGGATAACAGACCTAGGATAGCCTCTCTCTTGAAATCTATGCTGCATATCTTGAGCTTTACCGATGTACTCTTGCACTGTAGAACATAATCTATGGAGCCTCAAAAACTGATCAACTGGAATATTGTCCCGTAAATGTCTAGGGCGGAAACTGCCATATTGCAGTAAGTTGTTTCTATCTGTGTCTTTGCGATATAAAGTTGTTGTAAACTGACCCTGATCCAATATAATGGTGATGTACAAAAAAGGAATATGGCTCATATCGGTATGCATTGTAAACTGCAAATTAGGGTCGCAGGAATTAATCCATAAAAGGAAAAGTTTGAGGTCTTCACAATTGCCAGTCCAAACAGCAAAGACATCATCAATATAGCGCTTCCATATCAAAAAGTCTTTCCAAAACACTGATTGGTACAAAAAAGTGCTTTCAAATTTAGACACATACAAACAAGCAATGGAGGGTGCCGTTTTAGCCCCCATTGCTGTGCCTTTGATTTGCTTGTAGAATTGTAAATCAAACTGAAAGTAGTTCATATTAAGGGCAATGTATGCCAACTGAGTCAAGAGCTATATTCTGCTATCTGGCATGTCTTGGGATTGCAATTCTTCTGCTATAATATCTACAGCTGCACTTTGTGGTATGTTTGTATAGAGTGCTGCAATGTCTAAAATTACTATGATGGCATGAGCAGGTACACACTGCACAGTAGCTAGAATATTGATCATATTTGCAGAATCTGCCACGTATGAAGGAGCTAAAGGAACATGGTTTTTAAGATACGTGTCTATAAATGCTGAAAGTGGTTCCAAAATGGAGCCTATCCCAGACACAATAGGTCTTCCCAGAGGGTAATGTAAAGACTTATGAATCTTGGGAACAAAATAGATTACAGACATTCTTGGATGTTTACAAAACAAAAATTTGAACTCCTTTTCTGTAATGACTTTGGATTCCAATGCTTGTACTAGCAAATGAGAGACCACATCTTGAATATGTTCCACTGGGTCCCCTTGCAATAGTGTGTAGTGTGCCCATAAACTTGTTAAGTTTGCAGTGACTGGAAGGTGAACTCTTCTCCAAGGGAGGTTTAACAGCCTTCCCTTCAGAGTTTCATATTTCTGAGCAGTTTTTCAAGCCTAATTGGGTCACTTCTCAATCACTCCTTTTCTTCTATTGAAGCCAGTTTGTTTTACTATGTCAGGATCACCCAGGAAGAGATTCAGAGGCGAAGACCCCGGAACAGAGATGGAGGATTCATCCAGTAGGCCAGACTGTTCCAAGCCTCCAAGCCATCGGACATGCAGCGGATCCCTTTGCAGAATCTAGTGCTGACTGATTCACTTCAGTGAATCAATTTGAATTTGTTTGCTGGAAAAAAAATCAGACTCACCGATTCAATAAGCCCTGACAATACCTCTAACATAGTAACATAGTAGATGACGGCAGATAAAGACCCGAATGGTCCATCCAGTCTGCCCAACCTGGACCTTCTAAAGCAGCAGCAGTAATGTCCAGTGGGCAGAGGCAGTGCTCTGAACAGGATGCGCCTGGCCTATCACTGATGATGCAGCAGAGAGAAACCCTGGCAGCCAGACCACGAGCAGCCTGTTCACCGCTGCTTTGGGAGGCCTGAAAGTTGAGGTCTTACGGTGGAGGGGGTGTCGATCAGGAAGGCTGCACAGGGGGATAGGAGGGATGGAAAGCTGCTGCACATGGGGAGAGGAGATAGAGAGAACGAGAAATGTTGAGACATAGGGTGAGAGCAGGGAGATATGCAGAGAAGAGAGGAGAAATGTTGGACATAGGGTGGAGGGCAAGGAGACATGCATGGAGAAGAGAGGAGAAAAAAAATGTTGCACATAATAATGGAGGGGCAGAAGGGAGAGATGCTGCATGGAGAGGTTTGACCCAAGGCACAAGGGAGAAAGAGAGATGGTAAACAGTTGGAAAGAAATAATGGTAAACAGTGGGAAAGAAATAATGGTAAACAGTGGGAAAGAAATAAATTGAATATGGCAGTTGAAGGGAAGGTACAGAGATGAAAAATGGCAAGCACGGAGAAATAAGAAAACGTCAAATGGCCAGGAGACCCTAGTGAGCGAGGTAACAGAAAACATAAGACAGAGCCTGGGACCAACATGATTTGAATAATAAAATGACCAGACAACAAAAGGTAGAAAAAATAATTTTATTTTTTGTTTTGTGATTACAATGTCAAATTTGAAATGTGTATCCAGCCAGAGCTGGTGGTAGACAACAAGTTTGAGCTAGGACCTAACAGAGACGAAAAGTCATTTTTGTTTTGTTTATACCACTGCACCGGTGTGGGTTCAGAGAGGGCAAAGGAGGGTGGGGTGTGTAAAGAGGTTACAAAAATAAACCCGCCAGAACATTTAAACCTCCCCCCCCCAAAAAAAAAAAAAAAAACCACACCCGATTGGGCAGGAAAAGTGAACCGAATCGAAACATTCATTCAATAACATAGAAACATAGAAATAGACGGCAGATAAGGGCCACGGCCCATCTAGTCTGCCCACCCTAATGACCCTCCCCTACCTTTCTCTGTGAATAGATCCCACGTGTCTATCCCATGTGAACTTAAAATCAGACAAGCTGCTGGCCTCAATAACCTGAAGTGGAAGACTATTCCAGCGATCAACCACCCTTTCAGTGAAAAAGAATTTCCTGGTGTCCCCGTGCAGTTTCCCGCCCCTGATTTTCCACGGATGCCCCCTTGTTGCCGCGGGACCCTTGAAAAAGAAGATATCTTCTTCCACCTCTATGCGGCCCGTGAGATACTTGAATGTCTCGATCATGTCACCCCTCTCTCTGCGTTCCTCGAGTGAATACAGCTGCAACTTATCCAGCCGTTCCTCGTACGGGAGATCCTTGAGTCCCGAGACCATCCGGGTGGCCATTCTCTGGACCGACTCCAGTCTCAGCACATCCTTACAGTAATGCGGCCTCCAAAATTGCACACAGTATTCCAGGTGGGGCCTCACCATGGATCTATACAATGGCATAATGACTTCAGGCTGACGGCTGACAAAACTCCTGCGTATGCAACCTATGATTTGCCTTGCCTTGGATGAAGCTTGCTCAACTTGATTGGCAGTCTTCATGTTCTCACTGACGATCACCCCTACGTCTCGTTCTGCTTCAGTTCTTGGCCAAATCGAATCTAAATTTTTTCCCTGAATTGGGCAGCACTAGTGAACTCCAATGGGAATTAAGCACATCCTGTAGCAGACACAGGTGAGCCCTCACGCCTAGGAAACCACATCTATGGTCATAACCATAGACCCCAGGACCTGCAGGGTACTGCCAAGCTGTCGGAGCCGGAGTCTCTATGAAGGCACGTTTCAGCTGACGAAGCTTTTCCTTGTTGATTACCTAGCCTAAGAATTGAAGCAGCTGAACGACCTGGCGAACTACCTGAGGTATCTCAGACTCTAACTGGACTCTGATGAGCCAGTTGTTCAGATACTGGTGAAACTGGCTGCTACCACCACCACTTTGGTGAAGGCCCGAGGAATTGTTGCCAACCCAAAGGACAAGGCTGCAAACTGAAACTGCTGCTGCAGAACATGGAACCTCAGATATTTCTTGTGCTCCAGAAAAATGGGGATATGAAGACAGGCCTCCATCAAATCCAGAGAAGCCAGGAATTCTCCAGGAGCCACCAAGGCGATCACAGACAGCACCATTTCCATCCTGAAGCGGAGTCTTAAGGACTGCATTGACCTCCTTGAGATCCAGGATTGGTCTCCATTCTTCAGAGCCTCTCTTTGACAAGATGAAGTATAGAGTATCTGCCGGAGCCCAAGTCAGATTCTGGGACAGGTTCTATGGCCGAAATATCCAGCAACACTCAGAGACTGTGGTCTCTACTCGGGACGCTTTGTCTGGTATCGCTACCAGGGAGTCCAGAAAGAGCTCTGAAATGGGCCAATAAAACTCAAGTTTGTAGCCATCCTGAAGAATATTCAGGACACAGCAATCAGAGGTGATAGCTATCCACTCCTCCAGGAAAATTGATAGCTGCCCCCAATCTGTGTAGACCTGGCTAGGGGCCTGGTGTCATATTTTTGTTCGGGGTAGACAAACAGCTCCCCGAAGACTGTGGACGCAGGGTTCCACCAAACCATTGTTTGGCCGATTGATACGATCTCTGGCCCAAGGACCCTCCATAGTACTGATGGGAACATCTACTAGAGCAGTGGTCTCAAACTCGTGGCCCATCAGGTACCATTTTGAGGCCCTCGGTATGTTTATTATAATCACAAAAGTAAAATAAAACAGTTTCTTGATCATATATCTCTTTAGCTATAAATTACAATATTATTATTAAGACTTGGCCAAAAGGAAAGATTTATAAACTATAAAGAGTTTTACCTCATGCAAAATTGTCATTTCTTTAAGACATTAACTATTTTTTCTGAGGCCCTCCAAGTACCTACAAATCCAAAATGTGGCCCTGCAATAGGTTTGAGTTTGAGACCACTGATCTAGAGGGATGAAAGCTAGAAAGCCCTAGACCTCGAGCATCAGCACAGCATCAGGCAAGAGGAGTAGAAGCAGCAAGGGAGAAAAGCAGTTTTAGAAGCAAAAACGAGCAGAGGAGGGAGACAGAGGAGAGCAGGAGGCTAGGGGCTGGGCGAGAGTTAGCTCCGCCCACCCCCACCGCGTCAGAGGAGTCAGCACCCGAACCCCCCATAAAAGGGGGCGGAGCCAACGACGAACGTGGTGCACAGCATCAGGCAAGAGGAGTAGAAGCAGCAAGGGAGAAAAGCAGTTTTAGAAGCAAAAACGAGCAGAGGAGGGAGACAGAGGAGAGCAGGAGGCTAGGGGCTGGGCGAGAGTTAGCTCCGCCCACCCCCACCGCGTCAGAGGAGTCAGCACCCGAACCCCCCATAAAAGGGGCGGAGCCAACGACGAACGTGGTGCACAGCATCAGGCAAGAGGAGTAGAAGCAGCAAGGGAGAAAAGCAGTTTTAGAAGCAAAAACGAGCAGAGGAGGGAGACAGAGGAGAGCAGGAGGCTAGGGGCTGGGCGAGAGTTAGCTCAGCCCACCCCCACCGCGTCAGAGGAGTCAGCACCCGAACCCCCCATAAAAGGGGGCGGAGCCAACGACGAACGTGGTGCACAGCATCAGGCAAGAGGAGTAGAAGCAGCAAGGGAGAAAAGCAGTTTTAGAAGCAAAAACGAGCAGAGGAGGGAGACAGAGGAGAGCAGGAGGCTAGGGGCTGGGCGAGAGTTAGGCAAGGTTGTGCAAAGGCACCAGGCACAGAAAGAACAATCACACAAACAAAAGTAAGGAAAGGTAGAGCGTAGGCAGTCCATACAAAGGCAGAAGGCAGTAAAGCAAGAAGCAGGTGCAGAAGGAAGCAGGCACCGAAGGAACACGTAAACTTATCTGTTTTCTTAAAGTAGTAACCCCGATGGAAGCAGAAGGTAACCAGAAGATGAGCTTTCCAGTGTTCTGCGCGGACTGTCATATGTATGACTACCTCCCCTCGGGGAGACAGTCATACGTATGCAGTCGGTGTCAGGAGCTGAAAAGCTTGAAGAAAGAAGTCAAGCGACTTGAGGACAAGATACAGGAGCTAGAAGGACTTTACACCACGGAGGACCCTACCAGGGCATTTGAAGACTTCAGGAGTGAGAAACACATCGAGAAGGAAGTCAGGGAACTCGAGGAATTCAATGAGGAAGCATACAGGAGGAGGGTGGAAGAGAACGAACTCCAGATGAGAGATGATGCAACACCAACTTGGAAGGGGGAGCAAGAAGCAGATGACCTCAAAGAAGACACCCACAGAAGAATACCACACAAGGGGGAAGAATTGGCTAGTCGATGCCCAGAAGAAGAGAGAGCTAAGCACACCGAGGACATTGACCTGAGACCGATAAGAAAATTGAAGAAGGGAAAGTCAGCGATCCTGGTGGGAGACTCGATATTGAGGCATGTGGACAGCCACATAGCAGGAGGAAGAGAGGATCGACTGGTGACCTGCCTCCCAGGAGCGAGAACCAAGGACATCGTGGACAAAATTGGGAAGGTCCTGGAAGGAGCGGAGACGGAAGAGACCGCAGTAATGATCCACATCGGGACGAATGATGTCAGCAGGAGAGACTACAGAAGAGGCACGCTGATAGAACAGTTCAAGATTCTAGGAAGGAAACTGAAGATGAGGACCCAGAAGATAGCATTCTCAGAGATCCTACCGGTACCAAGGGCAGATGTGAAAAGGCAGGAAGAACTACAATCAATAAATGCATGGATGAGGAGATGGTGTGAGGAAGAAGGGTTCCACTTCGTGAGGAACTGGACAACGTTCTGGGGCAAGAGCAAGCTCTACAGGAGAGATGGACTGCACCTGAGCGTGGCGGGAACAAGACTTCTAGCAAACAACGTCAAGAGAGGAATAGAACAGGCTTTAAACTAAGAGAAAGGGGAAAGCCGACAGTCGACCTAGCGTCGATGATTCGGAAGAAGGTATCCCATGAAGATACTGAGGGGAAAAAAGGCAGGGAAGAAACAAGAGACAAATTACAGGAGTCAACTAACCCAGAAGAGGAGGTTAGAAAGATTGTAGCAAAAGAGAAGACACCAAAGACTGAAGCACAGGGAAAAGAAATGAAGACGACAAAATGCCAGGATCTAAACTGCATATATACTAATGCAAGGAGTTTAAGAAACAAAATGGGGGAGCTAGAAGCCATGGCTAATGCAGAGGACATAGACATCATTGGAATCTCTGAAACGTGGTGGAATGAGGAAAACAAATGGGATACAGCACTGCCGGGGTACAAGCTCTATCGCCGGGATAGGTCAGGTCAGAAAGGAGGAGGAATAGCCCTATACATAAAAGAAAGCATACAATCGACAAGAATGGACACAGCAGAGATGATCAACAAACTGGAATCGCTATGGGTTAAAATACCGGGTAGGAAAGGGCATGAAATAAAGATGGGCCTATACTATCGTCCACCCGGGCAAACCGGAGATAGCGATAAAGAAATGGATGCCGAGATGAAGCGAGAATGCAAAAGTGGTTACACAGTTGTTATGGGAGACTTCAACTATCCTGGGATAGACTGGAGTCTTGGAAGCTCAAGATGCACTAGGGAGACAGAATTCCTGGAGGCTATACAAGATTGCTTCATGGAACAGCTTGTTAGAGAACCGACGATTGGAAATGCCACTCTGGATTTAATCCTAAATGGACTAAGGGGACCTGCAAAGGAAGTGGAAGTAGTGGGACCGTTGGGAAACAGTGATCATAATATGATCAAGTTCAAGGTTGAAGTAGGCATACCGAACAGAAAGAGAACCATAGCGACATCTTTCAACTTCAGGAAAGGAAACTATGAAGCAATGAGGGAAATGGTAAGGAAGAAACTTAGGAACACTTCCAAAAAATGGCAAACAGTAGAACATGCCTGGTCTTTTTTCAAAGACACAGTGAGCGAGGCACAAAATCTGCACATCCCCAGATTCAGAAAGGGGTGCAAAAAGGGTCGAACAAAAGACCCAGTATGGATGACTAAAATAGTGAAGGAAGCGATAGGCAATAAGAAAAATTCATTCAGGGAATGGAAAAAGGACAAAACTGAAGGGAACCAGAAGGAGCACAGGAAGTATCAAAAAGAATGTCACCGTGTGGTTCGAAAAGCCAAAAGAGAGTATGAAGAGAGGCTAGCCAGGGAGGCACGAAATTTCAAACCGTTCTTCAGATATGTTAAAGGGAAACAGCCAGCTAGGGAGGAGGTAGGACCGCTGGACGAAGGAGACAGGAAGGGAGCGGTGAAGGAGGAGAAAGAAGTCGCAGAAAGACTCAACATGTTCTTCTCGTCTGTATTTACAAACGAAGACACAACCAACATACCGGAACCTGAACAAATCTTCAATGGAAATCAAGCAGAAAAATTAACATCCATGGAAGTGAGCCTTGATGATGTACACAGGCAGATAGAAAAACTTAAAACTGACAAATCCCCGGGTCCGGACGGAATCCATCCCAGGGTTCTGAAGGAATTAAAGGAGGAGATAGCGGAACTACTGCAGCAAATTTGCAACCTATCCTTGAAAACGGGCATGATCCCGGAGGATTGGAAGATAGCCAATGTCACGCCCATCTTTAAAAAGGGATCAAGAGGTGACCCGGGAAACTACAGACCAGTGAGTTTGACCTCGGTTCCGGGGAAACTGACGGAAGCACTGATTAAAGAACACATCGATGAACATCTGGAAAGAAACGAACTTTTGAAAACAACCCAACATGGTTTCTGCAGGGGGAGATCGTGCCTAACGAACTTATTGCACTTCTTCGAAGGAATTAACAAACGGATGGACAGAGGAGACCCCATAGACATCATATACCTTGATTTCCAAAAAGCCTTTGACAAGGTGCCTCACGAACGTCTACTCCGGAAACTGAAGAACCATGGAGTGGACGGAGACGTACATAGATGGATCAGAAACTGGTTGGCGGGTAGGAAACAGAGGGTAGGGGTGAAGGGCCACTACTCGGACTGGATGGGGGTCACGAGTGGTGTTCCGCAGGGCTCAGTGCTCGGGCCGCTGCTATTTAATATATTCATAAATGATCTAGAAACAGGCACGAAGTGTGAGATAATAAAATTTGCGGACGATACAAAACTATTTAGTGGAGCTGGGACTAAAGAGGAATGCGAAGAATTGCAAAGGGACTTGAACAAATTGGGGGAATGGGCGGCGAGATGGCAGATGAAGTTCAACGTTGAGAAATGTAAAGTATTGCATGTTGGAAACAGAAACCCGAGGTACAACTATACGATGGGAGGGATATTATTGAATGAGAGCAACCAAGAAAGGGACTTGGGGGTAATGGTGGACATGACAATGAAGCCGACGGCACAGTGCGCAACAGCCGCTAAGAAAGCAAATAGAATGCTAGGCATAATCAAGAAGGGTATTACAACAAGGACAAAAGAAGTTATCCTGCCATTGTATCGGGCGATGGTGCGCCCGCATCTGGAATACTGCGTCCAATATTGGTCTCCGTACCTTAGGAAGGATATGGCGTTACTCGAGAGGGTTCAGAGGAGAGCGACACGCTTGATAAAAGGGATGGAAAACCTCTCATACGCTGAGAGATTGGAGAAACTGGGTCTCTTTTCCCTGGAGAAGAGGAGACTTAGAGGGGATATGATAGAGACTTATAAGATCATGAAGGGCATAGAGAGAGTAGAGAAGGACAGATTCTTCAAACTTTCGAAAAATAAAAGAACAAGAGGACACTTGGAAAAGTTGAAAGGGGACAGATTTAAAACGAATGCTAGGAAGTTCTTCTTTACCCAACGAGTGGTGGACACCTGGAATGCGCTTCCAGAGGGAGTAATAGGGCAGAGTACAGTACAGGGGTTTAAGAAAGGATTGGACAATTTCCTGCTGGAAAAGGGGATAGAGGGGTATAAATAGAGGATTACTGCACAGGTCCTGGACCTGTTGGGCCGCCGCGTGAGCGGACTGCTGGGCATGATGGACCTCAGGTCTGACCCAGCAGAGGCATTGCTTATGTTCTTATGTTCTTATGAGAAGACCGAGGCCTGCTATCTGGCAAGGACTTGGGTTTACAGTCCTGCACATTAGCCATAAGGTTATCCAGACCTTTATTAAACAGTAACTGCCCTTTAAAGGTAGCTTACTGAGGATCGCCTTGGAAGATGAGTCACTGGACCACTGCCTGATCCACAACATCCTCCTACGCATGGAGATAAAGTAGACAGAGATCTTGCTCACCATTCTGAAGAGATCATTCAAGGCATATGCCACAATCTACGCCTGAAATTAAAAAAGGAAGATCCTGGAGCACAAAAGTGTCAGGATCATGACAAAGCTTTGAGTGGCAGGCTCTGGCCACAAACAATGCGGCTGCTGTCACTTTCAGAATGGAAGCCAATGATTCAAAGAGCCTTTGAGGACAAAATCAATCCTACAGTCCTGCGCATCTTTCAGCCCAACCCCTCCCTCACTAGGGAGAGAAGTATGCTTGGTGACCTGTGCCATCAAAGAATCCATCTTTGGGGATGCAAAACACTAGTTAAACACTTCTGCCATTGGGTAGAGTTTGGACATGGTCCTAGCCACTCTCAAGAGGTCCCACCGGTGCCTCCTGATGATCCGTGAGCATTTTTGCTATGTCCAGATGATCAGGAAATTACAAAGAGTGTGGTTTTGTGCTACTCATGAGAGAGCATTCTGCCAATGCTGACTGGCCAGCCTCCAATTTCTGCAGGGATTCAGAAATCAATCCGATCAAAGTAGAGGACTTAAAAAGCCTCTGGATCGTGGGATCCTCTCCCAGATCCAGAGCATTCGCCAAATCTGGATTGTAGAGATCCACGATTGCAGCTACATCTCCCACAGTGGAGATGCCTGCCAGCGTAAGCAAAGGCATGGTCAAATAATCCAGTTCACCCATGTCATCAGCCAATATTGTCATCCCTCACCAACCCAGGGACTTTGGACTGTATATCCATGTCCTGGGAAGGGGGAATGCCCAACACCAGTTAGGATGCCATAGGAGGAATATTTGGAACCCTTTTCTTGGCTAGATAAGCCTGGAAGAGCATGTTAATAAATTCGGGGGGAGGGAGGGAGGGGGCTGGGGGTACACTCATCTGGAGCAGCAGATGAGCTCTTAGATTTAGACAGCTTTGATGCTGAATCGAGGCTACATTTTGCCGGGGCTGTGAGAACATATTCCCCGGGGGCCAGTTTTGACTGGCAACGGTAGACTGGACGATAGGACCCCTTGAAAATGTTGAGGGGGCCAAGGTCAATGAAATTTTGCCCCTTCACACGCCGCATGGCACATGGAATAAGGCTGTTCACCAGTCAGCCATCTGCCACAAACAAGGCATAAACTCAACGTATCCTGCCCTGGGGAGTCCATCTGAGGTGTTTTCTTGCAAAAACAAAGCTTGTAGAGACAGAAAATAACTTTTAAATGAAACTGGAACAATCCAAGATGGCCACAAGAGCGATTTTAGCCTGGGAAACACTATATAAATATACATCTCCTATCTCCTATATAATAAAATGCTAAGCGCGTATGCGCACTCTTACCCCGTGTTCCCAGATCCCTGATCTGTCGGGCTGTGGCAGGTAAGAGTACGCATGCACACGTCTAAGGACTGGCGACAGGTAACACGCCGCAACTTCCACCCCCCCCACTGACCCTACCCGGCACACCCGAAACCCCCGTTGACCCTCCCACCGCTAGACCGCCGACAAACATCCCAGCTCCAGCAGCGTCCGAGACAGAGTAAACACGCTACTTCGCGTCTTTCTACTGGCCTTAATTCCTCTGCCGCGTCCCTGATGACATCATTAGAGATGCGGCAGAGGAAATTAGGCCAGTAGAAGACTGCGAAGCAACGTGTTTACTGTGCCTCGGATACTGCTGGAGCCGGGAGGTTTGTCGGCCGTCTAGCGGTGGGAGGGTCAGCTGAGAGGGTCAACGTGGATTTCAGGTGTGCCTGGAAGGGTTGGCGCAGGGGGGGGGGGGGTAAATGGTTACATGCTGCTCAAGGGGATGGGAGGCAGGCAGGCATCAGGAAACATAGAAATAGACGGCAGATAAGGGCCACGGCCCATCCAGTCTGCCCACCCTAATGACCCTCCCCTACCTTTGCCTAGTGAATAGAGCCCACGTGTCGATCCCATTTGGCCTTAAAATCAGGCACGCTGCTGGCCTCAATCACCTGCAGTGGAAGACTATTCCAGCGATCAACCACCCTTTCAGTGAAAAAGAATTTCCTGGTGTCACCTCATAGTTTCCCGCCTCTGATTTTCCAGGGATGCCCTCTTGTTGCCGTGGGTCCCTTGAAAAAGAAGATATCTTCTTCCGCTTCGATGCGGCCCGTGAGATACTTGAACGTCTCGATCATGTCCCCCCTCTCTCTGCGCTCCTCAAGCGAGTATAGCTGCAGTTTGTCTAACCTTTCTTCGTACGGGAGTGGGACAAAATCTGGAAGATAATGATGGGGACATAGGAAAGAGGCACTGGGGGCACTAAGGACATAGAAAGGGGCACTGAGGGCCCTAAGGACATAGGATGCATTGAGGGCACTAAGCAGGACAGAGGCACTGAGGGCACAAAGGACACGGGAAGGAGGCACTGGGGGCACTAAGGACATAGGAAGGAGTCACTGGGGGCATTAAGGACACAGTATGCTGGCACTGAGGAACTAAGGTAAGGACGTAGGAAGGGGTACTAGGGACATAGGAAGGAGGCACTGAGGGCACTAAGGATATAAGGAGAGACAGAGACAGAAAAAAATGACAGACAGGCAGCGTGCAAGTAGAGAGAGAGAGACAGAAATAAACACACACACACACAATAAAAAATAGCCTGGGAAAACTATAAGAAACCCCCAAAATGTGGCAAGTTTAGGATTTTAATGGTGGGTGAATCTAGCCAAAAAGCACTTTGAGACCTCCCCCCAATATCGCTGTTACAGGCTGTCAGCCTCTTACTCACTGTGCCTTACTGTGTGCTGAGAAGCTGAATCAGCTGTCCATGTGAGAGCACTGCCAAGTAGCCAACCCCCTGCAAATAGACTTTACTCCTAAAGTCTGCGATTTCCCGCAGCCAGAGCTGTCCCTGTGGGGAGCCTCTGCAGCACAAATTTGCATAAAAACTGAACAGAAGAAAAAAAAAAAAAAAGCATGAGAAGACTGGCTCCTACTGTCTCGCTTGTAGGAAAACTGGCAGACCTGAGGTAAGAGGGGAGGGTCAGAATAATTATGTAAACAAGACTTCTTACAACAATCTCGCAACATAGGATGTAAACTTGTCCAGGAATAGAGTGGGATTATACAAGAATAGTTATTCAACCCAGTAGTCTTAATTAATTTTTAAGCTAGGGCCACTTTGGCTTTTAATGAGCTGAAGGAGAGTTGCCAAATATCTTCCCATGGGGAGCCATAACACTGCTGACCAGTGTGTGTCAATGACATCCATCCCCAGAGTCCACCTTCAAACTTCATTGAGGTTTATCCTCAATGGTTTTGAGCATTTCCAAATGTATCCTATTTTGTCTGTTGGGAAATGCCTTGTCATCAAGCATTCATTCCTCCCAATCTATTTTTCCCTTTCTGTCCTGAGCCTGGGTTGAGAGGTAGCAGAAAGAAATACATAGAAAAACAATGAGGGCTGCCAAAGCAATCTCTGGGGCTACCATTGGGCCCCAGGCCTTGCATTGAAGAACACAGATTTAACCTGTTAAAAGCAACCAGCACTGCTATTACTCTACAGATGTAAAATAAAGTTAATGCAGAATCAAACTCAAGCATGGCTTTCAGAACTGCAATGTTATACTTGATATTGGGAACCTAAGCCAACAAAATCTGATAGTGTCACCATCCAATGCATTAACAAAGATTGCTTACAAACACTGAATTAGACTATGTATTCTTTATTTTAACCCTCATTTTTAAAGAGTAATGCAGATGCTGGGATGCATTGATATGTTAACATGGATTCTTTTATAATTTCAAAGTAAATTGGTAGATCACATAGCCCCTTCCATACCATATACTTTATTTTTTTGATACTGAACAACCTCTCTAAGTTTTTCAAGTTCTCGTTCCTGACGTTTGCATTTCTGTTGCGTAGTCTTGAGCTTTTTTCTCAGTTTCTCAACTTGTTCTTCCAGTTGTTGAATTCTTTTTCTTCGACGCACCGTGTCCTCCACAGTGTAGTTGTGATCACAGAAAAGTCCAAGATGACTGGGTGTATAAGGTGGAGGCATCAATAAAGCAACAGCAGCATCCACTTGAAGAACAGGAGTGGGAGAAGGTGATAGAGATGGCTGTTCTTGTTTTAAAGGTGGCTGTTCTTGTTTTTCAATGTGTTCACTCTAAAATAGTACAGAGAACAATTTAATTTAAAGAGCAGATATGGATTTAACAAGTCATTGTTTTAATTTTTCTTATCACAGCATTTGGCTGTTTCATCTTTCAGTAATTTTAAAAAAGTTAAAATACTTAGAGCTAGATTGTTGATTTGAGATAAAGTCTCCAAAAAACCTGCAAGTCAAGTTGCACAATACTGATATAGTGAAGGGAAATAAAAGGCAGGTATCACCAAGGATGAGCCATATCAGAGGGAACAGGTCCCAACTGGAATATTAAGAAAAACAACAAACCCTAGGTTTATTGGTGAAACATATCATGCACCAATAAAGCTGGTTTTACCATACTGGTGTTTTCTTCCACTTCCACCTGCTTCTAACTTCCTCTAATCCAGCTCATTCTTGAAATTGTATACACTTCTCCCTCCATATTCGCTGTGATAGGGGATTAACAGACCTGCAAATACAGAAAAACCGTGAATAACTTTTTCATATGTTATTCGCTGTTTTTGACTAAAAACCATCATGACTATGGTGAAACCACGAACAACATGGTGGGAGACCTGGCCTGTTCCTGAAGGAGAGGCAAAACACGGTGAAAAAATTGCTGGGAATCAGTGATTTTATCTGTAAGCGCTTGGAATCAGCAATTTCTCTATGCAAGCTAATGTAATTTGGGGGGAGGAGCCAGCAAGCTAAAAACCGTGAATAATCGAAAAAGCGATTGCTGAAACTGCGAATACGGAGGGAGAAGTGTAATCTTTTGCTAAAAGTATTGCAGTCATCATGTTAGTCCACTTGAAAAGTACGAAACAGAAATGCAACCAAAAAAAGAAAAGATACCTTTTCTACTGGACTAAATAAATTTGACTACTTTTCAAAGTCTAGAAACTTCCTCCTCAGGTCAGGACAATGAAAAAAAAAAATGAAGTTCCTTTGAGGGAAAGAGTCAGATAGAGTGCATCTTGAAAGGTTGAATGTTTTCCTACTGGTTTTGAACATTGCCATTTCTAAAGTAAGATATGTGTCCATTTAATGTTTTTCTAATGAAGCATATTCAGGTCCATGAAAGCTCATCCCTCAATTTTACATTTAACTTTGTTTGATATGAGCTCTTCTGGGAGGATGGGATATAAAACCAACCAAATAAATAAATACCACAAATTTAAAGTACAATTTACATTAAAATTAAAATCAATTTTAAGATGGTTGGGGGAAACACATACATAAACCTAAGTTACAAAACTGCAAGCATAAAATAGGGCAGGGGATTAAAGGACAAGTTCTTGAAGGGAAGGGATTGGTACTTATATATTAGTGTTGGCAGATTTAGGGAAAAATTTGATTCGATTCGGCCTATTGAATCAATTTTTTGATTCAATTCACTTTTCCCAATCAAGCTTTTTTTTTTTTTTTCCAAACATCCTGGCGGGCTTATTTTGTAGTCTTTCCACCCATCCCACACCACCCCCCATTTGTCTTCTCCATCCCCACACTGGTGCTGTGGTGTAAACAAAATATACTTTTCCTCTCTCTGTTAGGTCTTAACTCACGCTCACTGTCTAACACCAGCTCTGGCAGGATACACATTTCAAATCTGACATACGGTAATAACAAAATAGAAAATGAATTATTTTTTTCCTACCTTTCAATGTTTTTTTCCCCACTGTCTACCCTCTCTCTCTCCCTGCCTTGTGCCCTGAGTCAAAACCTCTTTATTCCCCTCCATGCAGAATCTCTCCTTTCCTCTCCTCCATTATCATGTGCAACCTTTCTTTCTTTCTTTCTTCAATTCAATTTCAATCTCGTCCTCCCAGAAACTCAGAACGGGTTACAAGCCAACATTCACAATGGAATATATTAGGACAGTACAATGACAATACAGCAACTTAAGCATAAGTTCAGAACAGAGATTGGAGGACAGATTGGAAGGGGGTATTTAAGGTGATCACATTGAATAGAAAAGTTGACAATGTAGTAACTTGGGTCCAAGCCTGGAAGGGCAGTGACTTCCAGTCTGCTTGGGAGGAGATATTCAGGGGAATCCTGAGGGGGGGGGAGAGAGAGTAGAGAAGTGGTTCTAAGGCATAGCAATTAGAGGTGGATGGTAGGGAAGGGTGGAGGGTTTGATTGTAGCTGTAATTTTTAGTTGAAGAGGAGGGCCTGCACCATCTCTCCCTGTCCTCCACCCTATATCCAATATATCTACCTCTCTTCTCCATACATGTCTCCCTCTCACCCCTTTCTACCTCTTTGTTCCACCTCTCCCTTCCTCTTCCACCCCAAATCTTCTTCTCTCTTCCCATGTGCAGCATCTTTTCTCCCCCTCACCCATCCCCCCTGTGCAGCAGCTTTCCATCCCTTCCTCCTATCCCCCTGTGCAGCAGCACCCCACCAATCCTCCCATGGTGATATCTGACATACCTCCGAGGCCTTCTAAAGCAGCAGCACTGGCGGCGCTCTGAGCAGATTACTTCGTGGCCTGCCCAACAAGGGATTCCCTCTGCCACCTCACTGACGACTTCATCAGTGAAGCGGCAAAGGGAAGGCCCCGGTGGGGCAGGCCGTGAAGCAGTCCGCTCAGAGCACCACTGCTGCTGCTGTTTTAGAAGGCCTTGGAGGTATGTCAAATCTCAATGGTGTGGTGTGTGGGGGTGTTGGTCGCTGAATCGTCGAGTCCAATTTTCTCGGACAATACACCAAAGTGAATTGATTTGAATCGTCAAATCAGACAGCAATATTGTGTGCCGTCATTTTGTAGTTATACAATGAAAAGTCTTTTTATCTGCTATTAAGACAGAGATGGGGGAACCTACGCTTACTCTGGGATTGGTAGCATGGAATGTTGCTATTTGGGTTTCTGCCTAGTACCAGTGACCTGGATTGGCCACTCTTGGAAACAAGATACTGGGCTGGATGGACCATTGGTCTGACCCAGTATTCCCATTCATATGTTCTTAGGTGGATAAAATTACTCTATAACAAAGACTCTGCTCTCTAAAGCAGTGTGTACTGGCTCCAAGAAAACTTAGAACTAACCATCTACAAAGAGAAATTATTGGACAAAGAAATAGGCTTTCAAAAGAGAGCACCTTGGTGAAAGGTTTAGATCGTAATTCTAATGTGATACAATTCTAAAGAGTGGGTGCTTTAATAGCAAAACAAGTGTTCTTGCAGAGTGGAGTGAGGAGGAACAAAGCATATGGGTTTTAACATATAGTGAAAAATATCTGAACATGTGTGGAGAATGTGATGCAAAATAGTATCAAAATTTTTAAAGTCAAACAACTGATAGGTAGGCAATATTTGCAAATCTGTACTGTTAGATTCACTTTTCTAGTGCCAGGAAATCAGTTTAACTGCTGTATTCTACACAAGTTGTCTTCTAACTGGTACTGTAGGAGGCAATCAAGAAATTGCTAGACAGTGAACCAATAAAGCACAGTAAATTGGTGGTAAAAAGGAAAAGAGCTACTCTGATTTTCTATAATGTGAATAAAGATTTCATCATTAGTGAGATTTGATTATGGAATGTGAGATCAAATAGAATGCCAAAACAATTTATTGTATCCTTAAAGGAATCTAAATGCTTTGAATGGAGGGTAAGCATGGTAAAGCAGGCAGGCCAACCATGGAGAAGACAAGAGCAACAGTTCTAGAAACACTGAGATGTAGCTTGTTGACTGCAATGTTTTTTTTATATGTAATGGATTGTGCAGTGTGCAACTGCAGAGTTAAAAGTATACTTCTCCTTCCATATTTGTGACTGGTTATTTGCAGGTTTTGTCTTGATGGCTCCATCCCTCAATGACAACATCCTGGAGTGCCAAGAAAGTTCAGCATGGTTTTTTTTCAGCATGATCAGGCAAACGGCAGTGTTGGAGAAAAGTATGCAGAGAGAAAATTTTAGTACTAGCTTGTTTTTAAAAACAATTGCAAATAACGTTAAGTTTTATTGGCAATTTCATGGTATTTGCGGGGGCTTAAACCCGTGAATATGATAGGAAAAAGTTATTCACTTTTTTTTTTTTTTTTTATTCGCGGGGCGTCTCTGAACATATCCCCTGTGAATATGGAGGGAGAAGTGTAGTTGAATATCATCCATATAAAATGTAAAAGGTAAGAAAATAAGAACAGCCTTACTGGGTCAGACCAATGGTCCATCAAGCCCAGTAGCCCGTTCTCATGGTGGCCAATCCAGGTCACTAGTACCTGGCCAAAACCCAAGGAGTAACAATATTCCATGCTACCGATACAGGGCAAGAAATGGCTTCCCCCATGTCTTTCTCAATAACAGACTATGGACTTTTTCTCCAGGAACTTGTCCAAACCTTTCTTAAAACCAGCTATGCTATCTGCTCTTACCACATCCTCTGGCAACGCTTTCCAGAGCTTAACTAGTTTCCAAGTTAAAAAAAAAATTCCTCCTATTGGTTTTAAAAGTAACTTCATCAAGTGTCCCCTAGTCTTTGTAATTTCTGACAGAGTGAAGTGGAGTTAAAGAAAGATTAGGTTCTTAATTCAATAATCTTCTTTCTTGACTAGTGGTCCTGAATGCAAGGGTCTTGTATATGAATCAGCAAGTTGCTTGCAGATAACTATCAATCATGTTTTCCATCTCCACCTCCTTCCCAGGGACCTGTTCCAGTCTCTTCAGTTTGTATAAACCAATCAAGGGCCGCCAAGGGAGTGAGCTGCTGGGTATGATGCACCACTGGTCTGACCCAGCAGCGGCAATTCTTAAGTAGAACTATAATAAGAGACAACAGGAAGAAGGAAAACGGGGGAAAAATCCTTGGCACTAGAATTTTGTTCTGCTCTGTAACAAACATAGGAAATAACATTATAATATTCAAACTTGTGCAACTAGCACCAAATACATATAAAGCTTATAGATACTCACATGACCTGCTAATAAGTAGAGACTTAAACCAGCCTGTATTGGTCATAATGATTTACCTATGCATCATCTTTTTTTTTCTCACCTCCTCTGAGAGAGATAGAAACTTCTTCCAGTCTTCAGGCAGAATGCTGGCAAAGCCCATACATAGGGCAGGGCTTCAGGACCTCTAGATACAGCTACAAGAAAGAAGACTACCAAAGAAAGAACCTAATCTTTCCTTCTAGTGCAATGTGTCTAGTGGTCCTGAATGCTAGGGACATACCAAAGCAGCCTGCTGAGCCTGCCTTTAAGATGAAAGCCCCAAAACAACGTCCTGCCCAGCTGCTATGTCCACCCTACAAAACCTAGTTAAGGTATGAAGGGTAGACCATGTGGACACTCTACAAATCTCCTCAGCTGAGAAAGCCCTAGTCTCTGCCCAGAAGACAACTCCTCCTCTAGTGGAGTGTGCTTTCAATGCAATCGGTGGTTGTTTACCACAGCCTACATACACAGAAGAAATGGCCAATTTAATCCATCTGGAAATCAAGGCTTTAGACCACAGGTGTCAAACTCAAGGCCTGTGGGCCAAATCCGGCCCGCCTGGTCGTTTTATGTGTCCCGCGGTCCGATGCCCCCAATGTTACCTTGTGGTCAGCTCCCTCCTCCTTAAAGCCGTAGTGTGCACGGAGCCGGTCCTCGTGCGTCCCTCACCTCCATCCAGAAGCATTCCCTCTAATGTTACAACATCAGAGAGAAGGCTTCTGGTTCAGGTGCAAAACTGCACGCGGCTCCATGCAAACTACGGCTGTGAAGAGGAGGAAGCTGGCCACAAGATAACACCGGGGGGCATCGGACCGCGAGCCGCATAAAACGACCAGGTTGGAGCCAGCCAGAAGGTTAGACACCTGCCAGAGGGAAGCACAGCATGGAGGGAGGGAGACAACAAAGGTACGGGGTATGATTTTAATTTTCAAGTTAGTGTTTGAATTGTGTCAATTTTGAGCATTTTAATCTGCTGTCTATCTTTTGCACTGCTCAGGAAGAAATACATTTGTTTCTTTTTCTCTGGGGCTTGTACTGCATTCAGAATCTTGAATCTTAGGGTGTTTTTTAAAATATATTAGTACTTTTAGTTTTTGGTCCCGTATTTGCATAGGGGTTATCTGTGTTCTGGTAGGAATGAATGTTGAGAAGCATACAGTGTTTTGTGTAGTTTAATTTTGTGGTTAACCATTACCATTATGTGTTAATAAGATTATATTGTGTGTGTATATCAAAAATGAATGGAAAAAATGGTGTTATAATTAGTATTATTATGGAGCGGGGTCTGGAGCGG
Organism: Geotrypetes seraphini; assembly: GCF_902459505.1. NCBI lineage: Eukaryota > Metazoa > Chordata > Amphibia > Gymnophiona > Dermophiidae > Geotrypetes > Geotrypetes seraphini. Next base: position 385,362,633 of record NC_047084.1, on the reverse strand, counting down.
AGATTGGGCGGGGTCTGGCCCACAACTTAGCCTGTGTTTTGGATTTTGGCCCCTTAATGTGATTGAGTTTGACACCCCTGTGCTTTAGACGTTGGCCTCTCTTTCTTGGCATGACTATTGAGAACAAAAAGATGATGTAAAGGTGAAACTCGGTAACTTCAAGGTACTGAAGAAGCACTCGCTTGACATCCAGCAAATGCAACACTATTCTTTTTCTTAGACCCCCCATAAGGCGAAAAGCGGGCAAGCGGACTTCCTGACTGACGTGGAAGGCTGTGACAACCTTTGGTAAGAAAGATGGGACCGTGCACAAAAAAACAACTGCTTCCATGATCCTAAGGAACAGCTCCCTGCAGTTAATAGCATGTAACTCAGAAACCCATCTTGCCAATGGAATCACCACCAGGAACACTATCTTGACTGTAAGATCCAAGAGGGAAGCCTCCCGTAATGGCTCATATGGAGCAGTACTGAGACCATACAACACAATGCTAAGATTCCAGGAAGGGAAAGGGGAACACACTGGAGGATGACATCCGAGTGAGAGGCCAAGGAGCCTTTCTCCCCTCAAGTTGGAAACAGAAAAGCCCTGCTACCTGCACTTTGAGAGAACCTACCTGCAAAAAATCCAGGACTAACACAATCGAAGCTCGCCAGGGCTTTAAATCCACTGAAAGGACATTCAGGCCTTAGCATACGCAGCCACTGTGATCGGCTTCTTCACTCTGAACGATGTGGTAACACCCACGTCCGAATAACCCTTGTGTATCAGAACCGTCTGCTCAAGAGCCATACCATAAGCCCAAAGTGTTCTAGATTCTTGATAGGAACCAGTTCCTTAGTGAGAAGATCCAACTGGACCAGAGTTCTGAGGCCTTTGTCCCTCTGGACACTAACTAGGTCCGCATACCATGGTCTGTGAGGCCAATGTGGCACCACTAAGACTACCAAGCCCAGATGTGTCACAATCCTGCAAATGACTCAACTGGGGGGAAACAAGTACAAGAGCTCGTTCCTTGGCCATGGTTGGACTAACATGCCCAATCCCTCACTTCAGACCTCGGCTCTTCGGCTGTAAAAACGAGGCATCTTGACGTTCACTGTTGAGGCCATCAGATTCATCTGTGGAGACCCCATCACTGAACTATGGCTTCGAACACCTGTGGAGATAGAGACCATTCCCCTGTCTGTCAACTGAGAAAATCAGCCTACACATTTTACACTCCTGCCACGTACACAGCCGAGAAAGCCTGCAAGTAAGCCTCTGTCAACCAGAACAGAGGTTGAGCTGCTAGACGCAACAGGGCGCTTCTAGTGCTGCTTTGCCTGTTGACATATGCTACTGCTGTCGCATTGTCCGAGAAGACACTGCCTTGCCCGCCAGAGACTTCTCCAGTGCCCGGAATGCTAGATGAATGGCTCCAAGTTCTTAGCGATTTATGGACCACTTCCGCTGGGCCTAACATCCCTGGACTGTCTGTTGCAGTGACCCCTCCTCAACCTTAAAGGCTGGCATCAGTCATCAATACCTCCCAGGAGATGCAAATAGGCATGCCTCGGCCACCACAGCAGGCTGCTCTTCGGTGTAGGTGTTCAGGGGAGAGGCTGTTGAAGAAAATCCAACTGAGAGGTCTAGCAGGAGAGAAGAATCTTGCACAGGTCTCATGTGCACTCTGGCCCAAGGAACTACCATTATGGTCGCCACCATCAACTCTAGGACCAGCAGATAATGTCATGCTGTGGGGGCTGGTCTCTGGAGGAGCTCTGAAATCTGATTCTGGAGCTTCAGTCTACATGGCTCTGAAAGAAACACTTGATCTAAGGCCATGTTAAACAAGACTCCCAGGTATTCCTGGTGCTGAGTCGGTTCCAGCTGACACTTCTTGAAGTTGACTATCCAGCCCAAGCTCTGGAGGAGTTGCATCATTTGAAACAGCTATCTCACCTTCCTCCTTGGACAAAGTTCTGATAAGCCAGTCATCCAAATAAGGGTGCACCTGAATCCTAGCTTTGCATAGGTGCACTACCACCATCACCTTGGTAAAGGTGTGAGTTGCAGTGGCCAGGCCAAAGTGGAGCACGGAGAACTGAAAATGCTGCTCCAGCATATAAAATCACAAATACGTACCTCCTGAGGGCTGGGAAAATGGGAATATTATTTGTAGAAGCATTTCAATAAATTTTTTTCAGGATTATGAATGTTTCTGTATAGATACGCTGTCAAGTGCTGTAAAACATGGCTGAAATGAAGGAACTATTGTTACTGCTTGTATAATCTGTGCTGTATGTTTCTTATTTTTTATATGATTGGCTTTTTGTAAAACTGCCTACTTATAGGCGGTTAAGAAATTTTTTAAATAAATAGGCTTCCGTCAGATCGATGGAGGCGAGAAATTCTCCCAGCGCCACTGCAACTATGACCGACCAAACAGTCTTCATGCGGAAGTGCTTTATCTTCAGGGCCACACTGACCGACTTGAGGTCTAGAATTGATTTGCAGTCTCAGTCTCTCTTTGGCATGATGAAATACATGGAGTATCTCGCCGAGCCGCATCCGGGACCAGCTCTATGGCCCAAAGAGCCAGTAGCCTTTTCACCGAAGCTTGAACTTTGAGGGTGCCTTCTCGCTGGCCGGCTGGCTAGAAATGTTAGAAAGCGATCTGGCAGGGGGGCAACAGAACTCAATTTTCTACCCCTCCCAAACTGCGTCTAGAACCCAGTGGTCTGTGCCAATCTGAGACCAGAACAGCCAAAAGGCTGACAATCTGTCCCCTATCTGGGGGAGCTCAGCTTCTGGCCTAGCATCACTACGCTTTCTTAGTGGCTATGGAGGGGTGAGAGCCTGAGGCTTGCTATCTCCTGCCTCAGATGCAACACTATTCTTTTTCTTATCCAAACCTCTTTTTCTTATTCAAACATCCAAACTTGTCACCCCTATGCGCCTAACTAGTTAGTTCGCACGTTTGGGCCGTGACAGTCTTCTCTACAGCGTGCCCTTTGTAGCTTGAGGGTCCCCTTTAAGACTTTTATCCAAGTTAAGCAACTGCTTACTAGTGCAGATACAGGTAAGTAAAAATGGCTTACAGAACAACATAGAGCTTTATTAAGGCCACTGGGCAGATAAACTTCCAAGCCTCTGTTATGTTGACTGCACACAGCACATATAATGTGCATGACATGCATCAAGCAAATAGTTCAAAATGGTAATAGTCTTTGTATAGGGAAAACACCCTGGCAAACTCAAACTCCAGTTCACTGCTCTAGAAGCAGTTCCAAAAAAAAGTGGAAAAGTTCAAAATAAATATTTCACAAAAACCAATGTATTCTTGGCTATGCTTCTTAACAGATGTTAATTGCTGTGCTGGTTTAACCCGTGGAGCATTGAGAAGCAGCAGCTTATGGAACTTCCGATTCCAGAGCCCTTCACTCTGGATATGCCAGCACACTAATGCTGATGTAGACAAGCCTAAAGACGTCCAAACAGCTTGCTTCTTCGGACAGCTGTCCAGACCCCTCATGGGACTCTGTGGACTCTCAGACCCCCACCAAAGTGACACAATGGGAGAAGAATGCAGCCAGTCCTGATAAAAGAAAACATCGATGAACATTTGGAAAGAAACAAACTTCTGAAAACAAGCCAACATGGTTTCTGCAGGGGGAGATCGTGCCTAACTAATTTATTACACTTCTTCGAAGGAATTAACAATCGGATGGACAGAGGAGACCCCCTAGAAATCATATACCTTGATTTCCAAAAAGCCTTTGACAAGGTGCCTCACGAGCGTCTACTCCGGAAATTGAAGAACCATGGGGTGGACGGAGACGTACATAGATGGAGCAGAAACTGGTTGGCAGGTAGGAAACAGAGGGTAGGGGTGAAGGGCCACTACTCGGACTGGAGGAGGGTCACAAATGGTGTTCCGCAGGGCTCGATGCTCGGGCCACTGCTATTTAATATATTCATAAATGATCTAGAAACAGGGACGAAGTGTGAGATAATAAAATTTGCGGATGACACCAACTATTTAGTGGAGCTCGGACCAAAGAGGACTGCAAAGAATTGCAAAGGGACTTGAACAAACTAGGGGAATGGGCGACGAGATGGTAGATGAAGTTCAACGTTGAGAAATGTAAAGTATTGCATGTGGGAAGCAAAAACCCAAGGTACAACTATACAATGGGAGGGATGTTATTAAGAACATAAGAAGTTGCCTCCGCTGAGGCAGACCAGAGGTCCATCTCGCCCAGCGGTCCGCTCCCGCGGCGGCCCATCAGGCCCATTGCCTGAGCAGTGGTCCCTGACTATTTCTATAACCTACCTCTACTCCTTTTTAAATGAGAGTACCCAAGAAAGGGACTTGGGGGTAATGGTGGACATGACAATGAAGCCGACGGCACAGTGCGCAGCGGCCGCTAAGAGAGCGAATAGAATGCTAGGTATAATCAAGAAGGGTATTACAACCAGGACGAAAGATGTTATCCTGCAGCTGTATCGGGCGATGGTGCGCCCACATCTGGAATACTGAGTCCAATATTGGTCACCGTACTTTAAGAAGGACATAGCGTTACTCGAGAGGGTTCAGAGGAGAGCGACACGTCTAATAAAAGGGATGGAAAACCTTTCATACGCTGAGAGATTGGAGAAACTGGGTCTCTTTTCCCTGGAGAAGAAGAGACTTAGAGGTGATATGATAAGAGACTTACAAGATCATGAAGGGCATAGAAAGAGTAGAGGGACAGATTCTTCAAACTTTCGAAAAATGAAAGAACAAGAGGGCATTTGGAAAAGTTGAAAGGGGACAGATTCAAAACAAATGCTAGGAAGTTCTTCTTTACCCAACGTGTGGTGGATACCTGGAATGCGCTTCCAGAGGACGTAATAGGGCAGAGTATGGTACTGGGGTTTAAGAACGGATTGGACAATTTCCTGCTGGAAAAGGGGATAGAAGGGTATTAATAGAGGATTACTGCACAGGTCCTGGACCTGTTAGGCTGCCGCGTGACTGGACTGCTGGGCACGATGGACTTCAGGTTTGACACAGCAGAGGCATTGCTTATGTTCAAATTCATGTATACAGTAGAGAAAGACAGCCCGGAGCAGAGGAATATATAAATGAGGCTCTCTACACACTTCATATTCAAGGAGGGCTAAAACCCATTGGTCAAGACTGATGTTCCTATTGCCATTTTTGGGCCCAAAAATCTCGGTTAATATTCGAGTATATACAGTATGTCTACTAGAAAGATTATCAAGGTAAGAGCCTAATCTTTCCTTCTAGTACGACCAACACAATATTCCTGAACCTGTGGGACTTAACAGAGCAGTCCCTCAAGTTTAAGGTGGGACAAATGAGCCTGCCACCAGAATTGAAGATCCAAATACGGAGTCCTGTTTGGCTGCCACATCCACTCTGTAAAACTTCGTGAACTTATGCAGGGAAGACCAAGTTGTGGCTCTACATATCTCTTCTGGGGAAACTGCAGATGATTCTGCCCACAAGGAAGCAATGCCTCTTGTGGAATGCGCCCTCACTGATATGGGTGGACGCTTTCTTCTTCTGATATAAGCGGAAGAAATGGCCATACGGATTCACCTTGAAATCATTGCTTCCAATGCTGGCTGACCTTTACAGACTGCTCCAGCCAGCACAGATGATCTGACAGTCAAAATTCATTTGTAATTTCTAGATAATCCAGTAAGTCTGCGCACATCCAATGATTTTAGCATCTCATCATGTTTTCTCCGATCTGTTCGTGATCCCCTTCTTTATCATTCCTAGCATTCTGTACGCCCTTTTTGCCGACGCTCATTGCGCGGACAGCTTCATCGACTTGTCAATCAGAACTCCCAAGTCTCTTTCCTGGGAGGTCTCTCCAAGTACCGCCCCGGACATCCTGTATTTGTGCTTGAGATTTTTATTACCGATATACATCACTTTACACTTATCCACGTTGAACCTCATTTGCCATGTCGATGCCCATTTCTCGAGCTTGATTATGTCACGTTGCATAATAACATAACATAGTAAATGACAGCAGATAAAGACCTGAATGGTCCATCCAGTCTGCCCATAATACAGATCTTCGCAATCCCCCTGTGTTTTCACTACTCTGAATAACTTCGTATCATCCTCAAATTTAATCACTGTACCGATGTGCAGATCGTTTATAAAGTTGTTGAAGAGCACGGGTCCAAGCACCGAGCCCTAAGGCACTCCACTGGTGACGCTCTTCCATTCTGAGTATTGTCAATTTACCCCCACTCTCTGTTTCCTATGCTCCAGCCAATTTTTAATCCACATGAGTAATTCACCCTGAATTTCATGGCTCGCAATTTTCCGAAGCAGTCGTTCATATGGAACCTTGTCGAACACTTTCTGAAAATCCAGATATACAATGTCGACTGGTTCGCCCTTGTCTATCTGCCTGTTTACTCCCTCAAAGAAGTGCAGCAAGTTCATCAAACAAAATCTTCCTTTGCTGAAACCATGCTGGCTGGTCCTCATCAGACCATGTTCATCAAGGTGATCAATGATGCAGTCCTTTATCAGCACCTCTAACATCTTTCCCGGTACCGAGGTCAGACTCACCGGTCTGTAGTTTCCCGGATCTCCTCTCAAACCTTTTTTGAAGATCGGCATAACATTCGCCACCTTCCAGTCTTCCGGAATCTTTCCCGATTTGATCGACATATTGGCTATTAGTTGAAGCAGTTCAGCTATAGTCCCTTTTAGTTCCTTCATGACCCTTGGATGGAAGCCATCCGGTCCCGGGGATTTATCACTCTTAAGCCTATCAATCTGCCTGCACACCTCTTCTAGACTGACCATCAACCATGTCAGTTTCCCGTCTTCATTTCCAGCATATAGTCTGATGGGTTCAGGTATGCTTTGTATATCCTCTTCGGTAAATACAGACACAAAAAATGTGTTCAGTTTGTCGGCAATTGCTTTGTCCTCCTTTAGCACTCTCTTTATTCCATGGTCATCCAACGGTCCCACTGCTTCCTTCGCAGGTCGTTCCCCCTTAATATATCAAAAGAATGGCTTGAAGTTTTTCGCCTCCTTGGCTATTTTTCCGCTTAGTCTCTTTTGGCCCTTTTTACCGCCTTATGGAACCTGCGTTGATGTTGTTTGTGCTTATTCCAGTTTTTGTCCGTTCTTGACCTTTTCCATTCCTTAAACGAAGTTTTCTTGTCTCTGATCGCTTCCTTCATCTCTATAGTAAGCCACACTGGTTCCTTGTTTTTTTTCCTCTTGGATCCCTTACTGATACGCGGTATATATAGATTTTGCGCCTCAGTGACTATGTCCTTAAAAAAGGATCAAGCTTGCTCTAGCGTTTTTACAGTGCTTATGTTCCTCTTAATCTTCTTCCCCACCATGAGTCTCATCCCTTCGTAATTGCCTTTTCGGAAGTTCAGTGCCGTGGCCATCGTTCTGGACAGATGTTTCGCCCCTGCGTCCAGGTCAAAGCGGATCATGTGATCGCTGTTTCCCAGCGTCCCTTCTACTTCTACACCTTTTGCCAGTCCTCGCAATCCATTAAAAATTAAGTCCAGAATTGCATTTCCTCTTGTATTTTCCATACTGTAACAGGTGTTATCCAAGGTCACCGCTGGAGCCCTGGTACAGACCACTTTAAAAGTGCATCGCCACTTTAAAAGTTTAGAAAGTTCACGATAGCCCGAACCACGCAAGCACGACTGCCTTCCCATCCGACAGAGAAAGTAGATAATCCAACACCAACTCCACTGCCAAGGAAGTTGGATCGTGATGGAGAAGACACGAGGAAGAAAACTGAGTCCACTTTTGTTGATAACATTGAAGAGTGGCTGGTTTCCTGGAGAGCTGAAAGGAGCGGAAAGGGGAGCAGAAACCAGCTAAGGGGAAGCAGAGAAAGCAGACAGAGTCAGAGGAGCAGAGTCGAGGGGAAAGGTGAGAGATAACTCTGCCCACCCCCCGACGTCACCAGCCGAACTCCCCCATAAAAGGGGAAGAGCCAACGGCAAAGAGTTCAACCAAACAGCGGGAAGATAGGAGGTGCTGTGCCCAGCTGAACCCCGAGCACGTGGCAGAGAGCGGAGGAAGCTGAGGGGAACCTAGTAGGAGCCAGGAGAGAGAGCGGAGAGCTGAAAGCGGACAGAGCAGAGAGAGCTGAAAGTGGACAGAGCTGAGAGGAGCAGAGAGAGCTGAAAGCGGACAGAGCAGAGGAAGTTGAAAGTGGACAGCGCAGAGAGGGGCGGAGAGAGCTGAAAGCGGACAGAGCAGAGAGGGGCGGAGATAGCTGAATGCGGACAGAGCAGAGGGAGCTGAAAGCAGACAGAGCAGAGAGGAGCAGAGAGACAGGCAGAGAGAGCTGAAAGGAGCGGAAAGCGATGCAGAAACCAGCTAAGGGGAAGCAGAAAAAGCAGAGTCAGAGGAGCAGAGTCGAGGGGAAAGGTGAGAGATAACTCTGCCCACCCCCCGACGTCACCAGCCAAACTCCCCCATAAAAGGGGAGGAGCCAACGGCAAAGAGTTCAACCAAACAGCGGGAAGATAGGAGGTGCTGTACCCAGCTGAACCCCAAGCACGTGGCAGAGAGCGAAGGAAGCTGAGGGGAACCTAGTAGGATCTGGGAGAGAGAGCAGAGAGAGCTGAAAGCGGAGAGGAGCAGAGAGAGCTGAAAGCGGAGAGGAGCAGAGAGAGCTGAAAGCGGAGAGGAGCAGAGAGAGCTGAAAGCGGAGAGGAGCAGAGAGAGCTGAAAGCGGAGAGGAGCAGAGAGAGCTGAAAGCGGAGAGGAGCAGAGAGAGCTGAAAGCGGAGAGGAGCAGAGAGAGCTGAAAGCGGAGAGGAGCAGAGAGAGCTGAAAGCGGAGAGGAGCAGAGAGAGCTGAAAGCGGAGAGGAGCAGAGAGAGCTGAAAGCGGAGAGGAGCAGAGAGAGCTGAAAGCGGAGAGGAGCAGAGAGAGCTGAAAGCGGAGAGGAGCAGAGAGAGCTGAAAGCGGAGAGGAGCAGAGGGAGCTGAAAGCGGAGAGGAGCAGAGAGAGCTGAAAGCGGAGAGGAGCAGAGGGAGCTGAAAGAGGACAGGAGCAGAGGGAGCTGAAAGAGGACAGGAGCAGAGGGAGCTGAAAGAGGACAGCGCAGAGGGAGCTGAAAGAGGACAGCGCAGAGGGAGCTGAAAGAGGACAGCGCAGCGGGAGCTGAAAGAGGACAGCGCAGAGGGGCGGAGAGAGCTGAAAGCAGATATAGAAACATAGAAGTAGACGGCAAATAAGGGCCACGGCCCATCAAGTCTGCCCACTCTAAATGACCCTCCCCTATCTATCTTTGCGGATAGATCCCACATGTCTATCCCATCTGGCCTTAAAATCTGGCACGCTGTTGGCCTCAATAACTTGAAGTGGAAGACTTTCAGCTTTCAGCGATCAACCACCCTTTCAGTGAAGAAGAACTTCCTAGTGTCACCGTGCAGTTTCCAGCCCCTGATTTTCCAAGGATGCCCTCTTGTTGCCGCGGGACCCTTGAAAAAGAAGATATCTTCCTCCACCTCGATGCGGCCCGTGAGATACTTGAATGTCTCGATCATATCTCCCCTCTCTCTACGTTCCTCGAGTGAGTAGAGCTGCAACTTCCCTAACCGCTCCTCGTATGGGAGCTCCTTGAGTCCCGAGACCATCCTGGTGGCCATTCTCTGGACCGATTCCAGTCTCAGCACATCCTTGCGGTAATGCGGCCTCCAGAATTGCACACAGTACTCCAGGTGCGGTCTCACCATGGATCTATACAGTGGCATAATGACTTCAGGTTTACAGCTGACGAAACTCCTGCGTATGCAACCTATGATTTGCCTTGCTTTGGATGAAGCTTGCTCCACTTGATTTGCAGACTTCATGTCTTCCCTGACAATCACCCCTAAGTCTCTTTCTGCTTCAGTTCTTGTCAGGATCTCGCTATTTAGGGTGTAAACCTTGCATGGATTTCGGCTTTCCAGGTGCATGACTTTGCATTTTTTGGCATTGAAACTGAGTTGCCAGGACCTAGACCAGCGCTCCAGTAGAAGTAGGTCATGCATCATATCGTCTGCCATTGAATTTTTGTCTGTTGTGCTTTTGCTCACTACATTGCTTAGTTTGGCATCATCGGCAAATAATGTTATTCTACCTCAGAGCCCTTCTGTCAAGTCTCTTATATAGATGTTGAACAAGATCGGGCCCAGGACGGAGCCCTGTGGCACTCCACTTATCACCTCTGACATTTCGGAGGGGGTGCCATTCACCACTACCCTCTGAAGCCTATCTCCAAGCCAGTTCCCAACCCATTTGGTCAATGTGTCGCCCAAGCCTAAAGAACTCATCTTGCTCAGCAACCTGCGGTGTGGTACGCTATCAAATGCTTTGCTGAAATCCAGGTAGACGATGTCCAGGGACTCACTAGCATCCAGCTTCCTCGTCACCCAGTCAAAGAAGCTGATCAGGTTGGATTGGCAGGATCTCCCTTTAGTAAATCCATGTTGGCGGGGATCCTGTAGATTCTCCTCGTCCATGATCTTATCCAATTGGCGTTTGATTAGGGTTTCCATTAGTTTGCTCACTATTGATGTGAGACTCACTGGTCTGTAATTTGCCATCTCCATCTTGGAGCCTTTCTTGTGGAGTGGAATGACGTTAGCCATCTTCCAGTCCATCGGGAGAGATTGAAGAGCGCGGATAGCAGTTCCGCCAAGACATCACCCAACTCCCTGAGCACCCTAGGGTGTAGGTTGTCAGACCCCATTGCCTTGTTGACCTTGATTTTTGACAGCTCGCAGTAAACGCTGCTGGGTGTAAACTTGAAATTACTAAACGGGTCAACTGATTTAACCCTTGTCTGTGGCTGAGGGCCGATTCCCGGCGCCTCGCGGGTGAAGACTGAGCAGAAGTATTTATTTAACAGTTGGGCTTTTTCCGAGTCCGTCTCCACATAGTCTTCATCTGGTTTTCTGAGACGTACTATCCCGCCCGAGTTCTTATTTCTGTCACTGATATACCTGAAGAAAGATTTATCTCCTTTCTGGATGTTCTTTGCTAGAGTAGAGAGGAGCAGAGAGACAGGCAGAGAGAGCTGAAAGGAGCAGAAAGCGAAGCAGAAACCAGCTAAGGGGAAGCAGAGAAAGCAGAGTCAGAATGAGAGTGAGAGATAACTCCGCCCACCCCCCGTCACCAGCCGAACTCCCCATAAAAGGGGAGGAGCCAACAGCACGCAGCCGTTTGGTGCGCGGCAAAGGCAAGCGGCAATGGTGCTCGCCTTAGCGAGAGCGCCTTTGCGAAGGAGCCTTGGGAAGGAGCCAGGAGACCAGGCCAGGAGACCAGCAGATTAACCTAGATTCACCTACAAAGTAAGTCACAAATACTTCTTTCTTCTCTCATTCTTTCTTCTTTTCTTCAGTTAGCTGCACAGCAGGGACCACCTTCGCACACCACAAATCAAGAGACCAGAAAGAGAAATGAAAGCAGCAGGAACCCAGAGAAGCTTCCCAGTGTACTGCACGGAGTGTCATATGTACGACTACCTCCCCTCGGGGAGGCAGGCGTACATATGCGGTCGGTGTCAGGAACTGGAAAGCCTGAGAAAGGAGGTCGGTAGGCTACAGGACAGGGTCCAGGAGCTGGAAGGACTACGCATCTCGGAGAAACTGTACAGGACAACTGAGGACCCCATGAGAGAGAGCCACATTGAGGAGCAAGTAAGGGAGCTCGAGAAATTCATCGAAGAAGCCTACAGGAAGGTGGAGGAACAGGACCATCAGCAGCGCAGACAGGAACCAATAGAAGGACGACTTGAACAACCAGACACCAAGGATGAAGGACCTTATGGAAGAATCGAGCGAACAGAGGAGGCAAAGACTCACCAGAACCCTGAGGGAGAAGTACTGAACCACACCGAGGATACTGACTTGAGACCAAAGAGGAAACTGAAGAAGGGGAAATCTGCAATCATAGTGGGAGACTCAATCCTGAGAGAAGTGGATAGTCACATAGCAGGAGGGAGAGAGGACCGGCTAGTGACATGTCTCCCAGGAGCAAGAACGAAGGACATCACCGACAGAATCGAGAGGATCCTGGAAGGAGCCGAGAAGGAAGAGACAGCAGTGATGATCCACGTTGGAACAAATGATGTCAACAGAAGAAATTACAGCAGGACTACACTAACTGAGCAGTTCAAGATCCTGGGAAAGAAACTGAAGCTGAGGACACAAAAGATTGCATTCTCAGAGATCCTGCCGGTATCGAGGGCAGATGTGAAGAGGCAGACCGAGCTACATGCAATAAATGCATGGCTGAGGAGATGGTGTGAAGAGGAAGGTTTCCACTTTGTGAAGAACTGGATAATTTTTTGGGGGAAGAACAAGCTCTTCAGGAGGGACGGACTATACCTGAGCACAGAAGGAATGAGACTGCTGGCAAATAACGTTAGGAAAGGAATAGAAAAGGCTTTAAACTGAGAAGAAGGGGAAAGCCGACAGTCGAGCTGAAGTCGACAGTTCGGACAAGAGTATCCAATAATGATACTGAGCGGGATATATGCTAGGAAGAAATAAAAGACGAACTGAGGGGGTGCAAGGATCGAGAGAAATTAGAGAACAAACAAACGAGCAAACGGCAGGAGCTAGAGGAGCAAGTGGAAACGAGGGAGCAGGTTGAGGACGAAAAAGAGGCACCACAGGAAGAGGAAGAACGAAACAAAATACAGGTACTGGCAGCCCATGAGGGGGACGGCAAGAGGAGCAAATCACAATCACAAGGAACAACAGCAGGAAAAGGAAAAAAACAGGACTTAAATTGCTTGTACGCAAATGCAAGAAGCCTAAGGACCAAAATGGGAGAACTGGAAGTCATGGCCAAAAAGGGGGACCTAGACATCATTGGAATCACGGAAACATGGTGGACCGAGGAAAATAAATGGGACGTAGTACTGCCAGGGTACAAACTCTATAGGAGAGACAGGACTCACAAGAAGGGTGGAGGAATAGCACTATATATAAAGGACACCATTCACTCAACCAGACTGGATACAGCAGCCAAGGCGGAATGATTGGAATCATTATGGGTCAAATTACCAGGAAGGAATGGAGCTGACATATAATTGGGACTGTACAACCGCCCACCTGGACAAACAGAAGCAAACAACATGAAACTGGAAACAGAATTGAGGCGGGAATGCAAAAGCGGAAGTGTGATGGTAATGGGGGATTTTAACTACCCCGGGATAGATTGGAGTATTGGAAACTCCAACTGTGCGAGGGAAACAAAATTCCTAGAGGCTGTGAGGGACTGCTTCATGGAACAGCTTGTCATAGACTCAACACGAGGGGCTGCCACTCTTGACCTAATCCTCAACGGGCTAGGGGGACCTGTAAGGGAAGTTGGAAGTAGTAGGACCGCTAGGAAACAGCGATCACAACATGATCCGGTACAAATTAAAAGTAGGAACATCAAAAGTGAAGAGAACCACAGCGACAACGCTTAACTTCAAGAAAGGGAACTACGATGCTATGAGAAGAATGGTGAGTAGGAAACTCAAAAACAGCTCAAAAAGGATAGAGACCATAGAGAAAGCCTGGTCCCTATTCAAGGACACGGTGCAGGAAGCCCAAAACCTGTATATCCCCAGGTTTAGGAAAGGGTGCAAAAGAAAAAAAAAAAAAATTGAATAAAAGACCCGATATGGATAACACATGAAGTGAAAAAAGCGATTGGTGACAAGAAAAAATCGTTCCGAAAATGGAAAAAAGACCAAACCGGGGAGAACTGGAAGGAACACAAAAAACACCAAAAGGAATGTCACCGAGTGGTTAGGAAAGCAAAAAGGGAATATGAAGAGAGGCTGGCGGGGGAAGTAAGAAACTTCAAACCCTTCTTCAGATACGTTAAAGGGAAGCAACCAGCGAGGGAGGAAGTAGGACCATTGGATGATGGAGACAAAAAGGGAGTGGTAAAGGAGGAGAAAGAGGTAACTGACAGGTAAACAAGTTCTTCTCGTCAGTCTTCACGAGCGAAGACACATCAAATGTACCAGAACCCAAAGAAATCATAAGTGGAGATCAAGAAGAAAAACTGTCGCAAATAGAGGTAAGCCATGAGGATGTCCTCAAACAGATAGATAAATTGAAGAGTGACAAATCACCAGGCCCGGACGGAATCCACCCAAGGGTGCTAAAAGAACTAAGGAACAAAATAGTGAGAACACTCCAACAAATTTGTAACCTCTCCTTGAAAACTAGGGAGATCCCGGAGGACTGGAAAATAGCAAATGTCACACCTATCTTCAAAAAGGGATCGAGGGGTGACCCGGGGAACTACAGGCCGGAAAGCTTGACTTCAGTTCCGGGCAAGATGGTAGAAGCACTGATAAAAGACAACTTCTGGGAGCACATAGAAAAAAAATGGACAACTGAAAGCGAACCAGCATGGCTTCTGCAAGGGAAGATCATGCCAAACGAACTTACTTAACTTCTTTGAAGGGATAAACAGTCAGATGGACAAAGGGGAACCCATAGACATCATTTATCTCGACTTCCAAAAAGCCTTTGACAAGGTACCTCATGAGCAGCTACTTAGGAAGCTGTGGAACCACGGGGTGAGAGGGGACATATACAGATGGATTAAACACTGGTTGGCAGGCAGAAAGCAAAGGGTTGGAGTAAAGGGCCACTACTCGGACTGGAGGAGGGTCACGAGTGGTGTTCCACATGGGTCAGTGCTCGGACCGCTGCTGTTCAATGTATTTATAAATGACCTGGAAGCGGGGACGATGTGTGAAGTTATAAAATTTGCAGATGACATCAAACTCTGTAGCAGAGTTAGAACCACGGAAGAATGTGAAGACCTACAAAGGGACCTAAACAAACTGGAAGAGTGGGCAAATAAATGGCAAATGAACTTTAATATAGACAAATGCAAGGTCATGCATATAGGGAAGAAGAACCTGATGTTCAGATACGAAATGGGGGGGAATCAGTGCTAGGGGAAAGTAACCTTGAAAAAGACCTGGGTGTGCTGGTGGATACAACAATGAAATCAATGGCACAATGTGCAGCAGCCTCAAAGAAAGCAAACAGAATGTTGGGTATTATTAAGAATGGTATTACGACCAGGACAAAGGAAGTCATCATGCCGCTGTATCACGCTATGGTGCGCCCGCATCTGGAGTACTGTGCCCAGTTTTGGTCACCGTACCTCAAGAAGGACATGGCGATACTTGAGAGGGTTCAGAGAAGAGCGACGAAAATGATAAAAGGGATGGAAATCCTTTCTTATGCAGACAGGTTAGAAAGGCTGGGGCTTTTCTCCCTCGAAAAGCGCAGACTCAGAGGAGACATGATAGAGACTTTCAAGATCATGAAAGGTATAGAAAAGGTAGAAAGGGACAGATTCTTCAGCCTATTGGAAATCACTCAGAGAAATTGAAGGGGGACAGGTTTAGAACCAATACCAGGAAATTCTTTTTCACTCAGAGGGTGGTGGACACTTGGAATGCACTTCCAGAAGTTGTGATAGGACAGAGTACCCTACCGAGCTTCAAGGAAGGATTGGATAAATTCCTGAAGGACAAGGGGGCAGTGTTCTCCCCAGGGCCTTTCAGCCGGGCGCTCCACCCAGCTAATTTAGATGAGCGCCCGGCTGTAATCTCGATCGCAATCCTGCTGCTGCTGCTGCATTCTGCTCAACATTTTTTTAAAAAAACCCTTCTCACCGGCTTGGAGATTTACCGGGCTGACTCGGCACAGCCTGAATCGCAGGAGCCTGACTTTTTTTTTTTTTTTTTAGTTTTTAACGCCAGCAAGCGACTTGAACCCATGCTCCGGGGCTCTAACATGTGCATGCCGCTTCTCTCCGAAACCGGAAGTCACGTCCTGAGGGAGGAAGAGAAGGGAAGTCGGCATGCACTATAGGAGACAGGTCAGCTTACAACTTGCTCTTGCTTGCTTCGGGCTTTCTTCGCTGCCGGATCCTGCCTACTTTCTGTTTCCGAAAGTAGGCAGGACCCGGCAACGAGGAAGGCCCGAAGCAAGCAAGAACAGCGAGTTGTAAGCTTCCCTCCGTTCCTGACTTATGGAAGATAGGTCAGCGATGGAAGGAAGCTTACAACTTGCCTTAGTCCAGCCCTGCACAACATGCGGCCCAAAATGAATCTCACTGCCGATATGGCTCTCACTCCGCTCTCCTTTGAAGATCAGCTCAGGAGGCAAGATTTAGCCCAAGATCAGACGAATATTAAAGGGCATTTGAAGGCATCTGAGCAGATTGAGGAGAACACATCCTGTTTTTCCATGCCTAAAAATACCACCTTGTCTAATGTAATCTCTGATCAGATCCTTAAGAGTGATGCAACTATATATGCTGGACAATCTCCTCCAGTAAACAGAGCTTTAAAGCCTGCAACCATACAGAACCAGATGGTCAAAGGGCTCCGAAGTGTAGTATTGCCAAGGGATCTGTCTCACAAGTTTCCGACGCTGGCAGACGTAAGCACAGCACAAGAAATAGAGACTTGTGGCATTCTGTGTAGAAAGCTGATGCATAATGAATTTACTATTACCCATGTAATAGTGCCAAAGCAGTCTGCTGGACCAGACTACAGTACAGTGATATGGAGAATGTGGAAGAATTATTCAGTGTTCAAGATCAACATGATCTCCTCACAGAAGAAAGACGGAGAGAAAGAGAGAGGCCTAGACCAAAGGGGAAAGACAGGAGGCAGATACTGGAGAGGGGGGGGAGAGAAGGGAAGGAGATAGAGATGTCAGACCATGGGGTGGAGTGGGAAGGAAGGAAGGAAGGAAAGGAGAAGAGAGAGATGCCAGAGCATAGGGGTGGAGACAAAAAAATGGAGAGGGGTTGAAGCTGAAATAAATCATGTACAAAGGAGAGAAAGGGCACAGGATATAGAGTTTATTGAAAGGACATAGAAAGAAGGAAGATACCATATGAAACAAAGAGAGGGCAGACACTGGATGGAAAAGGCAGAAAGGGTGGACAGTGGATGCTAGGGGCAGAGATAGAGTGGACAGTAGATGGAAGGGGTAGAGAGAGGGTAGAGGCTGGGTGGAAGGGACAAAGAGAGAGGACAGATGTTGCATGGAAGGGAGCGAAGACAAATGCTGAATAGAAATAAGAGAGTGAAGAGAAGATGACTAAAGCAGAAATGACAAAAGGTAGAAAAAAAATATTTTGTTGTTTTACGTAGAATCAAGTAGTATTGTAACTGTATTGATTAAAATTTATCAATAGGAAATGGAAATAAGGCAATTTTGGGAGGGAATACACCCTTTTCCTCAGGTCAGAACAGGATACCATAACAGCTGTATACTGTACTGTCTTGAAGAAAGATTTGGCCTCTGAAAGCTAATTGAAAAATGGATTAGTCCAATAAAATGGTATTTTCATATTTCTCATTATTTTATTTCTATTTGTTAATTTGTAAAGTGGTGACTTATGTAGAAGATTTTTTCAAATTTACATCTACTGTCTTTATATTTTGCACAGTATTAGGGGACATGTGTCACTGTTTCTGTGGTGTTGCATTGTATGCAGAGTCTGGTTTCTTGGTTCAGTTTAACTTTTGACTACATATTTCTATTTTTAGTTTGTGATTATTCCATATTGGGCGAGGGTGTATCTGTGTTCTGTGTGTATGAAAAGGACATGGCTTTCTGTTAGCATCGACTACAGGATCAATTGACTGTGTAGGATCTGGTTTGTTTAGTTTTACAATGCGTGTGTTGGTGTTCTAGTGCTCACTGCAGTGTTTAAGATGCTGCCTTTTCCTAGATGCACCCTTATTGTGTGACTCATGGATTATTACTAAAAATATATTTTTTTATATAGAGGAGGGGGTTGTTAAAAAAATGATTAGCACTGGCTGTCATATATACTAGGTACACCACTGGATTTAATGACTCTATTCTAACTTTACTGTTGACGTAGGTGTTGCCCCCCCAACACACAGACACACATTATAAAGAATTAAATTAAAGTTGTATTATCATCAAGTAGCTTTCAAATGACATTATAAGCAAATAAAAATAAAATATTTTTAATACATTGCTAATTATTACCTGCATCTTTACCTATACTGTTTTGCCCTAGCTCTTACTTTGCACTATAGCAAAATAAAAAAGAAGCAGATAAAGATCAATCACACAGGTGCCCTTCAAGGCTCAGTAACACCTCTCCATAAATTATGTGGAAGAGGTCTGGAAGTGGGGATAGCATCTATTTCATATCCTCAGTGAGACCTCAGGAAGGAACCTAGTGATCAAAACATTATTAGAGGTGTTGTACAGCCATTTCTTGTACGACTGGATGAGCTATATTTATCTTTTTTTTTAATGTTGTTTAAATTCATGCAGTAATAAATGGTTAGATTGAACCTAATGACTTCATTAACGCATTTCCCTTTTTTAAACCTCTATACTATTTGAAAGAGGGTGAATATCTAATTATTCACTTCTAGAATTTGATACTTCTTAAATTTAGTAAAAATATTCTGGCACAAGTGTCAAACCTTAAAAAAGGAAGTCATATCGAGCATTGGAAAATAATAATAATTAACTAATAAAAATAGTATACATTTAATTTTCCCCACTACCAAATTTCCCCGCCCCGCCCCACCCCACCCGGCTACTTTTTCATGCCACCCGGCTGGAAAAAATTTCTGGGGAGAACACTGCAAGGGGGATACAGTTAGAGGTAGAGATAGGTTATGAAAGGGCTTAGATGAAAGGATAAGGATTTAAGGGTTTAGACAATGATCACCTTACAGATCAGGGACCGACTGCTGGGCGCGATGGACCTCTGGTCTGACCCAGCGGAGGCAACTTCTTATGTTCTTATGATGTACAGGCTGAGACCAGGGGTAGGGAACTCCGGGTCCTCGAGAGCCGTATTCCAGTCAGGTTTTCAGGATTTCCCCAATGAATATGCATTGAAAGCAGTGCATGCAAATAGATCTCAAGCATATTCATTGGGGAAATCCTGAAAACCCGACTGGAAAATGGCTCTCGAGGACCGGAGTTCCCTACCCCTGGGCTGAGAGATGTAATTCAGAAGAACTCAGTCTGAGAGAAACCAAGCTGTCAGGTGCAGTGACTGTAGATTGGGATGGAGCAGAGATTCTTGATTCTGAGTGAGCAGAGTAGGAAATAATGGAAGAGGTTAGGAAATAATGGAAGAGGTATGGGCACCCTGGAACTGAGTTGAAGTAGAAGGGAGAAAGCAGTTACTTACCGTAACAGTTGTTATCCAGGGACAGCAGGCAGCTATTCTCACAAGTGGGTGATGTGATCCAACGGAGCCCCGACGCGGACGCCTCACAAGCAGTCTTGCTTGAAGAAACTCGACGTTTCAAGTCGCCCGCACCGCTCATGCGCGAGTGCCTTCCCGCCCAGCACAGGGCACGTCTCCTCAGTTCATATAGCTAGCAGAGAAGCCAACCCAGGGGAGGTGGGTGGGATGTGAGAATAGCTGCCTGCTGTCCCTGGATAACAACTGTTACGGTAAGTAACTGTGCTTTATCCCAGGACAAGCAGGCAGGTATTCTCACAAGTGGGTGACCTCCAAGCTAACCAAAGTGGGATGGTGGGAGAGTTGGCAACTTAGGAGAATAAATTTTGCAATACTGTTTGCCAAACTGTCCATCCCGTCTGGAGAAAGCATCCAGACAATATGAGAAGTGAAAGCATGAACCGAGGACCATGTAGCAGCTCTACAAATTTCCTCAATAGGTGTAGATCTGAGGAAAGCTACAGAAGCTGCCATTGCTCTGACCTTATGGGCTGTGACTTTACTGTGAAGGGGTAATCCAGCTTGGGCATAGCAGAAAGAAATACAAGCCGCCATCCAGTTGGAGATGGTACGCTTAGAGATAGGACGTCCCAACTTGTTCGGATCAAAGGAGATGAAAAGTTGAGGAGCAGTTCTGTGCGGTTTGGTGCATTCCAGATAGAAAGCCAAAGCACGCTTACACTCCAGAGTATGAAGAGCTGATTCTCCAGGATGAGAATGAGGCTTTGGAAAAAAACACTGGAAGAACAATGGATTGATTGAGATGAAATTCCGAGACAACTTTGGGAAGGAATTTTGGATGAGTGCGAAGAACCACCTTGTCATGATGGAACACTGTAAAAGGTGGATCCGCAACCAATGCTTGAAGCTCACTAACTCGACGAGCAGAAGTGAGGCCAATGAGAAACACAACTTTCCAAGTGAGATACTTCAGATGAGCCTTGTCAATAGGTTCAAATG
The DNA here is from genome assembly GCF_902459505.1 of Geotrypetes seraphini. Lineage (NCBI taxonomy): Eukaryota > Metazoa > Chordata > Amphibia > Gymnophiona > Dermophiidae > Geotrypetes > Geotrypetes seraphini. Next base: position 385,342,368 of record NC_047084.1, on the reverse strand, counting down.
GAGGTTTCATAAGCTGAGAAAGAATAATATTGAGGTCCCAAACCACTGAAGGCGGTTTGAGAGGAAGATTGACATGGAAAAGTCCTTTCATGAATCTGGAAACCACAGAATGAGCAGAGAGAGGTTTCCCTTGAAGCGGCTGATGGAAAGCAGCAATTGCACTAAGATGGACTCGTATCGATGTAGACTTGAGGCCAGAATGAGACAGGTGCAAAAGATAGTCCAAAACAGAAGATAAGGAGGAATGTTGAGGCTCCTGATGATGAGAAAAACACCAAGTAGAGTCCATTTTTGGTGATAGCAGTGCCTAGTAGCAGGCTTCCTGGAAGCTTCCAAAACATCCCTCACAGCTTGCGAAAACTGGAGAGGAGTCACGTTGAGAGGAACCAAGCTGTCAGGTGGAGAGACTACAGGTTGGGATGAAGCAGAGATCCCCGATGCTGTGTAAGCAGCGATGGAAACACTGGTAGAAGGAAGGGCTCCCTGCTGCTGAGTTGAAGTAGAAGGGCGTACCAAGGTTCCTTGGGCCACCGAGGAGCAATAAGAATCATGGTGGCATGGTCGGACTTCAGCTTGACCAGAGACTTTTGAATGAGAGGAAATGGAGGAAACGCATATAGAAAGAGATTCGTCCAGTCCAGAAGAAAGGCATCTGCCTCGAGGCAATGAGGAGTGTAGATCCTGGAGCAGAACTGAGGCAGCTTGAAGTTGTGGGGGCTGCAAAGAGGTCTTTCTGAGGCGTGCCCCACATAGAGAAAATGTGATGAAGGGGCGTGGAATGGAGAGTCCACTCGTGAGGCTTCAGAAGACTACTCAAGTTGTCTGCTAAGGCATTGTCCGCCCCCTGAATGTAGACAGCTTTGAGGAAGGTGTTGTGGCAAATTGCCCATTCCCAAACTTTCAGAGCTTCCTGACAGAGGGAGGCCGATCCCGTGCCTCCCTGCTTGTTGACATAATACATGGCGACTTGGTTGTCCGTGTGAATGAGGACTACAGAAGCAGATGTTGAAAAGCATTGAGAGCATTGAATATCGCCCTGAGTTCCAGGAGATTGATGCGACACTGGCGGTCTGTACTAGTCCAATAGCCTTGAGTGCGGAGACCATCCAGATGGGCCCCCCAAGCGTACGTCGAAGAATTGGTCGTGAGAACCTTCTGATGGGGGGCGTGTGAAACAGTAAGCCTCTGGATAGATTGGAAGAGAGCATCCACCAGCGAAGAGACTGTGTCAGAGCAGTCACCTGGATGTGTCAGACACCTGGATGTGTCGAGTCAGATGGTCGGAAACCTGCGTCCATTGAGATGCCAGGATCCACTGAGGAATTCTGAGGTGAAGTCTGGCAAAAGGAGTCACGTGTACTGTAGAGGTCATGTGGCCCAGAAGAACCATCATGTGTCTCACCGAGATAGATGGGCGAGAGGACACTGAATGACAAAGACGGAAAAGAGCTTCCAGACGTTGTGGAGGGAGGAACGCTCTGAGTTGGATAGTATCCAGAACAGCTCCGATGAAGGGAAGAGTCTGGGAAGGTTGCAGATGTGATTTTGGAAAGTTGATCTCGAACCCCAGACTCTGCAGGAACCAGATAGTGCGCTGGGTCATCAGGACGACTCCCTGAGACGTGGAATCCTTTATGAGCCAGTCGTCCAGGTAGGGAAACACCTGAAGACCATGGTTCCTGAGCGCTGCGGCCACCACAACCAGATATTTGGTTAAGACCCTGGGTGATGATGCCAGGCCGAAAGGGAGCACTCGGTATTGAAGATGAAGATGTCCAACCTGAAATCTGAGGTACTGATGGGAGGCCGGATGAATGGGAATGTGAGTGTAGGCCTCCTTGAGATCCAGAGAGCATAACCAGTCGTTCTGCTCGAGGAGGGGATACAGAGATGCCAGGGTCAGCATGCGAAACTTTTCTTTGACCAGATATTTGTTGAGCACCCTGAGATCCAAAATAGGACGCAGATCGCCCGTCTTCTTCAGAACAAGGAAGTCTTGAAGCCGACATCGAGACCGAGGTTGAGGCCAAGACCGGGGCCGAAACAAGGTCAGCCTCCATGGCGAAGAGCTCCACAATTCTGGCCCAACGCCGCCGAAGTACCCGAGGCTGAAGGGTAGCGCAACGAGGGCAAGAGTCCGTAACCCAGGCACAAGATACACCAGCAGTGCGGGTCTGTGATAGAAATTACCTGACCGCACTGCGTGCACTTCTTAAACCCGGTAAGAGGCCGGGACATAAGGTAAAAGAAAGGCCACGGCCACGCGAGGCCAGGCGGCCAAGGCGAACAGGGATCCCCCGGTCACCAAAAATGAAAAAACAAAACACATGAGTGGAGAAAAAAAGTACAAAATACCGCACAGCGACTCCCGAAGTGAATATAAAGAAGCCGCGGTGCAAGAAAGGCACTTAGAACGCAGAGAAGAGAGACAAGGCTTTCTGGCTCCGTGGAAAACTAAGAACTTAAGACCACGAGGAGGAAACGTGCCCTCTAGTGGAGCGGGAAGGCACATGCATGCGTGGTGCAGCACTAGCAAACTTTGAGATCTTCAATCAAGTTTGCTTGAAAAGCTTTCCGCGACTGGGCTCCGTGGATGACGTCACCCACATGTAGAGAATATGCTGCCTGCTTGTCCTGGGATAAACTGCGGAACCCTGCCTCACTTAATATTGTACTTATAAATTCCTGTTCCTTAAAATCCAAGCACCACCTGCTCCATGACTTGATAATACAGAAGAAGGAAAAATTATGTTCTTACCTGTTAATTTTCTTTCCTTTAGACGCACCAGATGAATCCAGAGACCAATGGGATAGCCCACATCTACCAGCAGGCGGAGATAGAGAAACTGATTAACAGGTGGTCCTATTGACTGGTACTCCTCCTGAATCTCCAGTATCGCTCCTTGCCCAAGCATCCGAAACCAGCAATAGGCATAGCATGTAAAAAACTTCTTTCCCATATCAAACTCAAAAGGCAATAATACAGAACACAACCATCAACAATAACAAACTTCGAAAGTTGCAAAAGAAAAAACCGACAGACAAAATCCAGAAAGGTGGGGCTCTGGATTCATCTGCTGCATCTAAAGGAAAGAAAATTAACAGGTAAGAACATAATTTTTCCTTCCTTAGCAACAGCAGCAGATGAATCCAGAGACCAATAGGATGTAGCAAAGCAATCCTCAATCTGGGTGGGAAGCAAACGCCACCTCCGTAACAACCAGGGCTATGGAGTCTGTAGATAAATGTTCCGATTCCGACTCCTCAGTTTTTTGTACTTCAGACTCCGACTCCTCGACTCCGACTCCATAAATATCAAAGTTAACAGATGCAGGATTAAAAGAAGTTTTTTTGACTAAGAGGGATCACAAGTTTCTAAACAAGCAATTTCCAATGACTCCAATTTTTTATGTATTACCAAAAATACATAAGGGTTTAGTCGATCCTCCTGGCAGACCTATAATGTCATCTCGGGGTTCTCTTTTTGAACCTCTTTCAAAATTTTTGGATGAATTTCTAAAATATGAGGTCCCGAATATTAAGTCATTCATTCAAGATTCGAGGGATTTGATAGTGAAATTACAGGAAATTTCCGGAGAAGAGTTTCCAGTCATATTAGTGACTTTAGATGTACGTTCATTCTATACATCGATACCACAGGATGAAGCTTTATAATTATTAAAAAAGATTTTTGACAAAAGAGTGAGGCCACATTCCATCCCCACAGAGTTTCTATACAGCTTGGCCAGTTTAACAATGAAAGAGAATTTTTTCATGTACAACAAACAGTATTTTCGACAGAATAAAGGAGTAGCCATGGGAGCAGTTTTTGCTCCATCTGTAGCCAACTTGTATATGGCAGCTACACTGAAAATTAAATAGCAATTTTGGTATTTTAGAGGTGGAGGAATCCATTTCTAACCCCAGTATCCACCCTAAAAAAAAAAAAAAAATAAATAAATTTTTAACGATGCCCTTCCCGATTTGGTTTGTCAGGCTGCCAAGCCTGTTACTCACAGTGACATGCTGTGTGCTGGAAGCTGCAAGCAGCTTACAGGGAGAACATCTGCTTCAAATCTAGACTGCTTGTGTCTTCTGACTGCCTTCTGACTGCCTCTCAAGCCTAACGCACTGGCTGGAGATCTCAACCCTAACCGGATCAAGTGCATGCACATGGTGGGAATGCAGTCAGCCCTGATCCTGGAAAAAGCAGCCATTGGGTGTACTCACACCCAATGAAGACAACCCTGGGGTGTACCTTGCTTCCAAGGGAACAGTCCCCAAGTCCCTGAAATGTTAGTGCAGGCTATCCAAGCGCATTCACTGCAGTCTGTCCTTTGGAAGTAGACCCTTGACCTCAGTCTATACTCTCCCGCAGCAAGAGTTATCCCACAAAGAGGATCCTCTGCAACACTGAAAAGCCTCACAAACAGTGGGAAAAAAGACTGAGGGCTCCTTTTACTAAGCTGCGATAGCGTTTTTAGCACATCGCAGGCTAATCCCGCGCTACGCGGCTAGAACTAATGCCAGCTCAATGCTGGCGTTAGCGTCTAGCGTGTGTAGAAATTATGCATGCGCTAAACGCGCGCTAAAACCATTATTGCAGCTTAGTAAAAAGAGCCCTGAATTTAAAAATGAAAAGAAACACAAACAGAAAAGACAAGCTCTTACTGTCTCGCTTGTAGGAAGACAACTGAGGATTTGAAGGATGGCCCAGAGGTAAGGGAAGAGGAGCAAGAAAAGTGCAAATGAAGCTCCCTACAAGAGTTTTCATGAGAAGAGGTTGACTATTATGACCAGTCAGGCTCCATACTTGCTGTGGTCCCTGTCATTTTCCTAGTGTCCATCAGGGGGAGCCCTAGAGAGACACAGGTGATATCCAGCTCAGCCAAGACAGGGCGTGGCTCCCCACATGAAAAGCCAGATTTCTCTAGGTAGGGGGGAGGGGGGGTTAGGGGAAGACACAGGTCTCTCCCCAAGGAAGAGGTTTCAGGCTTAAGCTAGGGTAATACCGCAGACTAGATGGAAGTAGAGTAAGCCGGGTCCACCCCAGATTTGGCAGCACCAACCCAGGAAAAGCCGATGGAGCTTCAAGGGGAGCTGGCCTCAGAGGAACTGTTTGCAGCACCAGAATTAATGGACATGAGTTTGGCTGCCAAGCAGTCCTAAAGGTAGTGCTGTGTATTTTTGAAATTGCTGTGTTTTGGGACACTTTTGATTGACTATTTTGCTACTGCTTATTTTGGGAATGTTTTTCTCTTTTTATCTGTTGCCTGGACTGTGTTATGGTGGGGGCAGAATTAAGGACTCAGTATTTGAAAACCCCAGTTTGTTTTAGGACTCTGTGTGGGGGTGGGGCACAGCCTGGTTCCTGGGAAAGAACTGTGTTGGGTTTTTTTCTTGTGCACTGCAGTTGCCTGGCTGTAAGGATTTGTTTTCAGCCAGAGATTTTGGAAGCTGAGTTTTGTCTAATGAGGGAGAAACTTGCCATAATCTGTGTGGGAATTTTGGAAGCCATTCTGATGTGCTATTAAAAAAGTAAGCTTAGGCAATTCTCCCGGCCCCAGCATTGCTTTTGCAGCTGGAGGCTTCTATGTTTTTGAGTTGGTTTTTGAGTGCTTGGACTGCTAAAGCCTATAACTTTACTTACCTGTATCCTGCACTGGGTAGGCTAAAGAGAGCACTGAATAAAAGGAACTGTTTTGAGGAAAAATTATGGGTTGTTTTTTTTGCTTATGATGAACTATGCAGGAAAATCCTGAATGATTCACAGATTTCCAGGAAGTGTTTTCACAGAACTATAAATTCACATGGTGCCCTTGGCACATTCTGACCAATAAAACCATGCTCGGAGTTTTGAAACAAGGTTTTGAGTTTTTGCATTCTTCTACGATAATACGCTTTGCCTATAGGGTTGTCTCCATCCTGAGCAGCACTAGTCCAATTTTGCCTTTGGACACTAGGGGAGCTGTTACCTGCTCTTTGTGACCCCAGTGGCTACACTATCAACACTGTCATGCTAGAATCTAAATTTAGAGAGAGAGTGCTCCGAGTAACAAAACTAGCTCCTTCAGGTGTAGTGGGATGGGAGGTCAAAAGGAGTGAGGTATAGAAATCAAATGACTTCCAAACAGTAGTAAAGTCAAATAAATGAAAATTCTTTATTCACAATAATTAGTAAGGAGGATTCAACATGGCTATGTTTTGGCAAGGAAGCTTCCATCAGTAGTCAACATAAACCTTAAGACCCCCCCCCATCCCCACAAAACTTTAATAAGATGAACATCGTAAAAATAAATTATTAAAATAACCATGCTAGGACATAAAATCTTAAAAAAACATTCAATAAATGAATTAAATTATTAAAAATGCATTGAGCAAACAGATAAGCAAGTATGGCCAAAAAGATACATCCATATATAAGTAACAAATTGTATATACGTGCACATTATAAAAGGTTAATTTAAATTTAAAATACATAAAACTGCTACACAGGCAACCCATTTGTAAAGATTCATATGGCTCAGATACTACGGAAATTTAAAAAAGCTAAATGCTATGCCACTCTGGTTGTTCAGAGGTAGTGTTGTACACTGCAGTGAGGAAGGACCCCAAACTGATTTTATGGAAGTTAGTCAATGAGTAGCTGGATTTAGGACTCAGATTTCCAGAAAGTACCCTGGTTCAACATCATTGATACAATATCTAAACTAGGTATTCTTTTAGGGGGGAGGGGTGTTACGTTTAGATAAAAATAGGGTGGGAATTCCCTAATGAGTTGCATATGAAGGCTCATGCTACCAGAAATAATAGTTATGGTTCATACTTACTAAGATGACAAAATTACCTCATAAACCTTGCGGCAAGTGTAAGGTCTGCCGTTATGTATTGGAAGCTACCTATATGGAAATACCTTGCTCTGGTGGACGACATTTTATTTTGAACACAGGGACCAATTGTGAATCCAGGGGGGGTGATTTATTATATCCAGTGCCCATGTAAGAAAATATACATAGGCCAAACGATCCGCAAGATTAAAACGCGGATCACAGAACATTTGAGTAGCATCAGGACGAGCCGAATCTCCGCCCCCCTGGTCTCCCATTGGCTGGAGAAGTCACATTCAATAGAAGACCTGAAATATACGGTGTTGATTCATATACAAAACACTGAGGGTGATATGTCAAAAATATTATTCCATAAAGAACAACGCTTCATATATAACTGGCAGACCCTCTTGCCGAAGGGTTTAAATTTAGACATAGAATGGTTAGCAGTTTAAAGACTGACATCTATTCCGCAATTTTCATTGACTTCATTGTAGTTTTTAATGTCTATTTCCGGTTTTCTAATTAGCAGCCTCTTCCGGTTAGATCCCTTTAAGAGTTTAGGAGCTGAGCAGATAGATTCAGTTGGTCCGCTGCTTTGGTTGAATCTTGTCTCAGTGAGCCATTATCAGGTAAAGAACGTTTATAAGTGTTATAAGAGTAAATGAGTATATAGGTATTTAATATGAGGTACTCAGAAACATCAGGGTTGATTTGATAAATTTATTATAAGTACAATGAGGAGTTTGAGTTGTGAACTTTGAACCTGTTTGATTTTCTCAATAGTGTCCCTCCCTGATGAAGAGGTGAAACTCGAGTCGGGGGGACGGGATTGGACGAAAGAATGAACAGTTCTAAGATTTTAACGGATCACATGAAATTTATTAGCACATAGTCACCATTGAGGATTAACAAAAACGACTACCTCCCTACTCAGATAAGTACAACAAGTTTATCTGAATGAATTTGTGGCATCAAGGGAGGGCAGGGGACAGGTGAAGGCGATGATGGTCCCCTTGTTAACCTCAAAGTAGTGACGACACTATATTTTGGGTTACTTGGTCTGAGCACTTCACTATATTATTATTTAAAGTAATAGAGGGATGGTAATATTATTAATACTAAATTATAGCTGTGAAAACATTACTATATATTAATTTTCGCCACAGAATGCTAAGATTTATCTCCTTATTGAGTAGGTCATACTTACTAAGGACACATATAATCACTCCTACTAACAACTATGTCCCAAATGGAAACACAGGGGACCTCAAAGACACTGAAAGGCCGCACACCCCACCCACATGGGCTCACACATACACAACCTGAGTACTCAAATCAGAAAAAAAATAAAGAAAAGTGGAGAAAAAGCCTCAGTTCAGCTTCATTTGGCAAAAAAAACAAAAAAATAACTTCCATTTTCTAGAAAAGTTTCAAGTTTATTAAAAGTTTTGATAAAACACAAATCAAGGCTTCTAAATGGTAATTATAGGTGGAAAAGCCAGAACTGTAGCAGCCAAAATCAAAAAACAAATTGTGTGACCAAGATCTGTACACTAACAAAGTCACCAACAAGTTCCTGCAGATAACACACTTTTGACCTTGGGAAGTTAAGGAATTGTCCCCTTTAAAAAATTAAATGTATGTCTTCTTTTCTGTTTTTTGTGTTCTATGATACAGAATGCATTCTTGACTCTTTACACCAGGGGTGCCCAACGCGTCGATCGCGATCGACCAGTAGCTCAGGAAGGCAACTCGAGTCGATCGCACTCGTGTTGCCCTCCTGATCTACGGGCCGATCAGCCTTCCTCTCCAGTGTACTCCCTAGGGCCTTTTAGCTGGGCGGGCCGCCCAGCTGTCATCTGCCGCTGCTGAACATTAAAAAAAACCGGCTTGGAGATTTCAGCCCCTAGCGAACTTATGCTCCGGGCTCTAACGTGTGCGTGCAGGCTTCTCTTCTCTTCCCTCCGAAACCGGAAGTTATGCCCGGGGAGGGGGAGGGGGGGGGAGAAGGGAAGCCTGCACGCACATGTTGAGAGCCCTGAAGCAAGCGTTCGCTACGGGCTAAGGCGGGAGACATGTTAGAAGCATTTCCTCTTCTTGCTGCCGGGTCCTGCCTACTTTCTGTTTCCGCGAAGGCAGGACCCAGCAGCATTTCCCCCAACAGTTCCTCGCGATGCTGGTCGGCCGAAGCAGGGAGAGGTTGGGGCGTCGTCGGCTTTTGGGCGTGTTATTGGCGTCGGCTTTCGGGCCCGTTATTGGTGGCGGTTTGGGTCCTGGTCCCCGATGGCAGTTTGGGTCCCCGATGGCAGTGGCAGTGTCTTGGGGGAGGGCAGGGAGAAAGAAAGAAAGAAAAAGGGCAGGCAGGGAGACAGAAGGAAAGAAGAGAAACAGAAAAAAAGGAAAGGGAGGCAGAGAGAAAGAAAGGGCAGGGAGAGAGGAAGGAAAAGTTGGGGGAGGGAATGAGGTGTGGAGGAGAGGAAGCATACAGGCTGAAAGAAGGGAAGAAAGACTGGATGCACAGTCAGAAGAAGAAAGTGCAACCAGAGACTCATGAAATCACCAGACAAGGTAGGAAAAATGATTTTATTTTAAATTTAGTGATCGAAATGTGTCTCAATTTATATCTGCTGTCTATATTTTACACTAAGGTCCCCTTTTACTAAACCGCAATAGAGTTTTTTTAGCGCAGGGAGCCTATGAGCGTCGAGAGCAGTGCTGGGCATTCAGCGCAGCTCCCTGCACTCTAAAAACTGCTATCGTGGTTTAGTAAAAAGGGAGGGGGGTATATTTGTCTATTTTTGTATGGTTGTTACTGAGGTGATAGTGCATAGAGTCACCTGCTTTGACCTCTTTGAAAAACCCTGGAATAGGAATGATAATTAACATTTTCTATGCGTACAGTGTGCGTTGTGTTTTTTTTAAATTTTATTGTTGGTAGATCATTTTGACTTGGTCATTTTAAAAGTAGCTCGCAAGCCCAAAAAGTGTGGGCACCCCTGCTTTACACAGTAAGTGCTCCCTTGCATTAAGTTCTTTCCAGGCTTGCTCTCCCTTAGAATAAAAACATCAACATTGTACCTTAACACATACTGGGGGATGCACAAAACTTACCAATCATCTAGCGATTGATCGTATCAGATTCCCCAACCCAATGCACAAAACTGCCGTCTGAGTGCTTTTCCCCTTGATCACCTATTTTCCAATCCGATCCGATCCATGCAAATTAGTAAAACCCCATACAAAATAGCCAAGTGATTGATGCACTAACATTGCTTGGCTATTTAACATCGGGTTTTAGCAATCATAAACCTCAATTGCTCTAGACCTGTCGGTAACTGTGTTACCGACTGATCTGCCTGGTTTTTTTTTCAATGACACAGATATTTTGCATGTATTACACATGCAATATCTGTCCCATACAAAAAGTAAATGAAAAAAATCCCCAACGGCCCTCCCCAACAACCCCTGACAAATGCGGTGCTCCCCCCCAAAAAAAAAAAACCTAAAACAAACGTCAGGAGGGACGCCTAACTCCTGCCTGCCATGAAGGCACTCTCTCTCCCAACCCCCAAAAAAGGCAGGAGGGATGCCCACTCTCTCTTGCCACCGGAGGCCCCCCTGCCCTTCCAGGCCCCCTATCCCGTACCTCTTAAAAGCTGTGAGCAGCAGGTACTGAGAATACCGCCTACTCCTCTTCCCTCTGACTATGACACATGTGATGCATGGGGAGGGGCCTAAGGCCCCAATTGGCTCAGATGCATAGGCCCCTGAGGCGTCTGAGCCAATCAGGGTCTTCCTTAGGAAGGAGCCTAAGGATGTCTCTGATTGCCTCAGGTCCCTCTCAAGGGAGGAGCCTGTGGTATCTTAGCCAATCAAGGCCTTTGACCCCTCCCTGTGCATCACATGATGCACCGGGGAGGGGCCTAAGGCCCAGTGTCTTAGTCGAAGGAGCAGGAAATGTTCCCAGTACCTCCTGCACCCAACATTTAAGAGGTACAGGGCAGGGGAACCTGGATGGAGAAGGGGGCCTCTGGGGTCATGAGGGAGTGGCATCCCTCCTGCCTTTTTTTCGGGCGAAGAGGGAGTTTCTTCGTGGTAGGAAGAAGTGGGCAAGAGGGAGTGAGCATCGATTGCTGTTGGGGAATCGGCCAGCAGCGATCCAGTCGGTAATGACGACTGACTTTTGTGCATCTAGGCCACAGTTCAGTTGAAAACAGCATATATCAATAATTCAAAGTAATAAGATGCTTAAATGTTTTGTTTACCTTGCCCTTGTTTTCTGTAGAAGAGAATATTGTAGGTACAGCATTTTCTTTCAGAAGCTTGTTGTTGCATGCTCTTTTGAAGCAATCAGGTGTAAAGTGTTCTGAACAAATACTGCTATACTTTGATGGTTTGAAATTTTTTCTTCTTACCGCAGCCTCCCATTTCTCACAAAGACCAGGTCGTGTAAGAGGGAACCTAAAATTTGAACACATTTGCATATCTAATAGGTAAAATAAATAAATAAATAAATAAATGTTGCCCACCCCTGCTCTACATATTTAGTCTAAGTCTCTTTTCATATATTCGTCTTTGCACATAATTTTACTTATTTACCGTGGCCAAGAAAGCATGTCAATTAGCTTAAAGCACCACATGAATATATTTACAAACTTTCATATCCAATTTTGATTCTTTTCTCCTCATCCAAATGTTTATACCAGTGTCTCTAAATTATAAAATTGCAAAACTAACAAAAAATTACATTTGAGAGTTATTTAAAGTTCTTTAAGCTATGTATGTATTAATTGTAACAACAGTGAAACTAATCAATATGATGGATGTGCATGTAGACATGGTCGGTACCGATATTCCGCTATCAGGGAAATAGAGTTGTTCTCGAAGAGAAAAAATCCCACTGGTACTATTGGTCATGCAGCTGGTACCCAGTATTGACGTTACCTTCGGCATCATCAGTACCACATATCTTTCGATACCCTCGGTACCACATCGGTTTATCGGCATCATTGGAACATGTCCCCAACTCTAAGTTAAGAGAGCTTCTCTTGGAAAGCCTGCCCCGAGACCTAGGGCATGGATGCCGGTATCATTGGTGCCGCAGTTAGTGCCTTCCATTTTACCGGTGTGTTAAGGCACTCGTGCATGCGCAGTGCGGTCAGTTGCAAACTTCCTAAAGTTCTTCAAGCAAAAATGCTTTTGCAGATGTCCGCATCGAGGTTCCATGGTTGACATCACCCACATATGAGAATATGCTGCCTGCTTGTCCTGGGATAAACAGATATACAGGACACAAGCCGTGTAAAATCTTCCCAGTCCTGGATCCCAGTTCTTCAATTTATACCCTTCACTTTCTGATTAGTTTGTCCCACATTTTTTTTTAAATTTCTGTCACCATTTTGCTCTCAAACACCTCTCTAAGGAGAGCATTCCAGGCATTTACCACCCTTTTCCATGAAAAAGAATTTCCTAGGATTACTCTTAAATTTATCACCCTGCAATCTCAGTTCATGCCCTCTAGTTTTACCATTCACCCTTCTCTGGAAAAGATTTGGTTCTGTATTAATACCTTTTAAGTATTTAAACCAGGGGTACCCAAAAGGTCGATCGTGATCGATCAATAGATCGCAAGGGGAACGCGAGTCAATCGCTCTGCAATATTCACGTTGCCTTTGCATTCTCCCTGCTTCCCCAATGCCACAAAAGCCAGGCGCGTGCAGCTATTGCACAAGCGCCGGGCCCACAAGCCTCCTCCCCAACGTCAATTCTAACATCAGAGAGGAATTGTCTGTCGGTTTTTTCTTTTCCAACTTTTAAAGTTTGCTATTATTGATGGTTGTATTCTGTATTATTGCCTTTTGAGATTTGTTATGGGAAAGAAGTTTTTTACATGCTATGCCTATTGATGGTTACGGATGCTTGGGCAAGGAGCTATGCTGGAGATACAGGAGGAGTGCCAGCCAATAGGACCACCTGTTAATCAGTTTCTCTATCTCCGCCTGCTGGTAGATGTGTGCTATCTCATTGGTCTCTGGATTCATCTGCTGCTGTTGCTAAGGAAGAATGGTATAACAAAAACAGAAAATGAATGGTATACAAGCGGCCAACCAGTTAGAAATGGTCCGCTTAGAAACAGAGCGACCCATGCGATTAGGATCGAAAGAGAGGAACAGCTGGGGAGCAGAACGATGAGGAGCGGTGCGCTTCAAGTAGAAGGCCAGCGCACGCTTACAATCAAGAGAATGCAGAGCCACTTCTCCAAGAAGAACACAGGAAGAACAATGGATTGGTTGATATGAAACTCAGAAACAACCTTAGGCAAGAACTTAGGATGGGTACGGAGAACCACCTTATCATGATGGAAGACAGTGAAAGGTGGATCCGTAACCAAGGCTTGAAGCGCACAACCTTCCAAGAAACTTCAAGTGAGCCTTCGCAAACGGTTCGAATGGGGTTTCATCAATTGAGCAAGGACCACATTAAGATCCCAAACCACAGGAGGAGGTTTAAGGGGAGGATGAACGTGGAAAAGACCTTTCATGAACTGGGAGACCACAGGATGAACAGAGAGCGGTTTCCCGTAGATCAGCCGATGAAAAGCAGCAATGGCACTGAGGTGGACTCGAATTGACGTGGATTTGAGACCAGCGCCAGATAAGTGCAACAGATAATCCAGCACCGAAGACAAGGAGGCAGATTGCGGCTCCTGTCGCTGGGTAGCACACCAAGAAGAAAAGCGGGTCCACTTCTGATAACATTGGCGAGTGGACTCCTTCCGAGACGCCTCCAGAACATCCAGGACTAACTGAGAGAACTGAAAAGAGGCCATCAAGTCTCGAGGAACCAGGCTGTCAAGTGCAGAGACTGCAGGTTGGGATGGAGCAGAGATCCCTGACTCTGCATAAGCAGAAAAGGAAAAACAGGCAAAAGAGGTTCCCTGGCACTGAGTTGCAGCAGAAGGGAGAACCACGGCTGTCCGGGCCACCGAGGAGCTATCAGAACCTTGGTGGCATGAGTGGACTTAAGCAGGACGAGAGTCTTTAGAATCAGAGGGAAAGGAGGAGACATATACAGAAAGAGGTTCGTCCAATCCAGAAGAAAAGCATCCACCTCGAGCCTGAGAGGGGTGTAAACCCTGGAGCAGAAACGAGGCAACTTGTGATTGAAAGGGGACGCATACATATCGATATCCGGAGTCCCCCACCGGGCAAACACCTGACGCAGAGTCGAAGAGTGAAGAGATCATTCGTGAGGCTGCAGAAGGCGGCTCAACTGGTCAGCCAGGCAGTTCCGCTGGCTCTGAATGTAGACCGCACTGAGAAAGATGTTGCGGCGGATCGCCCAATCCCAGAGCCGCATTGCCTCCTGTCACAGGGAGAGGGACCCCGTGCCACCTTGTTTGTTGATATAATACATGGCGACCTGGTTGTCTGTGCGAACTAGCACCACAAAGTCGCGAAGCAGATGACGAAAGGCTTTCAAAGCGTTGAACACCGCCCGGAGCTCCAGCAAATTGATGTGACAAGACGGTCCGCACTGGACCACAGGCCCATGAGCCCCCCAAGCACAGGCAGTCGAGTCCGTCGTGAGAACCTTCTCCAGGGGAGGAGCATGAAACAGAAAACCTCTGGAAAGATTGGTAAAGAACATCCACCAACGGAGTGATTGCTGCAACAAAGGAGTAAGGACAATGCGTCGATACACCAGATCCCGGTTCTGGTTCCACTGGGACGCCAGAGTCCACTGAGGTATGCGGAGGTCAAGTCTGGCAAAAGGAGTCACGTGAACCATGGAAGCCTTATGGCCCAACAGGACCATCATGAGACGGGCCGGGACCGAGGGCAGGAGAGACACCTTCCAAAAAAGAAGGATAAGGGTCTCCCGACGAGGCCGAGGCAAGAAAGAGCGAAGATGAAGAGTGTCCAGCTCCGCCCCGATAAATTCGAGGGACTGGGACGGACATAGCCGGGACTTGGGAAAGTTCACCTTGAAGCCGAGACTTTGAAGGAGGGAAAAAGTCTGATTCGTCGCCACCAGAACCTCCTGCCGAGACAACGCTTTGATCAACCAGTCGTCAAGATGGGGAAACACCTGAAGCCCCTGCAGATGCAGGGCCACGGTGACCACCACCAGGCATTTCGTGAAAACCCTCAGGGAGGCTGCAAGGCCAAAGGGGAGAACACGATACTGAAGGTGGAGATTCCCCACCCGGAATCTCAGATACCGGCGAGAAGCCAGATGAATCGGGATGTGGATATAGGCCTCCTTGAGGTCCAATGAGCACAGCCAGTCCCCTTCGTCCATCAGGGGATACAACGTAGGAAGGGTGAGCATCCTGAACTTTTCTTTGACCAGAAACTTGTTCAGAGCCCGGAGGTCCAGTATCGGACGCTGGTCTCCCATCTTCTTGGGGACCAGAAAATACCGTGAACAAAACCCCATATTCAACTGCTCTGGAGGAACCTCCTCGACCACCCGGAGGCAGAGGAGGGCCTGAACATCCCGCAGAAGGGGAAGTTGCGCCCTGGAAGAAGGAAACTCTCTTGGCAGAAGGTCCGGGGGTACGCGACTGAAGTGCATGGAGTACCCCTCCCGGCCGATGGAAAGCACCCACATGTCTGTGGTAAGCTTCTCCCACTGAGGATAGAAATGATGGAGACAGCCCCCAATAGGAAGGGGGGAGGGCTCCAGGAGGAAGGGAGCCGGCAGGCTCAGATTGGAATTGTCAAAAAAAAATGGCCCAGGCTTTGCCGGAGCGGGCGGCTGGACCTTAGAAGGACGCTGCTGCTGCTGGGGCCGCCTCGGGGGCGGGCGAGAGAACCCAGGTGTAGATTTCTGCGGGTATTGCCAAGGAATCTTGTACGGTTGAGCCGGAGGAATCTTCAGCTTGAGCCTCACTAGGGAAGTGAAGGACCGCTCATGCTCTGAAAGGCGTTTAGTGGCGGCCTCGATGGAGTCATCAAACAGCTCATTCCCCACACACAGAAGATTTGCCAGACGATCCTGGTTAGAGTCCATGTCCACTATCCGGAGCGAGGCCAGGCGATGCTTGGCGACCGCAAAGGCCGTGCCCCTCGAGGACAACTCAAAGGCGTCGTAAGCCGCCTAAAACATATAGAGACAGAGTTGGGATAGAGTCTCCTGGAGGAGACGGAACTCCTGCCGACGAGGAGCAGACACGTCCGACTGGAAAGAGTGGAGGGCGTCCACACAGTATCTAAAGATAGGACGCGAAGGTAAAATTATAATTGAGAACTCGGTTTGCCATCATCGAGTTCTGCTAGAGACGGCGTCTGAACTTGTCCATCGTATGCCCTTCCCTGCCCAGAGGGGCAGCAGCGTAGACTTTGGAGGGATTAGACTTCTTTAATGAAGATTTCACTACCAGGGACTGATGGGAAAACTGCGCATTCTCAAATCCTTTGACTGGGACCGTCCGGTAACGGGACTCCATTTTGGAGGGAATGGCAGTTACAGCATAAGGAGTCTCCAGATTCCGGAAAAATGTCTGCTAGAGCACCTGATACAGAGGCAAATGGATTGCCTCATGGGGAGGATGAGGGAGCCCCATCTCCGACAAATACTCGGGATTCGGACTGGAGATCCAGCTTCAGAGCCTTGCCCATGTCCGAGACAAACCGGATAAAGGAGGAGGTTCGAGAAGAAGACTCATCCTCCATTGGCGAACTAGAGCGAAATCTAGTAGCAGCAGAGAAAGAGGGGGAGACCTCCTTCAAATAATAGGCAGAAGCCTCTGAGTCTCGAGAACGGGACACCGAGGACGTCCTACTGAACTGCCTCGGAGGTGTCAAGGAACGGCCTCGCTGAAGACAACTCGGGGAGGAACCTGGCGTCCGAGGCACCACCATCCGAAGTATCGGAGAAGCCGGTGGGAAAGAATTCCCCCACAGGTGTTTTTAACCAGGACTCAGAAACCCCTCGCCCCGAAGAAAGAGGTGGGGAAGGAGTCCGATGAGGCCTCACAACCAACGCCCAAGTCACCATGGACCCGGTGTGTTTCACGGTTGAGGACCAGCCTCGATGTGGCGGGGAAGACCTCTGCCACTTCGAAAGTACAAGGTGCGAGGAAAAGTCATAGTCCGGAGTCCCGCCCGGGACTCCCGGAGAGTCGCAGGCCTCGAATCAGGAGAAGAGGAACCACTCGAGGGCAAGCAGCGGGACTTGCGAGACATGACTCGAGGAACTTTGGAGGGAGGCCCAGGCTGGTCAGACTGGGACCGGGTCGAAGCCAGGTAACTGACCCAGAACCGAGGTAATCTGCAAAGTAAGGATAGCTTTAAGCATGTTCTTGAACATAGGCACCGAGACCAGTGAATGCTGGGGTTGAAGTGCAGCAGTGCGCTCCTTTGGGGGCGACCTCGAGGAAGAGTATTCCCTATGTGAGGAGGCATGCTTAGGACGATGTCTCGAAAAGGCCAACGAAGTAGCACTCGCATGAGACTCCGAGAGAGGCTTCTTTGCTGGCACACCTGCGGAAGGAAGAGGAGATTTACCCGAGGCCAGGGTGGCAGGAGGAGCCGAAGTCGGGGCCTTCGAGGTCGAGGACGACTTCACCGAGGTCTTCGAAGTCGAGGCCCCCACTGTCGGGGCCGAGGCTGAGGCTGTCCTCGCTGTCTCCATGGGACCAAAAAGTTGGAGGGTTTTGGCCACTCGCTGATGAAAAGCCCGCGGCTGAAGAATAGCACAACACGAGTAAGACTCAGCATGATATTCAGCCCCAAGACACTCCACACACCAACGAAGGGGGTCGGTGATGGAGATCACCCGGGCACACTTAGTGCAGTTCTTAAACTGTAGAGGCTGGGACATAAGAAAAAATACAGCCATGGCCCTGCGAGGCTGGGCGGCCTGACAAAAACCGGTAGCCCGGTCAAAAAAAAAGTACGGGATTTTTTTTTTTTTTTAACAAGACAAGACGCGCCGCACAGCGACTCACCCGAAAACAATAAAGCAAGCCGCAGTACAAAGAGGCACTCCGAATTCGCGCAGAGCAGGCTTCTGGCTCCACGGAAAACTTAGAACTGAGGCCACGCTGAGGAGATGCATGCCCTGAGTCGGGCGGGAGGGGCACTCACACATGCGCTGCACACTTGCAAGCTTGAAGATCTTCAAGCAAGTCTGCTTACGAGACCGTCCCCTAGGGGGCTCCGTAGATGACGTCACCCACATGTAGAAAATTTGCTGCCTGCTTGTCCTGGGATAATGCAGATTTCCACACTGCAAACGCTCTCCACTTCTGCAGTTATAGATACTTTTAAGAAACTAGAGTTGATAGACAATTTGGCTAGAGTTAAAAATCTGAGATTGGTTAATTTTCCTATTACTCATTTGATTTCACCTGAGATTCTCTTAAGAGAGTACATTAAAGAGACCTTAGGACTGCAGAATGTTGATACATTTTCCATATCTAATTGTTACTATATTCCCACACAAAAAGGTACCTATTGAGCAAGCTTTAGATCAGCTTGTATCTATTGAATGCAATCAAACAAATTTTCTTGAAGATTTGCAGGATGTGACAAACTAAAGATCTATCCTCTTAGTGACTTGCTAAAATGATGGTGCTAAAATGTTGATAATGAAGCTCTACTTTAAAAATAAGAAGGCAGTCTTTTGTGGTGCTGTTTTCATTTTTCCAGATATGGCCAAGGCAACACAACTCAGATGTAAAGCCTTTTTGGATTTGAAACCTAAGAGTTGTGGCCTTAGGTGCCATGTTCTACTTGAAATTTCCATGCAAAGTAAGGATTTTGTTTCTGGGATCCAACTCAATTAGAACAATTTCTTAAATTACATGAAGGGTTAAAATAGCCAATTTCTCTTTTTAAAGAAGAGTGACAGAAAAATTATTATGCCTTAAAAATTTTTGGATTTTGTATCCTAAATTTCCTATTAATTATATAATACAGAAATAAAAGTATCTTCTCTCATAAACCCCCTCTTTTACAAAACCGCAGCGCAATTTTAAGTATCGACCACAGCAGTAACGGCTCTGATGCTCTTAGAATTCCTATGAGCGTTAGAGCTACTACCACCATGGCAGGCACTAAAAACCACGCTATGGTTTTGTAAAGGGGGGAAATGGGTTAGATGGAAGTTTATGTATAAGATGGCTTTATCTTTGTTAAGTTTTTTTGAGAATTTCCATATCCTGAATTTTTATAAAGATTTATTCAATAAAGTGATTATTTTTTTTTTTAAAGGGAGTCTACTGAGAGTAGCTTTGGAGACAGAATCTCTAGCCCACACTCTGACTCAGAGCATTCTACAGGCAGAAATTGAATAAGCAGAAGCCTTTACTCATGATCCGAATAGTGTCAGAGAGAGAGCATCTGCCACATAATCCACCCCAGACATGAGGAGCTGAGGTACGGGCTCATTAACCTCCAGAATAGACTGGAAAGACAGGAACATGTCACAAAGGATGCCACCGAGGCTGCTTTGACCCCAAAGTCAAGGTCTCGAAAAGCCACTTGAGAACTACATCCACTCGGCGGAATTATTATTATAAGGAATTATTAAGTATGTATGAATTAGTTCTATTTACTCATTTATTTAGCAAGTGTTGTGTGATATTATGTACTGAGTTTCATGTATATCTTTGGACATTGTGTGAACAATAATTAGTTATTATTTACTGCTGGCTTATGAATTATATTTTTATATCTATAATAAAACTTTTTCATAAAGCCCTGATCTCTATTTTTGTATAAGTTGGCAAAGAGTATAGATCCCTGGGATAAAGTGTTTATGGTTTCCCTAGCAACTAAGAGACACGCAACTTGTTTATGTTACGCTAATTAGTATACTCATAAATCTACCTACACTCCCTCCCCTCCTTCCCATGCGGCAAGGCAAGTGGCACAATGATGCTCCTTCAGTGCACAATTTGCACAATCGTGGAATAAATTAGGGGTAAAAGAGCCTAAGGACTCCATTCCCACTATGTTTGAGGTAAAATGAGAAGTTTTGAAGCTGCAGGAGACTTTTGAAAAAAAAAAAAAATTGCTAAAATCCAATATAGCTACCGGCAGAATGTTGGTGCCAAAAAACACTCTAAAAATGGCAAAATAAAATGTAAAAACCGGTGAATTTAGGATTTTAGGGGTGGAAGAAAATATGGGAACAAGCACAAATCAACAAAATCTTGATTTTTCAGACAACTGCCCCCCAACCAAAAAAAACCCCTATTTACCTCCCAGGCAATGACAACCTTAGTCACGGTGACCTGTGCTGGCAATGTGCTACAGCCTGCTTCAGCCCTCAACAGTAGCTGGAAAGGGAGAAGAAATTGCTGCCTCATCAAGAACTTCTCCTCCAATGCTGATCTTCAGGCTGCCAGTTGGAAACAATGCCAGTCGGACACGATGTCTGACTGAGCTCTCTCCACCTCCCGCAGACCGACGGATACATAAAACCAGAAGAGGGAAGGCGAAAACACAGCCAGCATCCTACAAGACTAACTGCCTGCACTCAAACCCCTGCATAGAAATTGGTAAGCAATGCTAACCAGAGAAGGCCCCAAGCTCCAAAAACATTTCTACAGACTGGCTAACAGATAAACCAGTCTGCTTCTTCTCCACTCAGGCAGAGCCAAACCCTGGAATTGGGAAGCTCTGAGCACCGAAAACTGAAGAAAAAACTAGACTAAAATAAAGAAAAAGGCAAAAAAAAAGGCAGAGCAGAATACTCCTTTAGGCTCAAGTGCAGAAAGGAAAAAACTGTAGGTGGCAGTGTAGCTCTCTGTGAAGTAGGAGGGTTATAGAAAAAAAAAAAACAACCCCAGAATGGATTCCTTCTACAGAAGCTCGCAGCCACAGGGAGATTATAGTACTCACTTGTCCAGAATGACACACATATTACACTATATGAACTGACTGAAAGAATGGAAAACAAAATAATGTCCAAATAATAATATAATATGACAAGCTTGATGGAACACTTATAGTGTATATAATGTGATTGAAATCAAGGGAGAAAAAGACCTCAAAATACCCCTAAAGTGTGATCAATGAAGTCACAAATATTTTGGGGTTAGGTATCATCACCGGTCAAAAACCCTTGAATTTTTTAATATTTTTAAATTTTCATTAATGTTTATTAATTTTCATTGATTTTTAATTTATTCTTCTTTTATTTTAAATACCAATATGTATCAATTTAGAACATAAATGTTTCCTTCTAAGTAATTGAGCAATCAAGTGACCAGCAACTGTTGGTTCAATATCACAATAATCATTCTATTTGTATTTAGAAATAGTAAGCACTTATCTTTATTAAAGATAAGTGCTTACTATTTCTAAATACAAATAGAATGATTATTGTGATATTGAACCAACAGTTGCTGGTCACTTGATTGCTCAATTACTTAGAAGGAAACATTTATGTTCTAAATTGATACATATTGGTATTTAAAATTAAAGAAGAATAAATTAAAAATCAATGAAAATTAATAAACATTAATGAAAATTTAAAAATATTAAAAAATTCAAGGGTTTTTGACCGGTGATGATACCTAACCCCAAAATATTTGTGACTTCATTGATCACACTTTAGGGGTATTTTGAGGTCTTTTTCTCCCTTGATTTCAATCACATTATATACACTATAAGTGTTCCATCAAGCTTGTCACACATATTACACTAGAAATTCCTTTTTTACCTTTGTTGTCTGGAGATTTATTTTTCTAACAAGTTGGTTCAAGTTTCTCTGTTTACTGCTTTCCTGTCTTCTGCAAATTCTTCTTAAAGAAGTTGTTGTCCATTGGGACCTTCTATCGTGGTCCAGTATGTCTCTCTTCCCTCCCTCCCATTGTACCACATCCTCATTCCATTCTATCCTAGATCATTCTCCTTCTTTATCCCCTCCCCACACCTACAAAGCATTTCTCTCTCTCTCTTTCTCCTCCACCCACATGTGCAACATGTCTTCCTCTCTCTTTCACATCTACTCTTTCGCTCTCATTCTCTCACCTGCTGCAAAAGGTCTGTAACCCGTACATGACAAGATGTTTGGATAAACTACAGCAGAGCTTCTCAACACGCAGTAAACGAGCCACTTGTTGGGGGTATGCGACACTGTGTGGGTCTCCCGCCCCACTTCCTTCTTAACAGATGCTGCTGGGGATCCTATGCCCTTCTTCCTGCTCTCTAGCTGCATGCCTCCTTCCAGGCCGAAGCCGACCCGGAAGGCTTCCCTCCGATGTCAGAGCTGGCGTCGGAGAGAAGCCTCACGGGTCAGCTGGTGATCCCAATTACCTCCTTCCTACCTTCTGCATTTGTTGCAGGAACGTGGGCAGCAGCTCTTACACAATGCAGGTGGCTGACTGGAAGCCTTCTCTCTGATGTCATAGGGAAGGCTTGTGGGTCAGACACTTGAGGCATGTAAGAACCTCTGCCCGAGTCCCTGCAAACAAGTTTGGCTGAAGGCAGGAAGGAGCAGCCCAGCTGGACGACCCTGAAGCAAACAAGTAAGGGAGAGAGGGGACAAAGGGAGAAAGAAGGTGGGGAAGGAGCACATTGAGACATGGGAGGGGCATGAATTTGGGACAAAGGCTGGAAGGCAGGGGGGAGCATGAACTTGGGACATAGGAGGGAGGGAATAGAAAGGGAGAATTTTTGAGCATGAGTGTGAGTGAGGGAAAGAGATGTGCATATGGGGAAAGGAAGAAAAAAGAAAATTGTTGGGCATAGAGAGGATTGAGGTAGAGATGCATGGGGAAGAGAAGGATGAAAGGAAAAAATGTTGGATATGGTGGTGCAGAGGGACAGATTGAAGGGAATGCAAGGTGGAGGAATGTTGGACAAAATTATGTAGAGATGTGACATGAAGCTGGAGAGAGTGGGAAAATGGGCATGTATGGAGCAGGTGGGCAGTGCTGAAAAATGATGCACATGATCCGGGGGATATGAGAAGGAGAAATGTTGGACGTGGCAGTAGAGGGGGTACCCTGGAAAGATGTACCCTGGATCTCTCTTTCTTTCCCCAATCCCTTTGCAGTAAGGGAGGGAATGAGAGAAAGACAGATTGATAGTGAGAGAGAGAGAGAGAGAGAGGAAGACATGTTGCCAATAGGGGTGGAGGAAAGAGAAAGAAAAGTTGGACTCATGGAGAGATAGAGACAGATGATGGTTGGGGAAGGGAATGAGGTCTGGAGGAGAGGAAGCGTGCAAGAGGAAGAAAGAAAGACATATTGGATGCACAGTCAGAAGGAAATGCAACCAAAGACTCATGAAATCACCAGACAACAAAGGTAGGACAAATGATTTTATTTTCATTTAGTGATTGAAATGTGTCACTTTTGAGAATTTGTATTGGCTGTTTATATTTTGCACTATATTTGTCTATTTTTCTATAGTTGTTACTGAGGTGACATTGCATATTTTCAAGTAATCTGCCTTGACCTCTTTGAAAAAAAAACAAATATAAATGATAATTAACATTTTCTCTGCATACAGTGTGCTTTGTGGGTTTTTTTTAATTCTGTGGTTACTATTATATATTAATAAGATTATATTATAGGATTAGGTGACACATTGACGAAATGGGTTGGGAGCTGGCTTGGAGGTAGGCTCCAAAGGGTGGTGGTGAACGGCACCCCCTCCGAAATGACGGAGGTGATTAGTGGAGTACCACAGGGCTCAGTCTTGGGCCCAATCCTATTCAACATCTTTATAAGAGACTTGGCAGAAGGGCTTCGAGGTAAAATAACATTATTCGCCGATGACGCCAAACTGAGTAATGTAGTGGGCAAATGCACAACAGACAAAGATTCAGTGCCCGACAACATGATGCACGACCTACTCCTACTGGAGCGATGGTCTAGGACATGGCAACTCAACTTCAATGCCAAAAAATGCAAAGTTATGCACCTGGGCAGCCAGAATCCATGCAAGTCTTATACCCTTAATGGCGAGATCCTAGCAAAAACGGTAGCAGAACGAGACTTGGGGGTAATCGTCAGTGAGGACATGAAGTCTGCCAATCAAGTGGAGCAGGCTTCGTCCAAGGCAAGACAAATCATGGGCTGCATACGAAGGGGTTTCGTCAGTCGTAAGGCGGAAGTCATTATGCCATTGTATAGATCCATGGTGAGGCCCCACCTAGAATACTGTGTGTAATTCTGGAGGCCGCATTATCGCAAGGATGTGCTGAGACTGGAGTCGGTGCAAAGAATGGCCACCCGGATGGTCTCGGGACTCAAGGATCTACCATACGAAAAACGGCTTGACAAATTACAGCTATACTCGCTCGAAGAGCGCAGAGAGAGGGGGGACATGATCGAGACGTTCAAGTATCTTACGGGCCGCATCGAGGCGGAGGAAGATATCTTCTTTTTCAAGGGTCCCACGACAACAAGAGGGCATCCGTTGAAAATCAGGGGCGGGAAACTACGAGGTGACACCAGGAAATTCTTTTTCACTGAAAGAGTGGTTGATCGCTGGAATAGTCTTCCATTACAGGTGATTGAGGCCAGCAGCGTGCCTGATTTTAAGGCCAAATGGGATCGGCACATGGGATCTATTCACAGGGCAAAGGTAGGGGAGGGACATTAAGGTGGGCAGACTAGATGGGCCGTGGGCCCTTATCTGCCATCTATTTCTATGTTTCTATGTTTCTATATTGTGTATATGAAAAATAAATGGAAGAAATTACATTACAATTACTATTATTACCGTGTTCCCCCTAAAATAAGACCTAGCATCATTTTCGGGGTAGGGCTTAATATAAGCCCTACCCCAAATATAAGCCCTAGTCCCGGGATTCGCCAGCAACTCTTCAACCTGCCCCCCCCCCCCGCCACCACCGTGCAGCCGAACCCCTGCTGACCCTCAATCCTTCCCTTCCGCCGACCGCGAGCGAGCCCTACCTTAATCCAGCAGCACTCTAAACAGGCCGCTTGGCCTTGTCCATAGGGGGGTTTCATTCTGCCGTGTTACTGATATCCCCTGACAGACAAGGTCAAACAGCCTGTTTAGAGTGCTGCCGGCCCAACGCTGCTGGATGAAGGTAGGGCTCGCTTGTGGTCAGCAGGAAGGGAAGGATGGAGGGTCAGTAGGGGTTCGGCTGTGCGGTGGAGACAGGGGGTGCTCAAGGATTCTGCTGCACAAGGAATGGGAGGAAAGATGCTGCACATGTGTGGGAGAGAAAAGAAAGAGGAAGAATTAGGGTGAAGGAGAGGAAGGGAGAGATGATTACATTACATTAGTGATTTCTATTCCGCCATTACCTTGCAGTTCAAGGCGGATTACATCCAAACTAAAACAAGAATTACGGTACATTTCAACTTTGAAGTAAGAGATTAAACGATGAGATAAAATTTTAAGGGAGAATTATGGGTTTTAGATAATGTTTGGTAACAAGAAAAATTAGAGAATACTAAGGGTTTATAGAGCAGTGTTCTTCCCAGGGCCTTACAGCCGGGCGCTGCACCCGGCTGATTTAGATGACCGCCCAGCTAATCCTGCTGCTGCCGCCGATGCTCCTTCCCGGGCTGACTCGCCGCCGAAAATTTTGTTTGAAGCCTGCCTTTTTTTTTTTTTTTTGCCAGCATGCTTTTACTTGCTTTGGGCCTTCCTTGTTGCCGGATCCTGCCTACTTTCTGTTTCCGTGAAGGCAGGACCCGGCAGCGAGAAAGGCCCGAAGCAAGTATGAGCAGCAAGTTGTAAGCTTCCCTCCAGGGCTCTATCGTGTGCGTGCCGGCTTCCCTTCTCTTCCACCCCCCCTCCCCCCCCGGGACGCTACTTCTGGTTTCGGAGGGGAGAGAAGGGAAGCCAGCACGCACATGATAGAGCCCCGGAGGGAAGCTTACAACTTGCTGCTTTTACTTGCTTCAGACCTTCCTCGCTGCCGGGTCCTGCCTTCGCGGAAACAGAAAGTAGGCAGGATCCGGCAACGAGGAAGGCCCAAAGCAAGTAAAAGCAGCAAGTGTAGTGGTATACCATTTGAGAAAAACAAACGCACGGACATCGGACCCGATTCTGCTTGCTCTTTTAAAGCTCCGATCTAAGCAATCTTGATGTCTATTGTGGAAGATAAAGTGGTCAGCCAGGAAGAATAAAATCAAGAAAGTTCAAGTTTAGTCAAGCTGTGATTTGAACTTTATAGGCATTTGTTTTTCATCCTTTAACTGGCAGGCAGAAGGATGCTCCATTTATTAATCTTGCAAAGTCTGATACTGGAAAAGCTAGAAGTACATCAGGATTTAAGGAGCTTGGGGTGTGCAAATCCACTTAATGCAGAAATTACAGTAAAACGAAATCACTTTTCTATTTCACTGCAGATCTATGAGCTGCACTTACCTATAGTCAAATGATGGATAGGAATATGTTTATTTCATTTAAGTTAAGGGAAAACAATATTTTTTCTGAGTATCCTTTAAATAATGGTTCACAAATTAATTCAGCCTGTTTTAAGGCTGGGTTTTGTTTTTCACATTATTGCTTCTGTTTATATAATCCTTAAAAAAAATAAGGGGCAATTCTCCAAGTGGGTTCTTCCTCGTAGGCACCCTAAGACTGTACAGGGAACGCCTATTCAATAGCAGTGAATGGGCTCCCAGGTTCCATTACAGAATGATAGCATATAGCCTTAGATTCAGGCGCCTTACAGTTAAAGCAGCCATAGAGCTGACGTAACTAAGCATGTCCACTTGTGGGAGAAATGATTTTATTTTCAGTTTAGTGATCAAAATGTGTCTGTTTTGAGAATTTATATCTGCTGTCTATATTTTGCACTATGGACCCCTTTTACTAAATCACAATAGCGGTTTTTAGCACAGGGAGCCTATGAGCATCGAGAGCAGCGCAGGGCATTCAGCGCATCTCCCTGCGCTAAAAACCGCTATTGCGATTTAGTAAAAAGGGAGGGGGTATATTTGTCTATTTTTGTATAGTTGTTCCTGATGTGACATTGCATAAAATCATCTGCCTTGACCTCTTTGAAAACCTGCGGAATATATATGATAATTAACATTTTCTCTGCATACAGTGTGCTTTGTGGGTTTTTTTTTAAAATTTTATTGTTGGTAGATCATTTTGACTTGGTCATTTTAAAAGTAGCTCGCAAGCCCAAAAAGTGTGGGCACCCTTGCTGTAGAGCCATTTCTTGCATGACTGGATCAGCTATATTTATCTTTTTTTTTTTAGTTGTTTAAATTCATGCAGAAATAAATGGCTAGATTGAACGTAATGACTTCATTAACGCCTTTCCCTTTTTTTAACCTCTATACCATTTGAAAGAGGGCAAAAACTTCTTAAATTTAGTAAAAATATTCTGGCACAAGTGTCAAACCTTAAAAAAGGAAGTCATATTGAGCATTGGTAAATAATAATAATAATTAACTAATAAAAATAATACACATTTAGGGCTCCTTTTACTAAGTTACAATAGTGGTTTTAGCGTGCGCTTAGTGCGCAGAGAATTGCCACATGCGTTAGATGCTAACGCCAGCATTGAGCTGGCATTAGTTTTCCCACATACCACAGGGGTTTGCGCGTGCTAAAAATGCTAGTGCGCCTTAGTAAAAGAGGGGGGTTAATTTTCCCCACCACCAAATTTCCCCATCCCGCCCGGCTACTTTTTCATGCCACCCGGCTGGAAAAAATTTCTGGGGAGAACACTGTAGAATGTTGGGTTAGGATTATTGTGCTGGATAGGTTTAACATGTTCAGTGTTCTCCCAAGAAATTTTTTCCAGCCGGGTGGGACGGGGCGGGGAAATTTAGTAATGGGGAAAATTAAATGTATACTATTTTTATTAGTTAATTATTATTATTTTCCAATGCTCGATATGACTTCCTTTTTTAAGATTTGACACTTGTGCCAGAATATTTTTACTAAATTTAAGAAGTATCCAATTCTAGAAGTGAATAATTAGATATTCACCCTCTTTCAAATAGTATAGAGCAGGGGTGCCCAATAGGTCGATCGTGATCGACCAGTAGCTTGCCAAGGCAAAGTGAGTCGATCATCCAGGACTCCCTTTGCCTTGGCACTCTATCGGGCCGATCAATCTTCCTCTCCCCGACGTCAATTCTACCGTCGGAGAGGAAGTTTGGGCCAGCCAATCGCTGCCTGGCTGGGCGGAACTTCCTCTCCGACGGCAGAATTGACGTCGGGGAGAGGAAGATTGATTGGCCCGAAACAGAGAGAGCATGGGGCAGCGTCGGCGTCGGCTTTGGGGCCTGTTATCCATTGGTGGCGTTTGGGTCCTGTTCCCCGATGGCAGCGGCAGTGGCTTGGGGAAGGGCAGGGAGAAAGAAAGAAAGGGGCGCAGGCAGGGAGACAGAAGGAAAGAAGAGAAACAGGAAAAAAAGAAAGGGGGCATGAAGAGAGAAAGAAAGGGCAGGGAGAGAGGAAGAAAAAGTTGGGGGAGGGAATGAGGTTTGGAGGAGAGGAAGCATACAGGCTGAAAGAAAGATTGGCTGCACAGTTAGAAGAAGAAAGTGCAACCAGAGACTCATGAAATCACCAAACAAGGTAGGAAAAATGATTTTATTTTAAATTTAGTGATCAAAATTTGTCTGAATTTATATCTGCTGTCTATATTTTACAATATGGTCCCCTTTTACTAAACCGCAATAGTGGTTTTTAGCGCAGGGAGCCAAGCACTAAAAAATGCTATTGTGGTTTAGTAAAAAGGGAGGGGGAGGGTATTTGTCTATTTTTGTATGGTTGTTACTGAGGTGACAGTGCATAGTCATCTGCTTTGACCTCTTTGAAAAAACCCTGGAATAGGAATGATAATTAACAATTCTATGCGTACAGTGTGCGTTGTGTTTTTTAAAAATTTTATTGTTGGTAGATCATTTTGACTTGGTCATTTTAAAAGTATCTCGCGAGTCAAAAAAGTGTGGGCACCCCTGGTATAGAGGTTTAAAAAAGGGAAATGCATTAATGAAGTCATTAGGTTCAATCTAACCATTTATTTCTGCATGAATTTAAACAACAACAACAAAAAAAGATAAATATAGCTCATCCAGTCATACAAGAAATGGCTGTACAACACCTCTAATAATGTTTTGATCACTAGTTTCCTTCCTGAGGTCTCACTGAGGATATGAAATAGATGATATCCCCACTTCCAGACCTCTTCCACATAATTTATGGAGAGGTGTTACTGAGCCTTGAAGGGCACCTGTGTGATTGATCTTTAGCTGCTTCTTTTTTATTTTGCTATAGTGCAAAGTAAGAGCTAGGGCAAAACAGTATAGGTAAAGATGCAGGTAATAATTAGCAATGTATTAAAAATATTTTATTTTTATCTGCCTATAATGTCATTTGAACGCTGCTTGATGATAATACAACTTTAATTTAATTCTTTATAATGTGTGTGTCTGTGTGTTGGGGGGGACAACACCTACGTCAACAATAAAGTTAGAATAGGGTCATTAAATCCAGTGGTGTACCTAGTATATGACAGCCAGTGCTAATCATTTTTTTTAACAACCCCCTCCTCTATATAAAAAAATATATTTTTAGTAATAATCCATGAGTCACACAATAAGGGTGCATCTAGGAAAAGGCAGCATCTTAAACACTGCAGTGAGCACTAGAACACCAACACACGCATTGTAAAATTAAACAAACCAGATCCTACACAGTCAATTGATCCTGTAGTCAATGCTAACAGAAAGCCATGTCCTTTTCATACATACAGAACACAGATACACCCTCGCCCAATATGGAATAATCACAAACTAAAAATAGAAATATGTAGACAAAAGTTAAACTGAACCAAGAAACCAGACTCTGCATACAATGCAACACCACAGAAACAGTGACACATGTCCCCTAATACTGTGCAAAATATAAAGACAGTAGATGTAAATTTGAAAATATCTTCTACATAACAGTCACCACTTTACAAATTAACAAATAGAAATAAAATAATGAGAAATATGAAAATACCATTTTATTGGACTAATCCATTTTTCAATTAGCTTTCAGAGGCCAAATCTTTCTTCAAGACAGTACAGTATACAGCTGTTATGGTATCCTGTCCTGACCTGAGGAAAGGGGTTTATTCCCCCCCCAAATTGCCTTATTTCCATTTCCTATTGATAAATTTTAATCAATACAGTTACAATACTACTTGATTCTACGTAAAGCAACAAAAATATTTTTTTTCTACCTTTTGTCATTTCTGCTTTAGTCATCTTCTCTTCACTCTCTTCTTTCTATTCAGCATTTGTCCTCGCTCCCTTCCATGCAACATCTGTCCTCTCTCTTTGCCCCTTCCACCCAGCCTCTACCGTCTCTCTACCCCTTTCATCTACTGTCCACCATATCTCTGCCCCTTGCATCCACTATCCACCCTTTCTGCCTTTTCCATCCAGTGTCTGCCCTCTCTGTTCCATATGGTATCTTCCCTTTTTATATGTCCCTTCAATAAACTCTATATCCTGTGCCCTTTCTCTCCTTTGTACATGATTTATTTCAGCTTCAACCCCTCTCCATTTTTTGTCTCCATGTTGTGCAGGGCTGGACTAAGGCAAGTTGTAAGCTTCCTTCCATCGCTGACTTATCTTCCATAAGTCAGCAACGGAGGGAAGCTTACAACTCGCTGCTCTTGCTTGCTTTGGGCCTTCCTCGTTGCCGGGTCCTGCTTTCACGGAAACAGAAAGTAGGCAGGACCCGACAGCGAGGAAAGCCCGAAGCAAGCAAGAGCAAGTTGTAAGCTGACCTGTCTCCTATAGCGACAGCAGGATTGCAATCGAGATTACAGCCGGTGCTCATCTAAATTAGGTGGGCGGAGCACCCGGCTGAAAGGCCCTGGGGAGAACACTGCACAGGAATATCAAAAGAATTTTCCACATTTAGTGGATTAAAAGAAACCAATGGTTTAGAAAAAGAATACCGGATTTTTAAAACTTTATCCTTAAAAAAGAGGCTAGTTCTTCAGATTATTTGGATAGTTTGTTTGATCAGGTAATGTAGTTTATAGATTTCCATAGAGAAAAAAAGAGCCTTACTTTGATCTTTAGCTGTATTAATTTTGTTCCCATAGTATATCTTTCTGGCTTTGGTAATCTCAAGAGTATATTTCTTTATCTTCTTCCCCCAATTTATCTTATCTACCTCAGAATTGCTTTTCTTCCACTTTCTGCACTTCTGCTTAAGTTAACAATGGTATTGGGAGTACCAAGGTGCTTAATGTTTATAAGAGATCTCCTTCATTTTTAAAGGTGCAAGAGATTCATATATTAATTCAGATTTCTCTAGCCAAATATCTAAGGATTTGTCTACATTAAATTCTAAAGGAGAATCAGGTAAATTTTGTTCTATTTTTTGCCAAAAAATATCAGAATTAATCTTACTATGAATCTTGTTTTCTTCAGAGATTCCTTAGGAATCTTGGACATAAAAATAGGGGTTCTGAAATCTCCCAGAAAGTGGTCTTTCCATGGATATTTAGACCATTCTATTTCTGAGATAGCTGATCTCAACGGATCAGTATTTGTATAGCAAATGACATCTAGTGCATGGCCAAGAGTATGAGTAGTAGCAGGTAGGAAATTTAAGTGAATTTAAAAAGGTTTTAAACTCAGTTGCGTTCTTATTATTCTCAGTTTCAAGATATAGATTAAGATCTCCAACTAATAGTAGTCTAGGAAATTTTAATGAGGCAGCTAAAATAGTCTCTAAAAGAAGATCTACAGATTTGTTCCAAGGACCAGGAGGGCGATAGAATAATATTAATGCCAAAGGGTGAGTTTTCAATTCATCAGTAATGGATAATATCATATATTCTAAATTAGGGTTGTTTCCTTTCTCCTTTAAGCTAATATCTAAGAATGAGCAGAAAATAATTGCCAGGCCACCTCCTCGTTTTTCAGGCCTTGATGTAAACAATCCTTTAAAACCAGGAGGAAGTACTGTTACTATTGGGTAATAATGTCCCCTTCAGGTAACCAGGTTTCAGTGATAAACAAACAGCCTAAATCACTGCTTTCAATGCATATTCATTGGGGAAATCCTGAAAACCCGATTGGATTCCAGCCCTCGAGGACCGGAGTTGCCCACCCCTGCCACAGACACTACTAGACTCTGCATTAGCAAAATTTCAAATGACACCAGCTCATTTATTGCCAGTGTCTTAGAGTCTGATACTAATCCTGAACATGTCCCTACCTTTCAAGCATCCAGCTTTCAACCTGGACAATATTTAGCTTACATATATGGATTGGTCATGTATGTGAAATTTCAATAGAAGAATATGACATCCTGGTAAATTTTTTGCATCCACAAGGTCCTGCATGTTCATTTGACTTGCCTCCCCGCAGAGACATATGCTGGATCCCTGAACAGCATATTATTGCAGGCCTTAATGCACCTATGACCACATCATCAGGCAAACAGTACACTTATCCACAAGCTATTTTGGCAAACATTGACCAGACTTCCAAAACCGTGTGCAAGAAACTGAGTTAAAAGTTGAATTTATGCGATTTCCTGATCTTTGTCACTATGTATGCGCACTTTAAATAAGTGTGGTTTTTGCACTTTTCTTTTTTGTCTTTAATAAAGCTTAGAAATTTATAGGGTATTATCTGACTATTGGGAATGTCTTTCAGACAAAGGATCAATCACTGATAAATATGTGGTCTCAGTATATAATACACTTGTCATGATCTTCACAACCAGTGGCAGTGGGTATATAAAAATGAATGGATACAGGGAAGAGGATCATAAAACAGTAACAATCTGAACTTAACTGTGAAACTTCATGTACCTTGTTCATTTGCATATGTGATTTGTGTTAAACGTGCCTCTTTTCAATATTAAACATTCGTGCACATATACAACTAATGCTTATCTTTGAAGCTTTAATTCTCACTAAAGAAAGGGCAGGTCCAAGATGAAACAGGATAGCTTCTGTAGCAAAAAACATGCTCTTTCAAATGATATTAAA
Organism: Geotrypetes seraphini; assembly: GCF_902459505.1. NCBI lineage: Eukaryota > Metazoa > Chordata > Amphibia > Gymnophiona > Dermophiidae > Geotrypetes > Geotrypetes seraphini. The sequence continues at coordinate 385,309,603 of NC_047084.1, read as the reverse complement.
AAACAAAACAAAAAAAACTACACATTAGAGATATTTGAATCTGAAAAACAGTGAAAATTTGCATAAATGTTATCATAAAGCCATATTTTTTGAATGGTCGTATATTCAGCTTCACTTGACTGTAAAAGCTCATATTGCAAATCTTGGAAGTACCTCATGGTACATGTCTGCTGGTAAAGTTGTACCCTCAGCTGACTTACCTACCAGCAGCAGTATGGAGCCAAACTTTGCCAAAAATTTTTGTTCGTGGATCTTTTTGCCTACTTTGCTGGCCTGTAGAAATGAAAGCCCCAATGAAACTTGCCCCAAGGTTGTACTAAACTGCAAAATTTCAGACTCCTAGGTAGTTTCCTTCTGCCGCAGTGCTTAAGCAAAGTGGGCGTTTTAGGTCACACGAGGCATGGGAGTGGATTGATTGCTTTTATTCAACCACCCCTAGCTCCTGATCAAATTGAGATAGATCCCAAAAATTTTGCAGAGTTTCATTTGAGACCCTACACAACGCCCCTGTAAAATTTGGTTGGATTTCAAGGGGGGGTTTGAGCGTGGGCTCCTGGTCCACTTGACATGGAATGACCCATAAGTCAAACGGTGGAGTCAACTTCCCAGATTTTTTTGAAATACCATCAAGCTTTTATAATGCGACAAGGTTCCTTGTGGATTCTTCACAAAAATATATCTGATCCACCTCTATGGTTGCAACTGGAAAAAACTATATATGGTATCAATAATATGGTCATTGCAAGATCTATTTAATAACAGCTGGCTATCTTTTGAAGAGGTTTGTTATAAGTTCTGCTTACTAGCCAATCAATATCACAACTGGCTCCAACTGAAACACTGTGTTACTGCTTCAATCTCAGACTCTGTAGAGTTGAATTCCACACCTGATCTCCTTCAACAAATAAATACGATAGCTCCACTTAAAGGTGCAGCTTCCAAATGGTACGTATTATTGAGACTAACCTCTTCTGTATCCATTTCACAACTGATGAGTGAATGGCACTTGGACATAGATATTATTGCTGATGATGAGCTTTGGCAAAAAGTGTGGACCAAGATATTTAAATCTACTCGATTTGCGTCAGTCCTCCAATCAACATACTTCCTATTGCATAGATCTCATTGGACTCCAGAAAAACTCACCAAATTATTAAATAAAGGCTCCAATCTGTGCTGGTCATGTGAAAAATTTGTAGGCACACTGCCTCACATGTTACTTCATTGCCCACATCTTAAGATATATTGGGACAAAGTTTGGAATACTATATCCACCATCATAAACATTCACGAACCTCCTCCCTCTTTGGTCATTCTAGCCCTCTAAATTTTTCTCCTCATTTTGCCTCTTCCCTCCACTGGAGTTCCTTTCTACTCTAATTCTTGTTAACCGTGTCGAGCTTTACGAATGTAGTGATGATGCGGTATACAAACTTAAGGTTTAGATTAGATTAGAATATGAGCTAACACAATCTATGTCCGAACCTAATGCTCGCCTGCTTAACATCTTATTGTTCTTGGCTATAAAGAATATTTTGCATTGCTGGAAAAATCTATCCAAAGTTGAATTTATTGTATGGTGGAATACTGTCTGCTTATCTACTAAATACGAAAGCGTAATTGCCGAAAAACACCATTCTATTAATTCATTATACAGAATATGGGGTCCTGTCCAATCTTATTGTGATTTGGATCGTTGACATACAGTGCTTCAGTGTAAACCTTCATATTATTGTAATTTATATTGCTTAGTGATGCTCATTGAAAAATGCCCATTTTTTTACTGAAATTACATGTACTGGTTTCCCTATATACATTTCACAGGAGACACTAATTATACTGTCTTACAATCAACCCTTCCCTACAGAATATCATCAATGATTGGTACAATTAGATTGTTTCTTGAGTTATTTAACTTCTGTATATTTGTATATTTATTGTGATTATTGTACATTTTTAATGATTAAGGATTATAGTTAATTTTGTATATCTATTTTGAAAATCAATAAAATACATATTAAAAAAATAAACTTGCTAGAAACCTCACTAAAAACAGTTTTGATAATCCGCTGCTAAAACGCGTGCAGGCTAAACCGTTGGAAAACAGTTCAGCGACGGCGTTAAAGTTTTGAGACTCTGAACCCAGTTCCCCACTTAAAAGGTTAGGTTTCTCCCCCACTAAACACTGGTGTAACGTGTCTGCTGTTTTCTCGTTGGTTGGTTGTTTTTTAACCACCCCTCATCTCCCAAATGCTAGCTTAGCAACCTGTTTTTCCCCATCCTATAGGACAATATTTAAGAAGTTAAAAAAAAAACCCAACATGCAAAAATTATCCCTAACGTTGATTTGGATACACTTAGATTATCAGAAGAAGGTACAAAATACGTAACTTAAAGTTACAAATACCCCCCCCCCCCCCTCCCATCTCATATTCTATCTGTAAAGAACTTACTTGTGGAAGGAGACGGGTTTACCCTTATCATATCGATTTTTACAACCATAGACCGAGCAGGACTGCACCATAATCCTATACCATAAGCGACGGAAGGGGATGAGCCACCCGGGCCCTAGCTTGACCAACTTTTCTGTCGCTCTCAACTGGCTGTCCCAAAAATTTTTAAAGAGTTTTTATTTGGACTTCGGCCCCGAGTGCGAACGACGAATAGTACCAAATCAGCGCGAAGATACAGCAACGTTACCTAGTGAGCGTTTTCTCACCAACTCTCTATTACAGATTTTCTCGCTATAGCTAAAAGGAACCACAGGTTTCAGATCTCTCCCTGCTTTTACATACGACTACCGGACGAGGTGGGGGGGGGGGGGGAAGAAACCCCACGCAAATCTCTTTTGCGCATGCGCGTCCACACAACCCGGAAATATCACGGTCTGCAAAAAAAAAAAAAAAAACCAACAACAACCGCCACTACTTCCGGAGTCATTGCTATTGTGCAAGCGTATTAAGGTAGTAGCTATGTTGGAGCATAATTAGGTTTTCTGTTGGGAAGAAAGGTGGTCCGTGTTATTCGGGGGGGGGGGGGGGGAGACGAAGTGGGCGTTGTTATTAAGGAAGTAGAAGACTGACTGAAGAGGGGAGAGCTACTGTTCTTTAACCCTTGGCCTTTGCCTGCGTCTCCATAGGTTAGCGGTGCAGTTTATTATGGCTGTGCTGAAGGTTTGCCAAAGTGATTCTTTGTTACTGTAGCGTTCAGGTTCAATTTATTTTTGTTATACCACAATATAATAAAAATGATCAAAGCGGTTTAGAAAATTTTTTTTAAAAAATAGGGTCGGATTTTTAGCTCATAAAACAAATATGGAAAACTAGGAAACATAAAACGAGAGAGACAAACAAAAGGAAAGCCTAAAGGAAGTGTGCATACAATCTTCATAAGGTAGAAGGAAGGGGAGAGGGAACAAGAGGCGTTAGAGCACAGACATCATAGGATTCCAGTTTTCAGAAGTGAAGAAAGAAATGCATACTGGAGGATAGCGGATGTCATGTTTTTTTACACCACTCTGCCTGTTTTCTCTTTAGCAGAGCTTGGGGACCTTAAGTCTGTAATTGACAGATGATTCTATCATTCTCGCAAACTCCACTTTTTATTTAAATAAGAACATAAGAATAGCCTTACTGGGTCAGACCAATGGTCCATCAAGCCCAGTAGCCCATTCTCACGGTGGCCAATCCAGGTCACTAGTACCTGGCCAAAACCCAAGGTGTAGCAATATTCCATGCTACTGATCCAGTCCAGACAGACCAGCAAATGGAGGTAGAGAATGCTGAGTTTCAGGGACATCATCATCAGTATTATTATTAGTATAAAGCAGTGATTCTCAGTCTCAGTATTTCAGTTGGAGCACACCAGACTGATGATGTTCGCATACATAGTAGTATTCTTCCCAGAAATTTTTTCCAGCTTTGTGGCATGAAAAAGTAGCTGGGGGGTTGGGGAAATTTGGTGGTGGGGAAAATTAAATGTACACTATTTTTATTATTTTATTATTATTAATTATTTTCCAATGCTTAATATGACTTCCTTTTTTAAGGTTTGACACTTAGACAGTGTTCCAGTAGCATTTAAGCCACCCTTGAAAAAAAATAATGCAGATCCTCATTCCAATAACTACTGGCCAGTATCAAACCTTCCATTTCTTTCAAAACTACAGTACTTGAGAGAGTGGTATTCAAACAACTTCAAACTCATGTTCAATTAGTTAATGCTTTGCATCCCTGGCAATCTGCTTTTTGTTTAAGACATAGCACAGAGACAGTAGTTCCTGCCTTAGGGCTCCTTATACAAAGTTGCGATAGCAATTCTGGTACAGCAAATGCACTGAAGCCCATGGGAATTGAATGGACTCTGGTGCATTTGCCATGGAAGAATCGCTACTGTGGTTTTGTAAAAGGGGTCCTTACTGAGTGAACTCCATAGTCACCTAGACCAGTGTTTCTCAACTTCTTCAAGCCAAGTACCACCAAAGTCTAACAAATACCAATTGAGTGCCCCAGCCCTAACTCCGCCCTTGAGCCCAACCCCATTATAATAGTACTATAATAGTACAAAGCACACTGTATGCAGAGAAAATGTTAATTATCATTTATATTTGTTTTATTTTTCAAAGAGGTCAAGACAAATGACTAAAATACACAATGTCACCTCAGTAACAACTATAGAAAAACAGACAAATATAGTGCAAAATATAGACAGCAGATTATAAATTCTCAAAACTGACACATTTCGATCACTAAATTGAAAATAAAAATCATTTGTCCTACCTTTGTTGTCTGGTGATTTAATTAGTTTCTGGTTGGACTTCTTTCTGACTGTGCATCCAACATTTCTTTCTTTCTGCCTCCTGCATGCTTCCTCTCCTCCAGACCTCATTCCCTTCCCCAACTAACATCTCTCTCTGTCCCCTCCAAGAGTCCAACTTTTCTTCCTCTCTCTTACACCCCTATTGGCAACATGTCTCCCTCTCTTCCTCCTCTGTTATGATCTTGCATCTCTCTGTTCTTCCTCAGGGTCTCTCCCCCTCCTGTCTTTCCCCTTTGGTTCAGGTCTCTCTCTCTCTGTCTTTCCTCTGCTTACAACCCCCCCCCCCAAAAAAAAAAACAACACACACACACAAGTCCAGTATTTGTTCTTTCTTCCAGGTCTTTTTCTGCCTCTCTCTCTCCTTCCTTCATCCCTCCTTGGTCCAGAATCTTTCCACCTCTCTTCTGTCTCTTTCTGTCTCTCTTCCCTCTATACACTCCAAAGTCCAACATCTGCCCCCCCCCCTCTTCTGCCTCCCCTTTCTTTCAGGTTTCTCCCTCTCTCTATTTTCCTTTTGCTAACATTTGGAGTCCTCCCATCTTTGTTCCAGATCTTTCTGTCTCTCTCACTCTCTTTGTCTTCCCCCTCCCCAGGACCTGGCATCCCTCTCTTCTCAGTTCAGGGTATTTCCCCTCTCTGCAATCTCCCTTTATACCCCCTCTAGTCCAGCATCTGCCCTGTCTTCCCCCTCCCTTTTGGTTCAAGTCTGCTTTCCCACCCCTCCTCAAGGTCCTTTTCTGTCATCCTCCTCCCCAGTGTCTCTATGGCAACCCCATCCCGCTGGGGTACTCGCGATGGGCGGGGCCTTACCTCTGCTGCTTCCCACTCCCAGCGAGAGACGTCGTCTTCCACACTGTGCCCACCGCTTGTCGAGGACCAACCGGCGGGAGCCATACATACCCGAAAGCGGGGCCCTTGGTTGTGTTGTAGTTGAAAGGGAGTGTGGGAGAGAAGCCCTGAGGGAAGGGGATGTACGATAGCATTAGAAAAAATGCCGGCATGGAACTTTTTTTCCAAAATGTGGAGGAGACAGCCGAGCGCTCACCTAAATTAGCTGGGCGGAGCACCTGGCTAAAAGACACTAGGGAGAATACTGCATAGCATACCTTATACATGACTCTCACCAAACCTTTGGTCTGATACAGTATTGGCAATTCTTATGAATTAAATGTAAACATATTCTGCATCCATAGATACTCTTTTATCTCCCCCAACAGGTGCAGATCATAATTAGCATATTTTCTCAATGGAAGTTACCATATGTAACTTTGGTCTCATTCACACTCCCTTGGGCACCAGCTAACTCTTTGTATCAGGTAGCCTTGTCCAGCGTCTATAAAACAAAGTTCAGTTTTCAAGCTTCCTTGGATTCAGTCACTTCACACTGTATTTTATTTAATTTAAAAATTTATCAAGTTCAGATGGATGAAAAATTGATAACTTGAACTTTACTTGAAGATCTGAGTTGCAGTTTCAAACTATTTACAAGGAGCCCAAGTTCCTCTTCGTATTCCCAATCTCTTCTACAACAAAACATTTTGTACCTGTAGTGAGCTGCTCCAGGTCCTACCCTCATTCCTCAACCCAGGACCACACTATCTTCTCATTAAGCTGAAACACTCTACAGAAGCTCTGCTTTATACAGAGTCATTCACACTGTCATTAACCCACAGAGATTGGTATCCACACAGTCTGTCTCTGTCCCCCCCTGGCAAAAGTCTTGGAATATAAAATCCTCATAATTATTGTCATGGTGAGCCACTCCGGGTCCCACCCTTTTTCATCATCCTGGGTCCATGCTATCTTCCCGCCAAGCTGAAGTATTCCACTGCTTGGTTTTTTGGCAAACTCACTTGGACTCTCACTCTACAGGCTGTCAGTACCTCCAGGAGTCACCCTTGGTACTTGGGCTCTGGCAGGAGATCAGGATAACCAAAAATCCTGCTTCTGTTCCACACTTCCCTTTTATTCACTTCTCACCTCTAAAGTCAGGGTTCTCCAACTCTACCCATTTAAATTCTCTACACACATGATTCAGCCAATGAGAAAGCTCAAAGGCCCAGGACTCTCCCACATCACAGACCTTATCAACAGCTCATTACAGTCCAGACAAGTTCCACTTAAATGGAAAATCTCCATCATTAAGCCCATACCGAAGAATAAAGAAAAAGACTTAGAAAACCTCCAACTACATAGCGGTAGCCAACCAGCTGTGGATATTCAAACTAGTAGACAAACTAGGATGCCAACAAATATCAAATTTCCTGGAAAACTCATCCAACCTGGACCAAGCCCAATCAGAATTCCGAAACACATGAACACAGAGACCGTCCTTAAACACCAGGCTAACAGAGAAGACGTGCTGCTGGGGTTCCTAGATCTCCCAGCGGCTTTTGACCTTGTACATACATTGCTAAAATCATGTTGCAGAGAAGTAGGCTTATCTAATGGCAAGGGGATACCACTGGAAAGAAACTGTCATAGTGGCACCACAGGGATCTATCGTATCACCCATGCTGTTCAACATCTTCCTTCAACCGCTGGGAAAATTCATCAGAAAACAGGTGGGAATGCTACATTTATGCAGATGACGTCCAATTGATCATACCACTGAGGAGACAGGACATGATAACACATGATCAAGACAGGCCTAGAGAAAATGCACAGATCCAATGCATAGTCAAAACGCTTATGGCAAACTACTGGGTTAGAGGACTGAAACCCTACCTCTCCCACCAAGCAATGTCCAATGTAGTAATATCCCTGGTACTCACAATCTTTAGCCACTGCAATGCAACCCTGCTGGGTTTACCAAAGTACATGGTCAGACAGAGCCAATCAGTACAAAATGCCACAGCTAGGTTTTTACTAGGTAAATAGAGACAGATGAGTGCCAGCTCGCTACTAAAAGAGTTATACTGGCTCCCGATTGAGAGCAGGATGAAATCTTATTTCTGACACACAAAACTGTTCATCTCTTTGAACCGCAATACCTAGAAGCCAGACTACAAAACCATACACCCCTATGCGCTCTGCATTCAAGCCAAAAGGCCTTATTACAAATACCCTCCTTCAAAGACATCAAATACAAAAGCTCCAGGGCAAGAATGTTCTCGGTAATGGCCCTAATGTGGTGGAATGCCCTACCAAAGAAATTAAAGCTAGAAATGGACATCAGAAAATTCAAGAAAAGGATAAAGACTATCCTTTTCTCAGACTACTTCAACTAAAATTATGAAGTTGGCAGAGAGAGGACACTAGAACTTTCATGGATGCATGTAGATAGGTTATATTTAGTTGAAATGGCTAACCTCCTTAGGATGTGTGTAAATATGGTGTATTTAGCTGCAATAGTAAATCTAGTATTATATGTGTATATATGTAGGACAATTGATTTGGTATAAACATTTGCATATAAGGATGATCATTGTGCCAGTAACATAAGTAGGATGACTGATTATGGGATAATCATGCTGGTATTTAATAGCTCTGTATTCTGATGAGAGGAGGGGACGTCTCTTACGGTCTCTAGCATTTATGCTAGTTTGCAAGATTTACAACCTGCCAGGGACTACCAGAGCATCAAGGGTAAATGGGAAAAGGAATTACAGATTAATCTGGGACTTTGGGATGTAGCCCGTACTTTGAGGGCGACACTTGGGGTGACCCCCATGTGCTTGGTTGCGGGAAACATATTATAGGGTGACCTTACGTGCTTATTACACTTGTACACAGATGTTTTATAGTGGAGGTCTTCCTACACCACTATGTCATAAATGTGGGATGGGGGTCATACTTTGGAACATGCCTTTTGGTTCTGCCCCATTATTCAGCGCTTCTGGAGGCGTATAATCTCTTATATGTCAGGGTTAATTGAGAGAGTCTTATGCAGTACCCCAGACCACTTTGTCTTGGATTTGCCAGAGGCTTTTGGCCATTTACCTAGGGGGCATCGAGCTTTGTGTAGGAAGATGAGTTTACTGGCCAGGAAATGTATTCTTCAGTGCTGGATGGTTCCGGACCCTCCAGCATATTGGCATTGGCGGAACCAATTGCATCAGTTGGTCATTTGGGAGGCGCGAGAGGATCTAGGAAACGAAAGAATAGAAGAACAAAAAAATAAACCCAACTCTAACAGCCTGGAGGTCCCGCGCATGCTCAGACCATCTACAGATGGTCTGCGCATGCATGGGGATCGCTATAGAGCGATCCATGCCTGCAGATGGGGACGTTCCTCCGATCACCCTCATCTGCATGTTAGAGTTTGCAGAATTCGTCGGACCTGCCCGGATCAGGCTCGATCGGACAGGTTATTGAATCCTGGCCTAAGGGCTAGATTCACTAAGCAAACCGATCATGTAGTGATCGAATTGTGAGCCCTTTATGACCAGATTTCCCTCCAACCCGATTCACTAACGCCTGTAGCGATCCGATCCCGATCGTCCCATGCAAATTAGTAAAACCCCATGCAAAATAGCCAAGCGATTGATTCACTAACAATTGCTTGGTTATTTTGAGTCGGGTTTTACTATTGGCAAACCAGACTGCTGCGGACCTGTCAGTAACTAAGTTACTGTCAGGTCTGCAGGCTTTTTGACAGGCCTGCCTGTCTTTTTTATTCAGTTTTTTACATGGCACAGATATTTTGCGTGTGTTACACATGCAAAATATCTGCCCCATAAAAAAAATAATAATAAAAGACAGGCAGGCCTGGCAAAAAACGGCCGAGGGCCTCCCCCCGACAAACAATCCCCCCACGACCCACAAATAGCAGGAGGGATGCCCACTCCCTCCTGCCACCACCCGACGCTGCCCTCCCTGCCCGTACAAGTATGGCAGGAAGGATACCAACTCCCTCCCGCCACCAACTGAGTCACCCCCTAACTGGCACGCCCCCCCACCCCCTGGCCTGGCCCACCCCGGACTGCCACACCGCAACACCCCCGACCGGTACACTGCACCATCCCGACAAGCCGGCCTGACCCGTCCTGACCAGACAACACCTCTGTACCTAACAGTTGGAAGCAGGAGGGATGCCCACTCCCTCCTGCCACCACCTGACGCTGCCCTCCCTGCCTGTGCGAATATGGCAGGAGGGATACAAACTTCCTTCCGCCACCAACTGAGTCAACCCTGACCGGCACACAACTCGCCCACCCCCGCCAGCACACTGCACCACCCCGACCTGCCCGGCCCACCCCTGATCAGGCCTGGCCCAACCCGTCCTGATCCGACACCCCACCTGTACCTAACAGTTGGAAGTAGCAGGGGTGGTCAGTCCCTCCTACTCCTTAGGCCTCCAGCAATGTCTTCTGGAGCAGGAAGAACGGCAAAGTCCTCCTGCTCCTTTGCCTCCTCCTGCTTCCCTGATGACGCATTGCGAATGTAGGCCTTAGGCCCCGCTCTGGTGCATCATGTGATGCACCAGAGCTCCTCAGGCCCCGCCCAACAGGCACAAAGAGTTACAACAGTGCCGAGTGAGCAAGCACATGATCCCGTGGGGTGAGGAGGGGGGAGGGAGGAGGACTCCAGATAGGTGCACGGGGTGGGAGGAGGAGGACGACTCTGGATAGGTGTGTGAGTGTAGGGTTACTAGATGGCCAGTTCCCACGGACAAAAGTTCTAAAATTTAAAAGCTGCCTGTACTCCTGACAATCTTCAAAAAGAGCACCTTGAATAAATCTGACTTTAATCATAATGGTTGCCTAATATTAGGCACACTTTATACAGTAGAATTTGGGGATAAGGGTTCACATGCCAGTTTTGTGCTAATCAATCCATGGCAATGTGGCTGCGCTATCTGATTAGCACAGACGTGCCCACTCTCCTCCCCCATATATGCCCACTTGGCCAAAAAATACAATTTATTTTTTAGTGTATGGGTTGCACATGCACATTGGGATTTTACTGCAAGATGCCTCAGTGGGTCCTGCAGTAAGCCCTTTTAAGCATCTTAGTGGTTTGCTTAGTAAAAGGACCTTTTAGTAATTGCATGAAAGGCAAAAAACATAAATAAATTTGATTGATTGATATTTCTCAAAATTTCTAGGATTCATGAAAATGTGTATGTGTTTGTGGTTTTCCTCAGTATCTTTCTTCTGTTTACTTTTTCATCAGGCAGAGCTAAACAAGATTTGCAACTATTTCAAGAACTAAGAGCTCCTTTTACAAAGCCGCGCTAGTGGGTTTAGTGTCTGCGAATTTTAATCACGTGCTTACTCCCGCGCTGGCTGAAAAACTACCGCCTGCTCAAGAGGAGGCAGTAGCGGCTAGCGCGGCCGTCGGTTTAGCGCACACTATTACGCGTGTTAAACCGCTAGCGCGCCTTTGTAAAAGGAGCCCTAAGCGCACTAAATAAATTCTCTCATTTCAACATTTGTAGGACTTTTAATTTATTTATTCTATAAGCATCTATCACGTGCTATGCAATAGTTACAAATATATACAAATGATAAGATCCCTCACACTGTTGCTCTGGATTGAGTTCTTCATAGTGAAACTGGAAAGAAAAAAACCCAGGAAGTTAAAGAGGGACAAACCATTCTGTTGAAATGCAGAGGGATGCTGTGTAACTGTAAATATTTTCATTGGAGGAAATCATTGAGCGGGTAAGAAAAACCCCTTCAAAAAGTAGGAATGAGTTTAAAACCCAATCCAGTACATTGAACTCAGAGATACTTTAGCAACAGCCTCAAACAGCTAGTTTTCTTACTATAAACCTGCTTCACAATAGAATGAGTTTTCTTATTATTTGGAGTGTTATCTTACTGTTTCAAATGTTACAAAGGCTGGTATTTGGTTTTTATGTTATTGACGTGGATGCCTCGATAATGAAAAGGCCTCTACAACATTTCTGGAAAAGCACTGGATTTTGGTAAGTATTATGTGATTTTCATAATTTAAAAGCAGTGGGTGGACAATATTGTCAAGACATGGGGCACAAGCATAACTTTTTAGGAGCTGGTAAGAAAATAAGATTTATTTTGCTTATAATGCTCTTTTGTTTTCTTTTTAATTTTTTTTTTCTTTGCTATATACAGTACTGTATTTTATTTCTTTGCCTCCTCCTTCCTTCCAACTTCCCCCCCACCCCCCATTCAATCTGTTCCCTTTACTTTCCTCCAGCTGCTTCTTTCTCTGTGTATCCTGGTAGAGCCAAAGTAGCAATGCTTTCTGTTTGCCACAGCTGGTAATAGAAGTTATCCCAGGACAAGCAGGCAGCATATTCCCACACATGGGTGACGTCACCGACGGAGCCCCGCAGCGGACAGCCTCGAAAGCATCTTGCTTGAAGATCTCGAGCTTTCGATTGCTGCATCGCGCATGCGCGCGTGCCTTCCCGCCCAAACTAGGGGGCGCATCTCCTGAGAGGATCCTCAGTTCAACGTTTTCCGCGGAGCCGAGAAGACTTGTCGACTTGGTTCCCGTAGCGTTGTGCCTTCTCTTCACCGCGGCTGAGTACTTTTTATTGTTTTCGGTCGCTGTGTTATTATCCTAATACTAATTCTATTTTATTTTCTTTTATTAAAAAAAACAAAAAAAAACATCTTTTTGTTTTTCTTTAGCGTCGGGTTGGAAGATTGAGGCCTAGGCCTCTCTTCCCCGTTCTCGACACGGACTTTGTCCTATCTATGTCCCGGCCTGTTACCGGGTTTAAAAGGTGTTATCAGTGCGGCAGAACTATTTCCATCACTGATCCACATAGTCGGTGTATGATCTGTCTCGGGCCGACTCATCGCCCTGAAGATTGTCTTCGCTGCCTCACTCTTCAACCTCGTGCTTTTAAGCGCCGCTGCGACAGGTTTTTGGAACTTTTCCCTCACATGGAGCCTGAAAAAGCTGTGGCCTCGGTCGAGGCATCTGTAAAATCCTCGACTTCGGGTCCCACCTCGAGTACTAAAGCCTCGACCTCGCCTCCTCGACAGGCCTCGGCCTCGAAGACCTCCGGGTCCTCGGCCTCGAAGGCCTCGACGGTGTCCTCGAAGCCTGGATTGGGGGGTAAGTCTCCTGCTTCCTTTTCAGGTACCATCCCTAAGAAGCCGACAGAGTCTACCTCCATTCAACCTGGGGCCCCAGGTTTGACTCCGTCTTCCAGACCTTCAAAACGTGCTTCCAAGTCCAGGGAATACTCTCGATCGAGGTCGCCCTCCTTGGAACGCACGAGACCTCCTGTGACTCCGAGTCCTTTGGTCTCCGTCCCCATGTTTGAGGATATGCTTAAGTCAATTTTGACTACGCAAATTTCCTCAATAGTGGCTCAGTTGGTACCGGCCTCGACTCTGTCTTCGCAACTCCAGCCTGAGCAACAATCTGCACCTTGTCGACGATCTCCTCGTCGCAGGTCTCGATCCAGGGTTTCCTCGTCGGACTCCTCATCTGAACATGGGGCTAAACAATCATTACCTCGATCCAAACACAGGTCTCAATCTTCGAAGCTTACCTCTACAAAGAGCTCGAGGCATTCTGATCTTACTTCCAAAGTTATACCTCGCTCTCATACTACCATTGCCTCTTCAATTTCATCGAGGCATTCGAGGTCGAGGACGCCACCTTCGAGGCATTTGTCTCGAGAGAAATCTCCTCTTGCTAAGCCTCGTACTCCGTGCACCTCTCCAACTCGGAGCCTTAAGCGGAAACATTCAGCCACTCCCCCTCTGACAGGCAGTGGAACATCTTCCATCACTTTACATCTTGAATCTGAGCCTGTATCTCAGTATTCACGCGAGGCTTCTCCATCTTTTTCAGTGGCACATCGTTCTCGTTCTGTCTCTCCTGAGGAAGCCTCGACCTCGAAGTCTTCTTCCTTCGCAAAATTTGTCTTCGACATGGGGCAGGCTCTTAATATTGATTTACGTTCCGATTCAAAATACACGCCTGAATATCTGGCGGATATGGAACTTTCTCATCCTCCTAAGGAGACTTTACGTCTACCCATGACACCGGTGCTGAAGCAGACTTTTCTACGTAACATGGAGACTCCTTACTCTGTGACAGCTATTCCATCGAAGCTGGAGTCTCGGTATCGTACTGTTCCATGTAAAGGGTTTGAGAAATCTCAACTTTCTCATCAATCTCTAGTGGTGGAATCCTCCCTGAAGAAGGCTCATCCATCTAAGGTGTCTGCAACAGTTCCACCAGGACGCGAAGGGCGAACTATGGACAAGTTTGGGCGCAGACTTTATCAAAATTCTATGATGACAAATAGAATTTTGAATTACAACTATGTCTTTACTTCATATTTTAACCATTTTTTGAAGCAGTTGTCATCTTTTTACCCAGACTGGCCCAAAGAACGCCTTTCTGAATACAAACATATTCTTCAATCTCTATCTCAGTTACGTCTATTCATGTTGCAGGCATCTTACGATGCTTTTGAGCTATCCTCCAGAGTCTCGGCATTTGCAGTGGCCATGAGGCGTCTTGCATGGCTCAGGATTGTAGATATGGATCCCAATTTACAGGATCGTTTAGCAAACCTGCCGTGTCAAGGTTCTGAGCTCTTTGATGACTCTATTGAAGCAGCTACTAAAAGGCTTTCTGAGCATGAGCGCTCCTTCGCCTCTCTGCTTCGTCCGAAACCAAAACCTTCTGTGACTAGAGCTTACAGACCTCCAGCTCGTCGTTATCCCATGAAGTCCACACCGGCTTTTTCTAGGCCTCCACCTAGACGGCCACAACAACAACGTCCTCAAAAGCCCCAGACACCTGCTCCAACCAAAACAGCTCCGTCTTTTTGACGGTCCAGTGATGAGCATTCCAACCTCTTTACATCCAAATTCCTCCCTACCCATCGGAGGTCGCCTTTCCCTTTTTTCATCTGTCTGGGAAACCATTACATCGGACCTTTGGGTCCTTACAATCATCCGCGAGGGATACTCTCTACGCCTTCTTCAGGTGCCTCCAGATCACCCTCCAGGAGAGTGTCTTTCCAGTTCCTCGCAACTTCCCCTTCTTCTTCGAGAGGCTCGGGCTCTTCTTCACCTTCGAGCAGTGGAGGAAATTCCTCCTCTCGAACACAACCAGGGGTTTTACTCCAGATACTTCCTGGTTCCAAAGAAGACGGGGGATTTACGACCCATTCTGGATCTCCGAGCTCTCAACAAATTTCTAGTCAAAGAGAAATTTTGCATGCTCTCTCTTCCGATTCTGTACTCCCTCATGGATCAAGGGGATTGGATGTGCTCACTGGATCTCAAAGAGGCTTATACTCACATTCCTATTCATCCAAATTTTCGCAAATATCTCAGGTTCAAGGTGGGGAACCTTCACCTTCAAAACAGGGTTCTTCCATTTGGCTTAGCAACCTCTCCTCGGGTCTTCACCAAGTGTCTGGTTGTGGTAGCCGCGGCCCTTCGAGCCCGGGGATTGCAAGTTTTTCCTTACCTCGACGATTGGCTTATAAAAGCTCCTTCTCTTACAGGGGTTACGCAAGCGACCCTTCAGACTATTTCTTTTCTTCAAAGTCTGGGGTTCCATATCAACTTCCCAAAATCTCAGTTAGTTCCAACTCGATCGATCCAATTTATTGGAGCGGTGTTGGATTCTGTTCGCATGAGAGCTTTCCTTCCTCTCAACCGACAGTATACTCTCTTAAACCTTTGTCATCATGTAACTTCCCTATCAACTATCACGGTGCGTCAAATGATGGTCCTTCTCGGTCACATGGCATCTACAGTACATGTGACTCCTTTTGCAAGACTACACCTTCGCATCCCTCAGTGGACTCTGGCATCCCAATGGCAACAAGCTCTAGATCCACCTTCTCGCCATGTAACGGTGACACCTTCTTTAAAGAAGTCTCTCCGCTGGTGGATGCTCTCTTCAAATCTTTCCAGAGGTTTGCTGTTTCACCATCTTCCTCATCAGAAAGTTCTCACAACAGATTCGTCCGAGTACGCATGGGGAGCCCACGTAGATGGTCTCCGTACGCAAGGGTTATGGACGGCCACAGATCGTCGATATCACATCAATCTGTTGGAACTCAGAGTGATATTTCTTGCTCTCAAAGCTTTCCTTCACATCCTTCACGACCAAGTAGTCCTTGTTCGGACGGACAATCAAGTAGCAATGTATTATGTCAACAAACAGGGCGGGACGGGTTCCCATCCTCTGTGTCAGGAAGCTCTGAAGTTGTGGCATTGGGCGATTTCGCACAACATCCTTCTTCGAGCTGTTTATATTCAGGGTATTCAGAATTGCCTTGCAGACAAATTGAGTCGTCTGCTTCAACCTCACGAATGGACGATCAACTCCCCCACACTTCGTCAAGTATTCACTCGATGGGGGACTCCTCGGGTGGATCTTTTTGCGTCACCCAACAACTTCAAACTTCCTCTGTTTTGTTCCCGCATCTTCTCTCCTCTTCGTCTCGAGGCGGATGCTTTTCTACTAGACTGGAGGAATCAGTTCCTTTACGCCTTTCCTCCTTTTCCTCTGATTCTCAAAACTCTTGTCAAGTTGAAGTCGGATCATGCCACAATGATTCTCATAGCACCTCGGTGGCCCCGACAACATTGGTTCTCTCTTCTTCTGCAACTCAGCATCAAGGAACCTCTTCTTCTGCCAGTTTTTCCTTCTCTGCTCACTCAGAGTCAGGGATCCTTACTTCATCCAAACCTGCAGTCTCTTCATTTGACAGCATGGTTCCTTTCTACCTGATGGATTCTGCTGAATTTTCTCAGTCTGTTCAGGATGTATTTCTGGCTTCCAGAAAGCCGTCCACTCGTCAATGTTATAGTCAAAAGTGGACCAGATTCTCTTCTTGGTGTTCCACTCATAATCTTCAGCCAACTTCTTCTTCTTTGGCTTCCGTTTTGGATTATTTACTTCATTTATCCCAGTCAGGTCTTCAATCCACATCTATTAGAGTTCATCTTAGTGCAATTGCTGCTTTCCATCAGCCTTTAGAGGGGAAATCACTTTCGGCACACCCTCTAGTTTCTCGTTTTATGAAGGGTCTTTTTAATCTCCATCCACCTGTCAAACCACCTCCTGTGGTATGGGATCTTAATGTGGTCTTGGCTCAATTGATGAAGCCTCCATTTGAACCTATTGACTTGGCTCATTTTCGATATCTTACTTGGAAAACTGTTTTCTTGATTGCTCTCACTTCAGCTCGTCGAGTTAGTGAGTTACAAGCTTTGGTCTCGGATCCACCTTTTACTGTTTTTCACCATGACAAGGTGGTACTCCGTACACATCCCAAATTCTTACCTAAGGTAGTGTCTGATTTTCATATCAATCAATCTATTGTCCTACCGGTATTTTTTCCTAAACCACATTCTCACCCTGGTGAGGCGGCTTTGCATACTTTGGATTGTAAACGTACGTTGGCTTTCTATCTTCAACGTACTCAACCTCACAGAAATTCTCCCCAACTTTTTATTTCTTTTGATCCAAATAGATTGGGTCATCCCGTCTCGAAGCGTACTATCTCCAACTGGATGGCTTCGTGTATTTCTTTCTGTTATGCTCAGGCTGGTCTTCCTCTACAGAGTCGAGTAACGGGCCATAAAGTCAGGGCTATGGCGGCTTCTGTTGCTTTCCTCAGATCAACTCCTATTGAGGAAATTTGTAAAGCTGCCACTTGGTCCTCGGTTCACACTTTCACTTCTCATTATTGTCTGGATACTTTATCCAGGAGGGATGGCCATTTTGGCCAATCTGTTTTACAGAATCTTTTTTCTTAAATTGCCAACTTCCCTCCTCCCTTTTGATTTAGCTTGGAGGTCACCCATGTGTGGGAATATGCTGCCTGCTTGTCCTGGGATAAAGCACAGTTACTTACCGTAACAGGTGTTATCCAGGGACAGCAGGCAGATATTCCCACAACCCTCCCACCTCCCCTGGTTGGCTTCTTAGCTTGGTATCTGAACTGAGGATCCTCTCAGGAGATGCGCCCCCTAGTTTGGGCGGGAAGGCACGCGCGCATGCGCGATGCAGCAATCGAAAGCTCGAGATCTTCAAGCAAGATGCTTTCGAGGCTGTCCGCTGCGGGGCTCCGTCGGTGACGTCACCCATGTGTGGGAATATCTGCCTGCTGTCCCTGGATAACACCTGTTACGGTAAGTAACTGTGCTGTTTTAAAACTACACCAACTAACTTGTAGTCTTCTTTTGCTAAGTCTTTTAAATATTAACATGACAAGAAGAGAGCAGAAATTGAAAAATCCCTAAAATTATAAAATGATTCAGTTTGAGTCCTAAGAAAGAGGAGAGCGAAATTTGAATCGTTAATTTCAAGTCATAGTTTACAGTACTCTGTACCAAGCTGGCTCAAATTAACATTGAACCTGCATGACACAGCTCTTCAAAATCCAAGAAAAATTGCCTCTAATTTCAGTTTCCTTGATGCTACCAGTCTTGACACTAGTTTTAAGCTAAACTTTTGAATAGTGACACCATAGAATTTAGAATGACAAGTTTGTCCCCCGTCCCTATGGGATCTCAATATCCCCGTCCTGTCTCTGTCCCTGCCCCATTTCTGCAATCTGTTCTCATCTGCACATGCCTTGGACACTTTAAAATCATAAGTGTTTGAGGCTTGTGCGGTTAAGGCAGAGCTTGGAGGAATGGTGCAGGGACAGGACAGGGACACTGAGATCCCACGGGGACGTGGCTAAATTTGTCCCTGTGTCATTCTCTAGAGCAGTTTATGTAAGGAACAACAAAAAAGTATAACAAAAATCTCCATAAATGACACAGGAAATGGTACAAAATGAAAAATTTTGGTTTGAGCATGTGGATAGTCCTATTACTGAATAAATGACTTTTGTAGCAAATCTTATATCTTTCCTTGAGTACCTAGATATTTTACTTCTTGAGACTTTCGATTAGTCAGTATTTATTCATTTTACTTACAGCCATTTAAAAATGCTCAAAATGAGTAAACATAAAAAAAACTATGGGGCTCTTTTACTAAGCTGTACTAAAACGTGGCCTGCACTATGACTAATGTGGGTTTCCCTCATGCTGAGACCACTTTTAGCATGTCTGTAAAATGGTTGCATTTTCCATTTCCTCAATTAATGGCTATTTTCTAGGTGGTAAGGGCCCCAATGCTAACCATGCGCTAATCAGTTCAGACACAGCAATGTACCTGCACTAACCGATTAGTTCTAGGTACATCTGCTCTCCACCCCCAAACACTGAGTGAGTAGTGGATTTTAACCCTGAGTAAACGTGTTCGTGCTTACCGCAACTTAGTAAAAGGACCCCTATGAAAGCAAAAGAATAAATAATGCGCTTAATAAAACAAATACTAATAAAATCATAAATAATTGGGACATAAAAACTATTTCAATAAAACGGCAGACAACCTAATAAATAATTAAGGAGCTCATGTTAAAAACAGAAAAACATCCAAAAAGCGGCACAAAGCAGCAGATGGACATTTTTCTCACCCAAACATCCAAACCGCTATTTCAAAACCTATTTTTAAGATACTTTTCTATGCATGTCATCTGCAGTGCATCTAAATCTCAAAGGGGCATGTTGGAGTTATGTTTTGGATGGAATTGGGCGGCCTTATGATTTGGACGTTTTTATGCAATAATAGAACATTGTAAAAATGTCCAGGGCAAAAGAAAAATGACAAATAACGAATAAGTACCAAAAAGGTGCCCAAACTCACCAGATGACTACTGGAGGTATTAAGACATGACCCCCCCCCCCTCTTACTCCCACAATGGTCACTTACTCCCTCCCACCCCCAAAGATGTGAAAGAAACAGTGCATACTATCCTGTATGACAGCTGCATATGTTATGGTCAGTCCTATTAGAGCAGCAAGCAGATCTCTAGAGTGGCCTAGTGGTTGGTGCAGTGGGGACTTGCAAAGAAGGGGACCCAGGACCATATGCCACTCTAACTAGTACAATTGTGGTGGAAAGTGTGAACCCTATGTGAGGGATTCAGGGGTTTTACCTCACTGTTATGTGAATTCAACTCATGCTCAAGTCCTAGCGCCTTGATGAATTGCGGATCTAAAAAGAAATTGGTTTTGCCGTAGTCTGGAAAGGTTCTCAAGCATCATCCTCATAGTTGTTTTCAACGTGTCCAGCTATCTGATTATAGGTTGCCATCTTCGCCTGGTTCCTCCGATCTTCCCAAATATGATGTCCTTCTCCAGTGATCTCTCTTCTGATGGTGTGACCAAAATAAGACAGTCATAACTTCATCATTTGGGCTACGAGTGACATAGCCGGTTTGATCTGTTCCAGAATCGATTTGTTAGTTCTTCTGACAGTCCATGACATACCTAAAATCCTTTTCCAGCACCAAAGCTCAAATGAGTCAATCTTCTTTCTGTCTTGTTCTGTAGTGTCCAGTTTTCGCATCTGTAACTGACCACTGAGAAAATGAGTATGTGGACAAGTCTGATCTTCGTTTGGAGTGTTACCTCCTTGCCTTTGAATACTTGTTGAGTGTCTTCATTGAAGAGTGACCAAGTGCTAGTCTGTGGAGTATTTCCTCCCTGCTAGTTGTTTCTTTGTTTACAAAAGAGCTCAGGAAATTGAAATCCTTTCCAACTTCTATTCTATTGCCTTCAAGCTCAAAATCTTAATTTTCCGTGTTCATGATCTTCATCTCATTTATGTTCAGTTCTAATCCCATGTTATGACTTGTGGCTTTGACTTTTCTCAGTAGATACAACATGTCTTCTTTGCTGCTAGTGATGAGCATTTTATAATCTGCATAGCGCTGGTTGTTTATATTTTGGCCACCAACTTTGAAACTGACACTCTCTTCTTTCAAATTTGCTTTTCTAAAGATGGTTTCACCGTGTAGGTTGAACTGAAAAAGTGGCAAGATGCATCCTTGCCTGACACTCCGTTTTATTGAAAACCAATCATTGTTGCCGTATTCAGTTCTCACTGCAGCTTCTTGATTTTCATTTAGGCTCTCTATCACCTAAGTTAGGTGTTTGGATATTCCCATTTGCCCTAGAGTTCTCCATAGTTTGTGATCTACACAGTCAAAAGCTTTGCTGTAGTCGATGAAGCAAAGGTTGAGCAGAGTTTTGGGTCTACCCTGCTCATAGGTGCACTGAAATGATGATAATTGTACAAATATTCCAGATAAAATCTTGTTTTATTAAAATTCAACAGACAGTCCTGTTTCAAGGCATTCATTTGTACAATGGAGGAACATTACAAGTCAGAGAGTGTAAATGCAACTTCCCTGACATAACGCCCTCAAAATTCTGTTCTGCTAGGTTCACTTAAATATACCTAATACATGACAACATTTTACTGCCTGCATCTAATTGGTCATGAATACTTGATACCATATAAGGCGCTTCTATGCATATTGGGGGAGTGTCCGTCCCCCTCACACAAGAATTCTTAAAAGTTACATTTTAATACTAGCTTATCTAATAAAGAAAAAGTACAGAAGAAACCAGGAAAAAGTATTACAATATAATATACTTACAGAGGAAAAATTATCCATTCATACAGCTTTAAATCATTTCTCTTTAAAAGTCAACTACTGCTCCCATGTGACTAAGTCATTTAAGAGCATGCACTGAAAATCCCGTGTCTCAGTGAAAGAAAAGGGGAGTGGCCAATCCACTCCCACAGACCCTACATTTTCCTATATGACTTCTCCAGTACAATTGTTAGAGGTAATTTTTTTTCAATCTGAACCCTTAAATATGAAAGTCCCTATGTTATTAGTTCACTAAATTTAATTCATCATTTTGTATATCCAATTAGCATTTCTAACTTTACCTTACAAAAAAGGAGAGGGAAACCCCCTCCCCTGGAATGTAATCTCTGTAGTAAGAAGAAAAATCCATCTCTATAGCAACCAGGTCAAAAGCCAACCCTTATCTGTTCTGCAGGTCTCTGGAGACTGGACACACATTGAAACAATGGGACTTCATAAAACTAAGCTACAGCCTGTGTGTATCTTCTCTGGTCTTCAACAGACCTTATATATTAATTCTAATGACATGAGAGAAGGCCTACTCCTGTTTCCAGTGACCTCAGCACAAAACACATATTTAGGTCAATATATTATCCCCTGTTTGTTTTATCTGGTTTGTGTTCTGGCTTCTCCGATTGTAATTTTATCTAGCCATTTAAACCCTCCTCCTTTGCCCTTGGATAGGTCCTTATCTTATAACCAAAACCCTGACTAGTAAAATTCAGAGCAATGGAAGGAGAATGGCTATTTTATTTTTCATGCTTGCCCATTCTACCACATAGCTGTCCATTTTTAATAGGCTGCCACTCCCAAGTTCAAAAGAGTCTCATCAAGGTATAGGGGTTTTGGGTATTCTTTGCTTTTCTCCAATATCCATCTAATATTGGAAATAATGTCTCTTGTTCCTCGACCTTTTCTAAAACCAGCCTGAACTTCAGGTAGTTCTTGCTCAATGCATGATTGGAGCCTTCTTTGTATTATTTTTAGCAATACTTTGCTGACATGTGGAATTAATGCAATTGTTCTGTAGTTGTTACAGTCCTCGGCATCACCTTTCTTCGGTATAGGTATAAACTGTGATCTTCTCCAATCGGGTGGCCATGTATTTTCTTTTCAAATCTGTTGACGCAGTCAAGTGAGGGCCATGATAGATAGCACCTTCTGAGCCTTTTATTAATTCAATTGGAATACTGGTGACAGTTTTCGATAAAGCTTTAATCGCTGCTATGACTTCTTTTTCGGCTTCAGTTTCCAGTTCAGTTTCCCCCAATGTTATCCTCATTGCTTGTTTGTATAAATTTTCCATATATTTTAAAAAATTATTTATTCATTTTCAATAAACATATCACAAGATTACACTTGTTAAAGCAACATGGAAAGAATTAATTTTCCAAAGGAGAAAGAAAAATAGATAAACCAAGAAATTTTTATCAAGTTTCCAAGTTTATCCAAGTTTATTAAATGATTTGATTAATCGCCTTCTCTACATTCAAGGCGATGTACAAAATAATACAAATAATTATAAACATAGGTAAAATATTGTATAAATAAACAATGTTACAAAAACAAACAATTTAAAATAAAAATTAAGTTGTTACGTACTATATTGAAACAACAGGAAAGTTCATTAATGGTTACATTCTATATTAAATTCAAAATACAAAGGTAAAAACATGGGGGGGGAAGAAAGACAGTAAAAAAAGTGGATAAAAAATAATAAAAGATCATTATTCACTAAAAGCATCGTTAAAAAGGAAACTTTTGAGCTTAATCTTAAATTTTTCAAGGTTCTTTTCTTCTCTTATATGTATTGGGAGATCATTCCAGGACTGAGGAGCTGTCACTGAAAAAATAGTGAGCCGTCTAGTATTAATGATTTTTAACGAGGGAATGGTCAATAGATGTTGATCCTGTGATCTCAATGTTCTAGAAGTGGTATATGGAATTAAGACTCTATGGATAAAAGGGGGAGTTTGAAAAATGAGAGTTTTAAACGTGAGTAGGCATATCTTAAATAAAATGCGGTGTGCTACAGGAAGCCAATGAGATTCTTTAAGTAAGGGTGTGACGTGGTCAAATTTTTTTGCTTTGTGAATTATTTTAATAGCGGCATTCTGCACAATTTGAAGACGTCTAATTTCTTTATGAGATAAACCTTTGAATAAAGCATTACAGTAATCTAGTTTAGAGATGACTAAAGAATGAATCAGAATGTTGAGCGATTTTGTACATAAGAATTTAGAGACAGAGCGAATTTGGCGTAGTCTGAAAAAAGTAGATTTAACAACGTTACTTATGTGGTCATGGTATGATAATTTATTGTCAAATATAATACCTAAGATTTTAATATTTTGTTGTATCTGTAATGGGTTACCATTAATCGAGATTGGGGTAATAAATGAACTACTATCCTTCCATGGGAAAAGCATCGCGTTGGTTTTGAGAATATTTAATGATAACTTGTTAGTATCCAGCCAGTGATGAATCTGATCCAATTTGTTATTTATTGCTGTTATTTCCTGTGTATTCTTGGGGTCAATTGGATGTAATAATTGTATATCATCGGCATAGGCGAATACCGAAAAACCAATGGATTGACATAAAGTCATAAGTGGAGCGAGAAAGATATTAAATAAAATAGGAGAGAGTATTGATCCTTGAGGGATACCATATGGTAATGTGAAGTTGTTAGAGTTAGTATTGTTAAAGGTGACTATAGAGGAACGATTTTCAAAGTAGGATGTAAACCAGCTAAGGACTTGATCAGTCACACCTATGGAGTGAAGTCTGTGTATTAAAAGAGTATGATCAATGGTATCAAAGGTATCAAAGGCTGAGGATAGATCGAGAGAAATCAATGCAACAGAGGAGTGGTGATCCAGATGATACAGTATCATTGTATCACCTAAATAGTCCACAATAAGAGGGGAGTATCAATTAAAGAGAAAATAGAAAAATAGAGCATTATGCATCCGCACAATTCCAGCGATATATCTCTT
This sequence comes from Geotrypetes seraphini, assembly GCF_902459505.1. Classification (NCBI taxonomy): domain Eukaryota; kingdom Metazoa; phylum Chordata; class Amphibia; order Gymnophiona; family Dermophiidae; genus Geotrypetes; species Geotrypetes seraphini. The sequence continues at coordinate 385,285,357 of NC_047084.1, read as the reverse complement.
CCTTGATCATTTTACACTTGACTTCAAACAATCTTTTTGAAATCAATAAAAGATTTAAACTGTTTAAACTCTACCCCGGCTCACCCTCTTTGACTGTATCTGACTCCAGGGCTATATAGCTTGCCAGCAGATAAACACTATTGATTAATGTCAAAGTTTTTCTTCTTTTGTTTCTTTCTTTTGACATATACAGTAGGTCTGGCATCTAACTTCCAGTGACTGGGATTTACCGGTACCGATAGACATCGATACCCATATCTACTTACATCGGTGGTATATTAGCATCAACTCCGATTGATGCTTGCCTTTCTGTACTGATATTTATTCCATACCTTCATCAGTGGCATATTAGCATCGAGTCTATTTAATGCATGCCTTCTGTACCGATCTTTCAACCATGCTGACATAGATGTATCACAGTGACATTGACATTGATACTTGCAGTAATAATAACAAATATATTTTTGCTAAGATATGACAGTTCCTCAAAGCAGTCTTCAAGAAAAATAATGAAATCAAAACATTTACCAACCTGAAGATCCTGTGTGTTCAAATGTGTTCCTTTTGTTGTCATCAAAGCACTTCTCATGTTGTTTCATTGGAGCCACCAGGCCTTGAATTTCTAATAGAGAATGACACGGTGACAAAATTCATCACCGTTCCCGTCCCCGCGGATAACCGCGGGAAACCATCTTCATGTCATTCTTTAAGGAGAGAGGAAAGAATCGGAGTATAATTGGGCACAACCACTGACCCGCAAGCTTTGCTTTGAAGAATGCTGGTGTAGAAGGACCGAGGTTGAAATAGACACTAGAAAATGACATGGGATTATTTCCCGCGGTTATCCGCGGGGACGGGAACGGTGATGAATTTTGTCACCGTGTCATTCTCTAATTTCTAACACATTCTCAATCAGAAAAACAGTTATCTGCTATCCACCAATCCCCATGGGTGCTGGATAACTGTGATTTGCAAAGGAATAATAGGGCTAAAGTTTTTTTTTCTCAACTCTGAATATTTTATAACATTTTTGCTGTGAAGAAGAAGCATGTTATCTTTGCAGTCACAAATTCACAGTTTTGAGAAATGCAAAACCAAACATCTATGATAATATCTTCTAGATAGAAAAATTGCCATCATGAATGGATTAATGGAATTCATCAAGAAAATTGAAACATTACATGAATATACAGCCTCATGCCACATAATTAAAAACTAATCCTTATTTCATGATGAATAACTTTTGGACTAAAATGTATCGAAAACTAAGATAGATTTTTCCTCAAAAAAGCATTTTATTAAAATACCGTATTTGCCGGCGTATAAGACGACTTTTCAGTACCTTAAAATCCTCCCCAAAGTCGGGGGTCGTCTTATACGCCGGGTACTGTTTACATGCCCTTACTTTACATGCCCTAACATCTCCTTCCTTACCTCCTTACGGTGCTTACGGTACTAGTAAACCTGCCGGGACATCAGCGGGGCCATGGCGGGACATCAGTGTGACAAGGGTGCCAGCTCCTTCATCCTGCGCAGCGGGAAGCAGCGGCGCTCTGGCCCCACCCCTTTTCTCTTTACTACGTCTCTCGCACATGCGGCCGTGTGTGGAGTCTAGCCCTTAAGGAAGTTGCGGGGGCGAACAGGAGGCTTTTGAAGGCTTTTAAAGGGAAACTGTCATGCCAGCAAACTTGCTAGGGACTTGCCCGGCACTTGCTCTCTCCCTCTATGTGTTATCTTCCTTCTATCATTGACAGTTTCAGTTTGGTTAACAGTTTAGAAAACAAATAGCATGGCAGCTCCCATGGGTTTATTGTTCTATTCAGCTTTAGTGAATTAATTAAAATTGTTGAAATAAATTCTGATGTTCTTTTAAGTTTTATTTGTTGTGCAGAAGGTGTGCGGAAGAAGGGGTAGTCTTATATGGCGAGTATGTAACAAACTCTATATTTTAACTGTAAAAGTTGGGGGGTCGTCTTATACGCCCAGTCGTCTTATACGCCGGCAAATACGGTAAATTCAATTTAAATTTAAAAAATCCAATTTTTTTTTAATCATTGATTTTTATGCATAAGCATTGATTTGCAAAGGAATTCAGCAGTTTGCAATACAATCAGGTCCCTAGGCCAGTGTGTTTCAAATTGGTCTTGAAGTACTCCTTTGCCAGTCAGCATTTTAGAATATCCACAATGAATATGTATAAAGAGATATTAATTGTGGATATCTTGAAAAGCTGACTGACAAGAGGATACTCCAGGACCAACTTGGGAAACACTGCCCTAGCCACTATACAAATTGAAAGTTAATATGAAAACCTGCATTTTTCTGAAAATGTTTGGGAGTGCAACTCTGGACCCTGTCTAGATTAATAATAATAATAACTTAATTTTTATATACTGCCATACCATAAACAGTTCTAAGCGGTTTACAAGGGAAAAGACTGTATACAGACAAGCGACGTTACAGAGAACTTTCAAATTTACATTGGCATGTTAAGTTTAGTCAGGTTTATCTGGAAGTGTATTGGAAGTACATCAGGTTGAAGTGGGGTCAGAGAGGTAGGTTTTTATTGACTTTCTACACGTTTGATACGAAAGTGCATTTGAGATGAAGTTGGATAAACATTTGTTCCATTTGCCTGCTTGGAATGATAGTGTTCTATCGAGGTATCTCTTGTAGGTGCAGCCCTTTAGGGATGGAAAAGCAAACAAGTAGGTACTGTGTGTATTAGTTGTGCCTGGGAATTCGAATTGGTGAGACAGATAGGTTGGGGATGAATCTGTCATGGTTTTGAAGCAATGGAAGCAAACTTAAAAATGACCCCTAAAGAGCTATTTGTTTGAATATGACTGTGTGTGTGTTATGTTATCCTTTATAGTTTGTTGTTCTTTTCTTTCTAAGTATGTACAGTATATTGTTTTGTATACCGTTAAGTTCTTGTTGAATAATGTGGTATATCAAGTTATGAATAAACTTAAACTATGAACTGTATATTGAAAGGACAAAATAGGAAAAAATAGAAACATGATGGCAGATAAAGGCCAAATGGCCCATCCAGTCTGCCTATTCGCAGTAACCATTATCTATTCCTCTCTCGAAGAGATCTCACGTGCCTATCCCATGCTTTCTTGATTTCAGACACAGTTTCTGTCTATACCACCTCTTCCGGGAGACTGTACCACGCATCTACCAACCTATCTGTAAAAAAGTATTTGCTTATATTACTCCTGAACCTATTGCCTCTTAATTTCATCCTATGCTATTTCATTCCAGAGCTTCCTTTCAAATGAAAGAGACTCGACTCATGCGCATTTACACCACGTAGGCATTTAAATGTCTCTATCATATCTCCCCTCTCCCGCATTTCCTCCAAAGTATACATATTGAGATTTATCCCCATATGCTTTATGACGAAGACCACACACCATTTTGTTAGCCTTCCTCTGGACCGACTCCATCCTTTTTATATATTTTCGAAGGTGCGGTCTCCAGAATTATCAATAATAATAAAACGCTAGAGCGCGCATGTGCTCTCAAAAATTCATGAGTCCTGGCGCCATGAGGTGTGCTTCTGTGGCAACATTCTAATTGACACCTCACAGCGCTTGCAGGGGCTGGAGGTGCATGCGCGCGACTGTGCTCTCTACAAACCTCCCGGCTCCAGCGGAGTAGGCAACACCAGTGAACAGCAGCCCCGCTCCGGCCGTTGACCCTCCACAAACCTCCCGGCTCCAGCGGCGTAGGCAGCACTATAAACACGCTGCTTCGCGCCCTTCTCTGCCGAGTTCCTCTGCCGCGTCTCTGATGACATCATCTGAGACAGACGCGGCAGAGGAATTCGGCAGTAGAAGGCCGCGAAGCAGCGTGTTTAAAGTGCTGCCTACGCGGCTGGAGCCCCGAGGTTTGTCGGCGGTGGGAGGGTCAGGAGCAGGCCAGATCGAGCAGGACAACGGCAGTAAAAGAAGGGGGAGGGGCCGAACAGAGCAGGGAAGAGAAGGTAAGAGAAGGGAAAGGGGGTGGGGAAAAATGCTGCTCCTGCTTCTGCACAGGAAAGGGGGGGATAGGAGGGGAATGCTGTTGCTGCTGCATAGGGAAGTGGGATGGAAATGCTGCTGCCCAGGGAAATGGGGAAAAATGACAGACAGACAGCGGGAGGGAGGGAGACAGAAAGAAAGAAAGACACAGGGGCAGGGAGAGGGACAGAAAGACAGACAGAGAAAGGGGGCCAGAGAGAGAGTCAGCGGGAGAGGGAAAGGAGGCTGCTTTGGGGGGAGGGGTGTGCTTGGGGCAAACAGCTTTGCTCTGGGGGGAAGACAGAAGGGGCCATGGAGAGACAGGGAGAGGGAAAGGGGGCTGCTTTGGGGGGAGGGGTGTGCTTGGGGCAAACAGCTTTGCTCTGGGGGGAAGACAGAAGGGGCCATGGAGAGACAGGGAGAGGGAAAGGGGGCTGCTTTGGGGGGAGGGGTGTGCTTGGGGCAAACAGCTTTGCTCTGAGGGGAAGACAGAAGGGGCCATGGAGAGACAGGGAGAGGGAAAGGGGGCTGCTTTGGGGGGAGGGGTGTGCTGGGGGGAGACAGAAGGGGCCATGGAGAGATAGGGAAAGGGGGCTGCTTTGGGGGGAGGTGTGCTGGGCACAGACAGCTTTGCTCTGGGGGGAAGACAGAAGAGGGCCATGGAGAGACATTTGGGGGGGAGGTGGGTGCTGGGGGCAGACAGCTTTGCTCGGGGGGGAGGGGGGAGACAGAAGGATACAGACAGCGGCCAAGGAGAGAGAGATAAAGAAAGACAGACAGACACATCTATTCTAGCACCCGTTAATGTAACGGGCTTAAAGACTAGTACACAATATTCTAAATGAGGTCTCACCAGAGTCTTGTACAGGGGCATCAATACCTCCTTTTTCCTACTGGCTATACCTCTACCTATGTACCCTAGCATCCATCTAGCTTTTGCCTTCACTTTTTCAACCTGTTTGGCCACCTTAAGATCATCAAATATAATCACACCCAAGTCCCACTCTCTGTTGTGCACATAAGTTCTTCACCCCCTAAACTGTACCATTCCTCAGGCTTTTCCAGCCCAAATGCATGACTTTCTATTTCTTAGCATTAAATTTTAGCTGTCAAATTTCAGACCATTCTTAAAGCTTCGCCAGGTCGTTCTTCATGTTATTCACACCATCTGGGATGTCTATTCTATTGCAGATTTTGATATCATCCGCAAAGAGGCAAATCTTACCTGACAGCCCTCCAGCAATATCGCTTATAAAAATCTTAAAAAGAACAGCCCAAGAACAGAACCTTGAGGCATACCACTGGTAACATCCCTTTCCTCAGATCGATCTCCATTAACTAGTGCCCTCTATCGTCTTGCAGGATCTTATTCAGATTAACTCCTTCCATCTGCTGCTAAATTTTCACTCTGCTGGCCAGTAACAGGAACTTCACCTGTCAAAAGATGATTTGTGCAGTATTCCAGTCTGAGCCTACATTTCCGCTGCCAATCTTTGCGTGAATTATGTCTACATAGATGGATGAGCTGCATTTCTCTAACCGGCGCTGTCACATGATTGACAGGCAATCAGCGGCCACTGACATAGGCACTGGTTAGAGAATCTGGGCAACTGTGCATATAATGCAACACCACAGAAACAGTGATGCATGTCCCCTAATGTACAAAATATAAAGATAGCAGATGTAAATTTGAAAAAAGAGAAATAACAAATCATTACTTTACAAATTAAGAAATAAAAACAAAACAAAAATGGAAACTAAGATAATACTATTTTATTGGATACATTTTTCAATTAGCTTTCAGGTTAGTAAAGTATACTGCTGTTACAGCATCTTGTCCTGTCCTGAGGAAGGGGGATTTGGTCTCTGAAAATTAGTCAAAAATGTATTAAAATTAGTCCAATAAAAGGATCATCTTATTTTCATTTTCTATTTATAAATGTTTATCCACACAGCTACAATACTACTTTATCCTAAAGCAAAATAAAATAAATAGAAATTATTTTTCTACCTTTCTCATCTCTTATTTCTACTTTTCCTCATCTTTTTATCATTCCCTTTCTTCCATCCGCTGTCTACCTTCACTCTGCCTCTTCCATAAGACATTTGCTCTCTTTGTGCCTCTTCCAGAAACTATCTGCCTCCCCTCACTTCCCCCTCACTTCATTGGTCTGGCATCCTATTCTTCATTGGTCTGGCATCCTATTCTTCATTGGTCTGGCATCTCTGTCTCCTTCCCTTCCATCTCTCTCTCTCTCTCCCTCATGTTTTTTAGTATCTCTCTCTTTTCCTTTCCTCCCCTAAGACCTGGCATCTCTGTCTCCTTCCCCCTTTTCTCCCCCCAGATCTGGTATCTCTGTCTCCATCACTCCCTCCTGCTCTGATATTTCCTTGCCCCTTCCCCTTATGGTCTGGTATCTATCTCTTCTTTTCCTCCCTGGTCTTCCTTCTCAATTTATTTTCTGCCTCTGTCTAGATTAAATTCATTCGTTAGTGATTTCTCATTTAGACTATTGCAATTCACTCTTTCAGGGTATTACCCTGAAGGAAATCCAAAGGCTTCAAATTATACAAAATGCGGCTGTAAAAATAATTTACAAAGCCAAAAAATATGATCATGTTACACCTCCTTTAAAGGATGCCCATTGACTGTCCATTGCACACCAGATTACATTTAAAATTTTATTTGTTACTTTTTAGGTAAAATCCAACCATTCTCCAGCATTTATTGATAGATTCTTAACGTTGCATACTTCCTCAAGGTTACTTCAATTTGCACAGCAAAAGCTTCTCTCAATTCCCTTCATTCACTAGATAGTTTATGAGTGTCGTAAGCTTTCGTTTCAGTCGTAGCACTTACACTGTGGAATTCTCTTCCCATTGACCTTATACAAGAAAACTGCGCCTCGAAATTTAAATCAGGACTTAAAACTTTTTGTTTAAAGATACTTTTGAAATGTAAGTCCAAGATATTACCATCAGTAATTTTTTTCCATGTTTTTCTCTTTTCTCAGCTCTAGGCCTTCCTCTTGGTTTGTTTCTTTCCCATGCCTTTTATTTATTTATTTATTTTCAATATTACCATATATACTTGAATATAAACCGGGATTTGTGGGCCAAAAAATTGGCCTAAAAGTGGTAGTCCCAGTTTATATTCGGGCCAGCGCCCCTCTCCCAGACTTATTGCAGGCCGCCGCCAGGCTCTACACCCTGATCCCCTCCCTGCCCTGTCCATCATACCTGATCTGCCGATCCCTGATGGTCCAGAGGTGCAGCAGGCAAGAGCGAGCTTTCTGCGTACCTGCCCCACTGCTAACTCAGTCGGTTGGTTGCTGCCATGGCCGCTGTGATTTCGATTTCTTCAGCCGCTGAGCAGCACGAGCAGGACAATTTGTGGGAGCCAGTCAGGAAGCCGCTCAGTGCCAAACAGCTGCGCCAAAGCGCACTCCTGCTTGTGCCACTCAGCGGCTGAAGAAACCGGAACTCACAGCGGCCATGGCAATGACTGATTGACCGGGTTAGCAGCAGGGCAGGAATGTGGAAAGCTTGTTCCTGCCCGCTGCACCTCTGGACCACCAGGAATCAGCAAAGCAGGTATGACAGACAGGGCGGGGTGCAGAACGAGGGAAGGGGGCTGGGTGCAGAGCCTGACAGGGGAGGTGGGGGTGGAGGGAGAGGACTGGGTGCAGAGCCTGACAGGGGATAGAGGGAAGGGAGCTGGGTGCATTGCCTGGCAGGGAGAGGGCTGGATGCAGATCCTGTCAGGGGATGGAGGTAAGAGGGATGGGTGAAGAGCCTGAAAGGGGAGGGAGGGGGGCTGGGTGCAGATCCGGGCAGGGCACTTGAATATTAAGTCACCCAACATATTTGAGTCAACCACTTTTCCTCCTTTTTGGGGGGGGGGGGAATGGGGATCTCGACATATTTGGATTGCCTTATATTCGAGTATATATGGTATGTATCGCTTTTACCAACTTCCCTTTTGGATCCAGTGTAGTTTTCTCAATGTTTTTAATATTTTGTGTTTGTTTTCCTTTAAATTTATATTTTGTAAAACTTTTATGCAAACCATTTAGATTTTACAATAGGCAGTATATCAAAATAAAATAAACTTGAAACTTTCTTACTATTCAGTCCTCAGTTTCCATCTTTTCACTGTTGTCTACCTACAGCTTGCCATCTCTTTCCCTCACCCCTTCCAGTATCTCACTAACTCTATCCTATTCCCCCTATCCAACATGTGCCCTTTTATTTTTATCTCTGTGAAGGAGTCTATAGACTTCTTCCTCTGGTGGCCAATTCCCTAAAAGCTCAGAGTCCCCTTGAGTCAACCTCTCCCTCTGGTGCAAATCCCTTGCCTACTACTACTATTTAACACTTCTACAGCACTGAAGAGTGTACGCAGCACTGTACATTTTGACATTAGACAATCCCTTCTCAGAAGAGCTTACAATTTAACTTGGAAGGAGAGACATGACATAGAGGATTGGGGATGCAGAACCCAAGGTGAGAAGAGTTAGGAGTTGAAAGTAGTCTCAAATAGGTGAGCTTTTAACTTGGATTTGAACACTGCCAGAAACAGAGCCCTATATAGGGATTCAGGTACAGCGGAACCTTGGTTTGAGAGCATAATTCGTTCCAGAAGCATGCTCTCAATCCAAAGCGCTCTTATATCAAAGCAAATTTCCCCATAGGAAATAATGGAAACTCGAATGATTCGTTCCACATCCCAAAAACTTTATACTAAACTGTACTGTATAAAGTAAAATTATTCATCTCCTTCTTACCGCCTTCTTTTTCCATGCTGCTTCTGCTTCTAAGATGGACACGCAGGAGGCACTGATGAGATGGGCACACAGAATGCACTGATAGGCACAATGAAGGCACTGATGAGATGGCACAAATAGCCTGCACTTTACTTTTGAACAGAATCGTGACTGGTGTGAGGCAGGAGAGGAGAGGATGAGGGTTATTGTGTAGGACAACTTAATCATTGCTATCTGTTGGCTCAGTGCAATCTGTTTCTTTCTGTGTGACTTTAACAAGGAACCTATCCAGTGATAGTTGCTTCTGCCTCCTTTTGAGGATTTCTCGGAAATGTGAAAATAGCCTTATTTGGGTGGTGCTTTTCTACAAAATTTTGCACTTTTTCCCACATTTTAAACATTTCCCTAATCTCATTTGAAGTGAGAGATTCCTCCGTCTTGTTCTCCTCCTCCTCAGATGAGATCTCCTCCATTACCTCTTGTTGTTGCGCACAATGCAGATCCATCAGTTCATTGGTGGTCAGCTCCTAGCCATGTTCCTCCACCAGCTCCTGGATGCCATTCTCATTCATCTCCAGTCCCATGGTCATCCCCAAGGACACAATTTCATTGACAAGTGGAGGCTCATGTTCTTGACCAAACCCTTCCAAGCCATAGTCAAGAATGCAATCAGACCAGAGTTTTCTCCAAATAGAATTAAGGGTTCTCTTGGTGACCCCATCCCAAGCTTTATCGACGATCTTGAGGCAGTTAACAGTGTGGAAATGATTTTTCCAAAACTCTCAGAGGGTAAGATTTGTTCCATCAGTAACCTCAAAGCATCGCTGAAAAAGTGCTTTGGTGTAAAGCTTTTTAAAGTTTGAAATGACCTGCTGGTCCATGGGCTGGATTAGTGGAGTTGTGTTTGTTGGAAGGAACTTGACCTTAATGAACTGGAATTCCTCCAGTAAGTCATCCTCTAGGCCTGGAGGATGAGCAGGAGCATTATCCATAATTAGCAAGACTTTGAGTGGCAGATTCTTTTCTAAAAGGTATTTCTTCACTGCAGGACCAAAGACCTCGTTGACCCACTCAACGAACAAGATACGAGTGACCCAAGCCCTGCTGTTGGACCTCCACAGAATGTTTAACAGGCTTTTCTGCACCTTGCATTTCTTGAAGGCTCGTGGATTCTCGGAATGATATACAAGCGGGGGCTTGAGTTTGAGATCCCTCCTTGCATTAGCAAAGAACAAGAGGGTGAGACAGTCTTTCATGGGCTTGTGACCGGGCATTGAATTCTCTTCTGCTGTAATGTAGGTCCTCCTAGGCATCTTTTTCCAAAAAAGCCCCATTTCATCGCAGTTAAAAACTTGCTGCGGCAGGTAACACTTGGAAGCTATGAGCTCCTGGAACTCAGCAGCGAACGTCTCAGCTGCCTGAGCATCCGAACTTGCAGCCTCTCCGTGCCTCACAACACTATGGATGCCACTTCTCCTCTTAAAGTTCTCAAACTATCCCCTGCTTGCCTTGAAACCTTCTTCATTGTCTGTTGACGTACCTGGCAGTTTACTTACAAGGTCGGTGTGCAATGCCTTTGCCTTCTCACAGATAATCCATGGTGCTCTCGGTCACAGTATCACCTGCGAGTTGCTTCTCATTTATCCATAGGAGAAGCAACTTTTCTAAATCTTCCAGAACTCGTGGCCATTGCTTTGATACTCTCTTGAATCTACCACCCCTCAACCTCAAATTATGTCCTCTAGTTTTACCATTTTCCTTTCTCTGGAAAAGATTTTATTCTACATTATACCCTTCAATTATTTGAACATCTGAATCATATCTCCCCTGTCCCTCCTTTCCTCAGGAATTCCAGTCACTCCTCATACGTCTTCTGGTGCAAGCCTCCTATCATTTTCGTCGCCCTCCTCTGGACCACTTCAAGTCTTCTTATGTCGTTCGCCAGATACGGTCTCCAAAACTGAACACAATACTCCAAGTGGGGCCTCACCAATGACCTGTACAGGGGCATCAACACCTTCTTCCTTCTACTGGCTATGCCTCTCTTTATACAGCCCAACATCCTTCTGGCAGCAGCCACCGCCTTGTCACACTGTTTTTTCGCCTTTAGATCTTCAGACACTATCACCCCAAGGTTCCTCTCCCCGTCTGTGCATATCAGCTTCTTACCTCCCAACATATACGGTTCCTTCTGATTATTAATCCCCAAATGCATTACTCTGCATTTCTTTACATTGAATTTTAGTTGCTAGGCATTAGACCATTCCTCTAACTTTTGACGATCCTTTTTCATATTTTCCACTCCCTCTTCGGTATCTACTCTGTTACAAATCTTGCACCTCCCCATGGCTGCCAGCTCTGCTCCGGAACAAGTAAGTGACATCGGAGGGGGGTAGACTAGCAGACACAGGAAGGTGCAGGAAGATCCTGTGATGGCTGCATTTAAATTTACTGCCACTGCTGCTGGTATAGGAAATCAGCAATGGTAGTGGCAGAGTTGGGCAGGAGGTCTGTGTGAGGACTGTGTACCCCCCATAGAGCTTGCACCTAGGGTGGACCGCCCACCACTCTCCCTTGGTATGCCACTATGTCCATGTTTTGGTTATGAATAGAAAGCCGGCTTGTAATTCATCGAGCAGATCTTTTATGATTTCAGTTTTGTTAACCGCTGATCTTATGTTAACATTCTACATGGGATTGAGGTGTGTATGACATCATTAGTGTAAGTGGTTGAGATTCCTATTAGGTTATCTGGGATTGGTTTAGTGATTGTGGCATGGTTTTCGGTGTCTGGGAAGGCGGGGATGTGAAGTCCAACCAGCATTGGGATTACCTAATGCATGTGGTAAGCACAGTTTATCATATGGTGACTCCATGATGGGACTGTGTGTTCTGAGGGATTATCTGATCTACTATTGAGAGGGGTTGAGTAGGCTTTGATTTGTCTGGTGCTAATCAGTAGGCAGAGAATTGTTAAGAGATACCAACTCATTTTGGTTAGTTCACTGTAGAAGGTAGATTGGCTGGGTGTTGTAGATGTATTTGAGTGAACTCACATTCAGAGATTAGTACCCTATAGCATGTAAGTTTGGTTAGGCACTGTAATTGTATCTAAGCTGACTCACATTCAGAGGTTTCTTCACTATAGCCTGTAGGTCAGGGGTGTTAAAATCGCATTAAGGGGCCGAAATCCAAAACACAGGCTAAGTTGCAGGCCAGATCCCGCCCCAGACCCCACCCCCATAGTAGTACTAATTGTAACACAATGTTTTCCATTCATTTTTCATATATACACACACACAATATAATCATATTAACACATAATGGTTAACCACAAAATTAAATTACACAAAGTACACTATGCTTCTCAACATTCATTCCTACCAGAATACAGATAACCCCTCTGCAAATACGGGACCACAAACTAAAAGTATTAATATATAAAAAAGAAACCCTAAGATTCAAGATTCCGCATGCAGTACAACCCTCAGAGAAAAAGAAACAAATGTATTTCTTCCTAAGCAGTGCAAAATATAGAGAGCAGATTAAAATTCTCAAAATTGACACAATTCAAACACTAAAATGAAAATAAAATCATTCCCCCTACCTTTGTTCCCTCCCTCCATGCTGTGCCTCCCTCCGGCGGGTGTCTTACCTTCTGGCCATTTTATGTAACCCGCGGTCCGATGCCCCCGGTATTATTTTGTGGCCAGCTCCCCGGTGTTATCTTGGACAGCGGCTCCTCATGCATTCTGTGCCTGAATTGGAAGCCTCCTCTCTGATGTCACAACGTCAAGAGGGAATGCTTCTGGATGAGGCACAGGACTCATGAGGAGTTGCTACATGCGGCTTCGTGCACACTGTGACTGTGAGGAGGAGGGAGCCGGCCACAAGATAACACCAGGGGCATCAGACCACGGGCCGCATAAAACGGCCAAGCAGGCCTTGAGTTTGACACTTGTACTGTAGATAGTTGCTATAATTGCATCTGAATGAGTGCTATAAATGACATCAGCGTTAGAGGGTGGAGCGATTCTCCCATGCCAATCCCAACTCTCTCTGCTCCTCTGATGCTTTTTAGGTTACTGCAGTCATTTGGGGGTTTCAGCGGGCAGCTCCTGGTGGAGGCGGGGCTGCCTCAACATCCTTCCTGCTTCCCAGTGCTCTAGAACAGTGTTCTTCAAACTTTTGACACCTATGGACTAGTGGAAATCAAATAATTATTTTGTGGACCGGCACTGGTCTGCGGACCGGCAGTTGAAGAACACTGGGCTAATTCATGCCCATCTCTACCCAATCTCCGCCCCAGCCCCCGCCCACATAATAGTACTAATTATAACACCATTTTTTCCATTCATTTTTCATATATATATATATACACACACACACACACACACAATATAATCGTATTAACAACACATAATGGTTAACCACAAAATTAAAATACACAAAGCACACTGTAAGCTTTTCAACATTCATTCCTACCAGAAAACAGATAACCCCATGCAAATGCAGGACCAAAAACTAAAAGTACTAATATTTACAAACAAACCCTAAGATGCAAGACTCTGCAGAGGAAAAGAAACAAATGCATTTCTCCCTGAACAGGCAGCAGATGCAAATCAATTACTAAAAAAAATTAAAGCATTTCCCCTACCATTGTTGTCTCTCTCCCTCCATATGCCATGCCTTCTGTCCTGCCCCTCCCCCCCCCCGATATTATCTATGGGCCAGTCCACTGTGCGATCAACGCAGCGTCTTCGGGCCAGATCCCTGAATGCTGCATTGCACAAAGCTGTGGGCAGTAGCTCCTTGCGCGCGTCCCTATGCCTCATCTGGAAGACTTCTGGTTCAGGCCGCGTCTAGGAGTCTTTTCCTACGGCATTGTACACTACAGCATTCAGGGAGCTGGCCCAAAGATGCCACGTTGATTGCACCGTGGACCGGCAGCAAGAACTCTGTCTTCTGCCCGATGGACCGGCACCAGTCCAGGGACCAACGGTTGAAGAACACTGCTCTAGAAGAATGTTACTACGGGTGCCGCAAGTGGCATCAGCGACGGAGGTGGGGGGAACAATTTTCCCATGCTGGCTCTTACTCTTTCTGCTCTTCCAATGGTTTTTGGGTTGCTGGAGGCTTCAACAGGCAGCTTCTGGTAGATGAGTGGCTACCCCAACTTTCTGTCCGCTTCCCAATGACCTGGAAGATGGTCGTTGTGGGCTCTGTGAGTGACATCAGCCTCTGGGGGAGTGGATTGATTCTCCCACAACAATGCTGACTCCACTAATCTGATGCTTTTTGGGTGGCTGTACTTGTTTGGGGGCTTCAAAGGGCAGCTCCTAGTGGATGTCTGATTTGGAAGATCCAATCTGATGGTAGTCACTTTGATTTTGTTTTTCATTTCATTTAATAATCGCTTATAAAAATTAGCATTCCTGATAACTGGATTTGGCCTGCCTAATGCAGTATACTTGCTATCATTAAAAACAAAAAAACTTCATTTTGCAGTCAGTAAGCTCCAGATCTTAGTGACTAAGGATCCCACTGTGACATTTTTCTACAAAGGGTGGTTCTATACATTTATCCAAAATTTCAGAGTAAAGTTGGATCGGAATTCCACTTTAATGAGTTAGTTACCTTTGCTAACATTTTTCTCTGGACTGCACATTCATGATGATGAGTGTGCCTTTCACACTTTGGATTACAAAAGAGCCTTAGCCTTCTATATGAAATGGACTAAAGCTTTTAAAAGTGCAATTATGCTTTTTGTTTCTTTGGAGTGCAATAAATCTGGGATTGCTGTTGCAAAATGCATATTATCAAATTGGCCAGCAGCTTGCATCTCCTTCATTTACAGCCAGGCAAGCTTGAACTTAGAGGGAGATGGGTTACCATATTTGTGAAGCCAAAAATGAGGACATATGGCCCCACCCCTTGTTCTGTCCCTAATCCCCGCCCCTTGCCTAGGCAGTTGCCTGCTGTGTGCAGTCAGGGTCTGTAGCAAGCTATAATTGCATTCCGTGTGACTTGCCCTCCATGGCGCCATCATCCTTTCTTGTGCTGCACTCATGATATATCAGACTTTCAGTTGTGAGTCTATGAAATACAGAGTGGAGTGGACCAACCCTTGAGTTGATAACCATGTGGAAATATTAAACAGTTCTCCAGCTGTAACACATCTGTAACATAAGAATTGCCACTGCTGGGTCAGACCAGTGGTCCATCGTGCCCAGTAGTCTGCTCATGCGACAGCCCTTAGATCAAAGCCCGTGCCCTATTTGAGTCTAGTCTTACTCGCATATGTTCTTTTTCCAGTAGGAACTTATCCAATCTTGTCTTGAATCCCTTAAACATTGAGGGCAATGCAAAACACCAACCAAACACCAAAACGGCAGACTCTGTGGGCTTTATTTCAAAGCCTAGTCAGGGAAACTATCTCTCTTTCCTGACCATAGTCAGGTTCAGTACCTCTCCCGCCCAACTTTTTTAAAACATTCAGCAAATGGTCACATATAGCAAACAGCCCCAGAGGTCTCAGTAACACATGCAAAGCACAAGTTACAGATTGTCAAGCTCCCCCCCCCCAAAAAAAAAAAAAAGAAAAAGCATCCATTCCATTGGAAATTATTTCTTGAGGACCTGGCAGCCAATCCATAGCCTTTTCTTTTTCTCTTTCCCAGGAAACAGGCAATAGGGAGGAACGTCCTGATGCATCCTCCTTTCGGTTGCCCCTAATCATAGAACCAGTGGCGTACCAAGGTGGGGGGGGGGGGCGGTCCACCCCGGGTGCTGCCTTAGGGGGGGTGCACAGCTGGCCCGGTCCCAATCGTGCTCTCTCCCTCCTTACTGCCGCCCTCCTTCGTGGCGCTTTCACACACACCCTTACCTTTGTGGCGATTTCACCCCCCCCCCCCCAGGCCCGGTCCGGTCCGACAAACCTCCCTGCCCTGTGCTGGTGATGTCTAAACTGTCTTCTTATGGCAGCCACAGTGTTGTAGTTACATATGGCTGCCGTAAAGGTCATCTCTGACGCAACCGGAAGTGCATCAGAAACGACCTTTACGGCAGCCATATGCAACTACAACACTCTGGCTGGCATAAGAAGGCAGTTTAGACATCGCCGGCCACAGGGCAGGAAGGTTTGTCGGCTCTGGCCTGTTGGGGGGGAAGAGGTGAAAGTGCCACGAAGGTAAGGTTGGGGGGTGAAAGCACCACGAAGGTAAGGGGCAGGGAGGGAGGAAAGGTGGGGTGGAGAGGAAAAGACACTGAAGGGAAATGGGTAAAACAAAGGGGGAGAAGGACGCTGAAAGCACATGGGGAAGACAGATGAGGAGAAGGACGCTGAAAGCACATGGGGAAGACAGATGGGGAGAAGGACGCTGAAAGCACATGGAGAAGACAGAGGGGGAGAAGGACGCTGAAAGCACATGGGGAAGACGGGGAGAAGGACGCTGAAAGCACATGGGGAAGACAGAGGGGGAGAAGGATGCTGAAAGCACATGGGGAAGACAGACAGGGAGAAGGACGCTGAAAGAACACGGGGAAGACAGAGGGGGAGAAGGATGCTGAAAGCACATGGGGAAGACAGAGGGGGAGAAGGATGCTGAAAGCACATGGGGAAGACAGATGGGGGAGAAGGACGCTGAAGGGAAATGGGGAAGACAGAGGGGGAGAAGGACGCTGAAAGCAAATGGGGAAGACAGAGGGGGGAGAAGGATGCTGAAAGCACATGGGGAAGATAGACGGGGAGAAGGACGCTGAAGGGAAATGGGGAAGAGAGAGGGGGAGAAGGATGCTGAAAGCACATGGGGAAGACAGAGGGGGGAGAAGGATGCTGAAAGCACATGGGGAAGACAGAGGGGGGAGAAGGATGCTGAAAGCACATGGGGAAGACAGAGGGTGAGAAGGACGCTGAAAGCACATGGGGAAGACAGAGGGGGAGAAGACGATGAAGGGAAATGGGGAAGACAGAGGGTGAGAAGGACGCTGAAAGCACATGGGGAAGACAGACGGGGAGAAGGACACTGAAGGGAAATGGGGACGACAGGGGGAGAAGGACGTTGAAATCACATGGGGAAGACAGAGGGGGAGAAGACGCTGAAGGGAAAGGGGGATGACAGAGTGGGGAGAAGACGCTGAAGAGAAATGGGGAACTGAGAGTGGGGAGAAGATGCTGGAAGAGAAGAAGACAGAGATGCCAGACTATGGTGGGGAGAGGAGGGAAGAAGATGGTGCCAGACCAATTTGGAAGGGGGGAGAAAGGGAGAGGCACAGTAACAGAGCAAATGGAAGATGCAGAGAGAAGAGAGACAGTGGATGGAAGGAATTGAATGAGAAGATGAGGAAAGCAGAAACCAGACAACAAAGGTAGAAAAAAAAATTTTATTTCTTTTTCTTTTTGCTTCAGGATAAAGTAGTATATTAGTTGTGTTGATAAAAATTTATATACAAAGTCCTGCCAGCTGAACATCTTTTTCTCCAGTTCAGCAGCCAGAACTTTGATTTATAAGGAAGGAATAAGCTAAATATTGCAGTATTGAGGCTTGTATGGATGCTGCGGGGACGGTGATGGGGCGGTGAAGGAAATGGCGGTGACAGAGTGGTGAAGGGGATGGTGCAGTGACGGGGACAGATTTTTTCCCCGTGTCATTCTCTACTGCTCACATCAAAAGCTTCCCTCTGACTCAGCTTCCTGTTTCTGCTTTTGACTGAGCACCGCGTTGCCAATCTGAAGTTCTGTTGATGCCGGGGGTAGAAGGAGGCCCGTTGCAGATCTTAAGTGTCATCATAGGGGGGGGAACATTGCCGATCTTGTTGCGAAAATCGGAAAGGTGAGGAAGGGAGAAAGATGGGCCTGTGGTGGATGGAGAGATTGAGAGAAGGGGCAGATGATGGAAGTGAGGAGAAAGGGGAGAGAGAAGAGGGCAGATGATGGAATTGGGGATAAGGGGCAGATGATGGAAGTGGAAAGAAGGGGGAGGGAGTAGGGGCAGATGATGGAAGTGAGGAGAGAGAAGAGGGCAAATGATAGAAGTGGGGGAAAGAGAGAGAAGGGGCACATGTTGGAAGTGGGGGGAAAGAGAGAGAAGGGGCAGATGATGGAAGTGGAGAGAAGTGGGAGAGAGAAGAGGGCAGATGATGGAAGTGGGGAGAAGGGGAAGATGATGTAAGTGGAGACAGAGAAGAGGGAGATGATGGAAGTGGGGAGAAGGGAGAGCAAATGCTGAATGGAAGTGGAGAAAGAGAACACATACTGGATTGAAGGAGTGATAAAGAAAAAGGACATATGCTGGATGGGGGAAGAAGATAGAGTTAGTGAGATAGTGAAGGGGTGAAGGAAAGTGGTGGCATGCTGTGAGTAGACAAAGTAAAAAGAGGGAAACTGAGGACTGCATAGTAAGAAAGAATTTAATTTAGACAGAGGCAGAAAATAAAAAAGGAAGACCAGAGAAGGGAAGAGAGAGAGAAATGCCTGAGAATGGGGATGGAGACAGAGATATCAGATCTGAGCGGAGGAAATGAGAAGAGAGAGATGCTAAATACCACAGGGGGGAGGGAAAGAGAGATGAAAGGAGAAAGATGCCAGACCATGAGGGAACAGAGGGAAGATGATGGATGCCAGACCAAAGGGAGGGGGTCTAGAGGAGAGATGGCAGGGGGAGACAGAAAGTTTCTGGAAGGGACAGACAGTGGATGGAATGGGCAGATGCTGGACTGAAGAGACAGGGCAGATGCTGGAAGGAAAAGAGTGAGAAGAAGATAAAAGCAGAAACCAGAGACAACAAAAGGTAGAAAAAAAAATCATTTTATTTCTATTTTGTCATTAGAATATATCAGATTTGAAATATATATCCTGCTAGAGATATAACTGGGGACTGCAAAGCCCAGGCAGTGCTTCTTTGGCTTCTTTTTTTTTAATTCTTTATTTAATTTTTTTAATTTGACATAATAAACAGTCAATTCAAAGAAATATTCCAATACCAGTCTCAGCAATTGTTAACAAGATAATCAAAAAGATAAATTTAAATGAAAAAAAAAGCAAAACAATAATACAATACCAGTGGCGTACCTAGGGTATGTGGCACCCGGGGCCCATCATTTTTTGACACCCCCCCCCCCCATGTAAAATTTTTTTTTTTTTTTTTTTTGCAATAACCATGAAATGGAATAAATGGTCAGAATAGAAACAGGCAGTGAAAATTTTCTTTTATTGAACCTCATATATGTAACCATTATTCCAAACATAACATAACATAAATTATGTCTAAATTGTCATGACATTAGAAGTACATATGGAGTAGTTGCAGGTGATGCTTGGGACAGTTCTGATTGTGTTAGTTCGGTTTTATGTGTTTTTTGAATAGAAGGGTTTTTATTTATTTTTTGAAAGTTTTGTAGTCTGCGGTCGAAGTCAATAGGTTGTAGAGTTGGAGGTCGAGAGTTGCAGCTCGAATGGCTAGGAGGTTGTTGAACAGTTTTTGGTTGGAGGGTGTGTGAATGGTGCGTGAGTTCTCCTATGTCTAGTTGAAGTGGATTTAATTAGTCGATTGTTCCAATAGGCTGGGCTGTCTCCGTTTATTGCTTTAAATAGTAGGCAGGAAAATTGGAAGTGGTTAGTAGGGATAGTGGAGCATATCTGGAGACTGAGTAAGAAGGTTAAAACAACAAACTTAAAAGCAACTTAGAATTCTCTTCCATTTTTGTTCCCATTATAAAAAAACACTGATAAGTTCTCAGGAAAAAAATACATTAAAATAAGAAGTGAAAACAAAGGCCCCTACAGATGAGAACATAACATAAGAATAGCCTAACTGGGTCACACCAATGGTCCATCATGCCCAGTAGCCCATTCTCATGGTAGCCAATAGTGCTGCCCGATTCAGAGAAAAATATTTCATTCGATTCGATTCACCCTGTTGAATCGATTTTTCGATTCGATTCATTGTTAATGACACCGCTTTTTAAGTTTAAACAAGTACAACAATAAATTTCACAACAACAATAAATTTCACAAAGTACTTAAAAAAAAAAATCACATTTTTCCATTAAAGCAGTTCTGGAGACATTTGCTTGAACAGTCTTTTTTCCCAGTCCATAAGCAAGCAATATGAAAAAGATTTCCTTAATTATCTACTCAAACATTTTTGCTATTTACTTTCATTGTACCTAGACTATTATTCAGTAGAAAAAATTTAGTTTGTTCAATCAAGCAGAACATTCACTCATAGAAGTCCAATGTCCACACAGGATTTGATTGAACAAACCAAATTTTTTCTACTGAATAATAGTTTAGGTATACTGAATAGCAAAAATGTTAAAGCCACACAGAAAAGCAGTAAAAGTCAATAGGTTCTCCAAGTGGGAACAACCTGATGTCTCAGCACTTGAGGAAAAGACCACGTAATAATGTTTATAAGATAAATCATATAAATGATTATACTGAAGCAGGGTGTCCTCAGCGTGAAAGGTAAGCGAGAGGAGAGAATTCTCCAGCGCTTTACACAATAAGGCACAGGTTAATCACCCTCTGCCTGCAGTGCATACCATCATAGGACACCTCAGGTGTGCTCAAATTAATCAATGTGATAAATTAAACAGTGATAAACAATTGGTCAATCACAAGAGTGTAAGATCAAACAGGTTGTTCCCACTCAGAGAACCTATTGACTTTACTGCTTTTCTGTGTGAGTAGCCTACAGAACTGATTCTCACCTTCCATCCCCAGCCCCCAAGACTTACCAGACCCCCCCTGCCGATGTATTTACTTACTGCCTGAACTGGATATTAAATCGTGGGGAAGAGAGGAGAAATGCGGGGAAAGAGCTAGCCAAAACTAGTATTTGTTGCTGCTGAGTGCCGAGGTCTGCTGCACGAGGTCCGCTCGCTCGCTGCTTGACTCTCCCACTCCTTTCGTTTCTTCCGATGTAATTTACTGTTTCGCAAAACCGGAAGTTACATTAGATGGGAAGAGTCTGGCGGCGTGAAATAGTCCGAACTCGTCGATTCACCTGATTCGAATTGGTGAACCGATTCGAATCGTGAATCGGGCAGCACTAGTAGCCAATCCAGGTCACTAGTACTTGGTGAAAACCCAAAGAGTAGCAACATTCCATGCTACCAATCCAGGGCAAGCAGACGCTTCCCCCATGTCTTAATAACAGACAACGGACTTTTCCTCCAGGAATTTGTCCAAACCTTTCTTAAAACCAGCTACGCTATCTACTTTTAACATAACTTCTGGCCACTTCATTTTTAAGCTTAGATCTTTCCATCCAAACAGAGACCTTGCTAGATGTCAAATACAGCACAAGGTAACTTCACACGGACTTAAATGTGCAGGAAATGAATCTCCTCATACACCCACCATATAGTGCAAAAATGTGCAAAGGTCTGTTTTTTTTTCTTTCGATCACTACATAGCCTAATGCCACACAAGCAGCGCTGTTACAAACATATTCTGAAGGTCAATGCTAAGGTTGACAAAGTTTCCTTCCTTGGACCAGAAGGAGATACTGACAAACCACTGGAAGAGATTCTAAAACAACTACCCAGAAATAACACCCAAAGACCCACTCAGTGTGTGAACCAGTTGAGTGGAGTGGACTAACTGGGGGTGGAAATGGGCCCAGAGTTTGCTCAGCAGAATTTCCCAGACTACCTCTTCCTCTCAACACACTGGCATGCTACCACCACCACCAACACTAGGAACACCTCACCGAGTATGCCAGCAATGCTTATAAACTTTATAAAACACATTATTATATTTTCTTATAAAGCATATATTTTAACTGAACTCAGCCTTGCCATTCACAAAAATAGAAAAGTTCCCATTTCAAGCTGTCTCATGTACACTTTTCAAATCTAACATATTGTAATCACAAAACAGAAAATAAAATTATTTTTTCTACCTTTTGTTCTCTGGTCAATATTCAAATCTTGTTGGTCCCAGGCTCTTGTTGTCTTGCTTGCCAGGGTCTCCTTTCTCCGTGCTAACCATCCGTCTCCCATCTCTGTCCTCCCCTTCCGTTTCCCTTCCCTCTCCCGGAGATCTGGCATCTTTCCTTTTTTTTGTCTCCATCCACAGATTCACCTTTTCTCAACTCCCCACCACCCCAGGATCCACCATCTCTCCCTTTCTGTTCCCAACTATCCTCCTATCCAGTATCTCTATTCCCCCTCCACACCATCCCCTGTTTCCAAGTTCTCTCCCTTTCTGTTCCTTCCCTCCCTAAATCCCATTATGCACCATCTCTCTCCCACTCCTCTGTTTTTAGACCCATTATTTCTAACCCCCAAAGTCTGGCAAATGCACGTATCTTTGAACCCCCCCTTCCCTCTCTCCCTCTGTGTACTTTTACACCAGGACCCCCCTCCCCCGAAGGTCTGTCCCCCCTCCGAAGGACTACACCCCACCCCTGAAGGCCTGCACCCCCCCGAAGGACTTTACCTCCCACCCGAAGGTCTGTCCTACTCCCCGAAGGCCTACACCCCACCCCTGAAGGCCTGCACCCCCCCGAAGGACTTTACCTCCCAACCGAAGGTCTGTCCCCCTCTGAAGGCCTAAACCCCACCCCTGAAGGCCTGCACCCATCCCGAAGGCCTGCACCCACCTTGAATGCCTGCACCCCCCCCGAAGGCCTACACCCCCCTGAAGGCCTGCACCCCACTGGAGGCCTGCACCCCCCCCCCCCGAAGGTCTGTACCTCCTGAAGGCCTGCACCCCCTGAAGGCCTGCACCCCCCCTGAAGGCCTGCACCCCCCCGAAGGTCTGTACCTCCTGAAGGCCTGCACACCCCCCCCCGAAGGACTTTACCTCCCACCCGAAGGTCTGTCCCCCTCTGAAGGCCTAAATCCCACCCCTGAAGGCCTGCACCACCCCGAAGGTCTGTACCTCCTGAAGGCCTGCACCCCCCTGAAGGCCTGCACCCCCCCTGAAGGCCTGCACCCTCCCACCCGAAGATCTGTCCCCCCCTGAAAGCCTACACCCCCCCCCGAAGGTCTTTACCTCCTACCCAAAGGTCTGTCCCCCCCATTAAGGCCTACACCTCCCTCTTAAGGCCTATACCCCACCCCTTAAGGCCTACACCCCCCATCTAGTACTGTCTAATGCAATTAGGTACGGGTCAGGAGGCCAGAGGGGAAGCAGGACATTGCAGCAATTCCCAACTGACCCTCCCCCCTCGCCCTCTAAAGCAGGAGCCGGCTAGCAAGAGGAAGTTGCCGATCCTGCTTTAGGGGGGTAGGGTCAGTTGATGATTCGGGAGGCCGATTTTGGGGTTTTTAAAAAATTGATTTGGGCAGAAAAAAAAAATAACAATAAAACCACCACCAAGCAGCCCAGCGATACTCACCCTCAGTTCCTGCCTTAATTGCAGTGTCCCACGCGGCTCGGGCTCCCTTTCTTGCTTCCACCCAGCCGGAAACTGGAAGTTGCTGACCAAGCTCCGACGGCGACGGGGGGTGTGGCCTTGGGGGAATGGAAGTTAAGAGAGAGGGCTCAGGCAGGATCACTTCGGGGACTCGCGGAAGCCTTGGAGTCGGGCCATAGCAGGGAAGTTCCCGGGCCATGACTCCAAGGCTCGAGCACCCCTAATGAGCTGGCACCCGGGGCGGACCGCCCCCCCCCCCCCCCCGTCCCCCTCTAGGTACGCCACTGTACAATACAATAAGAAAAGTTTTCCTTTACAACTCTAAATATACTGGATTGAAAAATTAGACCTCAATAAGGGGGGAGAAAGCTACATTCGCTGAATTTTCAATCAAACATTACTAAGAAAATACAAATGGTGTTGAGTGGGGGCAAGAACCTAATTAAACTAAGCAGGTTGTAGCAACAATTCTCTCAAGAATATTAAGTTTTCTCTTTCGCAGAAATAAATTTTATCAACTGCTGAGGTTCAAAATAAACATGTCTATTCCCTTGATAGACCATCACACATTTACAAGGGTATCTGAGTACGAACGTAGCACCCAGCTGTAAGACCCTCGGTCTCAAAATGAGAAACTGTTTTCTTCTCTTTTGGGTCATCCTTGACACATCAGGATACATTCTCACAGTTTTTGTCATAAATGATATGTCCTTAAACTTGAAAAACAACTTAAGCATCCATTCTCTGTCAGAGTCTATAGCAAACTGTACTAGCACCATCGCAGTTGCCGGTAACTCATTATCCGACCTCTCAAGGAAATTTGTCAGGTCCAAACTATCAGCAGACAACTTCTGCTGGCCTGGTTCCTGAACAGGTGATCTAGTTGGTAAATAATATATTTTAGTGAGAGGTGGATAGGAGGTTTCGGGAACTTACCAAATCTCTTTCAGGTATTTCTTAAACATATCTTGTGGAGAAATAAGTGATAGTTTTGGAAAATTTATAATCCGAAGATTACATCTTCTGATCATGTTTTCCAGCATTTCAACCTTAAAATTAAGATTTCCACTGTCCCTAACCCACACCGAGGCCTGGGACTCCACAGATTTTATTCTGGTCTCATGACCATCCACTTTTGTTTCCACACGATAGTCTATTTTTTAGTTCCAAATTTTCAGAAACAACAGTAGTATATCATGTAGTAAGTTGCTGCATTTGAGATCCTAAAGAGAGTTGTAAAGTAGTTCAGACCCCAGACCCTCTGTTACAGATAATTTACCTAAAGCCTCAGCTGGAGATATATTCAGTTTCAGGAAATCCTGAGGAATTTGCCGTTCCAATTTCTCCGAGTGCATAGATGTCTGGTTTGGCTTCCCTTCTCCACTTGCCGAGACGTCTCCCGAACTCGGTTGTGCTGGAGAGGGAACACCCTTTGACGCTCCAACCTCCATCTGCTGGTCTAACGCCCCCGGGCGACTCGGAGGACTCCGCTCCTCCAGAGACAACGATGTTGCTTCGAGGGAGAGAACTGACGCTTCAGCCGGCGTGTCTCTCCCAGCCGAAGAAAACTCCAGATGACTCGTTCCAGCCCCACGCTGCAGGAAAACATCCATCGGGCCCGCAGCTGTTACCAAAGATTCCTCCGGGAAAACCCGGAGCTTAGACTTGCGTTTTACCATCATAAAGGTGAGAACTAACAGCTCCAACGCCTCCATGAGTGCTTAACGCCAGCTACTCGCAGCCATCTTGCTAAGCCACCCCCCCCCCCCCGCTTCTTTAGCTTCTAACTGGCTTAGGGCTCTCTTGGACCAGGGGGCAGTTGCCCTAGTTGCACTCCCCTAACACTATTCCTGTCATGTGTGACTGCAGTATTCTGTTAGCATGATATTTCTGTGTAGCATTCTATAATAATTTGGCTTGTTCAGTTTTCTTGATAGTAGAGGGGATATATGTGAAGGGGAGGGGAGACAGGGGTTTTGTTGGTCCTTGCTCTGTATATTTATATTTATAAAATGACAATTGTACAGAATATTGTTTCTTTTTATACTTTAATAAAATATGTTCAATATAAAATCATAACTGAGACTTGTGCGGATGGGATCAGATGGTTTGCGGGGACTGAGCTTGCGGAGATGGGGCAGAAATGTGTTTTTTAAATTTCAGTCTTAGTAGTTTGCCGGTCTACAAAATAATTATTTTATTTCTGCCGGTCCACGGCTGTAAAAAGGTGTTTTCTGTGTTCTGTGTGTTCGAAAGACATGGTTTTCTGTTAGGATTGACAGTGTAGGATTGATCTGTATTAGTCACTTCAGAGGGGGCAGGATTGAGAGCGGCAGAACTTCGAGCAATGCAGGCAAGTGGAAAAGTCCCACGGCATCTCTCTTTGCTTTTACCGTCCAGTTTAGCTTTACCGGCACAGCCGAAGGCAGGGCTGATGGCAGCTAAGAGAGCTGCCTGGATCGTGGAGCCCCCTTGCCATCCCCTAATGCCGGCCCTGAGAATAGGGAGGGTGATTCTGGACCTGACGGCCCCCCCGACCATTTCGGCGCTGTAGGGAGGGAAGGAGGGAGGTAGGCTTTTAGCGCGGGAAGGGAAGTGATCACCGATCCCTTGTCCCCTCGCACAGCTTCAGGATGCTGTCCCTGAAAACGGGACATCTCGGCGTCCCGAAGCGGTGGGTCGGGACAACGGGTCGTTCGGTCACCTTAAGTAAGAAGGGCGGCAGTAAGGAGGGAGGGAGGGAGCAGGGTAGGGACCGGGCCGGCTGTGCACCCCCCCTAAGGCTGCACCTGGGGTGGATCTCCCCCCCCCTCCCCTTGGTATGCCACTGCCCCGCTGGGATGATTTTTTTTTTCAATAGTGCTGCCGCTGCTGCCTCCCAAAATGGCAAAACCTGGACTATAGATTTGAAAAGCCACCTGGACACCCAACGCAATCCTTAAAAAGAGGATATGTCCAGGGAACCCAAACATCTGGTAACCCTATGTACAGTACAGCTCACAGTTTCTAAGCCATAGTCACATCAATAACCCAGATGTGCAAAGCTGCAGCAGTTCATATGTATCTGACAATCTGTCCTGTGGAATATGTTTGAGATTTAGAATCTAAAATTTTTCTCATAGGGCCCATTTTTATGATTTCCATGTTGCCTGTTCGTAAAAAGTGACAAAACTGAAAAAGGCATATTCCCAATAAAAACATATTTGTTGTCTGCCATTGGTAGTCTCAGTTCTTCACTTTTTATGTTAAAAAGGCAACCTGTAGCCAGGGATTCTCCCTTGTAAGGATTTGCTATCCTACTTGATTTTAGAAAAATCAATGTTACCTGTAATCTCTGTGGACAGCAAGGTACCCCTATTTGTCCCATTTGACCTGTCTGTCTGTTCTATGTAGATTGTAAGCTCTTGTGAACAGGGACCGTCTATTACATATTTAATGTACAGTGCTGCTGAGCACTGACATGCATAAGTGCTAGTATTTTAGAACCTATTTATGTTCACCCATGTGTATGTCCCCAACAAATATGTGTTGAGTGAATTGTACATATCAGTTCTAGAATATTGCTAAGTACTGACATGCATAAATGCTAGTATTCTGGAACCTATTTATATTCACCTGTGTTTATGACCGATATATATGTATTGAGTATCTTGTGCCTAGCACTGGCATGCGTAAGTGCTAGTATTCTAGAACTTAAATGTACGATTGGCACTTGATGGGTGCCAATTTATAAAATAAGGGGAAGTTGTATTTTGAGTTCTATAAGAATTTAATTTTCTTAATAAGTTTTGCTTACATTTTTCCTAGCCCTCCTTTACCACACAACAGATCAGATGTATTTGAGTCCAGCAAAGACCTGCAACTTAATCTTGCATATGTTTCTTCAGTACCCCAAAGTGGCATTGAACAAATCAGAATTCACTGGTTACTGGATCTCATTACAATCAAGTAAGTCGATATTTTTATGACTATTGGAATTCACACATTTTATATATTTTCATTTGTTAAACAATTAAAAACATGTATAAAATTGCCTAGCTCCTGTAAATTCAAAGAATGGACATATTGAACAATAAGTTCAAACAAAATATTTAGAGGTGATTTAACATCAATAGCACATTATTTGCCCCTTTATGCACATTAAATAACACTAACATATTACAGTACTGCAACATGTGTTAATATAAGTCACTGCAGGTAGATAATGAGATGCAAAGCAAATGCATACAAAACACTTAATTATTATGAATTTATTCATTCAATTTTCTATACCATTCTCCCAGGGGAGCTCAGAATGGTTTACATAAATTTATCCAGGTACTCAAGCATTTTTCCTGGTCTGTCCTGGTGGGCTCACAATCTGTCTAATGTACCTGGGGCAATGGTGGGATTAAATGACTTGCCCAGGGTTACAAGGTTTGAACCCACAACCTCAGGGTGCTGAGGCTGTAGCTTTAACCACTGCGCCAAACACTTGCAGTGAATATTGCAAGCTATATTATTCCTGGAAAATAATGGCAGCTAAAAGATGATGTTCCTTTTCTTTCCTGGGAGCATTGGGCTTAAAGGGGCCAACACATTTAAATGGATCCCATTCCCTCCCCACCATAAAACACTCTGCCCAAACACAATCTCCATTCCTGAAAACCCACCCCAAACACAACTCTCCTCCCAGAGTCTCCTCACCTTGAAAACCCCTGTGAAGACTCCTACCATCCAATAGCACCCCCACCCCACCAGGCCTACCGTTCCTAATTCCTGGTATTGAGGGGTCTTCAGTGAATGGGTAGTGTTCCGGGGGCCATATTCTTTTTACATGTTCTGCCCCTTTCAGATACTCCTTCCCCTTGGAAGCACTGGTCTGTGGGTTAGTGATCTAAAGCTCCTGGGCATAGTCGTCAGAACGTTGGGGGGGGCATAGGGTCTGTGGTCTCCCTGCAGCACGACCTCTTCAGCTCCAGACTCCCTCACACCTGCCCACCCCCATCCACGGGTAGTTGTTATTTTAAATGTTCCGGCAGCCATAGCGCAGTGTTCACGAGATGAATCTTCTGCAGCCTGCCTGCCCTGGAAGTCTTCATTCAGCAGCGACTTCCTGTTCCCACCTAAGCAGGGTGCTGCTGAATGAAGGGTTCCAGGGTAAGCCACAGCAGAAGGCTCATATCGTGGACGCTGTGTCACGGCTGCCGGAACATTTCAAATAACAGCAACCCAGGGGAGCAGGTGTGGGGGAGTCCAGAGCTGTAGAGGTCGTGCCGCAGGGTCCCGCTGGGAGGGAGGGAGGAAGGAAGGAAAGAGGAACATACGCTATATGCCATGGGCTGGGGATAGGGGGTTGGGAAGATGGGGAGGACAGATGCATGGGCTGGGGTGAGTGGGAAGACAGGGAAGAACAGATATTGCATGGGCTGGGAGGGGGCTGGGAAGGACAGATGCTACATGGGCTAGGGGGGCAGGGAAGGGCAGATGTTGCACAGGCTGGGAGGGGGTTGGGAAAGACAGGTGCTGCATGGGCTGAGATGGAGTTGGGAATTACAGATGCTGCACAGGCTGTGGGATTGGAAAGGACAGATGCTGCATGAATGGAGTGCTGGGAAGGGAGGGAAAGAGAGATGCTGCCAGTGGGGGAAGGAAGAGAAAAAGAAAATTGTTGTACATGGAATGAGAGGGAAAGGGAGATGGTATACATGAGGAAAGGAAGAAAGAGGGAGAATTGTTGGACATGATAGTGGTGGAGAGGAGGGAAGGAGAAATTTTGCACTGGGAGAGAAGACAGATGACTCAAAGAAGGGAGAGATGTCAGATTCTGGAGAATGGTGATGGAAGGAGAGAGAGAGAGTTGTCAGACCACTGGAAGGGGAAAGAGAGATACCAGAACAGAGAAAAGAAGGAGAGGAGAAAGAGAATACCATACTGTGGGAAGGAGAGGAGAGAGATGTTAGACCATGGGAAGAGGGAGGGAAAGAGAGCGAGATTGCCAGACTATATGAGGGGGTAAGGGGAAAAACAGATGTCAGATGGGAGAGAGGAAGGAGAGGATGCGGAGGAAGGGAGGAGAAGGGGAGAGAGAGGGAGGAGAGGGTGCACAGGGAGGGGGGAAAGGGAGGAGAGAGGGAAGAAATGGTGCACAGCAATGGGTGTGGCAGGGAAGAGAGATAGAAGAAATGCTTCTTATAGGATAGATGGGAATAGGGGAGAAGAAAGAGAGAGAAGATGGTACACATGGATAGATGGGAAGGGAAGACATGGAAAAGTAGATTTTGAGAAGAAAGCAGAAAAATGTAAGAAAGTTGAATGTTTAAAAGTTAATACCAAAGATGAACGTAGTCTAACAAAAAAAACAGGGATAATATGCTTTTATAGAACGTCAGTAAAGTCTAATTATGATAGAAACAAACTGACTATAATGAACACCAATTCCAAGAGAGTGAAATTACTTTGAAGTACGCTCAGAGAAGTGAAACTCTGAAGAGAGAGACAACCCCCTCTTGGGACAAGAGTTTACCATCACTCTCTTGGAATTGGTGTTCATTATAGTCAGTTTGTTTCTATCATCATCATCATCATCAAAGATGAATGTAGGGCAGAAAGTGAAGAATGTAGAGCAAAAAGTTGAATGTTTAAAAGTTAATGCCAAAGATGAATATAGTTTCCTCAGAAAACCAGGGATCACAATGAAATAGGAAGTCAGAAAAGTAGCTCAATATGTACGAACAGCCTGACTCCAAATATAGAATACTGTCTACAGAGTGGTCAAATCATATATACTCTGCTCAGAGATATGAAACTCAAAAAAGGAAGGCTAAAAGCCACCTTTGTGAAAAGAGTTCACCTTCCAGTTATTGCGATATTTATAACAGATCACTC
Organism: Geotrypetes seraphini; assembly: GCF_902459505.1. Taxonomy (NCBI): domain Eukaryota; kingdom Metazoa; phylum Chordata; class Amphibia; order Gymnophiona; family Dermophiidae; genus Geotrypetes; species Geotrypetes seraphini. The sequence goes on along the minus strand of NC_047084.1, from coordinate 385,255,345 downwards.
TCTGAGACTGGATGGAAACTTTGTATCTAATAGTACAATAAATAATTTCAACTATTTCAATAGGCTTTGCTTTTGAAATTCTTCAATTGATTCAAATATTCATAGTATGCATGGATACATTGTCAAACTTAGGTGCATGTAATAAAAGCACTTAACTTGTAGACCAATTAAGGGAGTCCCAAAGTGGCCCCGTTTCGGTATCTGCTTCAGGAGACCTGACAGAGAATTTCAAAAGTGCTTCACCGAGATAGAACGTGAACTCGCAGGCCTTGAGCATGCGCAGATGCTCAAGGCCCAGCAGAAGAGGAGGCTGATCTTCGAGCACCGGCACCAACGCACAGGACATGCCGGTGCCCAGATGACGGTAAGAAGCGGTGGGGGGGGTGCCCAATCGCGGTGGGGGGTGCCGGATCATGGTGGGGGGGGGTGCTGGATCGTGGGGGGGAGGGTGCCGGATCGCAGGGGGTGCTCGTAAATCGAGCCACCGATTTTGCAAATGTTTTGCTTGTCTTGCAAAACACTTGCAAACCGGTGCACTCGTAAACCCGAGGTACCACTGTAGTTGAAATTATTTATTGGACTATTAGATACAAAGTTTCCATCTAGTCTCAGAGAGTGATCTGTTATAAATATCGCAATGACTGGAAGGTGAACTCTTTTCACAAAGGTGGCTTTTAGCCTTCCTTTTTTGAGTTTCATATCTCTGAGCGGAGTATATATGATTTGACCACTCTCTGTAGACAGTATTCTATATTTGGAGTCAGGCTATTCGTACACAAAGATGAATGTAGGGCAGAAAGTGAAGATTGTAGAGAAAAAAGTGAAGAAGGAGTGAAAAACAGCAAATGAATAAGAGCCCTGGAAACACAAGAGCACAGACATAAGGAAGTGCAACCAGAGACTGGGAAAAGATGATTACCGTATTTTTCGTTCCATAAGACGCACTTTTTCCCCAAAAAAAATTTGGTGGAAATAAGGGTGCGTCTTATGGAGCGAATACCGAAATCACCCCCCCACCCCCCAGTTTCCTTTTTTTAATGTTGGTGCTCTCCCTTGCTGGACACGGCTGCCTCTCTAGCAGCATAGCAGCGTGCAAGGTTGCCTGCCTGGTCGGCTGACGTGGCTGCCTCCACTTCCCTTCTGTAGTGGCAGAGCGGTGCACAAGGCTGCCTGCCAAGTCCCGCGCTGCTTCCGTTCTTGTAGGAAGTGGCGTGGGACCATGCAGGCAGCCTTGTGCGCCGCTCTGCTGCTACAGAAGGGAAGAGGAGGCAGCCGCATCAGCCGACCAGGCAGGCAGCCTTGCGCACCGCTCTGCTGCTGGAGAGACAGCTGGAGGCAGCGAGTTCTGCTTCCCACACAATCCCCAGGGGCCGGGCACGAGCAGCCGACAACGGATCTGGAAGTCGCTGGCAGTGCATTACTGAAGACAGCAAGCAGCTACAGAAATAGCAGCAGCGGCAGCTGGTTCCGGCCTCCCATTTTCCTCCCTCCTATCCCCCATGGTAGCACTGGGCAGCACATCTGGGCCTCAGCTGCCTCCACCGCCACTCCTCTGACTCCCTTCACGTTTGGGCGGGACATGGAGGAACAGGCCCATCAAGCTGCGCCATAGGAACTAAAGGTGCGGAGGAGAGGTTGGAGGGGGGCCCTGCCTGCCTGCCTTGGGGTGGAGGGTGGGGATGAGGAGTACAGGAGGAAGTAAATGAAAATCCCAGCATAAGAACCATGGCAACTAGGGGAGGGAAAGAGACAGCAAAGAAATGCTGAAGGAGAAGGGAGCATATGGACAGGGACATGGAATAATGCTGGAAAGGGGAGGAATAAAGATACAGAGATGTGATACTTAATGGAAGGGGAGGAAATGGTACATATGGATAGTGAAGAAGAGAAAAAAGATTATGCACTTTGGGGGGCCCTGCCTGCCTGCTTGCTTGCCTCGGGGTGGGGGGCCCTGCCTGTCACTAGGCCTGCCTGCCCTGTGCCCTGTCCCTGCCTACCACTAGACTATCAGAAGGGGGACAGGGGACAGAGCCTGGTAGGGAGGGGGGACAGGGTGCAGAGCCTGGCAGGGAGAATTTGGTTCAGAATGGGGTTTTTTCTTGTTTTCCTCCTCTAAATCTAGGGTACGTCTTATGGAACAAAAAATACGGTATATTACCAAACAACAAAGGTAGGGAATATGATTTTATTTTCAATGTAGTGATTGAAATATGTCAGTTTTGAGAATTTACATCTGCTATATATATATACGAGTATTTTGCACTGTTCAGGAAGAAATTAATTTCTTTCTATTTCTATGGTATTGTACTGCATGTAGAGCCTGGCATCTTAGGGTTTCATATGTATATATTAGTACTTTTAGTTTGTGGTCCTGTATTTGCATACCATTTATCTGTGTTCTACATGTGTGACCAAGGCCAGGTGTTTTAGTACAAATGAATGTTGAGAAGCATGCAGTGTGCTTTGTGTAGTTTAATTTTCTGGTTAACAATTATGTTGTTAATAAGATTATATTGTCACAGAGTTTCCCATAGTGTCAATTTTATAGATATGAGAGAATGAATTCTGAACAACTGGGACATAATAAAAAATTTAAACAAACTTGGGGTCCATTAGCGGAATTTGTAAAAACTTGGGGTCCATTAGCAGAATTTGTAAAAACTGATTGATCAAGTAAGCCTTTGATTCCTAATTGATATTTACGCACATCCAGGGAGGGTGGGAGGAAGTGGGGGAAATGTACTTTATATCATTATTAGTTTGGACATAAGTTTCTCGGCCGGTTGTGCCGGTGCAGAGATTCCTGTTTGGGAGCCCTCTTGTCCAGCTGGGCAGACCTCGATTGCAGTAGTTGCCATTCAGATAATATGCCTTTTCTGTCTCCTGACACTGCTTCTATATTGGATCCAACTGATACTCTTGCCGGGACTAGTCACCTCGGCGGCCCTGAGAGTCTGGATTTGGGTAATAACCCCTTTCATCCGCCAACTCTTTAAGCATGACTCTGTCCACCTTTTTATTGCTGATGTTATGAAAGAGCTCAAATTGGATTCTCCACCTTCCACATCTCAGAGTTTGGTCATGGGCTTTAGCAGATACTCCTTATAGATTATCATGTCAAAGAAAGGCTCAGAGGACTGGAGACCCATTCTGTATCTTAAGTTGGTCAATCGCTTCTTGTGGATTCCTCATTTCTGCATAGAAACAGTGTGCACAGACATAGTCTCTTCAGGAGAGTTTCTGGCGTCCTTGGATCTAACGGAGGCTTACCTCCATATTCCATTTTAACTGGAGCATTGCAGGTTTCAGCATTTCCATGTTCTGCAACAGCATTTCCAGTTCACAGCTCTGCCCTTTGGGCTCACGACAGCGCCCAGCACCTTCTCCGCTGACAGGGTGTCCAGGTCCATCCTTACTTGGAAGATTGGTTGATCCGGGCTCCGTCTCATCTGGAGTGCGAAAGTGCGTTGGAGACGTTTTTTTTCTCTGCTACAGGCTTTGGGTTAGATTGTCAACTTCAGGAAAAGCCAGTTGACGCCATCCCGGTCCTTGGAATATCTGGGCCTTCTCTTCGACACCCAGCAAGGTCATGTGTTTCTTCCCGAGGCATGCAGACAGAAACTTCCAGAGCTCTTCCTGGACTGTCTGGTTTCCATGGCCTGGCATTATCTGTAGGTACTGGGGTCCATGGCATCCTCCTTAGAGGAGATCCCCTCGGCCAGAGTGCACATGCGCCCTTTGTAGGAGTCCCTCCTCGGTGGTCTCTGCAGCAGCATCCCCTTCAGATGTCGCTCTCCTGGAAGGCACCAGCTCACAGCAATTTGAGCTGGTAGCTTCGGGAGGAGGGGGGCATTCTTCGCCAGGGCAGCTTCTTCAGATCTCAGAGTGGATGTCTTTTATGATGGATACCAGCCTCTTGAGGTACTCACTGCAGGGATTGCTCCATTCAGGAGCAGTGGACTCCTCATCATAAGCATTGGTCGATCATTCATCTGGAGCTCCAGACAATTTGACTGGCGTTACTCACTCTCAAACCCCTTCTGGAATGAAAAGCGGTATGAGTATTCTCCGACAACGCCACGGCAGTGGCATACGTAAATCATCAAGGGGTCACAAGAAGCACTCCCTTGGACCAGGAAGCTCACATGCTATTTCGCTGGGTGGAATCACATCTTCTATCCCTCTCAGCAGCCCATGTGGCTGGAGTCGACAATGTTCAGGCAGACTTCCTCAGCTGACAGGTCCTGGATCCGGAAGAATGGTCCCTCTCACAGATGGACTTGATGGCTTCAGCAGAGAACTTGAAAGTCAGGCGCTTCTTCAATCAAAGAACAGAGCCTAGGACTGGACACCTTGTTTCATCCCTGGCTGGCTCATGAGCTCCTTTGTGTTCCCTCCAGGGCTTCTGGTTGGTTGGGTCATCCGCCAGATAGTGACGCAGCCCAGCCTCATAATTTTAGTAGCTTTGTACTGGTCTCATCGCCTTTGGTATGTGGATCTCATACATTTTCAGCAGGACAGGAAACCCCAACTCCTTCTTCATCACTACCATCAGTCAGTGGCTGGTGCCCATGGAGAACCCATAGTACTGTGGTCTTTCGGTATGGCTCTTGAGTGTTCAGCCTTGATGAAGCATGGTTATTCAGATATAATCATCTTGATACTTTTGCAGTCAAAGAAACTCTCTACTATGGCTTCTTATGCCAAAGCCTGGAAGGCTTTCCAACAGTGGTGTGCTCATGAGCAGGTGGAGCCTGAGAGGGCTCCCATTTCGGTGGTCCTGGCTTTTCTTCAGGTGGGGTCTAAAGGTTTGGCAGTGGCCTCCCTTAAAGTTCAGGTTGCAGGCCTTTCATGTTTCAGAGCATGCTGCTCATCCAGATGTGACCAGGTTTATGAGAGGGGCACTTCGTTTGCAGCCTCCCTTGCATCATCCTTTCAAGTTTCAAGTTTATTAAGTATTTGATTAATCGCTTACTCAAATATCTAAGCAATGAACAAATCTTTCAATTTACAGATAATACAGGGGTTATAAAAGACAGATGGACACTAAACAAAACATATTAAATTAACGACTAACAGAATAAACGGAAAAGGAAAACAAAGGGAAAGGCAGGGTAATGAAATACAATAATAATGATAGAAAGAAGGACGATTATGGTAAAAGACAATAGGAGGGAAATAAAAGAAGTAGCCTTATGAAAATAAGCGAAAATAGGCCTGGGACTCCTAAATATCATAAGCATCTTTGAAAAGAAAGCTCTTAAGTTTACTTTTAAATTTATCTAAGTTCTTTTCTTCTCTGAGGTAAATAGGGAGGGAGTTTCAAGTTTGAGGAGCTGTAACAGAAGATAAAGTGCTGCCGTATATTAATAACTTTAAGTGAGGGTGTAACTAATAGATGTTCCCTTCATAGAATCTTAACATCGTTCTTCAGGGTCTTGGGGAAGCCCCATTCGAGCCTCTGAAGGATGCTTTTCTTCTGGCTCTAATGATCAAGACTCTTTCTGGTCACCATTGTCTCGGCATGGCGTATTTCAGAGCTTCAGGCTCCTTTGTGCAGAGAACCCTTTCTCCGTATTACGGACATAGGAGTTGCCCTCTATACTGTACCTTCCTGTCTAGTGAAGGTGGTTTCCATCTTCCATATCAACCAGGAGGTTCGTTTGCCTGCATTTTATTCCACACGTTCGGAGAGCAAGGATCAGATCTTGCGCAAGTTGGATATCAGGAGACTCTTGCTCCACTATTTGGAGAGGTCTAATGATTTCTAGCTGACTGATCACCTCTTTGTCCTGACTGCTGCGCCTCGTTGAGGTCAGCCATCGTCCAAGTTCTCAATTGCTCAATGGATTCAAATGGCCATTTCCGTGAGTTACATTGCTCGTGGCAAGCAGTTGCGGGTTTCTCTTAAGACCCACTCGACTAGAAGTATTGCTGTGTCATGGGTGGAGTCTGAAAAAGTATCATCAAAATAGATACGGGTCTCTTAAGCTCTCAGACGCCTGCGTTAGCTTTATCATTGTTTATAAGCCAACAAAGCAGACATGGTGGTATCTTTCATCGAGCTATAAAGAGTTTTTATAAATATTTTACATTTTTTTAAGATTTTTAATATGCAAATAAAATTTCATGCATCAAATTAGAAATGCATTAAGAGGTCAAAACCGGCACTTAGCTTTTAAGTGATATTCGCCGGTCTAATCCTCTATTAGTCACCCAACGGGCCCCGTTTCACCCACAATAGGGCTTCATCAGGGGTCTGATTACTGTTCTAAAAAACATAAAAACAGATAGTTAATATACACCCTTCTATCTTAACGATAACTAAAAAGCTGTCGGGTACTTACCGAGCTGTTAAGGCTCGTTATTTTAACTTGTAAAAATGGCGTTTGCAACGATACAACGCCACGCATGCGCTTTATATCACATTCATTACTGCGCATGTGTAGAAATTTAAATGAGATTTTGTTAATGAAATGTGAACACAACAAAGCCTGACTCTCTTCTTATGATGTTATTAAACAAGGGCTTAGAAGAAGGAATTCCATTCTATAACAGAATTTAAACCCTTAGGTTTCAACGTATCAAGGCGGAAAATCCATCGGGATTCCCTCTGTAAAAGTTTTCTTTTTCTATCTCCACCTCTTGGATTCAACTTTTCTTTATCAATACAAAAGAAACGAAGATCAGAAAAACTATGAGATTTCAAATTACAATGTTCTACCAAGGGGGCATTTAATCTCTGACATTTAAGGCTGGATTTATGCTCTGCGATTCTTGTTTTAAAGGATCGAGTTGACATGCCTACATATAACAAATTGCATGGGCATATGATTACATAGATTATATAGTTAGAGTCACAAGTCAAGAAGTGTTTAATGTCATATTTTTTACCAGTTTGTGGATTTATGAAAGTTTTTTGTGTGATAGTAAGATGACAAATACTGCAATGTCCACATTTATAGAAACCTTCAGGTAAGATTCTCAAAGATTTTATAGTATTAGGAATCACTGCTGGTGACAAAAGATCTTTAAAATTACTTCCTCTTGCAAAAGCTATCTGTAGATCATGTTGCTGAAACAATGGGTGAGTTTGAATAATTTTCCAATTGTTTCGAAGAATGTTAGCTACATCATTCCCATAAGTAGAATAACGGAGTGTACAAGTACATTTATCAGAAGGATGTTCTTCTTTCTGCTTTTTTTGTAATAACCATTCTCTTTGATAATATTTTGATCTTTTAAATGCTTTATTGACCACATCTTTTGGATATCCTCTGTCATCTAATTTTTTACATAAAACTTTTGCATGTTTTTTAAAAGTTTTATCGGAGGAACAGTTTCTTTTTATCCTTAAAAACTGGGAAAAAGGTAAGTTTTTTCTTAAGCTCAGAGGGTGGCAGCTTTTAAAATTCAATAAAGTATTTCGATCAGTTGGTTTAGTGTATAATTCAAAATCAAAGTGATCATTTTGCTGAATGATTAACAAATCCAGGAAAACCAATTGTTTACTAGAAAAATTCATTGTAAAAGATAAATTGGTGTCACAATTGTTGAGCCAAACATTAAAGCTTTTCAAATCTTCTTCTGTGCCCTTCCACAGAACTAGGATGTCATCAATATAACGATACCAGCAATATATTAAAGACTCAAATGGGGAATTTTTGATCCAATTGTCTTCAAAATCTGCCATATAAAGGTTTGCAATGGAAGGGGCAAACACGGCTCCCATTGCCACTCCTTTTAGTTGTTTATAAAACTTGTTGTCATAGATGAAAAAGTTTTCTTTCATCGCGATTCTGGACAGTTGTAATAAAAAAGATGTAGGGATCATATGTGGTCTATCTCTGGCATCCAATATTTTCTTGATGATAAATAAGGCTTCATCCTGCGGGATTGACGTGTACAAGGACGTCACATCAAACGTGACTAGCAAGTAAGGAAAATCTTTAATTTTATTATCCATAAGTTTTGAAATTATGTCTCTTGAATCTTGTATATACGCGTCTGTCTTGACTACTTCATATTTTAAAAATTCATCAATAAATTTTGATAGAGGTTCCAATAAGGAGCCTCTGGATGACATAATAGGTCTTCCCGGAGGATTGATAGGATCTTTATGTATCTTCGGAAGTATATAGAACACTGGAACTATAGGTGCATATTTGTTTAAGAATTTATGATCTTTGATCGTCAAAAAACCTTCATGTCTCCCTTGATTTGTTATTTTCAAAATTTGTCGTTGTAGTCGTTTTGAAGGATCTAAAGCAAGTTTCTCATAGGTGTCTGTTGTATTTAATTGCTTTAGAATTTCATTATGGTAATTTTCTTTCTCCATTATTATGATTGCACCGCCTTTATCAGCTTTTTTTATGACTAGGGTTGTATCATTTTTCAGGGAATCAATGGCCAATCTTTCCTCTTTGCTTAAATTGCTGAATGATCTCATATCAGTTTGTTGCCACTTCTTAATGTCCTGTAAGACACATTTTTTAAAGGCATGTATAATCATATCTGGAGGAGTTGGTGGAGACCAACTGGATTTAGGGAACAGGATGGTACGATCATTCTTATTCTCTTTCTCTCCAAAGAATGTCTTCAAGTGTAATTTTCTTATGAACTTTTCAAAATCAATATGAAATTGAAATTCATCAAACCTAGTAGAAGGCACAAAAGAAAGTCCCAACGATAAAACTTTCAATTCAATTTCGCTCAGTTCTTTATTGGAGAGGTTCACTACCACTGATTTTTGCGGGTTTGAGACCTGGTCGTTGGTCTGGATCGTTGTGTCGCTCTGTTTCCTCTCATTCTGCCTCTGCGGCTGTTTTGGCCTCCCCGTAAAAAAATATGCACCTATAGTTCCAGTGTTCTATATACTTCCGAAGATACATAAAGATCCTATCAATCCTCCGGGAAGACCTATTATGTCATCCAGAGGCTCCTTATTGGAACCTCTATCAAAATTTATTGATGAATTTTTAAAATATGAAGTAGTCAAGACAGACGCGTATATACAAGATTCAAGAGACATAATTTCAAAACTTATGGATAATAAAATTAAAGATTTTCCTTACTTGCTAGTCACGTTTGATGTGACGTCCTTGTACACGTCAATCCCGCAGGATGAAGCCTTATTTATCATCAAGAAAATATTGGATGCCAGAGATAGACCACATATGATCCCTACATCTTTTTTATTACAACTGTCCAGAATCGCGATGAAAGAAAACTTTTTCATCTATGACAACAAGTTTTATAAACAACTAAAAGGAGTGGCAATGGGAGCCGTGTTTGCCCCTTCCATTGCAAACCTTTATATGGCAGATTTTGAAGACAATTGGATCAAAAATTCCCCATTTGAGTCTTTAATATATTGCTGGTATCGTTATATTGATGACATCCTAGTTCTGTGGAAGGGCACAGAAGAAGATTTGAAAAGCTTTAATGTTTGGCTCAACAATTGTGACACCAATTTATCTTTTACAATGAATTTTTCTAGTAAACAATTGGTTTTCCTGGATTTGTTAATCATTCAGCAAAATGATCACTTTGATTTTGAATTATACACTAAACCAACTGATCGAAATACTTTATTGAATTTTAAAAGCTGCCACCCTCTGAGCTTAAGAAAAAACTTACCTTTTTCCCAGTTTTTAAGGATAAAAAGAAACTGTTCCTCCGATAAAACTTTTAAAAAACATGCAAAAGTTTTATGTAAAAAATTAGATGACAGAGGATATCCAAAAGATGTGGTCAATAAAGCATTTAAAAGATCAAAATATTATCAAAGAGAATGGTTATTACAAAAAAAGCAGAAAGAAGAACATCCTTCTGATAAATGTACTTGTACACTCCGTTATTCTACTTATGGGAATGATGTAGCTAACATTCTTCGAAACAATTGGAAAATTATTCAAACTCACCCATTGTTTCAGCAACATGATCTACAGATAGCTTTTGCAAGAGGAAGTAATTTTAAAGATCTTTTGTCACCAGCAGTGATTCCTAATACTATAAAATCTTTGAGAATCTTACCTGAAGGTTTCTATAAATGTGGACATTGCAGTATTTGTCATCTTACTATCACACAAAAAACTTTCATAAATCCACAAACTGGTAAAAAATATGACATTAAACACTTCTTGACTTGTGACTCTAACTATATAATCTATGTAATCATATGCCCATGCAATTTGTTATATGTAGGCATGTCAACTCGATCCTTTAAAACAAGAATCGCAGAGCATAAATCCAGCCTTAAATGTCAGAGATTAAATGCCCCCTTGGTAGAACATTGTAATTTGAAATCTCATAGTTTTTCTGATCTTCGTTTCTTTTGTATTGATAAAGAAAAGTTGAATCCAAGAGGTGGAGATAGAAAAAGAAAACTTTTACAGAGGGAATCCCGATGGATTTTCCGCCTTGATACGTTGAAACCTAAGGGTTTAAATTCTGTTATAGAATGGAATTCCTTCTTCTAAGCCCTCGTTTAATAACATCATAAGAAGAGAGTCAGGCTTTGTTGTGTTCACATTTCATTAACAAAATCTCATTTAAATTTCTACACATGCGCAGTAATGAATGTGATATAAAGCGCATGCGTGGCGTTGTATCGTTGCAAACGCCATTTTTACAAGTTAAAATAACGAGCCTTAACAGCTCGGTAAGTACCCGACAGCTTTTTAGTTATCGTTAAGATAGAAGGGTGTATATTAACTATCTGTTTTTATGTTTTTTAGAACAGTAATCAGACCCCTGATGAAGCCCTATTGTGGGTGAAACGGGGCCCGTTGGGTGACTAATAGAGGATTAGACCGGCGAATATCACTTAAAAGCTAAGTGCCGGTTTTGACCTCTTAATGCATTTCTAATTTGATGCATGAAATTTTATTTGCATATTAAAAATCTTAAAAAAATGTAAAATATTTATAAAAACTCTTTATAGCTCGATGAAAGATACCACCATGTCTGCTTTGTTGGCTTATAAACAATGATAAAGCTAACGCAGGCGTCTGAGAGCTTAAGAGACCCGTATCTATTTTGATGATACTTTTTCAAAGTCCTTGTTTGCATTTACTTGTTTAGGTAAGGACTTTATCCATTTTTTGATTTAGTGATTTTCATGGGTGGAGTCTCACATGATTCATCCAGATGAAATTTGCAGGGTGGCTACTTGGTCCTCTCTTCATTTTTTTACCCGGTTTTACTGAGTGGATGTTGCAGCTCATTCTGATGCCGCTTTTGGGACCTCAGTGTGGAGGGCACACTCTTCTGTTTCTCACTATCGGCTATCAACGCTTTGGTACATCACCTAGCGTATGGAATCTGGAAGGGATGTAACAGAATGTAAGATTAGGTTTTTACCATCGATAATCTTCTTTCTGTTAGTCCCTGTAGGATTCCATACGACCCGCTCTCTCTGTATACACTCAGTTGTTTGGGATAGTCTGCTTCTTTCTGCCTGTTATTCTCCTTACAGGCTTGAAGATTTTCCAGCCAGTTGCTGGATCCTGTGGGGAGTTTTCTGTGAGTATGCGCATTGCCGAAGGCCATTTCTTGGAGTTCTACATTGTACCTCAATGTTTTTCTGGGTTACCTTTGTGCCTGTTTATTGCTTGTTCATGTTTTGCAGAGCAGACCAGTTCAGAAATTGTTTATGTTGCTGGTGATCTTCCCCATATCCCCCACCTTGTCATGGATTTGCTCAGGTATGTTGCTTGGCTTTGGGACTCAAAAGTATATGGCTCTAGCTTTCAGTCTAAGGAGGAGGAGCATGTATTCAGAAAAGTGTTTGGATTTCTGCAACTCCCGAATTGTGGGTTGGGATTGAACATCTAGTTTATGGAATCCTACAGGGACTAACAGAAAGAAGCTTATCAAAGGTAAAAACCTAATTTTCCAATATTGAGAAACCGCAGGTTAGTATTTTTTATGGTAAACTAAGTTACGGTAAAAGACGACATTTACCACACCTTAATAACAACCCAATTTAGCAACAAAAGGCTACTAATTTCTTATCAAACAGCCTTTAACACCAACAAAGTTTTTGTTGTTCTTTCATCATTTTTGTTTCACTCAGTTGAGTGTAACAAAGGATTTTCAGGAGCTCCCCCACCCCTCAAGGACATCCCAGACATGAAGCTTACTTACCCTATTTCAAAATGGTTGCCTTGAGTTTTTTTATTCTCTTCCTTCAAACATTTAAGGTAAATGTTTGAAGTAGAATGGGTTTTACAAGAGGCAGTGTGTTATAAATTTGCTTCACAGTATCATATCCTTTCCAGTGATATTTTGAAAGGCTTTAGGCTAAAAAGGGATACTGAATGAAGGAATCCAGGGATCTCCCATTCCAGATGTTTCTCATAAGTCAGGACAATTGGCATCTGTGTAGTAATGAGTGCAGAGAAAAAGAATGGAGAATGGAATCAAGGTCATGAAAAAAGGTAAAAAGATCTACCACATGAAATTATAGCATATTGGGCCCCAATATTCAAAGGGACCAGCCAGCATCACTACTAAGTACAGGTATGACTGGTGACCATGCCAGTTCTTGTATATTTAGGAGGTAATGTTTTAAAGCTGAAAAGGGCTTTTATATAAAATTGTATGACCTCAGTTGTACATTCTCACACACAAAAGGAGCAATTCAGAACTGGGCGCCTCCTTTAGATGACCCATTGCCATAAGGTGACAGCCTATTCTATAATGGCATTTACTGTAGGTAACCAGATGATGTTATAGAATACTAGCATAAACCTGCATTGGTGTACTTAACATTTACTTCTAGTACAGCAGACACTCTTTTTCTGAACTAATAGATAGTCAACCTCTTCTCGCGAGAACTCTTGTAGGAAGCTTCATTTGCATTCTTTTCTTCCTCCTTCCATCCCTCTGGGCCATCCTTCAACTATTTAGTTGTCTTCCTATAAGCGAGACAGTAAGAGCTTGTCTTTTCTGCTCGTGTTTCTTTTCATTTAAATTCATTATTTTTTTCACTAACCATTTGTGAGGCTTCTCGGTGCTGCAGAGGATTCTTTTTGTGAGACAGCTCTGGCTGAGGTCAAAAGTCTGCTTCCCAGAGGCAGACTGCTTAGCAGTGCACCCACTTGGACAGCCTGTGCTTAGGGTGGGGATATTCCCTTGGGATCAAGGCTTACCTCAGGTTCATCCGCAATGGGCTTGAGCACAGTATGAGTGGCTTTGTTGCAGTTTTTCTAGGACTGGGGCTGACTGTGTTCCTCCCCCCGTTTGCGTGCGTGTGATTCGATTGGGGTTGAGATCTCTGGCCAGTTTGTTAAGCCCAAGAGGCAGTCAGAAGACACAAGCAGTCTGGATTCTAGGCAGAGGTTCTCCCTGTAAGGTGTTTGCAGCTTCCATTCTTGCAGCTCCCAGCATACAGCATGGCTCAGTAACAGCCTGGCAAACCAAATCAGGAAGGGTTCTTAAAATCAACTTTATTTTTTTTTTTTGGGGGGGGTTCTAAGGTTAGAGAGAAGTGTCGTCCCCCCCCTAAAATCCCCAAATTGCTACTTTTTATTATTTAGTATTGCTAAAATTGCCACAGCCATCTTGGATTTCCCAATTTGAAAATAAAAGCCTCTGTCTGCCTCAAAACATTTAGTTGTCACTTAAAAACAGGTGGAATGAACTCCTCAGGCCAGGATACCTTGGATTTATGCTCCATTTATGGTGGATGGCCATCCGAGGAGCATCTGTGTTCCACGTGCCTTGAAGGGCACATTATGGCTCCACCCTCCAGTGCAACGACCTGTTCCAATATGGAATCTTAATCTGGTTCTCCAGACCCTAGCTAGTCCATCCTATGAGCTTTTGGACCAAGCTTCCTTGATGGACTTTACTATCAAGGCAGCATTTTTGGTGGTGATCACCTCCTCCTGGAGAGTGTCGGAACTTCTGGCTTTGTCTTGCAAAAATCCTTTTCTTTGGATTACAGATTCAGGCTTGATCTTGCGTACAGTCCCATCTTTCTTGTTGAAAGTGATTTCCAGCTTCCACATCAACCAAGAACTTTCTTGCCTGCCTTCACACCCTCTGATTTGAGAAAAAATGATCGGGTGTTGAAATCATTGGATGTGTGCAGACTCTTGCTGTGGTATCTGGAAATTACAAATGAATTAAGATTGTTAGATCATCTGTTTGTGCAGGCTGGATGAGCAGAGTTTTGGTTCTGCCCTGCCCATAGGTGCACTGAAATGATGATAATTGTACAAATGTTCCAGATAAAATCTTGTTTTATTAAAATTCAACAGACAGTCCTGTTTCAAGGCATTCATTTGTACAATGGAGGAACATTACAAGTCAGAGAGTGTAAATGCAACTTCCCTGACATAACGCCCTCAAAATTCTGTTCTGCTAGGTTCACTTAAATATACCTAATACATGACGACATTTTACTGCCTGCATCTAATTGGTCATGAATACTTGATACCATATAAGGCGCTTGTATGCATATTGGGGGAGTGTCTGTCCCCCTCACACAAGAATTCTTAAAAGTTACATTTTAATACTAGCTTACCTAATAAAGGAAAAGTACAGAAGAAACCAGGAAAAAGTATTACAATATAATATACTTACAGAGGAAAAATTATCCATTCACACAGCTTTAAATTATTTCTCTTTAAGAGTTACTACTGCTCCCATATTACTGAGTCATTTAAGAGCATGCACTGAAAATCCCGTGTCTCAGTGAAAGAAAAGGGGAGTGGCCAATCCACTCCCACAGACCCTACATTTTCCTATATGACTCCTCCAGTACAATTGTTAGAGGAAATTATATTTCAATCTGAACCCTTAAATATGAAAGTCCCTACGTTATTAGTTTACTAAACTTTAATTCATCATTTTGTATATCCAATTAGCATTTCTAACTTTACCTTGCAAAAAAGGAGAGGGAAACCCCCTCCCCTGGAATGTAATCTCTGTAGTAAGAAGAAAAGTCCATCTCTATAGCAACCAGGTCAAAAGCTCTCCTGCAGGTCTCTGGAGACTGGACACATTGAAACAATGGGACTTCATAAAACTAAGCTACAGCCTGTGTGTATCTTCTCTGGTCTTCAACAGAGCTTATATATTAATTCTAGTGACATGAGAGAAGGCCTACTCCTGTTTCCCAGTGACCTCAGAACAAAACACATATTTAGGTCAATATATTATCCCCTGTTTGTCTTATCTGGTTTGTGTTCTGACTTCTCCAATTGTAATTTTATCTAGCCATTTTAACCCTCCTCCTTTGCTCTTATCTTATAACCAAAACCCTGACTAGTAAATCCAGAGCAATGGAAGGAAAATAATGGCTATTTTATTTTTCATGCTTGCCCATTCTACCACATAGCTGTCCATTTTTAATAGGCTGCCACTCCCAGGTTCAAAAGAGCCTCATCATGGAGCAGCCCTTAAAGGTCAGCCAGCATCGATGGTGACTATTTCAAGGTGGCTATTTCTTCTGCCTATATCAGAAGTGAGAAGCATCCGCCTATATCTGTGAAGGCACATTCCTTGAGAAGTGTTTCCTTGTGGGCAGAATCCTTGGCAGTTTCTCCAGAAGAAATCTGTAGGGCTGCCACTTTGGTCTTCTGTGCATACGTTCACAAAGTTGGTTTTTAAAAAAAAAAAATTTTTTATATATAACTTCTTACTTTTACAATCAAGCATAATACAATTTGAAAAAAGATCAAATACTTCACATTAGAAACAAATCATAATAAGGAAACAATACTATTTGGTTATTTAGTCCACAATATTAATATTAAAGAAAATCAACAGGTAATTAACCCTTAATGAAATTAGCTTACATTATAAGGAAGCAGTAATACTCTTCATTACCTAAAGCCAGTAAAGCAAGTTACACATCATTTGTTACGGGTACTCCTCTTTCCTTTGATTCAATAAATTCTACCAGCTGTTTGGGTTAAAAAAAAAAGAAAATTCTTAGTTTGATAGGTAACAAAACATTTTACCGGAAATTTGAACAAAAATACTCCTTCCAAGGCCAGGATTCTTGGCCTCAATGCCAAGAATTCCTTTCTCCGACTGGGATTTTTGAGACATATCTGGAAATTACGAATTTTAGAACCCAAAAACCCCAAAACCCCAACCCCAAAACCCCAAAACATTTAAGTGCTGGAAATACAATGGTAGTATGTATTACCTATCACTTTCCAAAGCTAAATAACAGAGTTCTCCTTTCTGTTACAACTTCCAGCGAGCTCTCCAAAAAAGTTGTTAAGTCCCTATCCACCCCATATTCACAAAGTTTTACAGAGTAGAAGTGACAGCCAAATAGGATTCGGCATTTAGATCTTCGATTCTGGCGGCAGACTCATCTGTCCCACCCTAAGCTCAGGGGACTGCTCTGATATGTCCTACTAGTTCAGGAATAGAGTGTCTGTCGTACTAAAATTAAAGATTAGAGGGGCATTTTCAAAAGGACGTCTAAGTCTGAGTTTGGACATTATGGGAAAGATGTCCAGAAATCCAATAGAGAAAATGTTGATTTTCAAAACTGCAAGACATCTTTCTTTAAAAATAAAACCCAAAAACTTATCTAGACATTTTAGCCCTTAATACGTCTTTCTTTTTTGGTCATTCTCAAATATAAAGATGTCCACATGAAAAATGCATAAAAGCAAGCATTTCAAATGTCCAGGCAGCCAGCTTCACAGACAGCTGAGTACAGAGCAAAGGGGCACTCTTAAGAGGTACTGTAGTGAATGTCACATAAAAGTCCACATGTCTGACAATTTGGACATCTTGTTTCTTTGGTCCAGCCTTGATAAGAATATTACATTACATTACATTATATTAGGGATTTCTATTCCGCCAATACCTTGCGGTTCAAGGCGGCTTACAAAAGATTTATAAACGGGGATTACAATGGGAGAACAATAGATTTACTAGAGTGGTAAAGAGTAGATCTTTTGATATTTCTCTGGTTGTTAAGATTAAGGCGGCTTACAAAAGATTTATAAAAGGGGGTTTCAATGGGAGCACAATTGTCATTGCTATGGTAGTAAAGAGTAGATCCTTTGTCAATTTTAGCGTTGTTAAGAGTACGTGAAGTTAGGGCTGTTTCAGGAATTTCTTGAAAAGTATAGTTTTTATTTCTTTTCTGAATGTCTTGTAGTCTGGGATGGTCATCAGAAGGTTGGAGATCTGGTTGTCCAGTCTTGCGGCCTGAGTGGCCAGGAGGCCATCATGTAGTTTTGATCGTTTTATTTCTTTGATCGGTGGGGGTATGAATGGGGAATGCGTTTTTCTGTGTCTGGTTGTGGATGCTTGGATGAGGCGGTTGTTCAGGTAGGACAGGCTGTCTCCGTTTAGGGTTTTAAATAAAATGCAGTAGAATTTAAACTGTATTCTTTCTCAGATTGGTAGCCAATGTGAGTTAATGTAAGCTTCTGTGATATGGTCATGTTTTCTCAATGAGTAGATGAGTCTCAAAGCTGTATTTTGGATTGTCTGTAGTTGTTTGGTCATAGTAGCAGGGCATGGAAGGAAGAGATGTTGCAGTAGTCCAGCAGTCCCAGGATTAGGGATTGTACTATAAGCTGGAATTGTGTTCTTTCAAAGAATTTCCGGATTAGTCTCAGATTTCTCATGATAGCGATGGATTTCTGTATTGTTTTATTTATTTGCGGTTGCATGGTACAACATCTGTCTATAGTTATTCCTAGTAGTTTTATGGTGGTTTGTATGGGGTAGTTGATTGAGTTGAGTTCTAAGTTGGCTATCGTTTGGACTTTGTCATTTTCGAGGAGGATGAATTTGGTTTTGTCAGGGTTGAGTTTAAGTTTGTGATCTTTCATCCAGGTCGTAACCGTTTCTAGTGTTCGATGTAGTATATTTGTCATGGTGGACTTAGGCTGATCATAAGCTACGAGAATGGTAATGTCATCCGCGTAACTATAGGTGGTTATGCCTAGATTGTCCAGATGTGTTCCGAGAGAGGCAATGTATAGGTTAAAGAGGGTGGGGGATAGTGGGGATCCCTGTGGTACTCCGCAGGGGTTTGACCAAGGTTCTGATTTTTCTTTGTTTGATTTTACACTGTAGGTTCTGGATTTTAGGAAGCCTTCAAACCAAGAGTATACTTTGTCTGAGATACCTATTGCATCCAATATTTGCAGAAGGATATTATGGTCAACTAGGTCGAATGCTGCAGTCAGGTCCAGTTGTATAAGAAGCATTTTTTTCCCTGTGCTGAGGTGTCTGATTGTGTCCATAAGGGAGCCTAATAGTATCTCTGTGCTGAAGTTGGTTCTGAAGCCAGATTGCATGGGGTGGAGTAGGTTATGGTCATCCAGATAGTTGTTGAGGAGTTTGGCTATTAGGCCTTCTGTAAGTTTGACGTATAGCAGTATTGAGGCAATAGGTCTGAAATTTGATGGTTGGTCAGGTGGTCCTTTTGGGTCTTTTTAGATTGGGGTGATGATGATTTCGCTGAGGACAGTAGGTAAAATGCCGTCTGTGAGTGTGGTTTGAATCCAATGTAGAAGTAGAGTACCGAATGTTACACTGGAGGTGGTAAGGAGATATGAAGGGCAGTGATTGAGGTCACAGGAGGCATGGCTGTATTTTTTGTAGAGTTTATTGAGTTCGGACCATTGTATATTGGGGAATTGAGACCATGTTCTGTCTGCTGCGGTTGAATCTTTGTCTGTGGGGTGGGTTGTGATTACGTTTAGGTGGGATGGGGTAGAATTGAGGGTGGCTCTGGCATTAGTGATTTTGTTCTTGAAGTGATCTGCTAGGAAGGTAGCTGAGGGGGGTGGGGTATTGTTAGTGGTTGTGTAGGGTTTGGTGTCTGTTAGATCTTTTAATATTTGGAATAGTTTTTTGGAGTCTTGGGTTTCTGTGCCTTTAAGATTTGTGTAATGAGTTTTCCTCTTGTCCTTTAGTAGAAGTTTGTATTGTTTGTTGATTTTTTTCCAAGCGATTTTTGTTTGATCTAGGTTTGTTTTTCTCCATTTTCTTTCTAGTCTTCTACACTGTCTTTTGAGTTGGAGCAATTCATTCTCAAACCATTGGTCTGATCTCCTGCTGGTTCTGGTTTTGGTTTGTAGTGGGGCTAGTTCATCAAGGATGTTGGTTGACAGATTTTTCCAGTGAGAGATGAAGTCTTTTGGGTCGCAGTCTTGGATTGTTTCTTCTACTTTTGTCCAGAAAATGGTTGGCTCGATATGTTTGCGTGAGGTGTATGTTATTTTTTTGGATTGAGGTGTGGTTTTGGTCTTGGTCCACGACTAACGCGTTGAAGTATCTAGGGGGTATCTATACAAATCTCTCACACTCTTAGTGTAGGTTGCATTCAAGTTGGTGACTTGTTTGTTTTTCACCTTGTTATGTATTGCAAATGGTTAAATTTGGTTATCTGTTATATATTTGGTGATATGAGCAGAATAGAATTGTTTTCTCAGGGAGAGTCTCCGTACCCCTCCCTCTTTTGTTTCCTCTCCAGGGCTGACTGTCTGCTTTGTTATGAATTGTGGAATTGAAGGACAGCCCAGAGGGATGGAAGGAGGAGCAAAAGAATGCAAATGAAGCTCACTACAAGAGTTCTCACAAAAAGAGGTTGACTACCCACTAGTTCAGGAATGGGGTATATGTCTACTAGAAAGAAGATTAACGAGGTAAGAGCCTAATCTTTCCACATCCACAGCTACACCAGCCATAGATAGACCTGACATGACGGCAGGCACGTATCTGATGATTGTTGATGTTGTACACTGTTTCAATGGTTTGCAAACCTGGTCCTAGAGACACCCCAGCTAGTCAGGTTTTCAGGATATCCACAATGAATATTCATGAAAGAGATTTGCATGCATTGAAGGCAGTGCATGCAGATGTATCTCTTATTAATGTTCATTGTGGATATCCTGAAAACCTGACTGGCTGGGATGCCTCTAGGATCAAGTTTGCGAACCACTGCATTATTTCATTGTTAACTGCTCTGAGTTATTTAACATTGGCTAATGTTGTATAGTATAATACTTATATATATTGTAAACATCTCATGATTTTTTTATTTATTGCTGATGGTATATGAAAACATTTGCTAGTATTAGTAATAATAATTTACAAAACACATTTATATTCCTTGCCATCCTGGGGTCCTGGTGAGACTAGGCTGATCAGTTGATGACTGTATTTCTCTCTCTGTCTCCCCTCCTCTGTTCCTTCCTTTTCCGCTTTCCTGATATAATTACTTTACATTACATTAGTGATTTTTATTCCGCCATTACCTTGCGGTTCATACATTATATAGTTCTTTTCTTGCTTAACCGTTTGAATTGTAAACCACTTTGATTGTTGTATGCAAGGTCATATAGCAAATACCTAATAAACTAAATGAAAATAAACTATTCTGTAAGCTACGCTTGTAACTGGGAGTGCTAGTGTTAGATTCTGATGACTTCACTACCCAAAGTGAGATATAGTTCTCAGCATATTTTGTCAGTTGATCCACAGCATAGTTCTAAATGGAAACCCCTCTGAGCTCTGCCAAATACCCACAGATTTTCAGGTAGGATTCATCTCAGTTTGCAGTTAAAATGATGAGTAGATCATGGGCTACATTAGGAGTTTAGGAGACATGAATGGATATGCTACATGTGAATCAAATAGAGAAGAGATGGGTCTTTAACATTCTTCTGAAGCTGTAGTAGTCAGTGATCTGACAAAGTGATATGGGTAGATTATTCCACACTATGAGGCCTTGAAATTCGAAGGTAGACTCGAATATATTTTTCCTTTGCACATGTAGGGGAGATGGGAAATTCAGTTAGTAGCGCTGTGTTGCTCTCAGTTGAGGAATGTATGTGTAGCGTTAATGGCTGATACAAATCCACATGAGTTTTCGCCGTAGATTGCCTTGTGACCCAAGCAAGCAATCGATCTTTAAAGTTATAATTTGCTTTTTCACAGGCAGCTAGTGTAGTTCTCTCAGCAGCGGACTGGCCTTACTAAATTTGCCAACTCAGAAGATGTCTGGCAGCTGTGTTCTGAAGCAGCTGCAATCTTTTATACTCCTTTCCAGTGATGTTACTGTATAGTGAGTTACAGTAATCCAATGGTTTATCTTCAATTATAACAGGTTTTGTTTCACCTCCTCCTGAGGATGGTTATGGTGAAACACAAATTTGTGTTGGGGTATTACAACATGAAAACATTGACCTTCAAATAAAGGATTGGGCTATTTTGAATTGAGGACACAATATTTCTTTTTACCAGCAGTGCTTTTTGATATATGGCAGTTTTGAGTTAATGAGCAACATGTATAAACAAATTATAAATTTAAAATATTTTTCATCATTTAATTTCTTTAATTTCTTTAAGTATTTCCTCATTGCACTTACATTCCTTAGGTAGTGGAGCCTTTGATGGAGTTACCGGTTCGGGTTTCGACCTTTTCACACTGCCAGCATTAGATATCGCAGCTTCAGCTTTACTTTGCTTTCCTGAGGCCATTTTCCTTATATCTTCTGTTTTAACGGCAATTTCATAAATTATTATGCACATTGCAGGGTTTCAAGGAAGGTTTAGATAAGTTCCTAAAAGATAGGGGGATTGAGGGTTACAGATAAAAGAAGAGGTAGGCTACAGAAATGGACAGGAACCACATTACAGGTCATGGACCTGACGGGCCGCCGCGGGAGCGGACCGCTGGGCGCGATGGACCAATGGTCTGACCCAGTAGTGGCAACTTCTTATGGTCTTATGTTCCTATATATTACCCCTATACATTTTTTCCTTTTTGTAATTATATCCAGGAGTCCTGCTATAACTTGGATTTCTGCCCATGCTGTGCCCATGTATATACTCCCATTGCAATTAAGTGCTATAGCACATACACATGACTTTATAGAAACGTGCTTAGGATGCTTACATGCATATGAGTAGATGCTAATTCTCTCTGGATGGTGTGAATAACATGAAAAAAGACCTGGCGAAGCTTGAAGAATGGTCTGAAATTTGGCAGCTAAAATTTAATGCTAAGAAATGCATTTGGGTTGCAAAAACCAGAGTGAACAGTACAGTTTAGAGGGTGAAGAACTTATGTGCACATTGTAATTCTGGGTCTAAGGGGAGTACACATTGTAATTCAGGGTCTAAGGGGAGTACACATTGTAATTCTGGGTCTAGGGGGAGTACACATTGTAATTCTGGGTCCAGCGAGAGAACACACATTGCAAATTGTACTAAAGGAGTTCAAGTAGCCCAAGCGGGAATACCCCCACAGGGTACACACATTTCCGAGTCTGGGATAGGAACACACTGTAGTTCTGGGTCTGGGGAGTCCAGGATAGGTGCACGTTGTAACTCTGGGTCTAGGAAAAGTACAAAACATGCGAATAATGCTAAAGGTATCCAAGTAGCTCAAGCAGGAACATCCCCACTGAGACGTAACAAACATACAACATGGAGGGCTATGTACGTAAACGCCCACAGTCTGGGAAACAAGATCCTGGAATTAGAAACAGAAATGAGGAATGCCGAACTGGATGTGGTGGCGATATCTGAGACCAGGCTCACGGACTCCCACGGGTGGGACATGGTCATACCGGGTTACTTGCTACGCCGGGACAGGGAGGGCAAAATGGGAGGAGGTGTAGCATTATATACTAAAGATGACATTAAGGTCACCAGAATCGCAGATGTCCACTACACTGGGGAATCCCTTTGGGTAAATTTGGCCAGAGGGAAGGACAAATGCCTGTATCTTGGCGTAATATACAGACCCCTAAGACAACAGGATGACTTAGATATGGAATTAATCGGAGATATAGAGAATATCACCTTGCATGGGGACACAGTATTGTTAGGTGACTTTAACATGCCTGATGTGGATTGGGACACGCTTTCCTCTGCTTCCGGCAGCAGCAGGAGGCTATTAAACTCTATGAAGGGAGCAAGACTCAGGCAACTGGTGTTGGAACCAACAAGGGATCAGGCAATACTGGACCTGATACTTACCAATAGAGAAAGTGTCACAGAGGTCTCGGTGGGCGACACATTGGCCTCCAGTGACCACAACATGGTATGGTTCAATCTCAGGAAAGGTTTCACTAAATCTACCACACTGACCAAGGTCCTCAAATTCAAGAACACAAACTTCAAAGAAATGGGAGACTTCGTTTACCAGGCGCTACAAAGCCAAGCAGAAACCGATAACGTGGAAGAAATGTGGTCGACTTTGAAAGCCACTATACAAGAAGCAACAAACCGCTATGTTAAATCAGTAAGTAAATGGCGAAGGAACAATAAGCCACAGTGGTTCTCTGCAGAGATTTCGGACCTCATCAAGGAGAAGAAAAAAGCATTCATCTCTTACAAACAATCAGGGAAACAGGACTCTAGGGAAGTCTATCTGGCCAGGTCAAAAGCCGTCAAAACAACAGTTAGGGAGGCCAAATTCCGCATGGAGCAGTCTCTAGCGAAGAACATCCAAAAAAGGAGATAAATCCTTCTTCAGGTATATCAGTGACAGAAATAAGAACTCAGGCGGGATAATACGTCTTAGGAAACCAGACGGAGACTATGTAGAAGCGGACTCGGAAAAAGCCCAACTGTTAAATGAATACTTCTGTTCAGTCTTCACCCGCGAGGCACCAGGACTCGGCCCTCAGCTACAGACAAGGGTTGACGCAGATGACCCGTTTAGTAATTTTGAGTTTACACCCAGCGGTGTCTACTGCGAGCTGTCAAAGCTTAAGGTTAACAAGGCAATGGGGCCTGACAACCTACACCCCAGGGTGCTCAGGGAGTTGTGTGATGTCTTGGCGGAACCGCTATCCGCGCTCTTCAATCTCTCCCTTAGTACGGGTAACGTCCCATTGGACTGGAAGATGGCTAACGTCATTCCACTCCACAAGAAAGGCTCCAAGATGGAGACAGCAAACTACAGACCGGTGACAATAGTGTGCAAACTAATGGAAACTCTAATCAAACGCCAATTGGATATGATCCTGAACGAGGAGAATCTACGGGATCCCCGTCAACATGGATTTACTAAGGGGAGATCCTGCCAATCCAACCTGATCAGCTTCTTTGACTGGGTGACGAGAAAGCTGGATGTTGGGGAGTCCCTGGACATCGTATACCTGGACTTCAGTATACCTGGACATCGTATACCTGGACATCGTATACCTGGACTTCAGTAAAGCATTCGATAGCGTACCACACCGCAGGTTGCTGAGAAAGATGAGTTCTATAGGATTGGGCGACACATTGACGAAATGGGTTGGGAACTGGCTTGGAGGTAGGCTTCAGAGGGTAGTAGTGAATGGCACCCCCTCTGAAATGACGGAGGTAATCAGTGGAGTGCCGCAGAGCTCGGTCCTGGGCCCGATCCTATTAACATCTTTATAAGAGATTTGGCAGAAGGGCTGCGAGGTAAAATAACATTATTCATCGATGACGCCAAACTAAGCAATGTAGTGGGCAAAAGCACAACAGACATAAATTCAATGTCCGACAACATGATGCATGACCTACTCCTACTGGAGCACTGGTCTAGGTCCTGGCAACTCAGCTTCAATGCCAAAAAATGCAAAGTCATACACCTGGGCAGCCAAAATCCATGCAAGACTTATACCCTTAATGGCGAGATCCTAACAAGAACTGAAGCAGAACGAGACTTAGGGGTGATCGTCAGTGAGAACATGAAGACTGCCAATCAAGTGGAGCAAGCTTCATCCAAGGCAAGGCAAATCATAGGTTGCATACGCAGGAGTTTCATCAGCTGTAAGCCTGAAGTCATTATGCCATTGTATAGATCCATGGTGAGGCCCTATCTGGAATACAGTGTGCAATTCTGGAGGCCACATTACCGTAAGGATGTGCTGAGACTGGAGTCGGTCCAGAGAATGGCCACCCGGATGGTCTCAGGACTCAAGGATCTCCCATACGAGGAACGGCTGGATAAGTTGCAGCTGTAATTACTCGAACGCAGAGAGAGGGGTGACATGATCGAGACATTCAAGTACCTCACGGGCCGCATCGAGGTGGAAGAAGATATCTTCTTTTTCAAGGGTCCCGCGGCAACAAGGGGGCATCCGTGGAAAATCAGGGGCGGGAAACTGCACGGGGACACCAGGAAATTCTTTTTCACTGAAAGGGTGGTTGATCGCTGGAATAGTCTTCCACTTCAGGTTATTGAGGCCAGCAGCGTGCCTGATTTTAAGGCCAAATGGGATAGAAACGTGGGATCTATTCACAGAGAAAGGTAGGGGAGGGTCATTGGGGTGGGCAGACTAGATGGGCCATGGCCCTTATCTGCCATCTATTTCTATGTTTCTATGAAGAGCGGGACTTGGGTGTGATTGCATGTGATGATCTTAAGGTGGCCAAACAGGTTGAAAAGGTGACGGCGAAAACTAGAAGGATGCTAGGTTGCATAGGGAGAGGTATGGCCAGTAGGAAAAAGGAGGTATTGATGCCCCTGTATAAGACTTTGGTGAGACCTCATTTAGAATATTGTGTACAATTCTGGAGGCCGCACCTTCAAAAAGATATAAAAAGGATGGAGTCAGTCCAGAGGAAGGCTACTAAAATGGTGTGTGGTCTTTGTGATAAGGCATATAGGGACAGACTTAAAGATCCCAATCTGTATACTTTGTAGGAAAGGTGGGAGACGGGAGATATGATAGAGACGTTTAAATACTTACGTAATATAAATGGCATAGGATGAAGTAATCTGAGGAAATACTTTCTTACTGAAAGGGTGGTAGATGCATGGAACAGTCTCCCAGACGAGGTGGTGGAGACAGAGACTGTGTCTGAATTCAAAAGGGCTTGGGATAGGCACGTGGGATTTCTCGGAGAGAGAAAGAGATAATGGTTACTGCGAATGGGCAGACCAGATGGGCCATTTGGCCTTTATCTGCCGTCATGTTTCTATCTATGCATGCAAGGGATATATATATAACCCAGGTTAACTATGCACCTAAGTTACATGCCCCTTGTATGTGTATACACAGAGAAAATTAGCACCTGTATATGGAAGACCTGGAGGAGAGTGTGGCATAGTGGTTAGAGCTAAAGCCTCAGCACCCTGAGGTTGTGGGTTCAAATTCCACACTGCTCCCTGTGACCCTGGGCAAGTCACTTAATTCTCCACTACCCCAGATACATTAGATAGATTATGAGCCCACTGGGACAGTAAGCCATGGTGGTCCAGCAGTGAGCCGGGACAAGAGTGATCCTTCCCGTGTGCTGTCCCAGCCAACTGTTAACCACCCCATCTCCCTCTACAACATAGCTCCTGCCCCGCTTCATCGCTAGACCACCAGGGTTCAAAGGTATATTGTAGAGGGGTCCAGGAGGTGGGAGGGAGGTGGGGTGGTTAACAGTTGGCCGGGACAGGATGCAGAAAGGATTGCTCCTGTCCCAGCTCACCGCTGGACCACCAGGGCTTAAGGCAGACCTGCAGGAGGCCTGCAGTGGGTCCAGGTGGGGGATGGAATGCGCAGACCTGAGGACCCAAATATAAACTGAGACCCCCATTTTTGGGCCATTTTTTTGGCCACAAATTCTCAGATTATATTCGAGTATATATGGTATTTGAATTTTTGCCAGGTATGTGTGATGTGTGTAAGGGTATATTCTTTATAAGTTTATATTGCTATGCAGAAATCACACAAAAACATTGTCTCTTTTTGTTATCTGTAACTATGACTACTGGCTGTGGAATTTCCCACCCCTCTCCCTGTGTTCATGAGAAACGAAACCTATCTTTCCCTATAAGCTACACCCATTATTAGCTTGTGACTGGCCATGTACAAAGGGGGGGACTATAAATATGTGTGGTTCTTCTGAATAAAGACACATCTCTTTGGTTATCTGTGTGTGTGTGTGTGTGTGTTTTCTGTCCCTGGATGCATCTGTAGTCAGGACAGCAGAACGAGGCTAATGCAAATTGGGACCTAGTCGTTTCAGCTGGGGGCTCACTCGGGAGTGGCGATGGTGCCGGGACTCTAAGTGAGTATCTGTTTTCTAGTGCTCACTGGTCTCTGCCCTCGTCCACACCCTTATTTGATTATTGAGGCTTTTGGCAAGTCTCTTGAGGTTTTTGACCCTTTGTGAGTTTATATTGGGCTTTTGGGAAGTCCATGGTGGTGGTTTTGGCAACCCCACAGATTACCTGTCCTTATGGGAAGGACCGATTTAAGTTTTAAGTTTTCAAGTTTCAAGTTTTATTAGGATTTTATATACCGCCTATCAAGGTTTTCTAAGCGGTTTTTACAATCAGGTACTCAAGCATTTTCCCTATCTGTCCCGGTGGGCTCACAATCTATCTAACATACCTGGGGCTATGGAGGACTGAGTGACTTGCCCAGGGTCACAAGGAGCAGCGCGGGGTTTGAACCCACAACCCCAGGGTGCTGAGGCTGTAGATCCAACCACTGTGCCACACACTCCTCATTACCTAACTACATTAACTAATTACCTGTCCTTTTGGGAAGGACCGATTTAACTAATTACCTGTCCTTTTGGGAAGGACTGCTCTAACTAATTCAAATCTGTAAAGCCTTGCCTGTTCTGCTGTTCTTGCATGTTCTTTTTCTTTCTATTGCATTGTATATTACGGTGTCTTGTGTATAAGGTACGGTAAGTGAGATTTGTGCTTTGTTTTGGGTCAGACAGGCACTAAGGATCCATCCTCCCCTTCCTAAGAACGACCAGTCTTGAAAAAAAAAAAACCCAAACAAAAAAAAAAAACCACTACCAAGACTTGCAGCTTTGGTATCTGCTCTTTGTTGAACAGAGAAGCGTGTCTGAATTACGTTACTAATTTCTGTCTATGAACAAAAAAACCAAACAAAATGCAATCTGGCTTTTCTTTTGTTCACTTGAAAAAAAGTTCCCCACGCTGTGCCTCTGTGCAGTAGTGAGAGCTTTCACCCCCTTCTCCTTTTCCATGCCTTCCAGTGAGATAGAACCCTTTTTTTTCTTCATAGAGTTTTTTCTCTAGGAGGAGGGGGGATGGAGCAAGTTTAGTGCGGAAGAAAAAATTGGCTATGTCCAAAACAAAGGGGATTGCACAGAGGTAAAAAATCTGCCCATGAGACCCCTTAAACTATTTATCTCCTCCCTGTAAAACCCTCGGGGGAGAGGGGATGTTCAGAGAAAATAATTTGAGACAGTGCCTTAAACAGAGATAGGAGGAGCTGAACGGGAGGGAGCAGTAAGCTCAAACAGATAAGACTCAGGAAGAAATACAGCTTTAATAGTTGAGCTAATACGAACAGACTTTCTTAAAGCAAGTGATGCTTTGGAATTCAATAAATTTTACCAGTGCTTAGGAACCATTTTGCATATTTGCAAGGGGTTTGTTTGTTTGTGTTGTGCCTAGTAAAAAGGAACTTTAGCCTAACTGTGGTATGCACACCGTCTTTGTAAGGGATTTGCTGTTTTCCCTCCACCCCTATGGCCAGAATTTTTTTGCCTGTCCCTCTTTGTCTTTTTCCAAGAGAAGGGGGAGAGAAAACATTTCCTCGTGACTAGAGTTGAAACTTATTAAACTTTCTCACATTCAGAATAGGAAGGGAGAAGATAATAAGAACTAGTTTTCTGATCTATACGAACAATTTATGAATTAATAGTTTTAGGATATCTTTTGGCTTTAGGAGACATTAGACTTTTTTTTTAAAGCTGTGGAATTTATGACAGAACAAACGAACACTATTGCCTGCATATCTAAAAAAAAAAAAAAATCTAAGAATAGGATTATTGCCAAAAGTTACAGCACTGTGCACATTTTGAAGTTTGAAGAGAAATAGGAGCCAAGCACAGACATGCTTGGACTGGATTCACTCTCCTAATCTTATGGTTTAGCGATATTTAGATAAATTCAAAGGAACTTTAAAAAAAAAAAAGTCAAAGGCTTAGTATTTGGAATTTAATCAAGTTTTTAACTTGGAAACTTGGTCAAAGAAAGCACTGGAGATGGAAGAGAAGAAAAAAAAATTTGGGGGTTAGAAACATGGGAAAGGTTGTAGACTCAGGTTTGCTCTATGGCTAATGTGGATTTGGTGACAGGATAGTGTACGTTGCTAAAAAGGGATGTGTTACGTGTTTGAACGTGTGTGCCTGTATTATGTCCTTATTATAAGGGATATTCTAGTTGGAATAGGCAGGTGTGAGTAAAGTTCCAAGTTAATTTTGTTTGGGTAAGCTCTTTGGGGTAGGAACTGTATAAAGCAACTATGAATTGACACTAACTCAAATGTTCTAGTGGAAAGTGCAATTTACTACTTTAATCTGTTAAGCCCAGTGTTTCATTTTTTTTGTTTTGTTTTACAGTACACTGTACAAGTCTCTTTTACAGGTCTGGTAGATGCAACTTGTTGGCGACTGATTTACCACCGGTATCTGGAAAGGGGCATTTCCCCTATCACTTAAGAACAAGTTGTGCTTCAAGTAACCTTGAAATGACCTTGCACTTTAAAATTTAAAATGTTTCTTTTTCCTCTGTAGATTGAAGCCAGTTGTGTCCCTGATTGCATTATCTGTTATGACTGTGTTCTCAGGAAATCTACTTTGTTCATGTGTGCACACAAATATACCTGGTTCTATGATACTGTTTTTCTTCTTCCTTTTGTATGATTGTGTTTATTTGCAGATTTAAGTTCAGCCCTGACTCCGTGATGGATGAAAGCAAGTTTAAGGCCTACTGGAGCTCTATGTTTGTTTGTGCCATGTAATCTCTATGTTGTCTGTCTGTTTGGTTTGTGGGGTAACCCGTAAAAATATACCATTGGCCATTTTTGGAGTTTTTTATCCCTATTTTTTGCATTTTTGTTTCCTATCTAAATTGCACAATATCTTTTTTGGTTCTTGTTTTCATGGCCTGAGCGCTACTTAGTTAGGGGTTATATTATTAAGGCAAAGGTTCTATACAGTGTTTATTCCATGGTGCCCACTGGATCTGCTCAATTCACACATTTCTGGCATAAGGGGTTTTGGTTTTTTTTGTGCCTTATGGTCTCTCTTGAATGCCTTACTAGTTGTGCGGAACCCACACCATCTTATTACCCTGTCCTCTTATGAACATTGTGTATCTGCCTATTGTCTATCATTTCCATACTTATACCAAGTCAATGTCCTCCTGTGACTCACCTCCCTGGACTTCAGCTGCTGGATGATACCTGAACTCCTTTCAAGCTGGTGTATGTCCCTCCCTGTCTGTGCAGATACCTTTCTCTCCGAGTATGGACCTTACCAGTTTAAAGAGACTGATACCCATGCAACACCACATCCTAATCTTTTAATTTCTTGGACAGGAATTGTTTACAAGTGTTTAAGTGTAACTGGCAGCTTGTGGTTTATCGTAACCCCCACCTGGTGCCTTTAGCAGGTGCTGAGGGCCCCCTCATTACCCTCCCTGCCCAGTGCCTTTGTATTTTGATGCGTGCATGTTATTTGATGTTGCTTACGATCATGGTACTGCCCCTCATACTGTTCCTCGATTGGCAGAATTATTATCTCCAATGTGTTCTCTAGCTTAATGCCTTTCCAGTAATGTCCCTATGAGGGACACCTTCACTCATGGAGGAGCCTGTCCTTTATGGGAATGTGTCTCATGTGCTATTTTCTGTTATGTTTCCCCTGTTTTTCTGCACATATGAAGGTAGATTTTGTTTTTCCTGTCACAACTAGGCTGGGTTTGAGTCTCTTATTCCCCTTATTACTATCAATAAGAATGTTGATTGGATTAATTACATTTATTATAATCAGCAACGCTTTGTGAACTACACTAGGGACGCCTTGCAAGGTATTGCTGATCATTTAGGCCCCACTTCTCAGATGACTTTCCAACACCGCATGGCCCTGGATATGATCCTTGCTGAGAAGGGGAGTATCTGTAAAATTCTACCCAGTACTTTATCCTGTTGCACCGTTATTCCTGACAATACAGGTCCCACGGGTAAGGTTACTATGGCCATTCATGTCACATATAAAAGAAAAGAACTGCTGAAAAACAGTTTTCATTCTGCTGAACAGCTGCATGGTCATTTTTTCTCTTTGTGTTCTGAGCTTAATGTCAGCAATTGTTTTGTCTGTGGTGGGACCGGTATGGGAGAACAGTGGCTATGAACACGGCTGGATATGCTAGACCTGCCTTCACAGAACCTCTCTTTCACGTCAGCCCCACGACTTCCACTGTGGGCCTTGCGGACTTCCATTATTGCATCTTCAAGTTACCAGGACCTCCTCTTCAGCACCTGCTCCATGGAACTTCCTATGCCTGATGGCCAGCTCCTGATGGTTGATATTGACTCTGTGGCCTGTTTGCTTACCCTTAGCAGACTGCTCCCTGGACTGTTACATGTGTACTCGGATCCATCCCAGCTCCTTTCTGCTACTGCTGCCTGACGGCAAACGCCTGGGAGCCCCTGTGTTCGACACTAGTGGTCGCCAAAAGCAGTTAGCCCTCTCTGTCCCGTACAGATTGGAAAATGGGGTGACAGCTGGCCTGCTGAACGGATCATTGCTGCCTATGGACCTGCTACGTGGGCCAAAGATGGCTCCTGGGGTTGTCAGACCCCAATCTATCTGCTCAACTACATACTTCACTTGCAGGCTGTTCTTGAACTTTTCCACTGCCATGTACCAGAATCGCCTGTCTCTAGATTACTTGCTGGCTGCGAAAGGTGGCGTCTGTGGCAAGTTCCACCTCTCTTACTACTGCCTTGACCTTGATGATGATAGTACCTTGCTCGAGGTAGATGTGGACCGTATCACTACACTGGCTCATGTTCCTCTCTGAACCTGGCGTGACCTCCCTGCTGACTGGCTCTTTCACTCTTGGCTGCCTGCCTTGTCTGGTTCCTGTGATTCCATGATATTGTCAACTCTGCTGTTCATTGCTGTACTGTAGCCTTGGCTAGTACCTACTGGTCCCTACCACAGACCCCCGACCTTCCTGGCAGCTTTGACCCCCATGTCTATATTTGCTGTTCTTGGTGATTTGCACATGTGAAGGAATTATTTTTTCTTTATACTTCTTTTCCAAGGTTTTCTCTATATCTATGTGATCTCAGACACCTTAGCGGAGTACCTTTCTCTCCACGCTGCTGCCGTACGTTTATGACGTCATCTTCATGTGCATTTTTTTTTTTAGATTGTGTGTATGTGTGTTTTCTGTCCCCGGATGCATCTGTAGTCAGGACAGCAGAACGAGGCTAATGCAAATTGGGACCTAGTCGTTTCAATGTGGATTGACTACTGTGGAAACAGGATATTGGTCTGACCCAGTATGGCTATTCTTATGCTCTTATGGCTAAAAATGAAACCAGAAACTCCATGCTGATCACTGGATATGGCACAGCATTCAATTTCCAGGTTCCGCACTGACAGCAGGCTTTAACCGTATTGTCCTCTGCCAGCTGAATATCAGTCTTATAGTGCTTATGTTGCCTTTATAAAATGAGTGCCTTTTTAGACTTCTTGCCTAGTTGCCCTGTACTTTACTCCCGTAGTCTTAGACCTACTATTTATGACCTTGGCCAATTCATTTTACTCTCCATTGACTCAGATACTAAGCTATATTATAGCAATAATATGCTTTAATTGGTGCAAACATACACTACAGTATTTGGCAGTAACTAAGTTAAGCTCAAATAAAATGCTACCCAATATGCATTAAAAGATGATGAGCTGAGTTACATGTCACATTCAAGAATGAGAAAAGGGAGAGGAGTATTCTACTGCAGCCTGCAGATGGTGTGAATAGATGCTGTAGGACAGTGTTCTTCAACCACCGGTCCACAGAAATTTCCTGCCAGTCCACAGGGCCAGCATGTGCATCAGGCCCAAAACAGTGTTCTTCAACCGCCGGTCCATGGTGCGATCAATGCGGCGTTATCTTTGAGCCAGCTCCCTCTTCCTAATTGATTCAGTGCACAAAGCCACGGTCAGTGGCTCCTACGGGCATCCTGCGCCTGAACCGGAAGCCTTCTCTCTGATGTTGTAACGTTAGAGGGAAGGCTTCCAGATGAGGCAATTAGTACTATTATGGGGCGGGGTCTGGGGTGGAGATTGGGTAGAGATGGGCAGGGTATGACCCATGACTTAGCCCCGTGTTCCTCAACTGCCGGTCCACGGACCGATGCCGGTCCACAGAATAATTCTTTTATTTCTGCTGGTCCATAGGTGTAAAAAGGTTGAAAACACTGCTGTAGGACATGGGGGAGAGAGGTTCTGTTTTGTTGAATATTATTTTATGTCTGCTATTTTCAAATGTTTTATGTGTTTGGGATTAGAAATTGTTTTACAGTTCTTAACAGTTGCTATTCAATAGTTGCTTAAAAGTATTTTTATTATGGTTGTACTATTGATATTTTATGTTTCTTGACTTTATTGTTAGGTACATTATGAATTATGGGGCTCATAATCGAAAGAGAAAAACATCCAAAAACCGGCCTAAGTCAGCACTTGGACGAACATTTCCCAAATACGTCCAAGTGCCGATACTAAAAACGGATTTTGGACGTATTTCTAAACGACCTAGGCCTTCATAGTGCTGCTGAACGACCAAAGCTAAACGGGGCGTTTGGGAGAAGTGTCAAGGGTGGGAGTTGGGCGGGAAGTGGCCAGCTTAGAATTAGTCATACAGCATGTTTAACCGAATGTTATACAGCCCAGGATCAATGGAACTTGGACGTTGTGACTTAGACCATGTAACCCCACCTAAAGTCACGAGATAAGCACTGCAAACACATAAAACAGACCCCCCCACACTACCCCAGTGATCACCGATCCCCCCACCCCCATAAAAATATTAATCACACTTTTAAAATTCAGCCTCCAGACCATCATCACCTGGCCGCCTGGCATAGGAAAGCCTAGTCGTCCAGCAGAGAGGCGGCTTACGTCATCTTGGGGGTGGCTTAGGGACCCATAGAGAGAAGGACCCATGCCCATAAGCCCCTGTAATCACTGCATTGATACTTAAACATGTGCACTTCCCTATACACCCCCAAAACCCTTTTTTAGTGGCATATAAGTGGCTCCTGCAGCCACAAGGGCTATTAGGGTGGTAGATAAGTGGGTTTAGGGGATTCTGGAGGTGGTCTGGGGGGCTCACCATGACCTATAAGGGAGCAGTAGTGAGGAGAAGACATGGTACCCTTTTTGTAAAGTTCACAGTATCCTGTAAAGTACCCCACTATTTAGGTGCCATATGTGGGTGTTCAGTCTATCACTTTGCAGACCCCTCCCACATCCAACAGGGCTTGTTCTAAGCATTTTGGACTTGGATGAAAAGTTGGACGGAAATGTGGTATAAAGATGGACGCTTTAGCGACTTGGACGATCAGATCGTATATAATTAGACGATTTTTGAAAGAAAAAAAATTTTGGACGTATTTTTCAAAAATGTGTCTTAGGCTGTTTTTTTTACTTTGGACGACTTGTGAGTTGGACGCAAACGGACTTAGACGTCCCTTTCGATTATGCCCCTCCATGCATATTGAATGTATTGCATATGTTTTGTATCTCCTTTTGAATGGAGATAATTCTGGTTTTATACTCACTTCTTTTCTTTTTTTTTTTTTTTTTTGAGGGGGGAGGAGAGAGACTGTTTTTCAGTGAATATGTATGCCAATGTTGTGGATGGTGGGGTTAAGGAAAGGGGATGGGACTTTATATACTACCTTTTTGTGGGAGATAATCTGCTAGCATGTTGCTCCTGTGTGGTGTAGTGAGCAGCCTATGTCTGCTAGTAGTGGTTCTGTAGCAGCAGAGCAATTGGAAGCTGACAGGACTCCATCCCTTCCTTTAAACACACATATTCCTGATTTTGACGCTGTTCCTGCCCAAAACACTAGAGGGAGCAGATCCGCACAATTACCTGTAGCACACAATATGTTGCAAGAACTATGGCCCAGATTCACTAAAGATAGCGATTCAATCACTGTTGGCCGATTCCTGGACGATTTTAAAACAGCGATTGATTCACTATCTTTTTTGCATGCAAATGATTTGCAGCCCAAATGCATGACCTTGCATTTCTTAGCATTAAATTTTAGCTGCCAAATTTCAAACCATTCTTCAAGCTTCACCAGGTCTTTCTCATGTTATTTACACCATCTGGCGTGCCTACTCTATTGCAGATTTTTGTATCATCTGCAAAGAGGCACATCTTACCCGACAATCCTTCAGCAATATATTAAAAAGAACAGAACCTTGAGGCACACCTTTGCTAACATTCTTTTCCTCTGTCGATGACTGACTTTATGCATTGGACAGAGCATTCATCGGAGGGATACCAAAGACATCGGGTCCATTTATTGGACAATCAAGCATCATTGGAACCTCATCATCTGTCTACACTTCAGAAATGTTCAGGTTCACAATAAATCTCTGACTGTGTGTGTTTTTTCCCAGTTTAAGAAAGGACTTTACAATATCAATATTTTCCCGGTTTAAGAAAGGACTTTTCAATATCAATATCAATCCACCTCTCCAGCCGCCTGCAGTGGTTTGAGACATTAATGTTCTCATCAGTCTGATGAAACCTTAATTTGAGCCAATGCTTTGTACTCATCTTAACTGGATTACTTGGAAAGTGGTATTTTTCATCTCCATCACTTCTGCACCTTGTGTGAGTGATCTCAAGTTTCTTAATTTCCAGCAGTTTTGTACTTATCTTCCTATGGACTCCGTGCGCAAACTTGCATGAGAACGGAAATTCATATTAATCACATTTGGCATCTCTTTTATCTTGGAGCATCAGTATAGGTGCAAAAGAGGGCTCAATCATGCAAAGACTAGTGGGGAAATCTAACATGGGTGTAGAGCCTGGTTAATTAGATTCCTTACCATGGTTTTAAACAAACAATATAATGGACACTGCCTGATTTTCTGTTTTATTCTCTGACCAGGATTAACCAGCATCGATCCACATTGAAACTACCTTTCCATACTGCTTCAGGAATCCACCATGGGGGTAGAGCATGTAAGGTGGTTTTTTTTTCCGGTTGTCTGGATATAAACATGTGAAGACAAATGGCAGCATCTAACATGGGTATGGAGTCTGTAAGTTAGATTCCTTACCATATAAAAACAAAAGCAAAAATAAATAAATCCAGTAAGCAGACAAGCAGTGTTTACTTTTGTACTTCCGAATTATCAATGGACATTCTCTATATTAACCATTGAAGCAGCATAGTTCTCTGCTTTATCTTCTAAGCAGGATCAACCAGGTTTTTCTACTGAAACATGCCTTCCACTATACCATCAGTGTTCATACAGTACTTTTCAGTAGGCTTATAAATTTGCTCTGAAATATTTTTCCCTACACATATCTCCTATTGTTTAATAGACATTATCCACAACACCCTTTACTACATCTCCTTTTTTTTATTCTAAAGGAACCCAGAGGTTTGGGAATGGTTATAGAAGATGAGGAGGCCACTACATCCCTTTCAGGATGTTTTTCCTTTTACTCCAGCATTTCTTAGTGCCAATATGTAAATCAAGCAGTACCTTTGTCACAGATCCTTGGCTTTTGTATTGATCTTCATTCAGTAAGTTACTGTTTCTACCTGTTACACTTCTCTGCAGTATGCTGAGATCTCGTATACCGTGTTTACATTATTCCTCTGCATGACCAAAAAGCCCCTACTAGTCTGGATTTAATTGGTCCTCTATGGGTCACCTGACATGCGCTATGACTTGTACCATCCTGAGTTAGAGACAATTTTGGGTGCTCAGGAAGCTTAGACCTACAATTGTGTAGCTCCTTCATACTCCTTCACTATGGAATTCTCTGCCTTTTTATCTCTGTTTAGAAAAATCATTTGCGAATTTCAAGACACAATTAAAGGCATACTACTCTTTGGCTTTCGGTTCATAATTTTCAAGGTAACGGTTCTCTAAAGTTCCATTTGTGGCTTTCTCAACTAATGTGGGCAGAACAAATTTTAGTTTTTTTTCCCTTACCATGTTGTTCATTCCTTTCCCCAACCTTTTTTTTTTATTATAACCTACCAATTCCCTCCTTTCCTCATATTTCTTTATTGGTTCGACTGTTTAACTGTATTTTATATTTTGTTTATTTTTTGTTCCCTACCCTATTCATTTTTATATTATTTTAAACTTTTATTGTAAACCGCTTAGATTTCCCTTTGGTTTTATATTTGCAGTATATTAAATAATTTGAACTTGAACTTGCACAGTTTTACAATAAGAACTGATAAGCATTTCTCTTGTGTGAACTTGCTCTCGGCAGAGAGCTAAAAGAAGCAGAACTGTTCTTTTTGGGAATTACTGAACATTCTGGTTTGTATCGCATAAGAAGGATTGGCAGTCATTAGCTTT
Organism: Geotrypetes seraphini; assembly: GCF_902459505.1. NCBI lineage: Eukaryota > Metazoa > Chordata > Amphibia > Gymnophiona > Dermophiidae > Geotrypetes > Geotrypetes seraphini. The sequence continues at coordinate 385,218,001 of NC_047084.1, read as the reverse complement.
GGCTGTACCAGAGGAAAACGACCTTGTGCTGACAAAATGAAGAATCTCCAACAGCAGGACTTTTGCCAGGCCCGCTGTATGCTGGTAGCCTGAACAAGATTATTTCCTCATCTGGATCCACGGACCGTGGATGTATCCAAGGGTGAGGCAGGAATTATCTTTCAGTTTTTCTGGGTTAGATAGAATCTTGCTTTATATGGATCAGATGTGTTTTGGTTCCTTGGTTAGTGCTAACCCATAAGATTTGCTGATATACCTATCAGGAATCATTATTGTAAGGAATGATTTATTGTGTGATAATTAATCATATTTTCTAATTACTTAGGGGTCCTTTTACTAAGGTGTGCTAGCTGTTTTAGTGCGCGCTAAATGCTAACGCTTGCATAGAATATAATGGACGCATTAGCGTTTAGCACGCGCTAATATTTATCATGCGCTAAAACGGCTAGCACACCTTAGTTAAAAGACCCCTTAGTGATTACTTATGTACTAGTTGTGTGCTGAGTTATTGTGAATAATTATTAGTTTGTTATTTACTGCTGACTATAAGAATATATATATTTTTCTATCTTTATAATAAAATCTGTTTCAGATATTCTGGTCTCTTGTTTATTCTAAGAGTGCAGAAAAGTGAACCTGATTTGCAGCTGAATATGTAATTCCCCTAGGCATGAGTTTCAGATGTTTATCTAGTTGTTTTATTACACCTAATTACCGTACCTGCGACAGAGTGCTGACAAGGTAGAAGAGAAGAAAGCTTTGGATCCTTGGTACATACCTTCTTCCTTATATAGAGACCTCAACCTCTTGTTTGATTTTCTCTAACCACAGTGTGTGTGTGGGGGGGGACACCAAATTTTGTCCCACCTCCCCACCACAACCCCACATACAGTGGTTTGTAAAATTCTGAAACCACTTGTGAATTTGATTTCTTTCAATTTCCTGATCTTTTATATTAATTTCTCTGTTGACCCAATTAACCACATTATAATGAACTAGTCATTAAGCCCGTTACATTAATGGGTGTTAGAATATATGTGTGTCTGTCTGTGTTTCTCTATCTCTCTCTCCTTGGCTGCTGTCTGTGTCCTTATGTCTCCCCCCCCCCCCCCCGAGCAAAGCTGTCTGCCTCCAGCACACCCCTCCCCCCAAAGCAGCCCCCTTTCTCCCTAACTGTCTCTCCATGGCCCCTTCTGTCTTCCCCCCAGTGCAAAACTGTCTGTCCCCAGCACCCCTCCCCCCAAAGCAGCCTCCTTTCCCTCTCCCTGTCTCTCCATGGTCCCTTCTGTGTTCCCCCAGAGCAAAACTGTCTGTCCCCAGCACACCTCCCCCCCAAAGCAGCCCCCTTTCCCTCTCCCTATCTCTCCATGGCCCCTTCTGTCTCCCCCCCGCACACCCCCCCCCCAAAGCAGCCCCCTTTCCCTCTCCCTGTCTCTCCATGGCCCCTTCTGTCTCCCCTCAGCACACCCCTCCCCCCAAAGCAGCCCCCTTTCCCTCTTTTGGCCCCCTGTATTGATTCCCCTGCTTACCCTCTCTGCATCCCAGCGTCTTCTGGCCTGCTCCAGGCCGCGATCGTGGTGGCTGGCCCCAGCGAACCTCACAGGCCGCTCCCCAACCCGGAAGCACGCTCCCTCCCGACGCGATCCCGTGCGTCAGAGGGAACGTGCCACTGAGGCCAGAAAGCGGCCTGCGAGGCCCTCCAAAGCCGACCACGATCGCAGGCTGCCCCGAAGAGAAGAATCAGCGGCAGCAGCAGCGGTGAGCGAGGGCGGGAGGTGAGGTGCTTGCTTTTGGTTGGTGAGGAGCTTGCTTCAGGTTGGTGAGTGAGGAGGGGAGTGGATGTATCCAAGGGTGAGGCAGGAATTATCTTTCAGTTTTTCTGGGTTAGATAGAATCTTGCTTTATATGGATCAGATGTGTTTTGGTTCCTTGGTTAGTGCTAACCCATAAGATTTGCTGATATACCTATCAGGAATCATTATTGTAAGGAATGATTTATTGTGTGATAATTAGTCATATTTTCTAATTACTTAGGGGTCCTTTTACTAAGGTGTGCTAGCTGTTTTAGTGCGCGCTAAATGCTAACGCTTGCATAGAATATAATGGACGCATTAGCGTTTAGCACGCGCTAATATTTATCATGCGCTAAAACGGCTAGCACACCTTAGTTAAAAGACCCCTTAGTGATTACTTATGTACTAGTTGTGTGCTGAGTTATTGTGAATAATTATTAGTTTGTTATTTACTGCTGACTATAAGAATATATATATTTTTCTATCTTTATAATAAAATCTGTTTCAGATATTCTGGTCTCTTGTTTATTCTAAGAGTGCAGAAAAGTGAACCTGATTTGCAGCTGAAGATGTAATTCCCCTAGGCATGAGTTTCAGATGTTTATCTAGTTGTTTTATTACACCTAATTACCGTACCTGCGACAGAGTGCTGACAAGGTAGAAGAGAAGAAAGCTTTGGATCCTTGGTACATACCTTCTTCCTTATATAGAGACCTCAACCTCTTGTTTTGATTTTCTCTAACCACAGTGCCTCCTCAAATCAAACTGGCACTTAAAATATAAAGCTCTCATTTCTGTGCAGTCTCCTTCCACACATTCATTAGCCATGCCTCCTCCCATTTCTTGCCTGGCACTCAGACTGTAACAGCACCCCATGGAAATCATGCCATTTAGGGAAAACCTTACCTGATGCCATCAAGAGATGGGCATGGCTTACCATTACTCTGATCGGTCAAAGCCACACTAGCCCCATGGCTTTTCTTAATATATCCTGCAGCTCCTTATCATGCTTCTTTAAACAAACTACAGACCATGATCTTACCTGAATATAAATTAATTGACATCCACTAGAGAAAGATCCGAGTCACGACACAAAGCTGTTTGCTCTGAAAGACTACATGAACAGGTTTCATACCCTCAGCCTTTTCTTCCATCTCTGGAGGAGGTCAAAGAAATAATTACCAGACACAAAAGTGTAGTTTAAACATGCAAGGCCTTGGGAGTTCTTGGCATCCTACTAACTGGTAGGGTACCAATCAAGAATCTCCTTGAATTACAAGTAACTGACCATTTTACTGGGTTTATGATATCACTTAAGAAAATAATTAAACATATGTAGTTGGTACATCTTCCAATTGAATTACAATTGCTTCATTAAGGTCCAGTGATAAATTGCAAACTCTGGCAATGTTCTTTTGGTTAGTTTCAAGTCACATAGTTTCTTGTTGATCTTATTTCATTAGTAATTTTCCCTAGCAACATGCTAGGGGGTATTCTTTTTCAGTGCATTGCACAGCTTGTAACAATGTGTTCATTTAGGGCACACTGACCTTGTTCACATGCTCTAGGTCAGAGATAGGCAATTCTGATCCTGAAGAGCAACAGGCAGGTCAGGTTTTCAGGATATCCACAATAAATGTGCATGAGATAGATTTGCATCTCAAGAAGGCAGTGCTCATACATATTCATTGTGGATGTCCTGAAAACCTGACCTGCCTGTGGCTCTTGAGGACCGAAATTGTCTACTCCTGCTCTAGGACATAGATACTTCCTCTATTCTGGAGCAAACATCTATTTAAAAACTTTAACATTTCTCAGTAATGCTAACCATGCAATATCCTTTTACTGTAACTCTGAAGCATTTCTGTATCTTTTATTTATTTATACTGGTGTCTTTTCAGGTTTCTCAGGCAAGAGGTGTCTCATACATATTGGGTTATGCACCCCCCCTATATCATGCTTAATACAATTATTGCCATCAGTCACACTTAATATTATTGGTACCATTGATAGTATAGCGTAACCTTCTTTTTTACTTATTCAGTAGAATTTTTAATAACAGATTCAAAGAGGGATGGTCACTGATGAACAAGCTTTGATACTGGTATTTATATTTTGAAAGAATATTGAACCTTGTGAATGCTTTATTCATGGATAACTACATCTTTGCGCTTACAAAAAAAAAGCTTTCAACTTTAAAGTTAAAAAATGACTGCTTCATACTTCAATTTAGAATAATCTACATTTGACAAACTCAATATAATAGTTTATATTATAATACTGAGACTTCTGCCATTAATATCCACTCCAAAAGTGTGTGTGTGGGGGGGACACCAAATTTTGTCCCACCTCCCCACCACAACCCCACATACAGTGGTTTGTAAAATTCTGAAACCACTTGTGAATTTGATTTCTTTCAATTTCCTGATCTTTTATATTAATTTCTCTGTTGACCCAATTAACCACATTATAATGAACTAGTCATTAAGCCCGTTACATTAATGGGTGTTAGAATATATGTGTGTCTGTCTGTGTTTCTCTATCTCTCTCTCCTTGGCTGCTGTCTGTGTCCTTATGTCTCCCCCCCCCCCCCCCCCGAGCAAAGCTGTCTGCCTCCAGCACACCCCTCCCCCCAAAGCAGCCCCCTTTCTCCCTAACTGTCTCTCCATGGCCCCTTCTGTCTTCCCCCCAGTGCAAAACTGTCTGTCCCCAGCACCCCTCCCCCCAAAGCAGCCCCCTTTCCCTTTCCCTGTCTCTCCATGGTCCCTTCTGTGTTCCCCCAGAGCAAAACTGTCTGTCCCCAGCACACCTCCCCCCCAAAGCAGCCCCCTTTCCCTCTCCCTATCTCTCCATGGCCCCTTCTGTCTCCCCCCAGCACACCCCTCCCCCAAAGCAGCCCCCTTTCCCTCTCCCTGTCTCTCCATGGCCCCTTCTGTCTCCCCTCAGCACACCCCTCCCCCCAAAGCAGCCCCCTTTCCCTCTTCTGGCCCCCTGTATTGATTCCCCTGCTTACCCTCTCTGCATACCGGCGTCTTCTGGCCTGCTCCAGGCTGCGATCGTGGTGGCTGGCCCCAGCGAACCTCACAGGCCGCTCCCCAACCCGGAAGCACGCTCCCTCCCGACGCGATCCCGTGCGTCAGAGGGAACGTGCCACTGAGGCCAGAAAGCGGCCTGCGAGGCCCTCCAAAGCCGACCACGATCGCAGGCTGCCCCGAAGAGAAGAATCAGCGGCAGCGGCAGCAGCAGCGGTGAGCGAGGGCGGGAGGTGAGGTGCTTGCTTTTGGTTGGTGAGGAGCTTGCTTCAGGTTGGTGAGTGAGGAGGGGAGTGGCCAGAGTGATCCCTGGCCGTGTTCTAAAATGGAACGCGGCCACGGATCAGAAAACACGGCGCCAGGGATCACGATTTTTCAAGAGTTCATGCGCGCTCTAGGGTTTTATTATATAGGATACATTTGGCTATTAGAATCAACTTTTTAAGATCACTTGTTTCTAATTTTACAATTTTGTTGATACTGGAACATAGCTACTATAACTTTTTAAGATCGTGCTTCAAAACTGGATCAAGACTGTCCAATCAGCCAATCACAGTCCAGAGTCTAGGTAATAGGGTAGCTATATAAGCATGGGCCTTTTGGGTTTCATACACTTTCTGCATCAACCATGAAAAAGATTTGGAACATGACAATGGAGTAGCATGTTTGTGTGTCAATGAAGAGCGAGGAAGGATTTTTGTGCTGCCAGATCTCCAGCAAAGTTGGCTGCTTTAACAGCATGGTAGTAAACATTGTACAAAAGAAGAAAGCAGTGGGTTCAGTGATAGACGAGCCTCGGTCCAATGGTCCATGTGAATCAACATCTTTCCAAGACCATGTACGTCGACACATTTCATTGACCAATCACAAGTTGAGCTCACTTCAGCTAGTGAGTGGTCAGACGAGTGTCATGTCAGTGTCAGCTCATCAACAGTTCATTGCCTGTATCTGCATGCAACAAGCCACTGATGACTTACGTCCAAAGGCGCAACCAGATCGAGTGAGTGTGGAAACCCAAACTGAACATGGGAAATGTGGGAAAAGGTGCTTTTTAGTGATGATAGCACCTTCTGCCTGTTTGGTAACTAGGCCCACACCTATGTGAAGAGGTTTCCTGGAGAGAAGTTCAAGCATGAGTGCCTCAACCTCACTGTGAATCATCCTTTGAAGGTCATAGTCTGGGGCTGCATGGTTGCCAGTGGCGTCGGACATCTGCACATCATCGATGGAATGGTCAAATGGACGAAATGCATCACAATACTGCAAAAGTGTATGGTGACATCACCTCAGCAGCTGTTTCCAGGCCAGTTACTGTTCTAAGATGACAATGCATCTTGCCAATGCTCCAAACAGGTGATCAACTGGAAGTGTCAGAACAAAATTGAGTCAATCGACTGGCCTGCCTAGACTCTCTGGATCTGAATCCAGTTGAGAACTTGTGGCACAAGACCTGGGAGATATCCAAGAGACATCCAACATCAAAAGATGAGTTGATTGAGTAACTCATTGCAGCCTGGAACCATGTTGTCATTCATGAATTACCTCATCAAATTGGTTCACTCAATGTCAACACAGGTGATCAAGAACAGAGGTGGCTCACCAAATACTGAGCTATCACTGACACACAAAACTACTTTTTTCAAGGCTACCCTACAGTACACGAATATGAAGGATAGATGATGCTCGTAAATGCTTTTTTGACCAGAGAAGTACATTGCTTGATTTACACAGAAAAATGCTAACATGGCTTTAACAAATAAACTCAGACATTTAAGACTAAGCTAGAATAAAAAGTTGATTGTAATAACCAAATGTATCCTTTATAATGTGGTACACAGATAAATCTATTGGATCAACAAAAAAAGAAATTAAAGGTCAGAAAGTTGAAAGAATGCAAAATTCACAAGTAGTTCCAGACTTTTGCACACTACTGTACCTGGACTGGTAAGGGTCCCCCAGGCCCTGCCAGCAGAAGCCCTCCTCCAGTGTTTCTTTATTTGAGCTGCCGCGTTGCCTGCCCTGCTTCTCCCCCCCTATCCCACATGCTCAATTTTAGTAAAATTGGGCATGTATAATGGAAGCCCATCTCCTGCACATGCTCAGCATTCAGTGGCTCAGTCTGTCTCTTGCTCATATCCCACCTCCAGCTTTTAACTAGTGTGTCTCAGACTGGAAAGGGGTCACAAGCGGAGTTACGCAGGGGTCAGTGCTGGGACCGCTCCTGTTCAATATCTACATAAACGACCTAGAGGCGGGAACCAAGTGTGAGGTCATTAAATTTGCAGATGACACCAAACTATACAGCAGGGCTCAAACCAGGGAAGACTGCGAAGATCTTCAAAAGGATCTAACACAGCTGGAAAAGTGGGCCGAAAAATGGCAGATGAGCTTCAACGTGGGGAAATGCAAGGTCATGCACGTGGGGAAAAAGAACGAGATGTTCACATACAAAATGGGGGGAACACCACTAGGGGTCAGCAACCTGGAGAGAGACCTGGGAGTGATGGTAGATGCAACACTGAAGGCATCGGCGCAATGCGCCACAGCCTCTAGGAAAGCAAACAGAATGCTGGGTATCATTAAGAAGGGTATTACAACCAGGACGAAAGAAGTCATCATTCCGCTGTATCGTGCAATGGTGCGGCCGCATCTGGAGTACTGCGTCCAGTACTGGTCGCCGTACCTCAAGAAAGACATGGCGGTACTTGAGGGAGTACAAAGAAGAGCAACTAGACTGATAAAGGGAATGGAAAATCTCCCATATACCGAAAGATTGAAGCAGTTGGGACTTTTCTCCCTGGAGAAACGAAGACTTAGAGGAGACATGATAGAAACCTTCAAGATACTGAAGGGCATAGAAAAAGTAGACAGGGGCAGATTTTTCAAATTAAGGGGCGTCACAAGTACAAGGGGGCACTCGGAGAAATTGAAAGGGGACAAGTTTAGAACAAATGCTAGGAAGTTCTTTTTCACTCAGAGGGTGGTAGATACATGGAACGCGCTTCCAGAGGCTGTTGTAGACAAGAAAACATTAAATGGCTTCAAAGAAGGTTTGGATAGATTCCTAGAAGAAAAAGGGATTGAGGGGTATAGATAGGTATAGACCATTGCTCAGGCAATGGGCCTTATGGGCCACCGCGGGAGCGGACCGCTGAGCAGGATGGACCAAGGGTCTGCCTCAGCGGAGGCAACTTCTTATGTTCTTATGTTCTTATGTCTCTCACTCATAACTCCTCCTCAACCTTCAACCAGTTTTTCTTTTGCTCATATTCCCCAGCCTTTACCTTCTCTCTCTCATTTATACATCTAGTATGCACTCATTGTCTCTCGTTCTTACACCCTTTGCCTTCATTCAGTCACTCTTACTAATACCCATCCCTTGGCCTTTATTCAGTCTCTCGCTTATACTCCTTTTCTCATCATTGACCTAATCTCTCTTGTTCATAACCCCCCCCCCCAGACTCTTACTCATTTTTCCCCTCTCCTCAGCCTTCACTCTTTCTTTCATTCTCATCAGGCAACCAATGTCCTTGAGAGTCTATCTATTGCCCTTAACCTTGCAATTTGCAGATTTGCTTCACAATGCATTTCCCACATCTGCATTGTGATTCGACTCTTTAAGTTTAAGCAGGAAGTCTGGCAAATCTCACAGTTTCAAGTTTTACTGCCTAGTCATGCCTAATGTTTGGGCTGGCTCTATTCATAACTGGAGATCTTGATTATTTAGCAGCCAGGCAGCATAAAAAATTTTAATAAACAATGTCTGACCATAAGATTGAAGACTTCCAAATTTAAAAAATAAAGATTTAAGCAGAGGACAGTTCTATATAGAAGCACCTATATATAGGTGCCTGGAAGGAGCCTATTTGGAGTCTACTCTGTAAAGGAAAGTAAGCCTCTACTTCCCTTCAGAGAATATTGGCATAACTGGGTATCTATGCACCTATTTGTTTAGGTGTGAGCAATTACACCAGTCATAGAACTGATGTAAATGTCTATGGAACTTATAGAATTCTATTTGTGTGTAAATGAGAAGAGCATGCCATATACCGGTACATGAATACCTGCTACCTAAATCTATAACATTACTCCCTTAACTCCTAAATTAACCGCATAAATCCTTTTGAATATTAATCTCCTTATATCTGGTTTAAGGAAACAATCTGATTTTTCTGTGGTCCATTCTACTCCTAATGAAATTTATATTTTATACAGATAGCAAACAGAAACTTTTATTAAAAAACTAGTGTTTAAGCCTGTTACATTAACGGGTGCTAGAGTAGATGTCTGTCTGTCTGGGTTTTTTTTTCTTTGTCTCTCTCTCCTTGGATGCTGTCTGTCTGTCATTCTTTCTGTCTGTGTCTCTCCCTGACCCTGTCTGTTTTTACTTCTGAGCTGTTGGTCGACCATGTCCATGATTTTGCTCTTCCGGCATGGCTCTTGAGCATGCAATTTTGGGCATATGAGATATTCTGCCCTTGTTGTTGAGGCTTTTCCAAAGACTAAGAAGTTGTCCAAAGGGTTGGCGTATGCTACGGTGTGGAAGGCCTTCCAATATTGGTGCGTCCAAGACCAGGTGGATCCGTATTGAGCTCCAATCACGCTGATGCTTGCCTTTCTTCCCACGGGAAAGACACTGGCCTCATGGTGACTTCTCTGCAGGTCCTGGTAGCTGGGCTCTCTTACTTAGATCCTGGACAGTTGGTCCTCTTTGGCGGCTCATCCTGATGTCGCTCAATTCTTGCAGGGGGTTCATTATGCCATATGGCTTGTTGTCCATCCTATCCCTGCCTCAGACTTTAGCCTGGTACTGTCTAGCTTTATATAGGCTCCTTTTGGCCTTCTTTCAGGTGCTTCTCTGTTGGATTTGATACTCTAGGCTTTTGATGTTTTGGCTTTTGATGTTGCTCGGGCAGTGTTTGCCTGCCTTTCTGCTGACAGGTTCTTTGCCTCAGGACTGCCTGTTGTAGCCTCTCAATGTATGCTGGGTTCTCCTGTATGGATGGGAGGTCACTCATGAGTTTTACCTCTCTGACCATCTATTTGTGCTGGCTCATTCAATTAAGTGGGATACTCCTGTTTCTAGGGCCCAGATATCCAGATGGATTCGTAGGGCCATTTCGTCAGCCTTCTTTTTGGGAAACGGTCCAGGAGTATGGCTTCTTCGTGTTCCGAAGCAAGATCTGGCCCTGCTGAGGTGATTTGTGGGGCAGCAACGTAGTTTTTTTCTTCCTATGTTTCCAAGTTTTACAGTAGGGCGGCGTGGAGTGGGAACATGTGTCCTCTTTTTTGATTCAACAAATCTGGTAACCCTAGCTTTGCTAAACCTGCCATTCACCTGCTGTGTGTTCTCTCAAGACCAAAGGAGTATACTAGTACTGCCTGATTCACGATTCGAATCGGTTCACCGATTCACTTCTGGTGAATCAATTCAAATCGATTTAAAAACAAAAAAAATCGGCCTCCCGATTTGGTAACTGACCCTCCCCCCTCAAGCGTCTTGCTGGCCGGCTGCTGCCACACCTGCTTTAGAGGGCAAGGGGGGAGGATCAGTCGGGAAGTGCTGGTGTCTGGCTTCCCCCCTGGCTTCCCGCGCATCCATTTACCTAATATCAGCAGTCTGCAGAGAAGATCGCTGGTGCTAGCGATCTTTGCAAGCTGCCATAGGTCTTTGGAGCTGTTTCCCCTGCTGCGATCCTGCCTCTGATGTCAGAGGAGGGGCGGGACCGTGGCAGAGGAAATCAGCTCTGAAGACCTATGGCAGCTTGCAAAGATCGCTAGCACCGGCGATCTTCTCTGCAGGCTGCTGATATTAGGCAAATGGATGCACGGGAGGCCAGGGGGAACACCCAGGCCTTCCAGGGGGTGCACAGTCCTTCGGAGGGGGGGACAGGCCTTCAGGGGGGACAGGCAGGCCTTCAGGGGTGGGGTGCAGGCCTTCAGGGGGGACAAGCCTTTAGGGGTGGTGGGACAGGCAGGCCTTCAGGGAAGACAGGCCTTCGGGGGAGAGTGCAGGCCTTTAAAGAGGGGGACAGGCCTTCAAGGGGTGATGGCACAGGCCTTCAGGGGGGACAGTTAGGCCTTCAGGGGAGGGGGGCCCTGGTGTTGAAGTACACGGAGGGAGGGAGGGAAGGGGGATTCAAAGAGATGTACATATGCCGGACTTGGGGGGGAAGAAATAATGGGTCTAAAAACAAAGGAGAGGGCGAGAGATGGTGGACAATGGGATTTAGGGAGGGAAGGAACAGAAAGGGAAAGAAGTTGGACACAAGAGATGGTGTGGAGGGGGGATAGAGATACTGGATAGGTGGGTAATAGGGAAAAGAAAGGGAGAGATGGTGGACCCTGGGGTGGTGGGGGACGGAGGGAGAGATGTTGGATGAAAGGGTAATTGAGAAAAGGTGGATCTGTGGATGGAGACAAAAAAAGGAAAGGTGCCAGTCCTCCAGGGGAGGGAAGGGAAATGGAATGGGAGGACAGAGATAGAAGATGGATGGTTAGCAGGGAGAAAGAAGGAGACCTTGGCAAGCAAGTTATCAGAAGACAACCAGAGCCTGGAACCAACAAGATTTGAATAATGACCTCTCAACAAAAGGTAGAAAAAATAATTTTATTTTCTGTTTTGTGATTACAATATGTCAGATATGAAAAGTGTATCCTTCCAGAGCTGGTGTTAGACCGCAAATGTGAGCTAGGATTTAACAGAGAGAGAGGAAAAGTCTTTTTTGTTTGTCTACACCACAGCGCCAGTGTGGTTAGGAGAAGGCAAAGGGGCTGAAGAGGCTATAAAAGGGGTGAAGATGCTATAAAATAAACAAAAAATCCCCACGCAATTGGGTAGGAAAATCGAATCAAAAAATCGATTCAATTGGCTGAATCGAATCGAATCGAAATATTTTTTCCTGAATCGGGCAGTACTAGAGTATACCTTGTGTTCTGAATCTCTATGGCTGCAATACCCAGGACTTATTTGGAAGACTAAAGGAAATGGAAATGTGGATCTGGGAGAGGGGCAGGGCACAGGCAGGAGCAACAGGAGAAGAGGGGCTGGATTAGGGAAACTGTTCTCTGCTGTGTGCTAGGCCTAGCCCTTCCTGGCCTCCTCTCTGCAGGCTTCTTTAAATAGAGGGGCTAGAGCAGAACACCACAGCTGTTCTGCAGTCAGAAAAGAAATGACGGAATCCAATCCATTTCCCCCAGAAATTAAGCCTTGTTGGTGTATACACACAAACACGTATCTCTGCTGTCTCTGTCTTTCTATCTTCTCTTTCTATCTTTCTGTTTGTTTCTCTCTCTCTTTATATCATACACATAATTAATGCGAAGAGAATTCTTGGCAGTCAATTCCTACTTTTACAAAATGGGCCATGACAGATATCCAAAGTTGTAATGCTTTCCTGCATTTTCAGTATATACTATACAGTAAGGGGCTCATAATCGAAACAGAAAAACGTCTAAAAACCTGCCTAAATCAGCACTTGGACGATCTAAAGGACAAGTCGTCCAAGTGCCGATAATCGAACTGGGTTTTAGACGTATTTAAAAACGACCTAGGCCTTCACAGTGCTGCTGAATGACCAGAGCTAAAAGGGGCGTGTCAGGAGGAGTGTCGAGGGCGGGAATAGGGCTGGATGTGGGCCGTCCTAGACTTAGTCATACTGCATGTATAACCAAAAATTTTATAACACTGCCAAGATGGAACTTGGACGTTGTGACTTAGGCCATCTAAAACCAGGTCTAAGTCCAGAAAAGGTATCCAAAGTGACCAGATAAGCACTGTAGATACATAGTACAGACCCACATACACTGCCCAAATCATCACTGCCCCCCACCCATAAAAATCGTAATAACAACTTTATATGTCTGCTTCCAGAACATCAGCACCTAGCAGCCTGGCATAGGAAAGCCTAGTGGATCTGCAGAGGTGGCTTACGTGGTCTTGGGGGTGAGTTAGTGAACCATGGAGAGGAGGACCCAGGCCCATAAGCCACTCTAATCACTGCATTCATGGTGAAAAATGTCCATAACCCCCCAAACCCTTTTGTACTGCCATATAAGTGGCTCCTGCAGCCTTAAGGGCTATTGGGGTGGTAGATAGGTGGGTCTAGTAGATTCTGGGGGTGTTTTGGGGGGGCTCACCATGTTTATGTTTATGTGGGATCCTTTTTGTGAAGTTCACAGCAGTGCCCTGTAAGGTACCCCAATACTCTGGTGTCATGTCTGGGTGTCCAGTCCATCACTTTTCTGGCCGCTCCCGCGCCCAAAAGGTATTTTTCTAGGTGTTTGTAACTTGGCCAAATTTTTGGATGAAAATGTGGTATAAAGATGGCGACTTAGTGGTCTGGGTGATCAGACGGTTGGAGATACTGTTGGACGATATTAAAAAAAAAAAAAATGCTGGATGTATTTTTTGAAAATGGACCTTTTCCTGTGTCTTACTTTGGACGACATGCGACTTAGGCCAAAACGGACTTAGATGTTTCTTTTGATTATGCCTCTCCACGTATTATTCCAGATGAAAACTTGATTTGGCTAACATAAATAAGTTTGTGTGTGGTTTTTTTTTTTAATTAATCCCATATGAAACTATATAGTAGAGTCAGCTACCATAGACATTTTTTCTTTTGCAAACTGAACAGAATTATGAATACTGTAAAAAAGTAATTCGTGAATATCTTTGTTATCTTTCCCAAAGTATTCGCTCCTTTCTAAAGAGTCAATTACAGAGGGATTACAACATGACAGAACAACATTGATGCCTATTTCTTTGTAGCCTTTCAGGATTCCTTTCAATGTATTAACACCAGTTGTGTCTAAAAAAGAAACTGAAGAACAGTCAAGAATAATTGTATGAAAATCAAGCTGGTGTGGGACTAGATCTGACGTTGTGTCAGCATTATTGATCACCTTGACAGCTGCAGTCTTTTTCTTTCCTTTACTCATAAGTTCATTTTCTTTCTCTTTATTCTTCTTTCTCCTTATTATCTCCAGAGCAGGGTCTAATCCTGTCATTTTGTAGAGGGATTGCAAGAAGAAACCTTTATTTGCATAGTAAAGAGGTGCTTCAAAACGAAATATTTTGATTTTTTGGATAGGAAAAAGGTTTTCATATTTCCCATCATCTTCATAGAAAGCAGTGTTTTGGATTTGACTGAGTAGAGCCGTATGAGGCGCCTGCATACGGGCAATAATACACAGCATTGAAAATATAACTCCAACTAAAAGACCCATTTCTGTGCTAATGAAAGCAGATGAGAGTGCAGTAACACTCCATACCAAACAGTCCACTTTGTTTAGGTGCCATCGAATTGGCAGCTCTTTAAATTTTCTAAGGGCTTCTCTTAAACTGACTATAATTATGCAAGCCAAAACACATTTTTGTAGGGAGTAAAACAGTGGTGCAAATACAAGCAGGACCAACAGCACTACCAGTGCACTTACCACGCTAGAAACCTGTGTCTGGCATCCTGTGGAAGTTTTTACAAGAGTTTTAGCTAGAGCTGCACTGGTTGCAAAAGAGTGAAAAAAGGAAGGGATAATATTGCAGAATCCTATAGCAAACATTTCTTGGTTGGCTTTCACAGTGTATTCATATTTTTTTGCAAACATTTCTGATAATGAAATTGTAAATGCAAAACTGACAATGGCTAGAGGAAAAGCATCCACAGCCACACGTGGCATGATCCAGACATCTGGTATTTTAGGAGGTATAAATCCAGTTGGAATTGAACCAGAAACACTTGTTCCATAAACTTGATTTAAATTACAAAAATGTGATATCAGTGTTGCCACTATAATAATGATAAGCTCTGTTGGAAGAGGGAGTTTTAGTTTTTGTTTGTATCGATCTCCAAGTTCTTTGGCAGCGATTAGTACAACAATACAAATAGCACTTGTTATTACATCACAGAAGTTTGTTGCATAAATGTTTTTAAAAATGTTAATCCAGGTTGTTATGATCATTCCATATCCTTGACTTCTTGGGATTTTTATTCCAAGGAGATACTTGACTTGAGCTGTTAAAATCATCAATGAAGCACCAGTGGCAAATCCATCCAACAAAGGTTCAGACAGATACATAGATAAAAATCCCAATCGAAAAACACCCATTAGCACCTAAAAATAAGAAAGAAGATTGGCATGAATAGAGAAGTTAAAATTTAATCTTTGCTTTCAGTTTGAGGTTTCAAGTTTTTAATTCTGAAATTTTGAAAATCCTTTTTGTTATACTCGTACTGAATAGGTCAGGGTAAAGGGCCATGGATGTGATATATTACCTGGTTTTGAACAATATATTGAAATCCACAGATCAGTGTTGAGCACTGGTCAACAAATAGAAGGCTAGATATTCAGCATGGTGTAAGTGGGCAGAAAAGACTCTTAACTAGGCAGTGCCACTGAATATCAGCTCTGACTGCCGTGGCACTGTCCAGGCAGCAAGAAAACAGAAAAAGAGATCCCCTATGAAAGGAATGCGAAAAGACAAGGAAGTAGGGGGTGGACCAATAAAAATAAAAAGTTGAACATTGGAGTAAGAACTGAGAAAACATAAAGGTGTCCTTTTACTAAATTACAGTAAGCAGTTTTAAATATTCCACCGTTGGGCGCACACACTAATTTTGGCATCTGTGCATGCTTCACATATGCTAAAAAAATATTTTACATTTTAGTGGTGGAGCAGGTTGGGGGTGGAAAGTAGGTATGTAGAGTGCTAATCAGTTAGCACAGCTACATTACCGTGCTTTAACCAGTTTGCATGTGAACTCTTACCACCTATAAAATAGGTGGCGGTAGAGACTCATGCACTAATAGCCACATGCTAATGGGGAAATTAGCATGTGGTCATTATCAGAAAAATGAAAAAAGCTGTCTTTTACCAGCAGCATTAAAAGTGGCCTCAGTGTATGGGAAAGACTCATGTTGGGGCTACTGAAGGCCACTTTCTAGCGCTGCTTGGTAAAAGGGCCCCAGTTTATTATGATAAAAAAACAACAGCATAGGTCTACATAAAACAAATCACCAGAAGATGGTAGAAATTCAGAAGACAGATTCGGACTATCTTCTGACTTTCCACCACCTTTTCGAGATTTGTTTTATGTAGATCTATGGTCTTTTTTATAATAATAAACTAGGGACTGGATTCTTAAAACTCGCCAGTAAAATACGGCAAGTTGATGTAGTGGCTGTAGTGGGAGCAATTTTTATTTTATGGGTGATTCTCAGCATAATAGCATGAAAATTATATGCAAGCTATTTGTGCAGAGAATCGCCGGTAAAGAGCGTGAGGATCTGTGCTCGGTGCTTGCTCAGAAGATCAGTCACTAAGCACAGCTCCTCCCTTCTGTCAAAGTTGCTCTCCCTGCCCCGATTAACTGAGCAAAAAACATAAGGAATTGACACCGATTAACTGAGCTGCAGGTCTCTCTGCTGGCTCAGACGATGGACTGGCAGGGAGAGCAGCAGAGGGAAATGATCCCCCCTCCCGCCAACACCCCCCTCATCTGCCATTGCCTGGGCCCCCCACACCCTGTACAAGATTGGTAGGATGGATGCCCACTCCCTCCTGTTGATGGGGTCCCATGCCCCCTGCAAACCCTCAACAGGCCCTCCCACACCTATAAATTGAAGAATGGCAGTAGAGATGCCCACTTTCTACCGCCACCAGGGTCCCCTGCCTCCCCCGACAACCCCCCAATACCTCCTGCATCTTTAAATCGAAGGATGGAAGGAGGGATGCCAACTCCCTCCACTGCCGGGGTCCTCTGCCCCTCCCTCCCGGCTCCCTTTACCTTTAAGATGAAGGCCAGCAGGAGGGATGCCTGCCTCTTTAAAATGGGGTGCCTTCCCCTTCCCAGTGCATCCGGGGATGCACAGAGGAGGGGATTAAGGCTCTGATTGGCCCAGGTGCCTAAGGTCCCTCTTATTGGAGAGGTCTTAGGCATCTGGGCCAATTAGAGCCTTAAAGGCCCTCCCTGGTGTATCCCAGGATGCACCGGGAAAGGGAAGACCTGGGACTTTTGAAAAGGTGGGCCTGCTGTCCATGGAGAGTAAGCAACCCATCCATGGCCTCTGTCTTAAAAGTACGGGGGGGGGGGGAGTGTCAGGAGGGTGGGGAACCCTGGCAGTGGGAGGAACTGGGGATTCCTCCTGCTGTCCTTCATTTTAAATGTGGGGGGTGGGAGACCCTGTGATAGCAGCAGGAGGGAGTGGGCATCCCTTCTGCCATCCTCAATTTAAAGGTGCAGTCGTTGAGGGGTTTAGGGGTTTGTTGGGAATACTATTCAGGGGATTTGTCATGGGGTAGGGGATCCTTCAATTTAAAGATTTGGGGGTGTTGGGGGACGGGAGATGCCAGCATCATCAGGGGCATTGAACGTCCCTGGAGGGGATCAGTGAAGGAGTCAGGGGTCTTTTTTTTTATTTGCAGGGTGGGGGGGAATCTGAGCTATCAAGCCATACTTTCCTGTCTGTGCCTAAACCAATCAGTGCTCAGGCTCTGACCGGAAAGTAAGGCTATGACAGCTCAGACCCTGTTGGAAAATTTCACCTGCAAATGTGGTACAGCGAAGAGAATCGCCCGGAGTGTTCCTTTAAATATTAATGAGTCCATTTTACTACCATTTTAATATTAATGACCTTGTATTGCTAGGAAGCTCAGAAAAGACCACAGTGAGCTGTTCTGATAATTGACCAGTAAATACTGGCATGCTAAATGGCTGGAACCAGTTTAGCGACCATCTTTAAAGGCACAGTAAGTTTTGAGAATCTAGCCCTTTACGTTTTATCAGTTTTTACTCTAAGGTTCCACTATTTATTTATTGATCCAACTTTATTTTCTTGTCTTTTGACTGTCCAGGCACTGCCAGGATAGTCTGGGATAGAGTCAGGGTGGGTCCAGGAAGTTATGAGGGCACCAGTAGTATTCAGTGCTGATGCCTGCATAGCGAACTGGGGAACTAGGACTGCTGGTAAGGCACTGAATAGTGGCCAAATTCAACTTTCAAGTAGAGAATGACACGGTGACAAAATTCATCACCGTTCCCATCCCCATGGATAACCGCGGGAAATAATCCCATGTCATTTTTTAGTGTCTATTTCAACCTCAGTCCTTCTACACCAGCATTCTTCAAAGCAAAGCTTGAGGGTCAGTGGCTGAGCCCATTCATACTCTGATTCTTCCCTCTCTCCTTAAAAAATAACATGAAGATGGTTTCCCGCGGTTATCCGTGGGGACGGGAACGGTGATGAGTTTTGTCACCATGTAATTCTCTACTTTCAAGTACTGTATTACCTCTCAACCAGATATTCAGTGCTAGCTGAATATTGACTAGAAAGAGAATATTAGGAATTATTCAGAAATGAACACAGTAAAACTAAGAATAATAACATTACATCTTTGTATAGACCCTTGAATTCTGTCCAGCTGATATTCAGCATTATTTAATTGGCCAGATATGGCACCAATTGGTTAAATAGAGGGGCATAATCGAAAGGGACGCCTAAGTCCGTTTACGTCCATCTCACAAGTCGTCCAAAGTAAAAAACAGCTTAAGACACATTTTTGAAAGATACATCCAACTTTTTTTTTCGTTTCGAAAATCATCTAATTATACGTCCTGCTGATCTGATCGTCCAAGCCACTAAATCATTTATCTTTATACCACATTTTTATCGGTGCCATGTCTTCTCCTCCCTACAGCTCCCTTATAGGTTACGGTGAGCCCCCAAACCACCTCCAGAATCCCCTAGACCCACTTATCTATCACCCCAATAGCCCTTATGGCTGCAGAAGCCACTTATATGCCAGTAAAAAAGGGTTTTGGGGGTGTATAGGGCAGTGCACATGTTTAAGTATCAGTGCAGTGATTAAAGGGGCTTATGGGCATGGGTCCTCCTCTCTATGTGTCCCCACATCCAACAGAGCTTGTTCTAGGCATTTTTGTCTTGGATGAAAAGTTGGACGAAAATGTGGTATAAAGATTGATGCTTTAGCGACTTGGACGATCAAATCAGCAGTTAGACGATTTTTGAAAGAAAAAAATTTTGGACATATTTATCAAAAATGTGTCCTAGGCTGGTTTTTTTATTTTGGACGACTTGTGACTTAGACGAAAACGGACTTAGACTCCCTTTCGATTATGCCCCTCCACGAGTTTTAGTAATTGTATATTTATTTGATCAATATGTTGGTTTTAATTTTTATAGGTCTTTTTAATTTTTAATGTCAATATAGGGATACAATGAAATAATATAACGGGGAAGGCTTTAATATCAATATTAATTTAATGTTGTTCTTTAGCCTTTATCTCATAATGTAATATAATTGATGGAAGGGGAGAAATGAATGGATTACTTTTTAAAATTTTGAGTCTGAATTCAAGGTAGTTGTGGATAAATATGCTAAGAAATTGAAATTTCATATTAATATATCATATTCATGATTTCATTTTTTAATGGAATATTTTAAATTTCATGTATTTTTAAAATTAATAATTTAATAATGATAGTATATAGGCAAGTTTTATTTGTATCTAAAAATCAGCTTAGTTCATAAATTTATAGATTTGGATTATTAATTGATGTAGAATTTTTTTATTGTCAAATTGATGGAAGAATATTCATAACAGGAAGAAACGGGAAATATAAATATATGAGGGGATAAGTTAGAACATAGGTCAACCAATGTGTACCAAGTTCACCAAGATTTGATTTAAGGAGGGGGAGGGGGAGGGGGCGGGTATGGGCAATTAAGGGTGGGAATTCCTGTATGTGTGTGAAAGTGCTGGATAATAGTCTAAGAGGGTTAAATATTCTATTGGGTTCAATAGTAGGTAATTATTCCTTTTACTTTCAGACTTTTTCAAAATCTAAAACAAAATGTCAGTAAAATAATTTTCTGTAAATGTAAACAGTTTAAATAACCCCATAAAAAGAAAAAAAGTACTTAATTTCTTAAAGGGGCAGCACGCGGATATATATTTTTTTAACAAGAGACACATTTATCTGCTATTGAATCAGCCAACCTGCAAGGGGGTTGGATCAAACATTGTTGGGTTGTTTTTTTTTTTTGCGCCAGCAGTGGGGGAAAAAAGCTGGTGTGGCAATTCTTATTAATAAAACATTATCTGCTAAATTTGATAATTTCTATTTGGACCCATTAGGAAGATGTTTATATATCAACATGACTTCTGGAGATGTTACTCTGACGCTTTTTAATCTTTACGTGCCTAATGCTAATCAGACTAGTTTTTAAAAAATTTTGCAACAAATTATTATTTCGAAGTTTTTAATTTAATTATTGCAGGAGACTTTAATGCAATAATAGGCCCATGGCTAGACAAACAACCCTTACCCAAAAAAAAATTTAAGGGCTCCTTTTACAAAGGTGCGCTAGCGTTTTTAACGCACGCTAGCAGCTACTACCTCCTCTTGAGCAGGCAGTAGTTTTTCAGGTGGTGTGTGCATTAAAAACGCTAGCGCACCTTTGTAAAAGGAGCCCTAAGCCATTAGGTGTGGATCATTTCATGAAAATTTGTAGTTTAAAAGATATATGGTGGATTCTTAATCCTAGTGCCAGAGAGTTTACTTTTTGCTTCCAAATACATCATTCATTTTCAAGAATCAATTATATTCTAATATCTAACCAGTTAATCCAACAGACTATAAAGACAGGCATTGATCATGCAGGCATATGGTTGGAATTTCGAACAGATACAGAATCTTCCCAAAAGTATATTTGGAAATTTAATAATAAGCTGCTTGCTGACTCAAATTTTCTTGAGGAAATAAAAAATATTCAAATTTTTTCAGTATAATTCCTCAGAATAAGTCTCTTCAGAGACTTTATGTGATGCCTTCAAGGCAACTTTACGAGGTAACATAGGTTATTCTGCTCATGTACATAAATTGTTAAGAATGGAGTTTTCTAAATTAGAGGATAATATCTCTTCTTTGGAGTCTCAATTGATCACTCAATAGAATCAAGCAACCTTGAATGCTTTGATGGTAGCTAAATACAAATATAATGCCGTTAGTAGTCAACTGGCCCAGAAAGATCTTTTCATTCAACAAGTGTTTTATTATGGTTGTTCTAACAAAGCAGGAAGGGTGTTTGCTAATTATCTTAAAGTTTAAAAAAACGCAGAGATAAGATCTCTTCAATCAAAGATGAATTCGGCAATGTTTATATTCAACAACCTGATATCCTTGCCCAGTTTCTAAAATATTACAAGGATTTATATTCTGATGTGAATTCAAAGGAGACAACTAATGCAACAAAATTCTTGCATTCAATTAATGGTCCTAAATTACCAGATTATATTAAAAAATCTCTTGATATGCCAATATGCCAATATCAATAATTTTTAACATTGTACTTGAATGTTTTTAACAATTGCATTACTTTTATTATATAATTTTAGATTGTATGTAGATAGTGTGTTCTATGAAACTGTACCATGTGCTGAAATGTCTCAGTATTCTCCTGTTGTGAACTGCCCAGAACTATTGGTTGGGCGGTATATAAGAAAATAAATTATTATTATTAAAATTAAATTATTATAATATCGATATCTGAACTCCAGTCAGCATTGAAATCTCTTAAAGCAGGTTCAGCTCCAGGTAATGATGGATATATACTGTAGAGTTCTTCAAAACATTTCAGTCAATAATACTTCCTCATCTTTTTCAATTGTTCCAACCACAGTTGGGAAAAGGTCAGATAACTGGTACCATGGCAGAAGCCCTCACAATAGTGCTTCCTAAACCAAAAAAAAAAGCAAGTACTACTACACCTCAACAAGGAAGGAGCAAGAGTATTGGCAGGCAACATGAAGAAGGCCATCGAGAAGGCTTTAAACTAAAAGACAGGGGAAAGCTGACAGTCGACCACCAGTCGATGGCCCGGGCGACAGGATGCCCCGACGAAGGAGCCACGGGCAACTACTCATACACAGGAGGGGACGACCTCACAGCAAATAAGGGAGACAAGGCAGGAAGGGATGACTCAGACACAGGAGGGGATGACCACATAGCAAACAAGGGAGACAACGCAGGAGCAGAAAAGGATACCATGAAAGAAACAGTAGAGACAGCCAAGTGTAGAGAGTCCAAGAAGGTAGCACAAAGAGAACTCAAATGTATGTATACGAATGCTAGAAGTCTGGGAAACAAAATGGGGGAATTAGAGATAATAGCAAGACACGATGAACTGGAAATCATTGGCATAACATAGACATGGTTGAATGAAGAAAACAAATGGGACACAGTACTACAGGGATACAAACTATACAGAAGAGATCGAGTAGGGTAGAAAGGTAGAGGTATTGCCCTATATGTTCAGGAAGGAGTAGAATCTGTTGGAATGGCTACAATGGAAAGGAAAGAGAAGCTGGAGTCCCTCTGGATCAAGATTCCTAGTCATAATGGCGCAGACAAAAAAATTGGCCTTTACTATCGATCCCCAAGACAGACAGAGGAAACTGACTCAGAAATGATGGAACCTGGGAACCTCCAACTGTGGCAAGGAGGCCAAGTTCCTGGAGGCACTAGGGGATTGCTTCCTAGAACAAATGGTAAGAGAGCCGACAAGAGGCAACGCCACTTTGGACTTGGTCCTAAATGGCCTCACGGAACCGACAAAAGAAGTAGAAGTCATGGTCCCGCTGGGGACGAGCGATCACAACATGATCAACTTTAAACTTGACATCGGGAAAGGGAAACGTACCAAAACCTTAACCACGACCTTAAACTTTAAAAAGGGTAAATACGATCGCATGAGACCCATGGTAGATCAACGGCTCAAGAAAAAGATGGACAAAATTAAAACGGTAGATCAGGCATAGTCCCTATTGAAAAATACTATCATGGAAGCACAAAATCTCTACATTCCACGGATTTCCAAAGAAAGGAGAACTAAAGGCAAAGGAGAACCGGCATGGCTTACCAGACAGGTGAAGGAAGCCATAAAAAAAAAAAGGACTATTTCAAAAAATGGAAACGCACGAAAACAACCGAAGCTTGGAACAAACATAAAGATGATCAGAAGAAATGTCACAAGGCGGTGAGGGATGCCAAAAAGGACTATGAGGAGAAAATAGCGCAAGAGGCCATAAACTTCAAGCCCTTCTTTAGATACGTAAAAGGGAAAAAACCTGCAAAAGAGGCGGTGGGACCGCTGGACGACCAGGGAAGAAAAGGTTACATCAAGGAAGACAAAGAAATTGCTGACAGACTAAATTCCTTCTTTGCATCTGTCTATATAAAGGAGGACACCGCAACAATACCAGAAGCAGTGGAAGTGTTTAAAGGAGTAATAGAAGACAGCCTCGCCACAGTAGAAGTGGACTTGGACCAGATAGACTACCAGATCGACAAACTTAAAAGTGACAAATCCTCTGGACCAGATGGAATTCACCCAAGAGTCTTAAAAGAATTGAAGGTTGAAATTGGAGAGTTATTGCAAAAACCTGACAATTAGAACTGAACAGATACCAGACGACTGGAAGATAGCGAATGTCACGCCAATTTTCAAAAAAGGATCGAGAGGAGAACTGGGCAACTACAGACCTGTGAGCCTTACGTCTGTCCTTGGAAAGATGGTTGAAGCACTGATTAAAGATAGCATAGTCCGCCACTTGGATACATACGACCTGATGAAAGCCAGTCAACATGGTTTCAGGAAAGGGAAATCATGTTTGATGAATTTACTTCAAATTTTTGAGACCGTGAACGAACAAATTGATAGTGGAGAACCGGTGGACATAATATACTTAGACTTCCAGAAAGCGTTCAACAAAGTTCCACATGAAAGACTTCTCAGGAAACTACAAAGCCATGGAATAGAGGGGGATATACAAAGATGGATAGGCAAATGGCTGGAGAACAGAAAACAGAGAGTGGGCATAAATGGGAAGTTCTCTGACTGGGAGAAAGTGACTAGTGGTGTACCCCAGGGCTCGGTACTTGGGCCAATCTTATTTAATATTTATATCAATGACCTAGAAGAAGGAACATCCAGTGAGATCATCAAGTTTGCAGACGACACAAAGCTTTGCCGGGCAATCAGATCGCAGAAGGATAGCGAGGAACTCCAGAGCGACTTGTGTCAGTTAGAGAAATGGGCGGAGAAATGGCAGATGAAGTTTAATGTGGAGAAATGCAAAGTAATGCATTTAGGCAGTAAGAATAAGGAACACGAGTATAGAATGTCAGGTACAACTCTGGGTAAGAACGAACAAGAAAAGGACCTGGGTGTACTGATAGATAGGACCCTGAAACCATCAGCACAATTTGCGGCGGTGGCAAAGAAAGCAACTAGAATGTTGGGCATGATAAAGAAGGGAATCACAAGTAGATCGGAGAGGGTCATAATGCCGCTTTATAGAGCAATGGTCAGACCCCACTTGGAATACTGCATCCAACATTGGTCTCCCAACCTAAAGAAGGATATAAAACTGCTGGAGAGGGTGCAGAGACGAGCAATGAAACTAGTAAAAGGTATGGAGAAACTGGAATACGAGGATCGACTTAAGAGACTGGGATTGTTCTCCCTTGAGAAAAGGAGATTGTGAGGGGATATGATCGAGACCTTCAAAATACTGAAAGGAATGGACAAAATAGAGCAGAAAAATTATTTACATTGTCCAATTTGACATGGATAAGAGGACACGGAATGAAGCTAAGGGGGGACAAGTTCAGGACAAATATCAGGAAGTTCTGCTTCACGCAGAGAGTGGTTGACAACTGGAATGCTCTCCCAGAGGAGGTTATTGCGGAATCGACCGTCCTAGGATTCAAAAGCAAACTAGATCACATCTCCTTACGAGAGGCATAGAAGGATATGGGTGACTAAAAATTACGCCAGGTGTTGGCAGGGCCTCCGCGTGTGCGGACCGCCGGTCTTGATGGACTGAAGGTCTAATCCGGAGATAGCGCTTCTTATGTTCTTAGACCAATTTCCTTAATTAATGTTGATGGGAAAATATTAGCTAAACTTTTGGCTTTGAGACTAGCAAAAGCTCTCCCTCACATTATAGGAATGCATCAAACAGGTTTTATTGCTCATAGACACTCTACTAATAACACAAGGTTAGCATTCCATTTGATTAATTTGGTAAAATCCTTAAATATTCTAGCCTTCTCGGTATAATTGGATGCTAAGAAGGCCTTTGATCGAATAGAATGGTCATTTATGTATCAGGCTATGAATTGGTTTGGAATAGGGGTTCTGGGTTTGTTCAGATGATCAAACCCATATATAGTTTTCCCTCTGATAGATTGAGCATTAATGATGCTTTTACAGAAAGATTTCATCTAGCAAGAGAGGTACGTTAGGGATGCCCTTTGTCTCTTCTGCTATTTGATATAGTTTTAGAACCGTTATTATTGGCAATTCAAAAAGCGGAGGGTGATACAGGGAATTCCATATGCCGGCAGAATATATAAGGTTTCAGAACAAGCGGATGATATCTTGTTACATTTAACTGATCCGGAACAAACTATCCCAACTTTGCTCCAATTGATTGAAAATTTTGAGAAATTTTCTGGTTATAAAATCAATTGGAGCAAATCTGAGATTCTCCCATTAAATGCTCATTGTGTTAAGGGATTACTCAATCCATTCCCATTCCTCTGGAAAGAAAAAGGATAAAAATATTTAGGAATAATTATTAAAAGAACTCTGGAAGAAACTATGATTTCCAATTAAAAAAGATTATTGACAACAGTTAAAGAGATGTGAGAGCGATGGAACCCGTTGCATCTTTCTTAGTGGGGGAGAATTCAAACAATCAAGATGATGATTGCTCCTGTAGTTTGTTACTGGTTGAGTATGTTACCAGTTTTTTTCAGTTATCCTTTTATAAAAAATTAAATATAATTTTTTCAGATTTCCTATGGTTAGGTAAAAATCCCAGAGTTGCTATGTCATCCTTACAGAAATCTAAATCAGGGGGTGGAGTAAATTTTCCTAATTTTCATATATACCATCAGGCCTAAATATTGTGTCAAGGTATGTACTTGATTCTTCCAGAATTATTTGATGAACTACTCTACTGGTTTGATTAATTCTTGAAAGTTAATTGATGGCCCCTCTTCATCTTAAACACTTATTGAGTATTAATTTCCCAAGAATATATAAAGGTAATTTGATTTTTCAAGCAACTTGGAAGACTTTACTCCCAGTCTTTATGGCTAAATTCTAAAATTATAGTGGGGAAAACAAAAATTCTATGGAAAACATGGTTGCAAACTGGGATTAGAACCCTAGAAGATGTGTGTCATCAAGATAAATTGATGTCTTTTCTCCAATTGAAATGGTCATTTGGTTTACAATCTAGTCAGCAGTTTAAATGGTTACAATTAAAATAGGCAATTCTAAATGGTATTCCGGATTGGCATACTTTAAAAGGTCAATACAGCCTTCCATTTTTCTGTTTCCAAGTGGCGTTTCATGGACACGAGGCCTCTGCATGGTATAAGTTAATAAATGATTATTTACCTAAAAAAGTTACTGCATCAGACCAATAGTCCATCTAGCCCAGTATCGCTTCTTCACTGAAGCCAATCCAAGTCATAAGTACCTGGCAAAAACCCAAATAGTAGCAGCATTCCATGCCACTGATCCAGGGCAAGCAGTGGCTTCTTCCATGTCTGTCTCAACAGTAGTTTATAGACTGTTCTTCTAGGAACTTGTCCAAACCTTTTTTTAAACTAGCTACATTAACTCTTACCACATCCTTTGGCAATGCATTCCAGAACTTAACTATTCTCTGAGTGAAAAAACTATTTTCTCCTATTGGTTTTAAAAGTATTTTTCTGTAACTTCATCGAGTATCCCCTTTGTAAATCATGATGCAGTAAAAAATCGATCCACTTGTACTCATTCTAAACCACTTAAGATTTTGTAGACTTCGATCATGTCTTTCCTCAGCCATCTCTTTTCCAAGCGGAGGAACCCTAACCTCTTTAGTCTTTCCTCATAGTCTCCTCAAAGAGGAGTTCCATCCCCTTTATCATCTTGGTTGCTCTTTTTTGAACCTTTTCTAGTGCCCCTATACCTTTTTTGAGATAGGAAGACCAGAACTGAATACAATACTCAAGGTAAGGCCACACCATTGAGCGATACAGAGGTATTATAACATTCTTAGTCTTGTTTACCATCCCTTTTTTAATAATTCCTAGTATCTTGTTTGCTTTCTTGACCATTGCCGCACATTGGGTAGAAGGTTTCAGCATATTGTCCATGATGACACCCGGATCTTTTTCTTGAGCGCTGACCCCCTAAGGTGGACCCTAGCATCCGGTAACTATGATTTGGATTATTCTTCCCAATGTGCATCATTTTGCATTTGTCCCCATTAAATTTCATCTGCCATATGGATGCCCAGACTTCCAATTTCCTAAGGTCTTCCTGCAGTTTTTCAGTCTGCATGCGTTTTAACAACTTAGAACAGTATAGTGTCATCTGCAAATCACCTCACTCATAGTTCCAATTTCCAGATAATTTATAAATAAGTTAAATAGCCCCAGTCCCAGTACAGATCCCTGTGGCACTCCACTATTTACCCTCCTCCATTGAGAAAAATGACCATGTAACTCTACCCTTTGTTTTCTATCCAATAACCAATTCATAATCCATAATTGAACATTGCCTCCTATCCCATGACTCTTTAATTTTCTCAGGAGCCTCTCATGAGGAACTTTAAAGCTTTGGATTCTCGCCCAGAAATAGCTAAGAAGAAAAAATTAAAAAAAAAATAAAATAAAATAATTTAAATTGAATCAGGTTGGGCAGACTGGATGGACCATTCGGGTCTTTATCTGCCGTCATCTACTATGTTACTATGTTAGCTTTCTGGAAATCTAGATACACTACATCAACTGGCTCACCTTTATCAACATATTTATTCACACCTTCAAAGAAGTCAGGAAAGACCTCCCTCGGCTGAACCCATGCTGACTCTGTCTCATTAATTCATGTTTGTCTACATGTTCCACAATTTTATATTTTATAATTGTTTCCACTATTTTGCCCAGAACTGAGGTCAGGCTTATCAGTCTGTAATTCCCTGGATATCCCCTGGAACCCTTTATAAAAATCAGCTAATATTGGCCCTCTCCAATCCTCAGGGACTACAGACGATTTTAGTGACAGGTTACAGATTAACAACAGATCAGCAATTTCATGTTTGAGTTCTTTCAGTACCCTGGTATATATACCATCTGGTCCAGGTGATTTATCACTCTTTAACTTGTTGATTTGTCTTAGTATGTCTTCCAAGTTCACCGAGATTTCTTTCAATTCCTCTGCCTCATCACCTTTGAAAACCATTTCTGGTTCTTGAAGATTTCTTACATCTTCTTCCATAAAGACAGAAGCAAACAATTCATTCAGTCTCTCCGCTATTGCCTTATCCTCCGTGAGTGCCCCTTTTGCTCCTTGATCATCCAACAGTCCCACGGATTCCCTCACAAGTTTTCTGCATTTGATACCTAAAACAAATTGTTACTATGAGTTTTTGCATCTTTGTCAAATTGTCCTTCATATTCTTGTTTAGTTTCCTTTATCAATATTTTCCATCTAACTCGCTCATATCTCTTCTTATTTTCTTTATTGGGATCCTTTTTCCATCCTTTAAAGGATGTTTTCTTGGCTGTAATATCCTCTTTCACTTCACATTTTAAGCACACTGGCTCTTGTTTTCTCTTCTTTCCACCTCTTTTAATACATGGAATACATCTGGTCTGGGCTTCCACAATGATATTTTTAAACAACATCCATGCCTGGTTTACACTTCTGACCTTTGCCACAGACTCATTTAGCTTCTTTTTAACCATTTTTCTCATTTTATCGTAGTCACCCTTGTGAAAATGAAATGCCACTACAGTAGATTTCTTTATCAATGTCACTCCAGTTCGGCTCAAATTTGATAATGTTATGATCACTGTTTCCCAGCGGACCCAGCACAGTTAAGAACATAAGAGCATAAGAACATAAGAAGTTGCCTCCGCTGAGGCAGACCCTAGGTCCATCCTGCTC
The DNA here is from genome assembly GCF_902459505.1 of Geotrypetes seraphini. Classification (NCBI taxonomy): domain Eukaryota; kingdom Metazoa; phylum Chordata; class Amphibia; order Gymnophiona; family Dermophiidae; genus Geotrypetes; species Geotrypetes seraphini. The sequence goes on along the minus strand of NC_047084.1, from coordinate 385,189,136 downwards.
AGCGGTCCGCTCCCGCGGTGGCCCATAAGGCCCATTGCCTGAGCAATGGTCTATACCTATCTATACCCCTCAATCCCTTTTTCTTCTAGGAATCTATCCAAACCTTCTTTGAAACCATTTAATGTTTTCTTGTCTACAACAGCCTCTGGAAGCGCGTTCCATGTATCCACCACCCTCTGAGTGAAAAAGAACTTCCTAGCATTTGTTCTAAACTTGTCCCCTTTCAATTTCTCCGAGTGCCCCCTTGTACTTGTGGCGCCCCTTAATTTGAAAAATCTGCCCCTGTCTACTTTTTCTATGCCCTTCAGGATCTTGAAGGTTTCTATCATGTCTCCTCTAAGTCTCCGCTTTTCCAGGGAGAAAAGTCCTAGCTGCTTTAATCTGTCGGTATATGGGAGATTTTCCATTCCCTTTATCAGTTTAGTCGCTCTTCTCTGTACTCCCTCAAGTACCGCCATGTCCTTCTTGAGGTACGGCGACCAGTACTGGACACAGTACTCCAGATGCGGCCGCACCATTGCACGATACAGCGGCATGATGACTTCCCTCGTCCTGGTCGTGATACCCTTCTTAATGATACCCAACATTCTGTTTGCTTTCCTTGAGGCCGTGGCGCACTGCGCCGATGCCTTCAGTGTTGCGTCTACCATCACTCCCAGGTCTCTTTCCAGGTTACTGACCCCTAGTGGTGTTCCCCCCATTTTGTATGTGAACATCGCGTTCTTTTTCCCCACGTGCATGACTTTGCATTTCCCCACGTTGAAGCTCATCTGCCATTTTTCGGCCCACTTTTCCAGCTGTGTTAGATCCTTTTGAAGATCTTCGCAGTCTTCCCTGGTTTGAGCCCTGCTGTATAGTTTGGTGTCATCTGCAAATTTAATGACCTCACACTTGGTTCCCGCCTCTAGGTCGTTTATGTAGATATTGAACAGGAGCGGTCCCAGCACTGACCCCTGCGTAACTCCGCTTGTGACCCCTTTCCAGTCTGAGTAGTGGCCCTTTACGCCAACCCTCTGTTTCCTGTTTGCCAACCAGATTTTGATCCATCGGTGGACCTCCCCTTGTACCCCGTGGTTCCATATCTTTTTAAGCAGTCTCTCGTGTGGCACCTTGTCGAAGGCTTTTTGGAAGTCAAGGTAAATGATGTCTATAGATTCCCCTTTATCCATCTGGCTGCTCACCCCCTCAAAGAAGTACAATAAGTTAGTGAGGCATGACCTACCCTTACAGAAGCCGTGTTGACTCGGTTTTAGCTGCCCATTTTTTTCGATGTGCTCACAGATGCTGTCTTTAATCAGTGCCTCCATCATCTTTCCCGGGACTGAGGTCAGGCTCACCGGCCTGTAGTTTCCCGGGTCTCCTCTTGCGCCCTTTTTGAAGATGGGCGTGACATTTGCTATTTTCCAATCCTCCGGGATCTCTCCGGTTTTTAAGTATAGGTTGCATATCTGTCTAAATGGCTCCGCTATTTCGTTTTTTAGCTCCTTGAGTACCCTTGGATGAATGCCGTCCGGACCTGGCGATTTGTCGCTCTTTAGTCTGTCAATCTGCTTGAGTACATCCTCTTGGCTTACTTCTATCGTCTTGGTCTCCTATAACGATCTCCTCGGGTTCCGGAATGTTGGTTATATTTTCCATCGTGAAGACTGACGTGAAGAACTCATTTAACCTGTCAGCTATCTCTTTCTCTCCTTTTACTACTCCCTTTCTGTCACCATCGTCCAATGGTCCCACTTCTTCTCTCGTCGGTTGCTTCCCCTTGACGTATTTGAAGAACGACTTGAAGTTTGTTGCTTCCTCTGCCAGTCTCTCTTCGTATTCTCTTTTTGCTTTTCTAACCATTCGGTGACACTCCTTCTGGTGTTCTTTGTGCACTTTTTGGTTCTCCTCTGTTTGGTCTTTTTTCCATTTTCTGAACGATGCCTTCTTGTCGCTTATTGCCTTCTTCACTTCATTTGTTATCCACACTGGATTTTTCGTTCTATTTTTTTTGCACCCTTTTCTGAACTTGGGGATGCATAGGTTTTGCGCTTCGTGCACAGTCTTCTTGAGTAAGGTCCAGGCTTTTTCTACGGATTCCGTCTTCCCTATGTTGCCTTTGAGTTTCTTTCCCACTAATTTCCTCATGGCATCATAATTTCCTTTTTTGAAGTTGAGTGCCGTCGTTGTGGTTCTTTTCCCCTTTGATGGTCCAATTTCAAGTCTGCACTCCTTTACTATGTCCTGCATTCTACTAAGGACCAAATCTAAAATAGCTCCCTCTCTTGTCAGTTCCTGGACCTGTTGCTCCTAGAAGCAGTCATTTATAATGTTTAGAAATTTTACCTCCCTAGCACTCTCGGTGATGGGACTAAAGAGCGCCAGATAATCGCGTGCGGACAAAGACGCTAAGACAAATGCACGCAGGATGTCAGCATGCCAGATTAAAAGGTAACTTTAAAGTGCTCTGAGAAATAACAATTTCCTCTCTAATGGGTGGGGGGTTCCCCTCCCAATCCCCCCAACGGCAGCACCAACACTTCTAAGTAAAATCATGGGGTTCCCCCCACACCCCCTCGGAGTGCTTTAAAGTTACCTTTTAATCTGGGGCGCTGACGTCCTGTGCGCATGTGTCTTAGCGGCTTTGTCCTCATGCGATTGTCCCGCGTGCTTTCGTCTATGAACCAGCACTCTCTGATGTAACATTTATCCAGTCAATGTTGGGGTAGTTGAAATCAATCACTGCAATAATAACATAGTCTATAAGAAACCTTAAAGACCCCCCCACCCCCCCGGCTGTGATATATAACTGATAATTTCCCTAAACAATATACTCGAGCTTCCAGAAAAGGACACATGATACAGTGAGGAGTAAAGACGTGAACTCTAGCTCCCGGGCCTTCGCTCACACCCGTATCATTTTAACTTATACCACACAATCGACCAGCAATTTGTACCTCTTCTCTGCTTTTCATTGTGTCCAAATCGGGCAGCAGTATGTCCAGCAGAACTGCGAAAAAAGACAAAGATAAGCCACGGTCGACAGGACAAGATGGTGGAGACGGAGACATCGCACGTGGCGGAGTTCTCAGGGCCAGCTGAAACAACTTACCTCTGCAGTGACAACGGCATTGGCACCGCAAATGGAAAAATTGTCTAGCCAAATCTCTCATTTTCAACAACTGTTGGGGGGATACAGTAATTCGCATGAATGAACTTGAGATGTGAGTTTCTGTGTTTGATGATTCTGTGCAGGCCATTGGAGATCAACTTACCTGCTTGGAAAAGCACCTGGCAGAAATTGAAGATAAGCTGTAGGACCTTGAAAACAGGTCCAGGAGGGTTTATTGGTGTTCTGGAGACTCTCTCTGACCGACAGCTGGGAACTGTTTAAGGACTGGTTTGCTTCGGAGTTTCCCCTACTGGCTGGCCTGGGTACCCTATGCTTAGAACGTATCCACCAGGTGGGGCGTTTAGTGGCGGAGTGTCCAAGACTCAGAGTTGTAGTGGTGAAAGTAGACAATTACCTGCATAAGGTGGAGATTCTGCTGCAATATCGGCTTAAAAGAGATCAGCTGAAATATGATAATGTCCCAATCCAGATATTTCAGGACTATTCGGTAGCACTTCAAGATCGGTGTTGGAAGTACCAACCCTTGTTCACTGCTCTGGTGGAGAAGAAGATCAGGTTTCTATTTTTGTATCCCGTGATTTTTAAAATTCATTCTAATGGAGTTTGGAAGTCGTTTGATATGGTGGAGGCTGCACAGGACTTCATGGCCCACCTGATCGAGTATTCCTGGACTTGTTTGCTTTGGCTGGGCTAGTTCAGAGCTGTTGCAATTCATGAGGGCTTGCAAGGGACTCCATGACTGTGGAGTTGCTGGTTTATCTTGCACGAGCTTTGGTTTTCTTTTGTTGTTATGCAGTATCTTTGGGTTTAGTGGGTGTGGGTTGGGGCCCATTGCATTTTGGTAACCCTCCGGGGACCCACGCAGATGTGGGACCTGTTGGTGGGTGGTAATGGGCTCTTGGAGGGGTGTGTGGGGAGGAAGGGGAGTGGTGTGGGTTTTGGGTTTGTTGTGGTTAATGATCTGTAGGGTTCCAAGGGGGGGGGGGGTCCCGGAGTCCCTGATTAGTGCTAGGTTGACTTATAGAGAGTTTTGATTTCTATTCTCTGAGTTCCTGAATTGTATACTGTGTATTCTGTGCATCCTGCAACTGTTATTCTCTGGGGGAGGCTGGGCTCCCAGGGTCTGATTTTGTGGTGCTGTCATTGCTTCTTTTTTCTGAGATTCATGCTGGGTACCACATTTAGGCTGGTCTCATGGATCGTGGGAAGTATTACCTCCCCTATAAAATGGCAGAAACTTTTGATGGCATTGCAATGCACTAAGGCAGATATTGCATGCCTCCAAGAGACCAGGCTAACCGATAAGGAGCACCTTAAGTTACAATGATCATGGGTGGGTGAGGTTTACTTCTCTTCCTCTACGTGTCACCATGGTGGGGTTGCAGTGCTTGTTCACAAGACCTCCCCCATTGGGGTGCAGGTTTTGGAGAAAGATCTTACTGGGCACTATTTATTATTGTGTCTGCGGGTGATGGGTGGGAGATTCATGCTATCTTTTGTTAGTGGTGTATGGACCCAACTTCATGGAATTTACCTTTTTTCAAAGCTTGATAAAGCTTAGATCTAAATATCCTAATGAGCCGTTTTTATTGTTGGGGGATGTCAGTTTGGTCATGGACCCTGACCTGAATAAATCCTCTTGTCCGCAGACTCTCCTTGGCCCTAGGGGGTCTCTTATTTAAAAATTTTTGTTCCACATTAGACTTGATTGACCTCTGGTGGCTTCTCCATCCAGAGGTGTGGGACTATACACATCTGTCCCATGCAAATGGATTATAGTCTCACCTTGATTATGTGCTCCTCTCTTCTTTGTTTTCCCAGGTCATGGCTGCCCAAGTTGGAACTGTTCATGTCTCTGACCACGGTCCACTGTGGGTTGATATTCAGTTGGACGCTAGTTATGTTCATTCGTCCCATTGGCGTTTCCCCGCCTTTCTTAGTCAGGATCCTGAGTTTAAAAAATTTCTCTGAGAGCAGTGGGAGGATTTTGTTCAACATAATGCACAGCATTAGGATGACCCTCTTCTGTTCTGGAAGACTGCCAAATCGGTCCTATGGGGTCACATTCTAGATTACACTTGCACTTGACTTAGGAGAATTAACAAAGCTATTGTTACCTTGGAAAGGGCTTTAAGAGAGGTCAAGCGGGCACATATGGCCTCCCTCTTCCTTGGTTACAAGGGAGCAGTACTTAGCAGCTCAGGCCACACTTAATTCCCTGCGTCATTCTTGTAATCAAAGATGGTCAGCTTACCGCAAATATCAGTTTCAGCATTATGGGAATAAATCGGGTAAATTGTTAGCCACGCTGGAAGGAGGCTGTTTTTGGCCATGCGTACTCCTGGGGACGCGGTAGTCTCTTGAACAGAAGATATAGCTAGAATTCTGCATGACCGTTTTGCTTCTCAGTATGGGGATATGCCTGCCCCCTGGTTGATTTGGTTAATGATTATTGGGCCTCATCGGGGATTCTACATTTGCAGGAGGTGGCCATTACTCGCTTGAATGGGCCCTTACAAGCAGCTGAGCTACAGAGGGCGATTAAAGCTTGTAAACTTGGTACCGCCCCTGGCCCAGATGGGTTCTCAGGGGAATTCTACCATATCCTTGAGCTCCAGATTTGCGGCCCTTTGCTTGCCTACTATAATGCTGCTGTACATAAGGGTGTCTTCCCACGCTTTGCCAATAATGCCTCGATTGCTTTGCTATTGAAGCCTGGCAAACCAACTGATCTCCCAGGATCCTATCACCCAATTTAATTAATTAATGTAGATTTTAAGCTTTTTTCTCGCATTCTCACGGATAGACTCATATCTTACCTCCCTGCTTTGGTCCATGGAGACCATGTGGGCTTTGTTCCGGGAAGGCAATCGGTTTTAAACGTTCGCAAGATTCTGCTGGCCCTTACCCATGCTCAATTTGTTGATGTCCCAACTTTGTTTGTAAACCTTGATAATGTCTCATGGCCCTATCTATTCCAAACATTAGATTATATTGGTATCTCTAGGTTTTATCATGCTTCATTGCGCTCTCTTTTTGCTTATCCCGTGACCTCTCTTTTGGTTAATGGGTCACTTTCTGATACTTTCTCTAATAAGCGTCGGGGTTACCCCCTTTCTCCTCTGCTTTTCATTCTCACTTTGGAGCCTCTGTTGTATATTCTGTGGCAGTTTGAGGAGGTTAGTGGAGTGCGAATAGTGGGTCAGGAACTTAAAACTTTGGCTTTTGCTGATGAGCTAATGTTGATTCTTACAGACCCAGCTCACTCTCTACTGGTTGCTTTAGATCTTATCGCTGAATATGGGTTCTATTCGGGTCTTTCCATCAAAATTGATAAATCGGTTGCCTTGCCGTCTCATGCTGCCATTCGCCTTCGATGGGGGGGGGGGGGTCTTCCCATTACAGTGGGCCACTATCTCAATTAAATATTTAGGCATTTATATCCCCTTGGACCTGTCTACTTTTTGTGCATTTAATGTGCAGCTGTTGTTGAGTTCTCTGACAACCAAATTGCGCTTATGGCATGCTTTTCTTCTTTCTCTCTTGGGACGAGTTGCATTGCTTAATATGATTCTGATTCCCTCTTGGCTCTATGTCTTCCAAGTTCTTCCGTTGTATTTGTTTTGTAGGGATGAGACTAAATTCATTTGTTGAATTCAACAATTTCTTTGGCTTGGTCGGGCCTGGCTTTCCTACTCCCAAGCAGCAAAACCTTGTTATAAAGGGGGTTTAGGCCTATTGAATCTTCGCTATCTCACTATAGGCTGTACTTGCGGCATATGTATGATTTCTTTCGAGGCACTGTCGACTTTACTAACACTCCTTTGGAACTAGCTTGTTTTCATAAGGAACATTTTAGTGCTTATTTCCACTCAGTTTCTCCCTCTCCCTCTTCTAATTTGATGTTGCGAGTGCTTTGTTTGCCTTTGCGTAAGGTTTGGAAATGGGTGTGCAGATTTCATAATATCAGCGCTCGTGAGTCCCCCTTTTTGCCTATAAGATTTAATAGGGACTTTTTCCCTGGCATGGAGGGCTCAAGGTTTGTGTGCTGGGAGGCAAGGAGGCTGTCATTTTAATTTCATCTGGTGAAGGAGGATGGCACAATGAAATATTTTGAACAGTTATGTCAGGACCATGGTTTGCCTATAAGCAGATCCGGCATTACATGGCTTCTTTCAAGAAAGAAAATTTGTGTTTTGGCAGGCAAGAATTACTGTCTATGGCCTATACCTTTGGTTCTCAGATGAAAGTACCCCTCAAATTCCATCACCGGTATTTGAAGGATAAGACTCCCTTGCCTGACCATGCTAAGCTTCGGGCGGAGCATGAGTCTGGCTTTATAGATGTGGCTGGTTCCCATGAACTCAGGGGCAGTCTCTGGCATCGCATCCAATCATAGAGCAGTCTTTCAATTTCCTCTGTTTCTATGCAGATGATGTCATGGTTGAATTTTCTTTGAGTGGCTTAAAATGGTGTCCCAATAGAGTATTGTTACTGTCCTTGTTGAATGTGGTGTGAGACACGAGACACCCTTGGAGTTTTATGCTGCCAAATATAAGCATAAATACTTCGCTTCAAGTGAAGGGAAAATTTTCTGGTCAGAGGGATCGGTAAGGCTGAGATAAGGTACAACAACCTAGGTAACACCACTATCTTAATCGTTTGTACCCTGCCAAGCCAAGAGATATTTAGATGTTTCCACCTATCTAAATCCTGCCAAATCACTTTTAAAAGAGGAGGATAATTAGAGCATATAACAAATCCACTTGCTTAGTTAGATTAATCCCCAGGCATCGCAGTGAATGCTGAGCCCATTTAAAAGAATAATCATTAGAAATCCACCCACTATTTAAATCTGACAAGGTAAGATATAAAATTTCCGTCTTGGACATATTTATCAGAAATCCTGACACCTGCCCATGAATTATCAAAGCTTCTAATACCGCCTTCAATGAGGTGGAAGGATCTCGTATTGTAAAATCAATATCTTCTGCAAACAGAAGTATTTTAGTTTCCAATCCACCACACCTTATACCTATATTTGTGGCCTGTCGCACCAACTGTGTGAGAGGCTCCATAGCTAATGCAAAAAGCACAGGTGACAGGGCACAGTCTTGAAGAGTCTCCATCCCCAATGTAAAACTATTAGTATATCCTCCATTGATATTAAGCGAAGCCAAAAGGGCCACATAGAGCAGCCGAAGCCAATGCAGATAAGTCCCAGATATCCCCACCTTTTCTAGTACTTGAAATAGATAGAGCCAATAAACCAGAGGTGTCAAAGTCCCTCCTCGAGGGCTGCAATTCAGTCGGGTTTTCAGGATTTCCCCAATGAATATGCATGAAATCTATTAGCATACAATGAAAGCAGTGCATGCAAATAGATCTCATGCATATTCATTGGGGAAATCCTGAAAACCCGACTGGATTGCGGCCCTCAAGGAGGGACTTTGACACCCCTGCAATAAACCCTATCAAACGCCTTCTCGGCATCAATAGCTAAAATAAAGGTCGAAGTATGCCCACCAGCTACTCGCCATAATAGATGACAAACTCGGTGGATATTGTCAAAGTCTGGCAGCCCTGAACAAACCCAGATTGATCATCAGCTATCAAATGTGGCATATAAGCCTGCAGGCATCTGGCTAAGATCTTAGTGAACAGTTTATAATCCACATCCATCAGTGAGACGGGCTTATAAGAAGAGCAAGAAGTCGGATCTTTACCTGGTTTTAATATCAAAGTGATACCAGCTAAACGCCACGAATATGGCAATTAAGAACATAAGAACATAAGCAGTGCCTCCGCCGGGTCAGACCATAGGTCCATCCTGCCTGGCAGTCCGCTCCCGCGGCGGCCCAAACAGGTCACGACCTGTCTGAATCACCAGAAGGGGCTCCCTTGCCACCTTGGTTTCTCATTGAAGTCCTATCTTCCCATCGTAGTCCTAACCCTCCGGTCTTGCACATGCACGACCTGTTGGGTTTCTATACTTATTACCTGGTTAGCTTTCTATACTTGTGTTACATCCCAGCTCCTCCCTCAGTATCCCACGATCCCTTTATTCCTCAGGAATCCGTCCAATCCCTGTTTGAATCCCTGTACCGTACTCTGCCTGATCACTTCCTCCGGTAGCGCATTCCAAGTGTCCACGACCCTTTGGGTGAAAAAAAACTTCCTTGCATTTGTTTTGAACCTATCTCCCTTCAGTTTCTCCGAATGCCCCCTCGTACTTGTCCCCTTCAGTCTGAAGAATCTGTCCCTATCCACCCTCTCTATGCCCCTCATGATCTTGAAGGTCTCTATCATATCTCCCCTGAGCCTCCTTTTTTCCAGAGAGAAGAGCCCCAGCCTATCCAACCTCTCGGCGTATGGGCAGTGTTCCAGCCCTTTTACCAGTTTCGTTGCTCTCCTTTGGACTCTCTCAAGTACCGCCATGTCCGTCTTGAGGTGTGGCGACCAATACTGAATGCAGTATTCCAGATGTGGACGCACCATCGCTCGATACAATGGCATGATGACTTCCCGCGTCCTGGTTGTTATGCCCCTCTTTATGATGCCCAGCATCCTGTTGGCTTTTTTCGAGGCTGCTGCGCACTGTGCAGATGGCTTCAGTGATGCATCCACCAGCACACCCAAGTCTCTCTCAAGTCTGCTGTCTCCCAACAATGCCCCCCCCCCAATTTGTAGTTGGACAACGGGTTCTTTTTCCCTATATGCATGACCTTGCATTTTTCCACGTTAAAGCGCATTTGCCATTTGTTTGCCTAGTCTTCCAGCTTGTCCAGGTCCCTTTGCAGGTCCTCACACTCCTCCCTGGACCTAACTCTACCGCACAGTTTGGTATCGTCTGCAAATTTTATAACCTCGCACTTTGCCTCCTTTTCCAGGTCATTGATAAATATGTTGAAGAGTAACGGCCCCAGCACCGATCCCTGTGGCACACCGCTCGTGACTCCCCGCCAGTCAGAATATTGGCCCTTCACTCCGACCCTCTGCAGTCTACCCGACAACCAGTGCTTGATCCATCTGTGCACATCCCCTCCCACCCCGTGGCTCCACAGCTTCCTAAGCAGCCTTTCATGTGGCACCTTGTCGAAAGCCTTTTGAAAATTGAGGTAAATGATGTCTATGGGTTCCCCATTGTCCACCCGACTGCTTATTCCCTCAAAGAAGTACAGAAGGTTCGTTAGGCACGACCTTCCCTTACAGAATCCGTGCTGGCTTGTTCTCAGTAGGCCATTCCTCTCGATGTGCTTGCAAATGCCGTTTTTGATCATAGCTTCCACCATCTTCCCTATAATTGAAGTCAGGCTCACCGGCCTGTAGTTCCCGGGGTCACCCCTCGATCCATTCTTGAAGATAGGTGTGACATTCGCCAATTTCCAGTCCTCTGGTATCTCTCCAGTTTTCAAGGATAGGTTGCAAACATGCTGGATTGTGCCCGCTATTTCTTGTCTTAGTTCCTTCAGAACCCTTGGGTGGATCCCGTCCGGGCCCGGTGATTTGCCGCATTTTAACCTGTCTATCTGTTTGAGGACATCCTCCTTACTTACCTCTATGTGCTCCAATTTTTCGGCCTGTTCCCCACTCATGAGCTCCTCTGAGTCCGGTATATTAGATGTGTCTTCGCTCGTGAAAACCGACGAGAAGAACGTGTTCAACCTCTCAGCTACCTCTTTATCCTCCTTAATCACTCCCTTCCTATCCTCATCGTCCAACAGAATGCCTTGAAGTTTTTCGCCTCCCTGGCCAGCCCCTCTTCGTATTCCCCTTTCGCTTTTCTAACCTCTTGGTGGCATTCCTTTTGGCATTTCCTGTGCGCCTGGTGATTTTCCTCCGTTGGGTCCTTTTTCCATCTCCGGAAGGATACTTTTTTGTCATTTATTGCCCTCTTTACTTCAGTTGACATCCAAACCGGGTCCTTTGATCGCTTGTTCTTGCAGCCTTTCCTGAAACTGGGGACGTACATTCTTTGTGCTTCCTGCAGGGTGTCCCTGAATAGGGCCCAGGCGCTTCCCACAGTCTCCATCCTAAAGATGTTTCTGAGCTTCCTCCCCACCATTTCCCTCATAGCAACATAGTTCCCTTTCTTGAAGTTGAGCGCAGTTGTTGCGGTCCTCCTTACTATGGGTGTCCCCCTTTCTAATGTGAATCTGATCGCGTTGTGATCACTGTTGCCTAGTGGTCCTCCCACTTCTACCCCTCTTGCAGGCCCCCCTAATCCGTTTAGGATGAGGTCAAGAGTAGCACCCCCTCACGTCGGTTCTTTGACTAGTTGCTCCATGAAGCAGTCCCTCACAGCTTCTACAAATCCTGTTTCCCTAGTGCAGTTGGAGTGACCCGTACTCCAGTCTATTCCCGGGTAGTTGAAGTCCCCCATCACTGTTACACTTCCAGTCCTGCATTCCTGTCTCAATTCCGCTTCCAAGTCGTGTCCGACTCCTTCTGGCGTACCAGGTGGGCGATAGTACAGCCCCAGTTTTATGCCTGTACCCTTGTTTCCCGGCAATTTGACCCATAGCGATTCCAGCCCCTCTGCCTTCATTGCCATATCCATCCCGACCGAGTGGATAGAGTCCTTTATATATAGTGCTATGCCTCCCCCCTTCTTGTGGGTCCTGTCCCTTCTGTAGAGCTTGTACCCCGGCAGCGCCACATCCCATTGATTTTCCTCTGTCCACCAGGTTTCTGCAATTCCAATTATATCTAGGTCCTCCCCCTTGGCCACGACTTCTAGTTCACCCATCTTGGCCATGAGGCTTCTTGCATTTGCGTATAAGCACCACAGGTCCCGTAGGTCCCGTCGTTTTTCCTCCACCTCTGCATTTACCTGGGCCGCCTGCCCTTGGATTTCGGGCAGTTCTCCCGTTCCCTGTGCTTCTGCTTTGCCCTCAGCCTTTACCCTCTTAGCTTTCAGCTTCCCCACATTCCCACCACCCCACTTCCCCGCTTTTCCTCTGGGTTTTCTAGCCCTACCGGCCCCCTCCTGGGCTATCATCCCTTGAGCCTCTGTTTGATCCCCCTCGCCTTGTGGTACCTCTATATTGCCCTCAGCTTTCGCCCTCGTGCCACCCAGTCCCCCTGTGTCTCCATGCCCCTTAGTCTTCTCCCAGCAAGCTCCCTTTACCTGATGTTTCCCTCGCTGTCTGATCATAAGATCCTTCGGTCCCTCTGCTTCCTCCTTGCAGTCAGCCCGTTCAGCATCTGTTCTGGATACTGTTGTCCGAAGCGTCAACATCAGATCAGCTGTCGGCTTTCCCCCTCTCCTCAGTTTAAAGCCCTCTCGATCTCCTTCCTCACATTGGCTGCCAGTAGTCTAGTTCCCGCTGTGCTCAGGTGCAGGCCGTCCCGCCAGTAGAGCTTGCTCTTTCCCCAGAAGGACGTCCAGTTCCTCACAAATTGGAAGCCCTCCTCCTGGCACCATCTCCTCAACCATGCATTCACAGCCTGGAGGTCTGCCTGCCTCTTTGCATCTGCTCTCGGTACAGGCAGGATCTCCGAGAATGCTATCCTCCGTGTGCTCCACTTCAGCTTTCGTCCCAGGACCCTGAACTGGTCAGTCAGTGTGGCCATGCTGAAGTTCCTCCGGCTCACATCATTCGTTCCGACGTGGATTATTACCGCAGTATCCTCTGTCTCTGCTCCATCCAGGATCCTCTCGATCCTATCAGTGATGTCTCGTGTCTTGGCCCCTGGGAGACAAGTCACTAGCCGGTCCTCCCTTCCTCCAGCTACGTGACTGTCTACCTCTCTCAAGATCGAGTCTCCCACCACAATAGCAGACTTCCCTTTCCTCAGCAACCTCCTCTGCCTCAGGTCCGTGTCCTTGGTGTAGTGCGGTGTCTCTCCCTCGGGGTCCCGGTGAGTCGCGGTCTCCTCCTCTTGCGTGGTTCCTCCGCTAGGTCCTTCCCCGGTGTCGCCTTGTGGATCCTGGGTCTCGTCTGCCGACATCCGTCTGTGCAGCTGCTGGTCCCGTTCCTCCACCTTCCTATAGGCCTCCTCGATGAATCTCTCGAGGTATCTCACCTGGCCCACAATGGGGCCTGCTCCGTCTGTGTTCTGGGTTGACCAGCTCGTCTCCTCTGTGGTGCGCAGTCCCTCCAGTCCCTCCAGTTCCTGGACCCTGACCCTCAATCTGCCGACCTCCATCCTCAGGCTTTCCAGTTCCTGACACCGACTGCATATGTACTCCCGCCTTCCCAAGGGGAGGTAGTCGTACATATTGCACTCTGTGCAGTATACCGGAAAGTACCTCTGGGATCCTGGGTCCTCCATCGCTCTCGTAAAGTGCTGGTGTGCTCCTGCTGATTGGAGCCTGTTATTTTGTTAGCTTCAGAATCCAACTGTCGTCACTGTAGGCGCTTCACAAAGGTGGCCGAACGGCTGAGCGCCGTTGGCGCTGTGCTCTTTTAAATGTTCCCTTTCGGTCAGGGAGGGGGGCGGAGCAGGGCTCCCATGCTGCCTCTCTTCGGGAACAATCTGGATACGCTGTCTCCCGCTGGTGGCCTGAAAGGGGGCCCGGCTGGCTGCTGTGCTCTTTTAGATTTTCCCTTTCGGTCAGGGAGAGGGGCGGAGCAGGGCTCCCACGCTGCCTCTCTTCGGGAACAATCTGGATACGCTGTCTCCCGCTGGTGACAGGCTCCCGCTGTCTCCTCCCTTTCCACCAAGGTGTTAAGAAAGCGCAACAGGTGGGGGGAATCAAAGTTGCCCGGTACGTCTTATAAAATTTGGCAGTAAAACTGTCTAATCCAGGTGATTTTCCCACTGGCATATCTTTGATAGCCCATGTTAGCTCATCCACTGTAATGGGCAAGGAAAGTTCAATAGCTTTTCCAGATGTAAGATTAGGTAAATGTATAGTATCTACATAAAAGTAAATATCTGCTTCCATCGGTGCATGATCAGGTTGATATAATTGATGATAATAGCTAGTAAAAGCCTGCTGGATATGCTCTGGAGGAACCTCTGGTTGTGCATTGTCTGGAGGCTCACCATGAGTTTGATGCTTTGCACTGCGTCATTATTGAACATGTTCCCTATCCAATCAGACGTGGAGATTGGAGGCATCAGTTAAGACAGAAGGAACAACGGTGGATTTACACACTGCAATCTGGCCAACCTGATGGATTAAATGCCCGGATTGAATGGGCGGCGTTCTTCGGTTAATTGAGCCTGCTGATTGGTGAGCTGGTTCAGGGGGCAGAGTTTTAGAAGAGTTTAACAGCCTTGGGCTACAGCGTTTCCTTGCACCAGAAGTGATTAATGTGTGGAATTGGAGCATGTTCTGCACAGAGGGTCCTGACTTGTTTCCGGTAATGCAGTAGAATTTAAACCCCTGACACAGCGAGGCGAAATGGAGATTTCCCCGTCGGGTCAACTGGCTGCATGTAGGAGCACTGATCATGAGTGCCTTGGAGAGAGCCTGGACTCCATTGGCAGTTAAAACAATGTTAGTGACTGTTGTGCTGAGGTGCTATTCTAAGTCAAAGGGAGACACAAGCCTAAGTCAACCCTTAATACCCTGGAATATTGGTAAACTTTTACCCCGATCCTCAGCGGCACCACTTGGAGCTCAAAACAATCTCATTGCTCCAAGCTTTACGTGTCAAATCGTCACTGGATCGTTTATGTTATAGATTTTTACTTTTTTTCTTTTTTACTTTTTTACTATTGTGTACTTTGAAAATATTCACATTTTAAAGATAATTTTTAAACATGTCACTTAGCTTAATTCTGTGGTCTTTGGCAGGGGGTTAACACCGACATGTTTCGCATTCAAGCTTTATCAAGGAACCCCTCAATATAAATGCCGCCAAACTCTGACCACTACATCAAGAGCAAGAGTGGTCAGAGTTTGGCGGCATTTATATTGAGGGGGTTCCTTGATAAAGCTTGAATGCGAAACATGTCGGTGTTAACCCCCTGCCAAAGATCACAGAATTAAGCTAAGTGACATGCTTAAAAATTATCTTTAAAATGTGAATATTTTCAAAGTACACAATAGTAAAAAAGTAAAAAAGTAAAAATCTATAACATAAACGATCCAATGACGATTTGACACGTAAAGCTTGGAGCAATGAGATTGTTTTGAGCTCCAAGTGGTGCCGCTGAGGATCGGGGTAAAAGTTTACCAATATTCCAGGGTATTAAGGGTTGACTTAGGCTTGTGTCTCCCTTTGACTTGGGTTATATTGACTAGTTAACCTTGGTGTAAAGTGAAAGTAGTGCTATTATACAATTGAGGTGCTATTCTAGCCACATGATCACTGTTTGAATTTTTCCTGGTGTGCTGATTTACATGGTTGGTCTCTACGGGCTGCTACAGTGCCTCTTTTTCACCATTGTTTATATTTCACATGTGCAAGTGGTTATTTATGTGGGGGTTTTTGCCATATGAAGCAGAACTGAGGCTTTTTCTCTACTTCTTTTTCTTTTTCCATTTGTGACTGAGTGAATGAAGTGTATGTATGTGTTGGTAAGACCTTGCAGTATCTTAGAGTCCCCTGTTCCATATAGGGTACTGATTGAGTATTGGGTGATTTTACATGCCCTTTTCCTGAAGTGAGTGTGTAGTAATACAATCTTCCCCACCCGGACCCTGCACTCGTGTATTGGCATTGCGAAGCTGTCGCTTTTTCAACTTATTGGCCAAAAGTCTACCTGCTTAATTATTTGTCTCAAAATATTCCTGCCTTAGCCATTGGAGCTTAATACTGATTGCTTCCAGGTCCAACGCTTGAAGGTCAAGCTTGAGTTGCTGTAACTTTACTTCTTTCTCAGAGGGGGGGGGGTGGTAACCTCCTACCCTTACAGTCCCATTCTAGTCTACAGTATATATCTGATCTCCTATAGCCCCAATCTTAAACATATGCGCCCTCCTGTGAGTATGCATTACCAAAGGACTTTCTTGGGGTGCTCGTTGCACACAGCAATGAGTTCTACATTGTTCTTCAATGTTACTGATTTGCCTATGTGCCTGTTTATCGCGTCTTAATATTTTGCAGAGAAAACCAGTTCAAGAATTACTTATGTTGCTGGGGATCTTCCCCCGTATCCTCTTGCCATAGATTTGTCCAGGTATGTTGCTTGGCTTTGGGACTTAACTGGATATGTTTGCTAACTCTCAGGCTAAGGGGATGGAGCATGTGCTCAGAAAAGTTTGTGGTTTTCTGCAACTCCCGGATTGCAGGTTGGGATTGAACACCTAGCGTATGGAATCCTTAAGGGACTAACAGAAAGATTATTGAAGGTATAAACCTAATCTTCCACTAACCAGCACTTTGAAATTGGCATCCAGAGAGCTTGAAGTTCTACCAACTGCTGGTAAAAGTATAAGTTCTTCTGCATATTGACCTGATAAAAGGTTAAATTTTATACAAAAGTTATATAAGCTTACCTGATAAACTCCAGCAAGAAAAGTTAAAGCTGTAGCAACACTGATTGCATAGCATTCTTTCCCGCATTTCATGCTCATCACATCAGTACTAATGTTGAAAGTTGTTATATTAGATTCACCATTGATCCATTCTCTTGTGCTACTTATTGTTTGTTGAGTATCATCATTCAGGTCAAACCCTGCCAGTTGTAACTCTCGATCCACAACCTGGCCCACCATTAAACTTAATAAACTGAAAATGCCAACTGATACGTGCCGAGAGGTACCCAGGATGAAGTAAATTAAATTTGCAAAGAAAGATGTATAAAGACTATAAATTGGTTTGAGGCCTGCAAGTAGTGAGTAAGCTATTGCTTGGGGTATTAAAATAATTCCAATAATAAGACCAGACATAACATCACCCCAAATGTATTCTTTGCAATTATATTTTGGAAGCCAATGTATAACAGGAAAGAAGTCTATGAATGTATTTTTCAGTTTCTTTGTGGTACAAAAACAATTCTTTTTTAGTTTAGATTTGACAATGTCCTGCAGATTTCTCTTGGTGTGAACTTTTCTTTCCATTAGTATTTGACAAGATGGATGTTTATGAAGTTGGGCAACTTCTGTTTGTCTCTCCATGTTTATTGCATTCAATTATTTCCTAGAATTATAAAACAAATAAGAAAAAAGTTAGTGTCATAGTATTTATATTCTTTTTTATATGTAAATAAAACCCCAGAGCCTTATATTTTTAACTTTTTCTTTTGGGCATGCAGCAGTATTTATGGTTTTGCAATTCAAAAGCACTTATATGGTCAGAGATGGCACCAGCTACAGAAATAAGCACAAAAGCATTGCCTCTGCTGGGTCAGACCAGAGGTCCATCATGCCCAGCAGTCCGCTCACTCGGCAGCCCATCAGGTCCAGGACCTATATAGTAATCCTTTATCTATACCCTTCAATCCCCTTTTCCTTCACGAAATTATCTAATCCTTTCTTGAAACCCAATACCGTACTCTGTCCTATTTTTTTTATTAAGCCACATATATAGACAATTTTGGCTGTTTAAATTGCTAAAGGGTGAAAGATACCAGTTTTGAAAAGGGCATGGGTATTCCAGGGCTAGCCAAAAATTTATCTATGTAAACAATGATATTTAGCCACTAATGGGATAATGTGGTATTACACAGATAATAGGTATACAGTTAAATGGACATATCCATTTAATTTTATTAATTAATTTTCAATGACACCACTTACATGGATAGCACTGCTGAAAATCCATCTGAAGTTAGACCAAAAAGATATCTGTTTAACTTTATGAGGTTGTCTGTGACTGGAAATTTGACTTCCAGAATCCTAATGGGTGTGACCATGAATGAAGGAACCCTTTTACAAAGTTTGCTAAAAAAAAGTGACCTGCACTATTATTAGTGCATGGGTTTCCCACATACTGGGGTCACTTGTAGTACGGTTGTATACTGGCCGCATTTTCCATTTGTGCATTAATGGCCATGCACTAATCTTCCCATTAGCGCATGAGCCTTTAACTGCCCCTATTTTGTGACCCATATTCTATAAATGGTGCCCTACCAGTACACATAAGTGGAAAAAGCCATTTAAACACGATTAAAATCGTAAAAAAAAAATGTAAGCGCCTACTGGCACCTTCATCACAGCTTCAGAAGCGCTTTATGATGCCTAACACCACTGATCATCCAAGCCACTAAATCGTCCATCTTTATACCACATTTCCATCCAACTTTCCTTCCAAGTCCAAAACGCCTAGAACAAGCCCTGTTGGACGTGGGATGGGTCTGCAAAGTGATGGACTGCACACCCAGACATGCCACCTAAATAATGGGGTACCTTATAGGGCACTGCTGTGAACTTCACAAAAAGGGTGCCATGGCTTCTCCTCACTACAGCTCCCTTATAGGTGATGGTGAGCCCCTCAAACCACCTCCAGAATCCCCTAGACCCACTTATCTACCACCCCAATAGCCCTTATGGCTGCAGGAGCCACTTATATGCCAGTACAAAAGGGTTTTGGGGGTGTATAGGGCAGTGCACATGTTTAAGTATCAATGCAGTGATTACAGGGGCTTATGGTCATGGGTCCTCCTCTCTATGGGTCCTTAACCCACCCCCAAGATGACTTAAGCTGCCTCTGGGCTGGACGTCTAGGCTTTCCTATGCCAGGCGGCCAGGTGATGATGGTCTGGAGGCTGAAATTTAAAGTTGTGAATAAAATTTTTATGGGGTGGGGGGAGTTGGTGATCACTGGGGTAGTGCGTGGGGGTCTATGTTATGTGTTTGCAGTGCTTATCTGGTGAGTTTTTGTGACTTAGACCATATTTTACATGGTCTAAGTCACAACATCCAAGTTCCGTCGATCCTGGACTGTATAACTTTTGGTTATACATGCTGAACGACTAAGTCTAAGCTAGCCCACATCCCGCCCTCGACACGCTTCCCAAAACGCCCCATTTAGCTTTGGACGTTGAGCGGCACTATGAAGGCCTAGGTTGTTTAGAAATACGTCCAAAACCCGTTTTTATTTTCGGCATTTGGACGTTTTTGAGAAATGTTCATCCAAGTGACTTAGGCTGGTTTTTGGACGTTTTTCTCTTTCGATTATAAGCCCCTTAACCAACCCTATTTTGGGACGCAGCTAAGGCGGTGTTGCGTGGAGATATTATTGCCTATGTCGCGACCAGAACCCGTCGAATCGCTTATCGCATCATACATCTTGAACGGCAATTAGTGACACTAAAACAAGATTTGCTGCAAGATCCCTCCGAGGCCAACGGTGAGGCATATAGGGCGGTGTTAGTGGCACTTAATTCCTTAATCCATGAACGTACTAAGAAACTCTTATTTTACCGTAAATTTCAATTTTACAAACATGGTAACAAGGCCGGGAAATTGCTTGCATCCATAACAAGAAGCTGGAGGGGATCTAGATATATCCCCATGATACGGGAGAGTTCTGGGAATTTTTTAACCTCCCCTGGAGATATTTCAGCAGGCTTTCAGAAATATTTTGAGGCCTTTTACGCATCTCCTGGCCCATACGCGGGACCTGACGTACATGACTATCTTACAGACGCAGGATTACCTCGTCTGACAGCTACTCAGATATCCAGGTTAGATCGCCCATTACATGTACTTGAGGTAACCCAGGCCATACAAAAATTGAGATCTTGCACAGCACCAGGACCAGATGGCTATTCACCCGAGTTTTATAAGATTTTGTCCCCTGCTATAAGCACTTCCCTGTTGGATTATTACCTATCCATTCAGGAAAGTGGGGCTTTCCCCCGACACTGTAATGAAGCCCTGATTACGTTGATCCCGAAACCATCTAAACCGCCTGATGAATTCGAATCCTATCGGCCAATCTCATTATTGAATGTTGACGTTAAAATACTGGCTCGAATTTTGGCTGATAGGTTAGCCCATATCCTGCCCTCAATCATTGTGCCTGAACAAGTGGGCTTTGTTAGGAATAGACAATCTACGATTAACGTTCGCCGGATACTCTTAGCTTACTCCCGCGCACAACAAGAACAACGTCCGGGCTTGCTAGTTGGACTTGATGCGGCTAAGGCCTTCGATAAAGTTCATTGGCATTACTTGTTTCAAGTCTTACAACACATAGGGATCCCTGCGAGCTTCATGTCCTCCGTGCAAGCTCTGTATGCTGACCCGTCGGCCTCGGTGCTGGTTAATGGAGTGCGATCTCACCCGTTTAAAATAGGTAGGGGGACCAGACAAGGTTGCCCCCTATCTCCGTTACTGTTTTTACTATACTTAGACCCATTGCTATGCACCCTACAAAGAGATGATGTTCTCATAGGTCTATCGGAGGGTGAGTCACAACTACAGGTGCTAGCCTTTGCAGATGATCTCTTACTCGCACTGGGTGACCCCCATAGCTCTTTACCACGGGCATTGGAAATATTGGATGAATTCCACATTTATTCGGGCCTAGAATTAAATAGGCAGAAATCTTTAGCACTTCCTACACTATTAGAAGTACAACAGACTTGGCCAGGTGCTTTCCCTCTGCAGTGGGCTCATTCTTCTTTGACATACTTGGGAGTGATTATTCCCAGGAATTTAAATAACTTATACACTGCTAATGTGCTACCCTTGCTTCGTCGAACCTCTAGCACCTTGCATGGCTGGCGGAAACTTCCTCTTTCTCTGTCCGGCCGCATAGCCCTCTACAACATGATGATACTGCCACAATGGCTATACATGCTACAAATGTTGCCGGTTATGTTAACTACACAACATATTGCTCTCCACAGGTCACACTTGTCTAAGTTTTTGTGGCAGGGTAAACGAGCGAGGATTGCCTTGGCCAAACTCATGCTGCCGCAAACACAAGGGGGGTTAGGATTGCTATGTATAGCCAGATTTAATCTTGCATGTCAACTGCGTCATATTCATGATTGGTTTTGCAATACCATAGATTTCTCATTGCCTGTGATTGAATGTTTTTCTTTTCAGCCATACCATTTTAGCTACCTTCTTCATGCTCCCAGGTTGCCGGACTTACCACAGTTGCAGTCCCACCCGCTGTTGCCAGCACTGCGTAAAGCCTGGCAATCGTTATGCAAGATCTTACAGATTTCTTCATGCACTACACCATATCTTCCTATAGCTGGCAATGGGGACTTCTTACCTGGCTTGGATTCCACAGTGTTTCGACGTTGGTCTCGTGCAGGCCTTACCTATGTGTTCCAGACAATACAAACTTCTGGCTCTCCAATCTCCTTTGAAGACATGCAAGCGAAATTTCATCTACTGTCCACGGACTGGTTTGCATACCGACAACTCCAACACTATCTACGTGCTTTACCCCTGGCGGGGCTACAAGAGGACGTTCAGGACAACTTCCAGGAGGCGCTCTCCCTTACAGCTCAAGAGTCCATACCACTTCGTTTCTATCATAAGTGGCTACAGGAACGAGCAGGTGACTTGGACTTCGCTTGCTTGGCTCAAAAGTGGACAGCTAACCTCCAATTACCCATTTCGGCCAACGTGATCCGAAAGGGCTTGCGTGTTGGTAGGACCACGACTGTATCCGCAGTAGAACGGGATCGAAATTACAAGTTCCTTTTACGAGCTTTCTACACGCCAAAGAGGACACACATGATGGGGCTTGGTGCGAGCCACAGTTGCGGAAAATGTGCTTTTCCTATGGCATCGTTTGGACACATGTTCTGGTCCTGCCCTAGGATATCTTCCTTTTGGATACAAGTGGTGACTTGGGTGGCGCGCCTTTGGAGGTGTTCTTGGCGGCTACACCCCAGTTTTATCTTTACTATGCAGATTCGATTTCACCTGCCAAAACCAGGCTGTGCAGCCTTCCTCCGTAAAACAGTGTTGCTGGGACGGAAATGTATCTTACTACAGTGGATATCGTCTCAACCCCCAACCATCTCACAATGGAGAGCATTGATGTTACAACAAATGTTATTAGAACGCAGAGAGATTGTGGATATGTCGACCAAACCTGGACGTCTGTTCTACTCCTGTTGGTACCCCTTTAGCGTAACTTTTACTCTTTATGTTCAACACCAAATTTGGAATATTTGAATTATTGATTTGCATTTTCCTTTACTTTGACAATTACCGCTGCTGCCGGGGTGGGGGGGAGGGTGGGGAGGGTGGGGGGTTTGGAGGGTGGGGATTGGATTTCTGTTATATTCTGAAAAGCGCTTTGTTATGAACCTTGTTATCCTTGTGTTATTTAATAAAAATGATTAACTATAAAAGAGCCATTAAAGTAGAATATTCCCATTTATCAACCAATTTTGACTCCAAAACCTTAATTTTTTGTTCCAAATTAGAAAATTGTCTTTTAATTTGCTTCCTAACATAGGCTGAATATTAAATAATTTGTCCTTTCATGGTTGCCTTAAAAGCATCCCATAAGGTTTCCATGGAACATAAGAACATAAGAACTGCCATCTCCAGATCAGACCTTCGGTCCATCAAGTCCGGCGATCCGCACACGCGGAGGCATAATTTTAGTCACCCATATCCCTCTATGCCTCTCGTAAGGAGAGGTGCATATAGTTTGCTTTTAAATCCTAGAACGGTGGAAATACATTCTGAAGTATTAATTTGGAAATACTTATTCATTTTTAATTGAAATTCTTCTAGAAAGTTTGGATCTGCAATTAATGTATTATCGAATCTCCATATAGGTCTACTATTATCCTGTTCCGCAATTTTAAATGCAACCCCCAACCCCCATGATCAGATAAAATGATTGGATCTATGGAGGCTTGTGTTACCTGCTAAACTAATTGATTCGAAATGAAAATGTAATCCATTCTTGAAAAAGATTTGTGAACACGGGAACAAAAAGAAAATTTCCGCTCATCAAAATGAAGCATTCGCCATATATCTTTCAAATCACAAGACTGTGTAGTTTTCTAATCCTAATGATTTCATAATTTTACTAGGTTTTTTATCCATCAATGGATCAATAACAGCGTTAAAATCCCCCGCCACCACTAAATTAGTAGCAGCCAGTGGTAGAATCCTCTGTTGCAAAGCCTTGAAAAATTCACTTTGATTCGAATTAGGGGCATATACATTAAATAGCGCCAGCGTATAATTTCCCATGCTCATATCCACATGTAATCATCTTCCTAAAGGACCTGCAGCACTCAATTTAAACATAGCTGTACATTTCTTATTCACCAGAATAGCTACACCAGCCTTCTTTCCCACAGCAGGGGCAAGAAAACAATGTTTTACCCAACCCCCTTCTAATTTCTTGGATTCTATGGCTGACAAATGCGTTTCTTGGATATAATAAATATCTACATTCTTTTGTTTTAAAAAAGAAAGGGTTTTTGTTCTTTTAACGGGATCATTGAGGCCATTAAAATTTAATGAGAATATTTTAAACTCCATTATGAAATTTTCCTCTAGGACATATGAACCATATCAAATGTTTCAAATTATTATAATTTTCCTGTAAATACTCCTCTTCTCCAATTTAAAACCTGGAACATAATACCTGACCCCCCAACCACCCCCTCCCAAATCCCCTTCCCTCCTTTGATCCCTTGAACAATATACTTCTAAGACCCCCCAAAACCCACCCTTTTCCCTCCCATATATCCACCTTCCTTATCCTATGATTACTTGAAGACATATATTTAGACTGGCAGCCATAACCCTCCCCCAGGCACCCTATTTAATACTTCCCTCTATATTATTACAATTATTCAATTCATATGAATTAAAAAGTTTTATAAATAGAAATTAAATATATAATTACATTTGAAAAAATGAATAAATAATTAATGAATATTACAACAGAATACAATTCATTCCCTATTTATATGGAATCAATACAGAAATAAAACAAATTAATATGACCCTTGACTACTCTTTAACTTCCTCCTATACATTACTAAAAATCTATGACAATGAATACATATAAGGTCTGTGAGAGTCAAAATAATTATCATATGATCTGATTAATTTTTTTAAAAAATTTTTAAAATGAATATATTCCTGTCCTAAAAACCTCATTAATAACCCCCTTAATACGAATATCATCAATCAATCTTATAAGACCAAAGCACTTCATAAATATTTTGGTGACATCTATGCATAAAAAATGAATAATTAAATGGTACAATGTATTAGGAAAAAAATATCAAGTTTCACCTTTCTAAATATTCATAACAGTATTGAAGTTATATAAATTCATGGACTTAACTAATTTATTCTCCGTCTCCTTTTACCAACCAAATTAGTTAAATATTTACCCCTAAACTATATTAAATATCCAGTACTGCTAACATTATGTTTTTTCACTTATAAACTCTTACAGACTTAGCTTCCACAAAAATTAATCTCAGAAGGGTCGAACATTACTCAGCTATTGTTTCATTTAGTTGGTCTTTCTTGAAAAGTTTAAGTACAGCTCTGTTCAAAACACTCTTCCCCTCCGATGAAAGGCATGTTGGAAAGAATTTGATGAGCCACGGTCTACATACTTTCCTTATTGTCATCCAGCTTCCAGGCATACTCGACGTGGATATTCTGAAGATTTAGCTAGAGCAGTGACTCCCCAAGCTTGTGGTGTCAGGGCTGTACTGGGATTGCTGCTGGTACACTGGTTGGGTTGGAGCTAGTTCCTGGTAAGTGACATCTGGTCTTGCAAGTTCAGAACTGCCTCTTCCAAAGCCTCCTGTAATGGCATGGCCTAGTGTTTAACCTACAGCTGAGCCTACTGCTACTCCAGCTGCTATTGTGGCCATCTGTGCCATCAGGCCAGATTGTCTTGGTGCTGTACCAGCAGGAGCCACTGCAGATCAGAGGGAGGGAATTATTTTCTAAATCGGGCGGCAGGACCAGAAGCCCATAATCACCCCACCAACCTTCTATCTCCGTTCCCTGTTCTCTCTCTCCTGTTGATCAAGCACGGTATCCAGCCGATACTCAGGAGGGAGAGCCCGAAAAGGATAAAAAGAAGCGCCCAGCCACTCCACTGACCAATCATTGCAAGACCAAGGTGGTGAATGAAAGGAATCTCAGAGCGCACCCACAACCATAGCCCCATCTTCGATACTCAAAATCATGTCACACTCACAAATTCAATATACCTGCCATCATTAGCCTCCTGCAGCATCATGAATCCAATCCCGAAGTTCCTATGGTAAAGCGGCATCTTCTCCCTCTGCCCTCACTCATCAGAACGCACTTCTTGTTCTGATAGTCAGCTGCTTCTGGTATGCATGCTCCTTCTGGATGCTTGCCATCTTGCTGAGCAACCAAACCGCATCAGTGAAATCTCAGGCTCCATACCAGAACGAAGACATTCAAACTTTCATGGGCCGCTTCTGTTTCTCCTCCTCTCTCCCTCTTCACCACTCATTTCCTCTGATATCAGGTGAATATTTGAATATATTAATGTAGCAGTTTTACCTTCTAATCAAATGTAGAATCCTCTTCTGTTTCAAATAAAATCTACTCAGATAGTTCCATTACAGTTAAACAGTTTCAGTGTCCATTTTCTATTATAAATTAAAGACAAAATCCAAAATATTAAAATACTTATGTACTTCACCAAAATTTCCAAGATCTAGGTAAAATATATATATAAGCAGGAAAGAATAAAATAAAACCATAGTTTCTATCAGTATGATTCATCTTTAGTTCATTAGTGTTTCTTGAGATGACAAAAATTCTTTCAATTTTTCTGGATCCTCAAACTGGTAAAACTTGTCCCTGAATGTAACTCTCATCAAAGCAGGGTAATAAAGCCCATACTTTGCCCCAAGCTCTTTTAGTGGTTGTCTCAATTGAAGAAATTTCTTGCACAGCTGCACTGTCTCTTTGGCAAAGTCTGGGACAAAAATTAATTTTGAATCTTTATAAGACAAATTTTTTGTTTCCTTTGCCACTTTTAAAATCTCTAGTACCTGCTGAAAGTGCAGCAAACGTAATATTACTGGCCTGGGTTTTTCTTGATTTTGAAACCTCTTCCCTGGGATCCTGTGTGCTCTTTCTATTTCAAACGGTATTGTAAACTTGCTAGGAAGTATTTTCGGTAACATTTCTTCTAGAAAGGATATTATATTTCTCCCTTCTGTCCCTTCCTTTAACCCAATGATCCTTATGTTCTTCCTTTTAGATCTGTTCTCAAAATCTGTCATTTTCTTTACCATTTCTTTTAGGATCTTCTTTATAATCCTGCTATACTTGTTCAACTTTTTCCACTCTAGTTTCAGTCTTATCCATTCTGTTATTCACCAAGTCCAACTTAATATTCATAATAGTCATCTCTTTCTTCGTCTCAATCAAAGTTAAGCTGATGTTTCTCAGTTCTTCCATTACCTCAATCACATCTAAAGCATCCATTGGCAGAGGGGACCCACTAGGATTCTGTGGATCTTCTTTTAATCTTTTTGTCTTTCCAGCAGACTTTGTAGAGTTTTCCTGTAACTTCTGTTTGCTAGAAGCCATTCATATAGGATTTTTCAGATGAATAGACGAAAAATTATTAAATCCAGTAAATACATAGTAACATAGTAACATAGTAGATGACGGCAGATAAAGACCCGAATGGTCCATCCAGTCTGCCCAACCTGATTCAATTTAAAATTTTTTTTTTTTTTTTTTTCTTCTTAGCTATTTCTGGGCGAGAATCCAAAGCTTTACCCGGTACTGTGCTTGGGTTCCAACTGCCGAAATCTCTGTTAAGACTTACTCCAGCCCATCTACACCCTCCCAGCCATTGAAGCCCTCCCCTGCCCATCCTCCTCCAAACGGCCATACACAGACACAGACCGTACAAGTCTGCCCAGTAACTGGCCTAGTTCAATCTTTAATATTATTTTCTGATTCTAAATCTTCTGTGTTCATCCCACGCTTCTTTGAACTCAGTCACAGTTTTACTCTCCACCACCTCTCTCGGGAGCGCATTCCAGTCATCCACCACCCTCTCCGTAAAGTAGAATTTCCTAACATTGCCCCTGAATCTACCACCCCTCAACCTCAAATTATGTCCTCTGGTTTTACCATTTTCCTTTCTCTGGAAAAGATTTTGTTCTACGTTAATACCCTTTAAGTATTTGAACGTCTGAATCATATCTCCCCTGTCTCTCCTTTCCTCTAGGGTATACATATTCAGGGCTTCCAGTCTCTCCTCATATGTCTTCTGGTGCAAGCCTCCTATCATTTTCGTCGCCCTCCTCTGGACCGCCTCAAGTCTTCTTACGTCTTTCGCCAGATACGGTCTCCAAAACTGAACACAATACTCCAAGTGGGGCCTCACCAATGACCTGTACAGGGGCATCAACACCTTCTTTCTTCTACTGACTACGCCTCTCTTTATACAGCCCAGAATCCTTCTGGCAGCAGCCACTGCCTTGTCACACTGTTTTTTCGCCTTTAGATCTTCGGACACTATCACCCCAAGGTCCTTCTCCCCGTCCGTGCATATCAGCTTCTCTCCTCCCAGCATATACGGTTCCTTCCTATTATTAATCCCCAAATGCATTACTCTGCATTTCTTTGCATTGAATTTTAGTTGCCAGGCATTAGACCATTCCTCTAACTTTTGCAGATCCTTTTTCATATTTTCCACTCCCTCTTCGGTGTCTACTCTGTTACAAATCTTGGTATCATCTGCAAAAAGGCACACTTTTCCTTCTAACCCTTCAGCAATGTCACTTACATACATATTGAACAGGATTGGCCCCAGCACCGAACCCTGAGGGACTCCACTAGTCACCTTTCCTTCCTTCGAGCGACTTCCATTAACCACCACCCTCTGGCGTCTGTCCGACAGCCAGTTTCTGACCCAGTTCACCACTTTGGGTCCTAACTTCAGCCCTTCAAGTTTGTTCAACAGCCTCCTATGAGGAACTGTATCAAAGGCTTTGCTGAAATCCAAATAAATTACATCTAGCATATGTCCTCGATCCAGCTCTCTGGTCACCCAATCAAAAAATTCAATCAGGTTCGTTTGGCACGATTTACCTTTTGTAAAGCCATGTTGCCTCGGATCCTGTAACCCATTAGATTCAAGGAAATACACTATCCTTTCTTTCAGCAACACTTCCATTATTTTTCCAACAACTGAAGTGAGGCTCACCGGCCTGTAGTTTCCTGCTTCATCCCTGTGACCACTTTTATGAATAGGGACCACATCCGCTCTCCTCCAATCCCCAGGAATCACTCCCGTCTCCAGAGATTTGTTGAACAAGTCTTTAATAGGACTCGCCAGAACCTCTCTGAGTTCCCTTAGTATCCTGGGATGGATCCCGTCTGGTCCCATCGCTTTGTCCACCTTCAGTTTTTCAAGTTGCTCATAAACACCCTCCTCCGTGAACGGCGCAGAATCTACTCCATTTTCTCGTGTAACTTTGCCGGACAATCTCGGTCCTTCTCCAGGATTTTCTTCTGTGAACACAGAACAGAAGTATTTGTTTAGCACATTTGCTTTCTCCTCATCACTCTCCACATATTTGTTCCCAGCATCTTTTAGCCTAGCAATTCCATTTTTTATCTTCCTCCTTTCACTAATATATCTGAAAAAATTTTTATCTCCCTTTTTTACATTTTTAGCCATTTGTTCTTCCGCCTGTGCCTTCGCCAAACGTATCTCTCTCTTGGCTTCTTTCAGTTTCACCCTGTAGTCTTTTCTGCTCTCCTCTTCTTGGGTTTTTTTATATTTCATGAACGCCAACTCTTTCGCCTTTATTTTCTCAGCCACTAGGTTGGAGAACCATATCGGCTTCCTTTTTCTTTTGTTTTTATTGATTTTCTTCACATAAAGGTCCATAGCCATTTTTATCACTCCTTTCAGCTTAGACCACTGTCTTTCCACTTCTCTTATGTCCTCCCATCCTAACAGCTCTTTCTTCAGGTACTTTCCCATTGCATTAAAGTCCGTACGTTTGAAATCTAGGACTTTAAGTATCGTGCGGCCGCTCTCCACTTTAGCCGTTATATCAAACCAAACCGTTTGATGATCGCTACTACCCAGGTGAGCACCCACTCGAACATTAGAGATACTCTCTCCATTTGTGAGGACCAGATCCAATATCGCTTTTTCCCTTGTGGGTTCCGTCACCATTTGTCTGAGCAGAGCCTCTTGAAAGGCATCCACAATCTCCCTACTTCTTTCCGATTCCGCAGACGGAACATTCCAGTCCGCATCCGGCAGGTTGAAATCTCCCAACAGCAGAACCTCCTCTTTCCTTCCAAACTTTTGGATATCCACAATCAGATCCTTATCAATTTGCTGCGATTGAGTCGGAGGTCTGTAGACTACACCCACGTAGATAGAAGTTCCATCTTCTCTTTTCAGAGCAATCCATATCGCTTCTTCCTCTCCCCAGGTCCCTTGCATTTCGGTCGCTTGGATATTGATCTTTACATAGAGAGCTACTCCTCCACCTTTATGACCATCTCTGTCCTTCCTAAAAAGATTATATCCCGGTATGTTTGCATCCCATCCATGTGATTCACTGAACCATGTCTCTGTGATAGCAACAATATCTAGATCTGCCTCTAATATCAGGGCTTGCAGATCATGAACTTTGTTGCTTAGACTGCGAGCATTTGTGGTCATCGCTTTCCAGCTATTTTTCAGCAATAATCTCCTTTTTCGTATGGATTTTTGTGTCGTTTCACTTTCCGTTGCAATACTAAGAAATGAGTTGCTGATATTGCTTATGTTGCAGCCTTTACTACTATCACATCTTTTCTTTTGCCGGGGGTGGTCTCTATAATTGTCCTTCGTACATACACCACCCCCACCTTCTAGTTTAAATGCCTGGAAAAATATTGTCTAAATTTCTCTGCAAGGTTTCTTTTTCCTGCTGTAGTAATATGTAGCCCATCAGTGCAATATAGCTTCTTGTCCTTCCATGTATTTCCCCATCCTCCTATGTACCTGAAGCCTTCTTGATGACACCAGGCTCTGAGCCATCTATTAAAGTCCTCTGTGTTTTTCATTCTTTGCTCTCCTTTTCCATATGCAGGCAGTATTTCAGAAAAAGCTAAAGTCTTTACAAAAGGTTTCACGCCCTCACCAAGCTCCCGAAAAGCTTTCTGTGCTGCAAGTGTGGAGTTGTTGGCCAGGTCATTTGTTCCCAGATGGATAACAACATCAGTGTTAAAATCCTTAGTTTCTTCCTTAATTATAGTCAGTATTTGCCTGGAACTCCTGGTAGCTGAGGATCCTGGAAGACATTTCACTATTTTGGACTCCTCGCCCTGTGTTCCAAGGTTAATGCCTCTGATGATGGAATCCCCCAACAGTAATAGTTTTCTGTTTTTGGCTTTTTTATTTGTACTTAGGGTGCTCTTGTTCTCTTGAGTTTCCTTCATTGGTTCCAGTCCCACCTCCCTTCTGTTTTCCTGAGTATCGCAGTGCACTAGTGGAGCGAAGGAATTCTGTAGAGGTAATATTAGTGAAGGTGGATGTTTCTGTGTTACATGTCGCAGTCTTCCTGAGCCTACTGTGACCCATTTATTCCTGGGCTGTTTTATTCTTTGAGGTAGAGGTGGTAAGTTGGTATGATTTTGTGGAGTGATGGAAGCTGCTTTAATTGTATTCAATTCCTGTTTAAGTTTGCAGAGCTCCTCCTTAATACTGGCAAGTTGAAGACAGATGGGGCAAGCCTTAAGCCTCCAAATAGTATGTCTTGGAATTAAAGCACCACAGTGATTGCATAGAATAAAGGTCATCTTGATTGGTTGTGAAGTCCTGATTATATGGGTCTCTATATATGAATAGTGGTCCCTGGGGTTGGTGGGACTATAAGTAAGACTACTAGTAAGGCAGAAATATAGGCTCTATACCACCTAAAACACAGTATTTTAAACAAAACTGCAGGAAGAAGAAATAAGATTTAACAGAGGAAAGAGAAGGATTTTTTTGTGCTTTTTTATATTTTTTTTTTTAGTAAGAAACAGGGAGGAGAAGAGAAATTAAGCAGATATAATGCTGAAAACCAGTGAAAATGATGCCCAGAGGAGGGAACACAACAGATAACCAGCCATTAACCACGTCTCCAAGTTCCGGAATCTTTTTGGGTTATTTGGAAAAATGTTAGGGGTCTCTTTTTTTCCCGGACACCATATCTATATGATATTTTCAAATGTATAGGGGCCGCTGAAAAGTTCTCAGCCCAACTAAGAAGCCATGTGAAGCCATGAAACTAACAAGTTATTCTACACTTTTTATTTCATATCATTGAAATGAAAAGTGTCATGAAAAGTATGGAATAACTTGTAAGCTTGACATCAAAACATCACTATGCATCAATAAACTTAGTTATCCTATTCAATCTACTATGAAGGTATTGGCTGTAACACTGGACCAGAGCCTAACCATGAAAGGCCAAGTGGACTCCTTAATCAGAAAGGGTTTTTTCACTTTCTGGAAGCTTCGGTTCATTAGAGCATATTTTGATATGTCATCATTTAGAATTCTGGTACAATCCCTCGTACTGAGTCAACTTGATTACTGTAATATCACCTATTTGGCAATTTCCCAGAAGAATATACGGTGATTACAACTGGTGCAAAATGCAGCGTCAAACTAATTTTCAGGTTGAAGAAGTTCAATCATGTAACACCTTCCTACCGACTACTGCATTGGCTGCCGATGGAGGCACGAGTGAAGTTTAAGTTTGGTTGTTTTTGCTTTAAGGTACTATTCGGTTTAGTCCCTAAATATATAACTGACCTTTTCTCGTTCTCAGCCAACAAACATAAAAGAAGCTCACACTTGAACTTTGTTTCCCCTCTGATTAGAGGATGTAAATTTAAAAGACATCATCAACATCTTTTCTCACATGAGGCAGCATTATGGGGTAAAGATCTGGAACAATTGCTTACACCTACTACTTATGGGGAAATTTAGGAAACGCCTAAAACATATCTGTTCCTGAAATATTTAGGCAACTGACCCGCACAATCTTATTCCACAATAACTGATCCCTAGAGCTGTTAATCACTAGCTTTTAACTTTGTTAATTCCACTCAATTTGTAGCATCTTTTAATCATTATAAATCGCATAGAACTTCATGGTCCTGTGGTATATAAACTGTTATTATTATTATTATCATTCTTTTCTTGGTTGGGCTGAGAACTTTTCAGCAGCCCCTTGTATGCTGGCTGTTTTATTCCTGCCTGGCTGCCTTCACAAATAACTGGTGCAAAGTTCAGAAGTGCACTTGCTTGCTATCTTCAAAAGGAAGCTACATAGCTAGATTCTTTTTGAAAATTGGCTTCAACCTGTATTATGCCTAAAAGGTCCTGCATAAATTGCAAATGATGTCAAATACATAAAATCACTTCCTAAATCAGCTGAGCTATGGAAAGCAGTGCTGCTCCTTCTTAAAACTATTATATTTTATATATTATGGTAGCACTTTAATCTTTTTTTTGTTTGTTTTATCAATTACTATTGTAAACCATTTTGATGAACGAGTTGTTCCCAAAAGACAATTAAGCAAGTTTTTATAAATAAAGTAAAAATAAATGAATAGTTTCTTAATTCCTTCCATACACCTCTTCAATAATTATGTAACAAAAAAATATTAATCTTAGTATGAAATATATGCTATATTAATACACATTATTTAATTACATCTCCAGCAACCACTTCTTGATATAAAGAAATAGATGAAAACATTTTAAAAATAATTATTCTAAATCTTTACTTCACCTTATATTAACAGTATGCGAGGGGCCACTGAAAAGTTCTTAGCCCAACCAAGAAGAGAATGATGTGGAGCCATGAAACTTACAAGTTATTCCACATTTTTCTTGACACTTAATTTTGGTGATATGAAGTGTTGGGCTGAGAACTTTTCAGCGGCCTCTCTTATATTAAAATGTTCAGGAAAAATAAAATACAGTATATAAATGGGTCCTTTTACTAAAGCGACGGCTTGGGCTGGCACGGTAATTGACTGGGCATCAGAGCATTTGCCATTTGGCACTTGGCAGCATGGCTTTATAAAAGGGGGAAGTTAATTAAAAAGATCCTTTAGGGCTCCTTAAGCATTCACCACAGGCTGGCAAGGTAAATGCTCCAACACTCATTCAATTCCTATGAGCGTCAAAGCATTTACCTCACTTGCCCACAGTAAAACGCTCTACTGCTGCTTGATAAAAGGAGCCCTTAATGCTATTATTTCTATTAGCAAAATTTAAGTGAAAAATTGTTCTTACCTTTTTCTTGTTCTGCCATGGAAGTGACGCCTTATAGCCAAAAAATGCACATGCCCCCTCAGATGAACATAAAACTGTTTCTGCCAACTACATATAGGAAGTCAGTCTATAATCAAGGGGTTTGTTTAAATACTCTCAAAAAGGTCTTACAGTTTGAAACTTTCCTTTCAGACAGTGAGGCTGTTGATGGAAAGATGTTTGGATACTTGGAAAGTATAAAGTAGCTTAAGACTCGCTACTGTTATTAATTGTTTCCCTTATAATATGCACAGTGTAGTTTACCCAAAATAATCCTAGGTATTTGTTCTGAATTTTTGTTATGAAAATAAAAATTACACAATTCTTATTGACTTCACAATGAATATTTGTGGCTTCTAGAGGACAAGTAATGGAAAAAAAAAAAAATCCCAGAAGCTGTTGTAAAATACGATTGAGGCTAATTTTGTAACAGGTTGCTTATGTAACCAGACAGGAGACTATTTCAAGCCTGTTATATTAAAACACATAGGGGTCCTTTTACTAAAGTGTCACGATAGGAGGAAGCTTGTAAATGAACTGATGCACACGCTAGAAGTGCTTAAATCTTTGAGTCTATCTCGCCCATACGTTGAGAAATTACATACTCCATTGGTTCCCTGAGGCAGGAACGAAACGTGTCACGTCGGAACCTGCAAGCTATAAGATAAGTTTGCTGTTCTGATTTACAGTATAACTTTTCTAAGAGTGACAAGTGTAGCTTCCGAGCACAAACAGAAATATCTTAAATAGTTTCACAATTGACAACAAGTTTTTGAACATGCGATGATTGGGCGGTGAGGTGGTAGTGTTGGGGTTTTTCCCCTGTTATCACCTCCATTTCTCTGAGCATTTAATTCATTAACAGTTGTTCACAGTTGAAACCATGCTATTCTGAGTATTTGTGAGTGATTACTTTATTGCATTCTGGGTACTCTTTTAATCACTCAACTCTCAGCAGTTTAGAGAGTCCTTTTGCCCTATTTTTGTCCAGTTGATTGAGTGTAAATAAAATAGGCATACTGAAAAATATTCATGTAAGGGTCCATATTCAAAGTGATTTAACCAACCAGAACAACTCCTGTTCATCACCAGTGGCACTTAACTGGTTAGTTCCAGTGAAAAAATGTCCAGTCAGCACCTAACTCAAAGCTGGCTATTTTGGGGGTGTTCATAAGAACATAAGAATTGCCGCTGCTGGGTCAGACCAGTGGTCCATCATGCCCAGCAGTCTGCTCACGCGGTGGCCCTCTGGTCAAAGACCAGCACTTGGCCAGTTAAATGGTGATATTCAACATTTAACTGGCCAAGGTAACCACATCAATAGGACCATATACAATTCAGTCCTATAGCCACCATAGCTGGTTAAGTGTTAAATATTGCACTTTACCAGTTATGGTTTAGCTGGCTACGAAAACCGAAGGAGTACGGACATAGTTTGGCATTGAATTCCTGGTAATAATGCCAGTAGCAGTCAGCCAAATGCTCAGTTCTGTCAGCTGAATATTGACACTGTAAGTGTTCTTGGGCATAGTTTGAGTAGAGCACATACAATACTGTAGTATTTTGACTGATATTCAGCACTATTTAACCAGCCAGAAACAGCGCTGACTGGTTAAATAGCACTTAACCAGTTAAATATATAGAAACATAGAGTATGACGGCAGAAAAGGGCCGACGGCCCAACAAGTCTGCTCACTCAAGAACCCTCCCTCCTCCCTCCCTCCTTCGGGAATCCATCTTTTAAGCATTCCTCTGGAGCAACCCCACTTGTCTGTCCCATCGTCCCTTGAAGTCGAGCTTGGTTCTGGCCTCGACTACCTGACGTGGAAGACTATTCCATCGATCAATTACCCTTTCGGTGAAGAAATACTTCCTGGTGTCCCCATGAAATCTTCCCCCCCCTCCCCCCTGAGTTTTAGCGGATGCCCTCTTGTCGCCGAGGGACCCGTAAGACAAAATATTTTTTCCTCCACATCAATACGGCCCGTGATGTATTTGAATGTTTCTATCATGTCCCCCCTTTCCCTGCGCTCTTCGAGAGAATATAAGTGCAGCCTGCTCAAACGTTCTTCATATGGGAGATTTTTTAGTCCTGAGACCATCCTAGTGGCTATTCCCTGAATCGACTCCATTCTCTTCACATCCTTTTGATAATGTGGCCTCCAAAACTGAACACACTACTCTAGGTGAGTACTGTGTTCAGCATGAGATAACTGGTTATCTCTGTTGAATATTCCTGATTAGTGGCTAAAAGTTAATCAACTACATTGTATGATGACCAGCAATTTTCAGCAATGGCCAGCAAGGTTTGGCAGCTAAGGCTCAGATGTACTAAAGCCAGCAATCATTGCTAAACCTGTTTTAACGATGATCGCATTTGCCGACCCGATGCAGAAAACGGCTCACCGCCTAGTTATCTGCACAATCACTCATTCCCTGCAAATAAGCTAATTAATATTAAAATGCTATATAAACTAATAGAGCGATTGATGCTCTAACATGGCTTCCCGTTGTACTAAAAAAAGTGATCGCTTTTAACGATCCCAAAAAAGTGACTGGTCAAGACCCGTCGCTTAACTGACTAACTTTTTATTTTATTTTTTAATGGAAATAGATTCTGTGCATGCTACACATGCACAATATCTGCCCCATTAGAAAAAAAGAATGAAAGCACCACCCCTCGCTGATGACGACTGTCCCTGATGAACAAGCACCATGAACTGCCCCTCCCCCCTGTGCCAGCAATAATGGCAGGAGGAATGCCCACTCCCTCCTGCCATGTTGACTATACCCTCCCACATGGCAGCAAAATTTCAGGAGGGATGCCCACTCCCTCCTGCCACCGAAGGTCCATGCCCATGCCAGGCACCCCCCAAATATCCCCTACCCTCCCCTTTCACCACCTGAAAAAAGGCAGGAGGAATGCCCACTCACAGCGATCATTGGATGGCAGAGACGGGGATTACTACAAACATCTGTGTGAATCATTTGCATGCAAACCTTTTAGTGCATCAATATCTCTTTCTGAATCAGCCAAAAAATCGAATCGGTACAGACCCACATGATCTTATCGATCCTTTTAGTGCATCTAGGCCTAAATCAGGCAATTCAAATAGCAGTTCTATCTATGACTGCTATAAATTTAACCAACCAGTGCTGAAAACATTGACTTAGCTGGTTAAGTTTAAGGGAGCCAAAAATAAACCAGATATTCAATGTTGATCACCAGAAACATCTCAGCATTGAATATCCGCAGTCAGTGCCAACTGTGGGAATTAGCAGTGGTCTGAATATTGACTGGATGGATTATAAAATACATACATACACACACACATGGATGGAAGTTCTATAAAAGTACACCTATTTAAGCAAGAAGAAGGCTCCTATTTGGAGCCTATCTATGAGGGGCAGTAGATGCCTGCCTTCCTATATATAATTCTAGCATTTTAAGCAAATTCACACATATATTTTAGGCATAAGAGCAGCGTGGAGGAGTGGCTTAATGGTTAGAGCAGCTGCCTCAACACCCTGAGTTTACAAGTAGAGAATGACATAGGGACAAATTTGTCCCCATCCCTGCAGGAACTCAATTTCCCTGTCCCATCCCCATAAGTTTTGTCGCTGTCGCTGTTCCTGCCCCATTCCTGTAAGCTCTGCCTTAACTGCACAAGCCTCGAACAGTTATGATTTTAAAGTGTTTGAGGCTTGTGCAGATGAGGACAGAGCTTGCAGGAATGGGGCAGGGACAGGAAAATGAGTTCCCTTAGGGACGGGGCAAAATTTATCCCCATGTCATTCTCTAGTTGCAAGTTCTATTCCCACTATACTCATCTAAAATATGTTAACCACTTTGATTGTGTAATCACACAGAAAAAGAAGACTATCAAGTTTCATCCCCTTTACCAATTAACACCAGTCATAGAGCTTGGGTAAATGCATATAAATTATAATATTTTATAATTTACATGCATAACTATACATCCTGCTCATATTTCACCTATACTCTACCCTTGTGTACACCTAGGGCATGGGTGGGCAACAAGGGTTGCAATCCAGAGAACTGGATAGAGGATATGCACTAGATGTGGTGTATTTAGATTTTAGCAAAGCCTTTGACATTGTTCCACACAGACGTCTAATAAATAAACTGAGTGCCCTCAGGATGGATCCCAAAGTGAAGGTCTGGGTGAAGAACTTGTTGAGTGGAAGGCGACAGAGGGTAGTGATCAATGGAGGAAAGGGATGTTAATAGTGGTGTGCCTCAAGGTTCTGTTCTTGGGCCTATTCTTTTTAACATTTTTATAAACAATATTGCTGAAGGGTTGTTGGGTAAAATTTGCCTCTTTGCGGATGATACCAAAATTTGCAATAGCGTAGACACGCCGGATAGTGTGAATAACATGAAGAAAGACCTGACGAAGCTTGAAAAATAGTCTGAAATTTGGCAGCTAAAATTTAATGCTAAGAAATGCAAGGTCATGCATTTGGGCTACAAAAACCCGAGGGACCAGTACAGTTTAGGGGTGAAGAATTTATGGGGCTCATAATAATAAAAAAAAGTCTAAAAAGTGGCCTAAATGGGTACTTGGATAATCAAAAAGCCTGATCTTCCAAGTACCCATAATCAAAGCTGGTTTTAGATGTATCTAAAACCAGCTTAGGCCTATCCCCTGCCTCTAAACGCACAGAAAAAAGAGGCGTTTTTAGAGGAGGGGAAAGGTCGGGTGGTGGGCTGACCTAGACCTAGACGTGCAGCAGGTATAACCAAAGATTTTGACAGGTTGCCTAGTCGGCATTTATACATTTTAACTTAGACCAAGTCAAAACAGGTATAAGTGCCGAAAAAGGGGCTGCTGAGCTGATGGCGGCTGGCGCGAACAGTTCAGCAGCCCGGCAACCTACCCACCCTCCCACCGCAACCATCATGGCAGGAGAATGCCCAATCTCTCCTGCCGTGGGTTGTGGCAGTTCGGGTAGAGGAGTGATCGCATCGCGGCAGGGGAGATGGCCAATTTCTCTTGCCGCAATACATCACCCCCCACACACACACTATCAGGGCAGGAGGGAGACCAAGCCCTCTTGCCCAGTCGAACCACAACCCCCCCCCCCCCCCGCTGAGTCCGATGGGGCCAGGAGGGAGCCCAAGCCCTCCTGGCCCGGCGACACCCCCTAACCCCCACCCCCACTAAAATATGGGCAGGAGGGATTCTAGGCCCTCCTGCCCTCGACGCAACCCCCCCATGACCAAACCCCCAATCGGCCCCCCTGCCGACCTGTGACCCCTGCGCTGATCCCATGACCCCCCCATCCCCTTCCCCGTACCTTAAAATTGTTGGTCGGTTAGACGTGTGTCAAGCCCGTCCGTCCGACAGGCCAGCCATCTCGGGAATGGCTGGCCTTAGGGCCTGATTGACCCAGGCCCATGTGTCTAAGGCCCTGCCCACAGGAGGGGCCTAAGACAACTGGGACGATTCCGGTTGGCCCAGATGCCTCAAGCCCCACCTGTGGGTGGGGTTTGAGCTGCCTGGGCCAATCAGGCCCTAAGGCCAGCAATTCCCGAGATGTGACCTGTCGGATAGACGGGCTTGGCACCCGTCCATCTGACCAACAATTTTAAGGTATGGGGAAGTGGGGTGGAGTGGGGAGGTTGTGGGGTCAGCGAGGGGGCCGATCAGGGGTCCGGGGGGGGCGGTCATGGGGGGTTGCGTCTTGGGCAGGAGGGCCTGGGATCCCTCCTGCCAGTATTTTAGTGGGGGGTGGGGGTTAGAGGGTGTTGCCAGGCCAGGAGGGCTTTGGCTCCCTCCTGGCCACATCGTACTCAGCGGGAGGGGGTTGCAGTTCGACGGGACAAGAGGGCTTGGTTTCCCTCTTGTCCCGATGTCGGCGGGGAGGTCACAGTTCGATGGGGCAGGAGGGCTTGGGCTCCCTCTTGCCCCGATGTCTGGGGGGGGTTGCGGTTTGACGGGGCAAGAGGGCTTGGGCTCCCTCCTGCCCGGATTGTTGTAGGGGGGGGGGGGGTGGATTCTGTAATCGGTGTTGTTTTTGACAGACACCGGTTACAGAATCCAACTTTTAGGTGAAGGACTGGCTCCTCCTTCGCCTAAAAGCTCTTGTTTTGGACGTTTGGGGCTAAGGCTTTTTTTAGATTGATTATATGGTGTAAGTTTAGACGAAGTGGTGGTCTGGGCGTTTAAACAGCTGAACGTAGAGGCAGGCCAGTATATAAAAAAAACTCCTTTTGGACTTTTTTTTTTTGATAATGGATATTTTCCCTGTTTTTCCTTTCAACATTTAAGGCCTTAGGCGTTTTTTTTTATTATGCCCCTCCACGTGCACAACAGAAGAGCGGGACTTGGGGTGTGATTGTATGTGATGTTAAGGTAGCCAAATAGGTTGAAAAGGTGACGGTGAAAGCTAGAAGGATGCTAGATTGCATAAGGAGAGGTATGGCCAGTAGGAAAAAGGAGGTATTGATGCCCTTGTATAAGACTTTGGTGAGACCTCATTTAGAATATTGAGTACAATACTGGAGGCCATACCTTCAGAAAGATATAAAAAGGATAGAGTCGGTCTAGGGGAAGGCTATTAAAATGGTATGTGGTCTTCTTCATAAGGCGTATGGGGAGAGACTTAAAGATTTCAATCTGTATACTTTGGAGGAAAGGCAGGAGAGAGGAGATATAATAGAGACATTTAAATACCTATGTAATGTAAATGCGCATGAGTCAAGTCTTTTTCATTTGAAAGGAAACTCTGCAATGAGAGGGCATAGGATGAAGTTAAGAGGTGATAGGCTCTGGAGTAATCTAAGGAAATACTTTTTTTATAGAAAGGATGGTAGATGAATGGAGCAATCTCCTAGAAGAGGTGGTGGAGACATAGACTATGCCTGAATTCAAAACGGCCTGGGGTAAGCACATGGGATCTCTCAGAGTGAGAAAGAGATAATGGTTACTGCAGATGGGCAGACTAGATGGGCCATTTGGCCTTTATCTGCCATCATGTTTCCATATTTCTATCTTCAAACTATGCACCAAAATGTATAACTAGAATGTTGGCATTTCTGTGTATATATGCATTTGTGTGTATTTTTGGCACCATTCTTACAAAATTAACCTGCATAGGTCAACGTACAGTCCATTTTTGCAGTTGAGTTAGAACAGTTGTAAATTTATCCTAGAGCATTTATGAATTGTTGGGGATAGTTCTTGGAGCCTATTTCATAAAAAGGCACATAGTGCTTATATTGCCTTTGTAAAAGAGGCATAAAATGGGTTATTTTTATATAATTTTGACACCCTGTGATGAAATTACACATGTCACACAATAAAGCTGTGTCTGTTCTCAGTTAAGAAGCACTGGATTGGAAGAACCACTGCCTCAGCACCCTGAGGTTGTTTATTTAATACTTGTGTCAAACCCAGAGCAAGTCACTTACTCGCTGTTGCCCCAGGTACTGTTGGTAGATTGTGAGCCTGTCAGGACAGATAGAGAAAGTACCTGAATGTAAAAACCTCCTTGATGATCTTGTGAAGGGTGGTATACGAGAGTACCTTAATAAACATAAACAAGCACTAATGCTTTCTAGTGGATGCTCTTGAGTGAACAGGAAAAGAAAAATAGAGTGTGAGGACAGGATAGCAGAATGTATATGGTATAGCATGTGCCTTGGACTTTTTTTTAGTCATTTTATTGAAATCATAAAATGCAGCTTTGCATTATGTTTCTTTCCTGCTTAGTATATTATATCTCAAATTGCAATGCTGATGAACTTTTCTGCTTTCTCTGATGTGGGTGCTAAATGCCGACTCACAAATTTCATAAGAACATAAGAATTGCCGGTGTTGGATCAGACCAGTAGTCCATCGTGCCCAGCAGTCCGCTCACACGGTGGCCCTTGGTCAAAGACCAGTGCCCTAACTGAGACTAGCCCTACCTGCGTACGTTCTGGTTCAGCAGAAACTTGTCTAACTTTGTCTTGAATCTCTGGAGGGTGTTTTCCCCTATGACAGACTCTGGAAGAGCGTTCCAGTTTTCTACCACTCTCTGAGTGAAGAAGAACTTTCTTACATTCGTACGGAATCTATCCCCTTTCAGTTTTAGAGAGTGCCCTCTCGTTCTCCCTACCTTGGAGAGGGTGAACAACCTGTCCTTATCTACTAAGTCTATTCCCTTCAGTACCTTGAATGTATTGATCATGTCCCCTCTCAATCTCCTCTGTTCCAGGGAGAAAAGGCCCAGTTTCTCTAATCTTTCACTATATGGCAACCCCTCCAGCCCCTTAACCATCTTAGTCGCCCTTCTCTGGACCCTTTCAAGTAGCATCATGTCCTTCTTCATGTACGGTGACCAGTGCTGGACGCATTACTCCTGGTGATGGCGCACCATGGCCCGGTACAGCGGCATGATAACCTTCTCCAATCTGTTTGTGATCCCCTTCTTTATCATTCATAGCATTCTGTTCGCCCTTTTTGCTGCCATCGC
This sequence comes from Geotrypetes seraphini, assembly GCF_902459505.1. Lineage (NCBI taxonomy): Eukaryota > Metazoa > Chordata > Amphibia > Gymnophiona > Dermophiidae > Geotrypetes > Geotrypetes seraphini. Next base: position 385,147,394 of record NC_047084.1, on the reverse strand, counting down.
ACATTGCATGGACAGCTTCATCGACTTGTCATAAGAACATAAGAACATAAGAAGCGCCATCTCCGGATCAGACCTTCGGTCCATCTAGTCCGGTGATCCGCACACGCGGAGGCCCTGCCAGGTATACACCTGGCTTACCCTATAGCCAACCATATCTCTATATGCCTCTCTCAAGGAGATATGCATCTAGTTTGCCCTTGAAGCCTAGGACTGTCGATTCTGCAATAATCTCCCCTGGGAGAGTATTCCAGATGTCAACCACTCTCTGTGTGAAGCAGAACTTCCTGATATTAGTCCTGAACTTGCCCCCCCTTAGCTTCATTTTATGTCCTCTTGTCCGTGTCAAATTGGACAATGTAAATAATCTTCTCTGCTCTATTTTGTCGATTCCTTTCAGTATTTTGAAGGTCTCGATCATATCCCCACGCAGTCTCCTTTTCTCAAGGGAGAACAATCCCAGTGTTTTAAGTCGATCCTCATATTCCAGTTTCTCCATACCCTTCACTAGTTTAGTTGCTCGCCTCTGCACCCTCTCCAGCAGTTTTATATCCTTCTTTAGGTAGGGAGACCAATGTTGGACGCAGTATTCCAAGTGGGGTCTGACCATTGCCCTATAAAGCGGCATTATAACTTTCTCCGATCTACTTGAGATTCCTTTCTTTATCATGCCCAACATTCTATTTGCCTTATTTGCCGCTGCCGCGCATTGTGCCGACGGCTTCAGGGTCCTATCTATCAGTACACCCAGATCCCTTTCTTGTTCACTTTTTCCCAGAGTTGCACCTGACATTCTGTACTCGTATTCCTTATTTTTACTGCCTAAATGCATTACCTTGCATTTCTCCACATTGAACTTCATCTGCCATTTCTCCGCCCAGTTTTCTAACCGACACAAATCGCTCTGGAGTTCCTCACTGTCCTCCTGCGATCTGATTTCCCGGCAGAGTTTTGTGTCGTCTGCAAACTTGATGATCTCACTGGATGTTCCGTTTTCCAGGTCATTGATATAAATATTAAAAAGGATCGGCCCAAGTACCGAGCCCTGGGGTACACCACTAGTCACTTTCTCCCAGTCGGAGAACTTCCCATTTATGCCCACTCTCTGCTTCCTATTTTCCAGCCATTTGCCTATCCATCTTTGTATATCTTCCTCTATGCCATGGCTTTGTAGTTTCCTGAGAAGTCTTTCATGTGGAACTTTGTCAAATGCTTTCTGGAAGTCCAAGTATATTATGTCCACCGGCTTTCCACTATCAATTTGCTTGTTCACGGTCTCAAAGAATTGGAGTAAATTCGTCAAACACGATTTCCCTTTCCTGAATCCATGTTGACTGGGTTTCATCAAGTCGTGTGTGTCCAAGTGCTGAACTATGCTATCCTTGATCAGTGATTCAATCATCTTGCCGGGGACAGACGTAAGACTCACAGGTCTATAGTTGCCCGGTTCTCCTCTCGATCCTTTTTTGAAGATTGGCGTGATGTTCGCTTTCCTCCAGTCGTCTGGTATCTGACCAGTTCTGATTGACAGGTTTGCAAGTTTTTGCAATAACTCTCCGATTTCAACCTTCAATTCCTTCAAGACTCTCGGGTGAATTTCATCCGGTCCAGGGGATTTGTCACTTTTAAGTTTGTCGATCTGGTAGTATATCTGATCTAAGTTCACTTCAACTGTGGTGAGGCTGTCCTCTATTTCTCCTGTAAACAATTTCTCCGCTTCAGGTATTGTTGAGGTGTCCTCCTTCGTAAAGACGGACGCAAAGAAGGAATTTAGTTTGTCTGCGATTTGTTTATCTTCCTTGATGTACCCTTTTCTTCCCTTGTCGTCCAGGGGTCCCACTGCCTCTTTTGCAGGTTTTTTCCCTTTCACGTATCTAAAGAAGGGCTTGAAGTTTTTAGCCTCCCGGGCTATTTTTTCCTCATAGTCCTGTTTTGCATCCCTCACCGCCTTGTGACATTTCTTCTGTTTATCTTTATGTTTGTTCCAGGCTTCGGTTGTCTTCGTGCATTTCCATTTTTTGAAAGAGTCCTTCTTTTCTTTTATGGCTTCCTTCACCTGTATGGTAAGCCATGCCGGTTCTCCTTTGCCTTTAGTTCTCCGATCTTTGGAAATCCTCGGAATGTAGAGATCTTGTGCTTCTGCAATAGTATTTTTCAATAGGCACCATGCCTGATCGACTGTTTCAAGTTTGTCCACCATCTTCTCGAGTCGTTTTGTTACCATGGCTCTCATGCAATCGTATTTACCCTTTTTAAAGTTTAAGGTGGTGGTTAAGGTTTTGGTATGTTTCCCTTTCCCGATGTCAAGTTTAAAGTTGATTACATTGTGATCACTCGTTCCCAGTGGAACCATGACTTCTACTTCTGTTATCGGTCCGGTGAGACCATTTAGGACCAAGTCCAAGGTGGTGTCTCCTCTTGTCGGCTCTTTTACCATTTGCTCCAGGAAGCAATCCCCTAGCACCTCCAGGAACTTGGCCTCCTTGCCGCAGTTGGAGGCTCCTAGTTTCCAGTCTATTCCTGGGAAATTGAAGTCTCCCAATATAACTACATTGCCTGTCTTGCATACTTGTTTGATTTCCTCCATCATTTCTGAGTCAGTGACCTCCGCCTGTCTTGGGGGACGATAGTAAAGGCCAATTTTTGTATCTGCACCATTGTGACCAGGAATTTTGATCCAGAGGGACTCCAGCTTCTCTTTCCTGTCTGTTGTAATCATTCCAACAGAATCTATTCCTTCCTTAACATATAGGGCAATACCTCCACCTTTCTGCCCTTCTCGATCCCTTCTATATAGTTTGTATCCCTGTAGTACTGTGTCCCATTTGTTTTCTTCATTCCACCATGTTTCTGTTATGCCAATGATATCCATGTTCTCATGTCTTGCTATCGTCTCTAGTTCTCCCATTTTGTTTCCTAGACTTCTAGCATTTGTATACATACATCTAAGTTCCCTTTGTGTTACCTTTTTGGACCTTCTACTCTTGGCTGTCCTTACAGTCTCATTTACGGTATCCTTTACTGCTCCTGTGTTGTCTCCCATGTTTGCTGTGTGGTCATCCCCTCCTGTGTCTGAGTTGTCCCTTCCTGCTTGTTCTCTTTTGTTGGCTGTGAGGTCGACCTATCTTGTGTATGAGTAGTAGTCCTTTGTTTCTACGTCGGGACATCCTGTTGTCCGTGCCATCGACCGGTGGTCGACTGTCGGCTTTCCCCTGTCCTTCAGTTTAAAGCCTTCTCTATTGCTTTCTTCATGTTGCCTGCCAAAACTCTTGCTCCTTCCTTGTTGAGGTGTAGTCCATCCCTTCTGTAGTACTTGCTTTTTCCCCAGAACGCCGTCCAGTTGCGCACGAAGTCAAAACCTTCGTCTTCGCACCATCGTCTCATCCAGGCGTTGATCACTTGCAATTCCCCTTGTCTCTTTCCATCTGCTCTTGGTACAGGGAGGATTTCAGAGAAGGCCACCTTCACCTCCCTGATCTTCAATTGTCTTCCGAGTGAGCGGAGCTGGCCCTTCATCTCTTCCCTGTCATACTTCCGCCCGCTCACATCATTTGTTCCCACGTGGATAAGCACAGCTGTGTCCACTCCCCGTGCTCCATCTATGATCCTGGAGATCCTGTTGGTCACATCCTTTACTCTTGCTCCAGGCAGACAGGTGACGACCCTGTCCTCTCTTCCTCCTGCGGTGTGGCTGTCCACGTGTCGTATAATGGAGTCGCCTACAATGATCCCCATCTTCTTTATTCGGGAGTTCTTTGGGGGGCGTAGGTCCACGTCCTTGGAGTAGGGCCAGTCATCTTCCTCCAATGATACTTCTTTGGATGGGGGGACATCTTCCTGTGCTCTCACTATTCCTCCTGGTGTGCGGTTGTCTCCAACCTCGTCTTCTTTTTCTTCTGTGTTTGCATGGGTGTCTTCTCTCCTCACATGTGTTTCCTGAGTACAGATTTCCAGCCCTGGGATCTCTACATGGTGCTGATGGGCTTCCTCTATGTACATTTCTAGATCCTTGACCTCGTCGTTTGGGCTGTACTCCACTAGAATCTTCTCCTGTGCTCGGATTCTGTCTTCGAGTTCCATCACTGTTCCCTCTAATAGTCTTACCTGACATTTCAAGCTATCCATCTCCATGCATCGATTGCAAATGTATGCCTGGATCCCCGAAGGGAGGTAGTCATACATATTGCAGTCGATACAGAAGACAGGAAAGCTCATCTTCTGACTTCCTTGGGCTTCCATTTCGTGGTTCACTCGTGGGTTGTCTGAGTGATTTGTTGTGACCTACTGCTGCTCTTTTTCCTACTGATCCTACCTCCCCCTTACCTTCTGACTTCCTGACTGCAGTCTTCCTATTTGAGTGAGTCTGTTTGTGTTACAGTGCCTGTGCCTTTGTGTGCTTGTGTCCCTTGCCTGCTGCTTCCTTGTGTTGCTTGCCTTGTTGTCTCTCTCGTGTGTGCTGTCTCTGCTCTACCTCACCTTGATTGTATGTGCGGGGTTGGTTTCTTTTGTGTCTGTCTCCTCCTTATCTTTTGTGCTTGTCAGTTCCTTACCGGTCTGTTCTCCTCTGGTGTTCTTGTGAGTAGCGCTCGTCCCTTGCAAGGCCCTTCGCAAAGGCGCTCTCGCTAAGGCGAGCGCCTTTACCGAGCGCCTTCGCCGCGCGCCGAACGGCTGGGCGCCGTTGGCTCCTCCCCTTTTCAAGGGGGAGTCCGGCGCTGCCTGTGATGCGTGGGGGGGCGGAGCGAACTCTCGCCGCTACCCCGAGCCTACTGTCCTGCTACTTTCTGCTTGCTTCGGTGCTCGGCACCAACGCTGCCTGTCTCCTCTGCTTCCTGCTCCCCTTCTCTCCTCGGCACCGCGTGTGCCGCGCTGGCTCCTCCCCTTTTCAAGGGGGAGTCCGGCGCTGCCTGTGACGCGTGGGGGGGGGGGCGGAGCGAACTCTCGCCGCTACCCCGAGCCTACTGTCCTGCTACTTTCTGCTTGCTTCGGTGCTCGGCACCAACGCTGCCTGTCTCCTCTGCTTCCTGCTCTCCTTCTCTCCTCGGCACCGCGTGTGCCGCGCTGGCTCCTCCCCTTTTCAAGGGGGAGTCCGGCGCTGCCTGTGACGCGTGGGGGGGGCGGAGCGAACTCTCGCCGCTACCCCGAGCCTACTGTCCTGCTACTTTCTGCTTGCTTCGGTGCTCGGCACCAACGCTGCCTGTCTCCTCTGCTTCCTGTCGATCATAACTCCCAAGTCTCTTTCCTGGGAGTTCTCTCCAAGTACCGCCCCGGACATACTATATTTGTGCATGAGATTTTTGTTATCTACATGTATCACTTTACACTTATCCACGTTAAACCTCATCTGCCATGTTGATGCCCATTCTGCAAGCCTGATTATGTCATGTTGCAGATCTTCGCAATCCCCCTGTGTCTTCACTACTTTGAATAACTTTGTATCATCTGCAAATTTAATCTCCTCACTTGTCGTACCAATGTCTAGATCATTTATAAAGATGTTGAAAAGCACGGGTCCTAGCACCGAGCCCTGCGGCACCCCAATGGTGACGCTCCTCCAGTCCGAGTATTGTCCATTTACCTCCACTCTCTGTTTCCTACGATCCAGCCAGTTTTTAATCCACGTGAGTATTTCACCCTTGATTCCATGGCTCACAATTTTCTGAAGTAGTTGTTCATGCGGAACCTTGTCAAACGCCTTCTGAAAATCCAGATATACAATGTTGACCGGGTCGCCCTTATCTATCTGCCTGTTTGCTACCTTAAAGAAGTGCAGCAAGTTCGTCAAATATTGTAGGGATGCAGTTCTGAAACAGGGCGAGGTCAGCACACTGATTTCTAAGCCCCTGTGAATGAATACTGAATCTTTCCCTCTCTCCCCCTTACCTGTCACATATTAACCCTTATCTTATTTAAGCAGCCCTTATTTGAAAAGGACATCAGCTGACAGGCATCGAGTACGTGTAAAAACACAGATATTATCTAAGTGCTGAGTTGGAGGGTGATCACGAGGTAACGCACGAGGTAAAGGGAGGGTGATCACGATGTAAAAGCATGTACCTTTGTATCCATCAATCATTAGACATGTAATCGAATGAGTTACTATGAGGTCATTAGCATAGAAGCTTAGAAGCATAATAAAAGGAGCTCCAGAGCTTGCCACCGCAGTGCCTCTGCATGACTCTTAGCCTGCGTGTGTGTTTTTGCTGTGTCCCATCCCTACAAAACATGATCTTCCTTTGCTAAAACCGTGCTGAATGGTCCTCATTAGCCCATGTCCATCAAGGTGATCAATGATGCGGTCCTTTATCAGCGACTCTACCATCCTTCCTCGGTACCGAGATCAGACTCACCGGTCTGTAGTTTCCCGAATCTCCCCTTGAAACTTTCTTGAAGATCGGCGTAACATTCACCACCTTCCAGTCTTCCAGAATCTTTCCCAATTTGATCGACAGATTGGCTAGTTGAAGCAGTTCAGCTATGGTCCCTTTCAGTTCCTTGATGACTCTCGGATGGATGCCATCCGGTCCCGGGGATTTATCGCTCTTAAGCTTATCAATCTGCCTACACACCTCCTCTAGGCTGACTGTCAATCCTATCAGCTTTTCGTCTTCATTTCCAGCATATATCTGTCAGCATAGCTATTGCTAGCAATCAGCATTTTCAGTTGGCAGAACTAATGTCAGCAAAGGCCTATGGGAAATTATCTGACTCTGGAATGTTGATGCAGAATTCTGTGCTCCTGCACAGAATTCACATACATTAAGCATCCAGCCAGACTAGATTGTTTATCAATAAGATAGGCTGCTTGAATGGGACAAAGAAGCTAGAGACTAATCCCATCTACCATGCCTGCAAGTATCACACCTTCCTTATCAATTAAATTTACCATTGTTTCAAACAGTTTACAAATTCTAAATAGAAAGATACTGGGACATACAATAGTTTCTATATTCAGAATAAGATTCCAAGCTATAAAAGCCTCCTCTCTGCAAAACACACTTATCTTTCTTTCTTTCTCTCTCTCTCTGGCCGATCTCTAGGACCCAAAACTTAGACCATCACTCCATCACCCTTTTCTCTCTCTCTGCCTTTCCCTGGAACTTCACGCTTCCTTCTGGACTCTGTAAGGCAGGGAAACTACTTTGTTCTCTCATTAATTGCAATGCTTATAAATATTGCTTGTCTGTAAGACTATTTCTATAATATATTCTTTATACAATCACCTCTGGCTGTGTTTCTTATTTGATTCTACTCCTGGTGAATCTTCTGTGATAGAACTGAACCTGGGACCTCGCGTTTGTAAGGGCGCCTCTCATGTAACCCCTACAACCTCACCTTGTGGGGGACCTGACCTGTCAAACCTTACAATAGCCTGATGGGTTCTGGTATGCTGTGTACATCTTCTTCGGTAAATACAGATGCAAAAAAAATGTGTTCAGTTTGTCGGCTATTGCTTTGTCCTCCTTTAGCACTCCCTTTATTCCATGGTCATCCAACGGTCCCACCGCTTCCTTCGCGGGTTGTTTCCCCTTAATATATCTTCACCTCCTTGGCTATTTTTTCCTTGTAGTCTCTTTTGGTCCCTTTTACTGCCTTGTGGCACCTGCATTGATGTTGTTTATGCTTGTTCCAGTTTTCGTCCTTTATGACCTTTTCCATTCCTTAAATTAAGTTTTCTTGTCTCTTATCGCTTCCTTCACCTCTACAGTAAGCCATGCCAGTTCTTTGTTCTTTTTCCTCTTTGATCCCTTGTTGATACGTGGTATATATAAATTTTGCGCCTCAGTGACTGTGTCCTTAAAAAGGGACCAAGCTTGCTCTAGCGTTTTTACAGTGCTTATCCTCTTCTTGTGTGAAAGGCCAGCTGACAGCACTCTTATCATTTTATGTCTCTGGTGCCATTTTCCTTCTTCATTTGAACTTTTCTTCTATTAGATTCTCTCTGACTTATGATACTATCAGGGGCATAATAAAAAAAAAACAAACATCCAAAAAACCGCCTAAGTTGGCTGGGACATCCAAGTGCTGATAACTGGATGTCTAGTGAGACGTTTCACCTGTGTGTATCCAGAGTTCAAGGGGGCATGTTATGGGCAGGCTTTGGGCATGCTAGATTTAGACATCTTGTGAGGATAATCAAACCTTTTGAAAAATGTCCTGGATGGAACATAGACGTTCAGAGCTAGCCATTCAGCACAGCTCCCCGTGCTAGAAACTGCTAACTCAGTTTAATAGAAGAAGCCCTTAGTTTATTTTGCTTTGTCTTTCCTATTTTTAGATGGAGTGAGGTTTTGCTTTGGCTAAGTCTTGGGTTTTGTCGGGAACCTTTATCTGCTTTTTAGATTAGGGGGTTACATAAAGAAAAATACCCTAATTCCCCTCCCCCCACCATCCATCCTGTGAAACAGCAAAAAGTAGAACACAACATTCCAGGAGCCAGTGTTCTTAGGACCCTTGATCAAAGCTCGTCTGTAAAAAGCAATACTGGTTACAGAATTCCCCCCCCCCACAACGATTATGGCAGGAGAGATGCCTAATCTCTCCTGCCATGGTTCATGGCAGTTCAGGGTGGGGGATTGCGATCACGGCAGGGGAGATGAGCCATTTCTCCTGCTGCGATCGTTGTGGTGGGGAGTGGGCAGGATGCTGGGGCTGCTGAGCTGATCAGCTCAGCGGCCCCTATTTGGAACTTATACTTGTTTTGACTTGGTCTAACTCAAAACGTATAAGTTCCAACTGGGCAACCTGTTAAAGTTTTTGGTTATACTTGCTGTACAACTAAGGGCTCCTTTTACTAAGCTGCGGTAGCATTTTTAGCACATGCTGCAGATTAGCGTGCGCTAATTCCCGCGCTACACGGAAAAACTTACGCCAGCTCTATGCAGGCATTAGCATCTAGCACGTGCGGCATTGTAGCGCACACTAAAACCGCTAGCGCAGCTTAGTAAAAGGAGCCCTATGTCTAGGTCAGACCACCTCCCGCCCTTTCCCCTCCTCTAAAAATGCCTCTTCGCTTTAGGCATTTAGAGGCAGGGTAAAGGCCTAAGCTGGTTTTAGATACATCTAAAACCAGCTTTGGTTATTGGTACTTGGATGATCTGGCTTTTTGATCGTCCAAGTATCGATTTAGGCCACTTTTTGAATGTTTTATTTTATTATTATTATGAGCCCCATAGTATTTAGTACACTTATCTTGTAAATACTTCTTATAAAGTGTATGGGTTCTGTCATGTTTCGCCAGACTGACTTCCTCAGAGAACCCACTGGAAATATTGCTTTTAATATGAAAATGATCTCTCGTTCTTTCCTTTACTCTTCATATTCCAATATGAACTTGCATGAAGTTAGTTGGTGTTTTCTATTTCTTTTTCTGATTATTTGTCTAGGGCCTTTTTGCCCTTTACCTGAAGGCAACTGGTTATAAAATTACCTTCAGAGTCCTTGAAAATACATAATAACATAACATAGTAGATGATGGCAGATAAAGACCCAAATGGTCCTTCCAGTCTGCTCAACCTGATTCAATAATAAAAAAAAAAATTTCAATTTATTTTTCTTCTTAGCTAGTTCTGAGCAGAATCCAAAGCTCTACCCAGTACTGTGCTTGGGCTCTAACTGCTGAAGTCTCCATCAAAGCTCACTCCAGCCCATCCACACCCTCCTAGCCATTGAAGCCTTCCCCAGCCTTCCTCAACCAAAAGGCCATATAATAATAATAATAATAATAATAATAATAACTTTATTCTTGTATCCCGCAATACCATGGAAGTTCAATGCGGTTAACAATAGAAGAGACTGTACATTTACAGCGATGATACATATTACAGTGTTATTACATTTACAAAGATGTTACATAAATAGCAGTAATAAAAAGGCATATACTAAAGAAGAGACTGTACGTATACAGCGATGTTCCATATTAAAGCGGTGGTACATTTACAGTGATGTTAAATATGAGGCTATGAAAAGGCAGGGCAATTAGATAAAACAGAGCTTGAGAAAGAGAGGCCATAGTGGCTTGGGAGGGGGGCGTAGTCAGAGGGAATGGAGGCATGTCGAGGTCAGGAGTCTGCCCAGTACTGCTCTTAGTTCTTCAATATTTACTATTATTTTCTGATTCTAAATCCTCTGTGTTGCAGAGGATGAATTTATGTCTATTTGATGACTGACTCTGTTATAAATACTTTCTGCGGGGCCTTTTTACTAAAGTGTGATACAATTTGCAGTCAATGTGTTTTAATGTGAGATTTTACCATGCGATAGCTGCAAATTATATATAGCACTTCTTGAGGGCTTTGCCACCTTTTTTGTTTTTGCAGGTCATGCACTAATATTATCATTAGTTCAAGATAACTGCAGACAATTAATACAGGAGCACGTAGACCCCGATTCTATAAATGGCACCTCAGGCTATGCATCTCCCCGAAATTGGTAGGTGTCCAATGCTTTAGGTGCCTAACTAGCAATTAATTTTAATTTAAGCCAATTATTGAGACAATTAAGCTTGTTATCAGTGCCAATTAAGATAATTAAATAATTAAGTACCTATATCAGCTAGGCAAGCTGATTTAGGTGCCTAGATTTAGGCTTCTTTTATAGAATCTGGACCTTACTGCCTCCTATTCATACATTAACTCTGCGTTAGCCAGTTAGTACTCAGTAAGTATAATGCTTTGGCTGGCTAATACTTCCATGCCTGCTCTGCCCATGACATGCCTTCTCAGACAAAAATGAATAATGCACAGTTTAATGCATGGCAACAGCCAAAATACCATAAAATACTATAAAATGTTTCTGTGGTAGCCTGCTACTGTGTGCTAATCATGTGTTAAAGGCTTAACATCCTCTATGTTTCTTCCAAAATTTTATTGGTAAAAATGTTATGCAGTTTTTTATTTTGATCCATTTGTGAATCTAAATTTAAAAAAAAAGATTACAAAAATCTAGCCTGAATACTTAGAGAGAATATATACTTTGAAACTAAGTTATCAGAGAGGGCTACCACTAAGATGTGTTGTACTGTTAATCCCCCGTTATTAGTATCTAGGTTTCAATGCATAAATTGGAACTTGCTCTAAACTAGCACAAGTCAATGATACATAATATGCCTTAACTGTAGCCCACATTAATATCTACACTCTTTTGATGGTATAAAAGATAAACACACATTTTTATAATGCTATTTGGAGGCCTGCATTTTTTTATTTAGTCTGTGAAGATTCGCAATGCATGTAAAAACCTGATTTAAACATATCTGCTACTTAGGTATATGTGCACACATAGATTTGAAAGGAGAGTGCTTTGGGTGTGGTTTGGAAAACCTGAAATGTATATTTACAATTCTTATTTTAAAATAGAAATATATATACTCAATCTCTAAAAATCTTTCAGTGTTTTCCCAGTCAGGGCCTATTGATGGTGATGGTGGGAAGGGGGAGGGGGAATGGGGGAGAAGCAGGATCATTTGTCATAACTGTCAAGTCTTCTGCTTTCACAGGTCATCTCTCACGCTCCCAATGAGGAGCCAATAACTTGAGGAAGACCAACTCAGCTAGTTCTGCAGAAATTTCCTTGTTATACTTCTCTGAAATTCTATTCTATTCTTGCTAATTGCAAACCTTCTTTGCTTAATTCTCTGAATTGCAGAAGGAATCCTTTTGGTGCATTTACCGAGGTAGCATTGCTATCGCAGCTTCTTTGTAAAAGGATTTTGCCTTCTTTTCATTGTATAAGTTAGGCAGTTTACGGATCTTCGCTTGAACAGGTTTAGTTTAATGGATTCTTATTGTGTTATAAAGACATCCAAAGCAAATGCATTCCATGTAGCAGAATCATTTTCATGTTTATTAAAAATATTAAAGAAATAAACAAAATTATTTCAAAATGTAGAGCCCCTTTTCTGTGTGAGACCTTGAGAGATGCCAAGGGGTCCCAATTTTTGAGAGGGAGATCTTAGTGTATGCTGCCAACCCTACCCACTCTATCCTTGCCTTGCCCATTCCACTCTGCTTCCTGGCTCCACCCCTAGCACACCTCAGTTCCATGGTCATTACAGAAAATACCTTATTTGCACTGGTGACAACAGGGAAGGATGATAACTACAAATAACTATTTCCCCTGTTCTTCCTGTCACCTCCTCTTTTAACTTTGCTTCCCTATCAATGCAGGTGCCATAGGGTGGTAAAAGGGGCCAAAAGAGACTACGAGAAAAATATAGCCAAGGAGGCAAAAAACTTCAAGGCGTTCTTTTGATATTCAAGGGGAAACAACCCATGAAGGAAGCGGTGGGACCCTTGGGTGACCGTGGAATAAAGGGAGCGCTGAAGGAGGACAAAGCAATTGCTGAAAAACCGGACACATTTTTTGCGTCTGTATTTACCGAAGAAGATTTACACAGCATACCGTAACCCATCAGGCTATATGCTGAAAACGAAGATGGAAAGCTGATAGGACTGGGCAAGTCACTCAGTCCTCCATAGCCCCAGGTACGTTAGCTAGATTGTGAGCCCACCGGGACAGAGAGGGAAAATGCTTGAGTACCTGATTGTAAAACCGCTTAGATAACCTTGATAGGTGGTATATAAAATCCTAATAAAAAAAAAAAAAAAGACTGGAGTTCGGTCTAGAGGAGGTGTGTAGGCAGATTGATAGGCTTAAGAGTGATATATCCCCGGGACTGGGTGGCATCCATCCGAGGGTCATCAAGGAACTGAAAGGGTCCATAGCTGAACTGCTTCAACTAATAGCCAATCTGTCGATCAAATCGGGAAAGATTCCGGAAGACTGGAAGGTAGAGAATGTTATGCCAATCTTCAAGAAAGGTTTGAGGGGAGATCCAGAACACTACAGACCGGTGAGTCTGATCTCGGTACCAGGAAAGATGGTAGAGGCGCTGATAAAGGACCGCATCATTGACCACCTTGACGGACATGGGCTGATAAGGACCAGTCAGCACGGTTTTAGCAAAGGGAGATCGTGTTTGACGAACTTGCTGCACATCTTTGAGGGAGTAAACAGGCAGATAGACAAGGGCGACCCGGTCAACATTGTATATCTGGATTTTCAGAAGGTGTTTGACAAGGTTCCACATGAACGACTACTTTAGAAAATTGCGAGCCATGGAATAGAGAGTGAAATACTCACGTGGATTAAAAACTGGCTGGAGCATAGGAAACAGAGAATGGTCTGTAAATGGACAATACTCGGACTGGAGGAGCGTCATCAGTAGGGTGCTGAAAGGCTCGGTGCTTGGACCCGTGTTCTTCAACATCTTTATAAATGATCTGGACATTGGTATGATGAGTGAGGTGATTAAATTTGCGGACGATACAAAGTTATTCAGAGTAGTGAAGACACAGGGGGATTGCGATGATCTGCAACGTGACATAATCAGGCTTGAGAAATGGGCATCAACATGGCAGATGAGGTTCAATGTGGATAAATATAAAGTGATGCATGTAGGTAACAAAAATCTCATGCACAAATACAGGATGTCTGGGGCGGTACTTGGAGAGACCTCCCAGGAAAGAGACAAGTCAATGAAGCCGTCCACGCAATGTGCAGCAGTGGCAAAAAGGGTGAACAGAATGCTAGGAATGATAAAGAAGGGGATCACAAACAGATCGGACAAGGATATCAGGCCGCTGTACCGGGCTATGGTGCACCCTCACCTGGAGTACTGCGGCCAGCACTGGTCGCCATACATGAAGAAGGACACGGTACTACTCGAAAGGGTCCAGAGAAGAGTGACTAAGATGGTTAAAGGGCTGGAGGAGTTGCTGTACAGCAAAAGATTAGAGAAACTGGGCCTCTTCTCCCTCGAATAGAGGAGATTGAGAAGGGACATGATCGAAGCATTCAAGGTACTGAAGGGAATAGATTTGGTAGATAAGGACAGGTTGTTCACCATCTCCAAAGTAGGAAGAACAAGAGGGCACTCTCTAAAATTGAAAGAGAATAGATTCCATACGAACATAAGGAAGTTCTTCTTCACCCAGAGAGTGGTAGAAAACTGGAACACTCTTCCGGAGTCTATAATAGGGGAGAACCCCCTCCAGGGATTCAAGACAAAGTTAGACAAGTTCCTGCTGAACCGGAACGTACGCAGGTAGGGCTAGTCTCAGTTAGGGTGCTGGTCTTTGACCAGATGGCCGCTGTCTGACCCAGCAGCGGCAATTCTTATGTTCTTATGTTCTATCAATTATTTTCCTTGTATGAGGATGAAAGACAACACTGTAAATATAACATCAGTCCATAGAACACCAGTACATCTGTTATTGGGAAATGAGAACAAGCTAGACTGCATAGGGATTACACACTAGCAGAATCCTTTACTTCAGTCACACCTGCAGAGCATGAACAGACCATCATCATAATACAGAATAAGAATCAGTAAGTTAGAAAGAGGTAAAAAATTAAATAGAAACCTCTAAGGAGGGGGCAGAGCCTGATAAGTACGACGAGCAGACGCATGGAGTAGAAACTCCTCCATATCATCAATAAATTGCAGATTATTCTTGATCATCTTGGTTTAATTCCTGACATCCTCTGCTGGATCTACTCTGATTCGTCTCTACTCATGCCTCCGCCAAGAAACAACAAGGGAGAACCAGCCCAGATCGCCCAGTCCAGCGGAAAGCGGCCTAAAACTGATCCTTGCTCACTGGATAAAATAGCGTCGAAGCACGATGACTCACAACTGGATATTCTCATAAAAGAAATGCAATCCTTCAAGTTGATAATGTAGAAACAAGTAAAAGAAACGAAAATGGTGCGTATTGAAATTGAATCTCTTAATGCACAATTTCTGGACACCCGCCATCGTATTGATGCTCTGGAAGAACAAACTACGTCTATACAAAATAAACTCCCCATCTTGGACAAACATGATAAGATGATTATTTCTCTACAATGCGACTTGGAAGATTTGTCAAACCGCAGCAGGAGGAATAACATGAGAATTATAGACTTAACAGAGACTGCAGAGGGTTCTGATACAATTGCTTTCCTCACTGAATTCCTTCCTAAGGCTTTAGGCCTTAAATTCACAAACCTGCTCAAAATTGAGGGAGCGCACCGCGTTCCTTCCAAACTCTCAGCTCACCAAACAACTGCAAGACTCATAGTAGCATAGATCTTGTGCCTTCAGCATCCTCAGCTTCTTTATCATGGAAGGAAATTTTTGTAATAGTTCCAGATCTTGCGAAGTCTACTGCCATCAAACGCAAAGAATTTCTATCCTTCAGACAAGACTTAAAAGATGTCGGAGCGAAATTTGGATTAATGCATCCTGCAAGAATGAAGGTAACATACAATAATCGCACCACCACTTATATGGAACCAATGGACCTTAAAGCTTTCTTAGACTCCATCAAAATGCAGTGACTTCATCTCCTTTGATGATTTCATGTAGAAACATAGAAACATAGAAATAGACGGCAGATAAGGGCCACGGCCCATCTAGTCTGCCCGCCCCAATGACCCTCCCTACCTTTCTCTGTGACTAGATCCCACGTGTCTATCCCATTTAGCCTTAAAATCAGGTACGCTGCTGGCCTCAATAACCTGAAGTGGAAGACTATTCCAGCGATCAACCACCCTTTCAGTGAAAAAGAATTTCCTGGTGTCCCTGTGCAGTTTCCCGCCCCTGATTTTCCACGGATGCCCCCTTGTTGCCGCGGGACTCTTGAAAAAGAAGATATCTTCTTCCACCTCGATGCGGCCCGTGAGATACTTGAATGTCTCGATCATGTCACCCCTCTCTCTGCGTTCCTCGAGTGAGTACAGCTGCAATTTATCCAGCCGTTCCTCGTACGGGAGATCCTTGAGTCCCGAGACCATCCGGGTGGCCATTCTCTGGACCGACTCCAGTCTCAGCACATCCTTATGGTAATGCGGCCTCCAGAATTGCACACAATATTCCAGGTGGGGCCTCAACATGGATCTATACAATGGCATAATGACTTCAGGCTTAAGGCTGACGAAACTCCTGCGTATGCAACCTATGATTTGCCTTGCCTTGGATGAAGCATGCTCCACTTGATTGGCAGTCTTCATGTTCTCACTGACGATCACCCCTAAGTCTCGTTCTGCTTCAGTTCTTGTTAGGATCTCGCCATTAAAGGTGTAAGTCTTGCATGGATTTTGGCTGCCCAGGTGCATGACTTTGCATTTTTTAGCATTGAAGCTGAGTTGCCAGGACCTAGAGCAGCGCTCCAGTAGGAGTAGGTCATGATTCATGTTGTCGAACATTGAATTTATGTCTGTTGTGCTTTTGCCCACTACATGCTTAGTTTGGCGTCATCGGCGAATAATGTTATTTTACCTCGCAGCCCTTCTGCCAAGTCTCTTATAAAGAATTTGAATAGGATCGGGCCCAGGACCGAGCCCTGCGGTACTCCACTGATTACCTCCGTCATTTCGGAATGGGGTGCCGTTCACCACTACCCTCTGAAGCCTACCTCCAAGCCAGTTCCCAACCCATGCAATTTAAAATGCATTACCCATCTTTCCAGGATGGATATTAATGATTTTCGGATATGATATGGAGTTAGCTTAATACTCCTTAGCGTTTTCTCATTTGGACTTTCAGGTACATCCATACAATATATGAGTATTTACATGCACAATAACATGTCTTTCTTTATTGACATGTTTTGTGCTGGATTTCTTGATTTACCTGTCTCTCTGATTTTTCGCATTTTAATCACTCGGTATTATGATGGTCATGTAATTTCTATGCACTGTATCTCACTAACTGAATTATGGCTCAGTAGATTTTTTTCTCATGAGGTTTCTTAATCCTGCTAATGGCTGACATGCATATCATTTCTTATAATGTTAATGGGCTAAATCACCCAATTAAGCGGAAAAAATAACTAATTTTTTAATAATTTTATTTATTTGAATATAACAACTTATAATACATACAGTATTCTAAAGCAATATGAGTCCACATCAAGGGAAAGAAAGAGAGCATTCTTAAACATTATTTAACCAAAAGAAAATGCCTGTAAATATCTCAATTTAAGTTTTATGACCATCCTCTCTCTAACAGGAATCTTTCCAACTGGTCGGGTTAAAAAAAAAGGCATATCAAATATTTAAATAAGTAAGCATACAACTGGCAGGAATTTTAGTTAAAAGGTTGCTCCCAATGATAAAATCCGATATTTATATTAAAGCAAAAATAAAAAAATTCAATACCTCTGTCGTTCAGAATGACTCAGGACAATTTGTGATAATATGGTTTAAATCTCATATCAATTCGAACATTTTTATACTAACCTCCTCTTCAGAAACTGATATCAATTCATTTCTGAACAAAATCACTCATCCTCAGTTAGATGACCAAGCAAAATTGGAATTAGAATCTCCCATCTCCACCACAGAAATCTTATCAGTTATATCTTTATTAGTTAAAAACAAAGCCCCAGGGCTGAATGGGATTACTAATGAAGTTTTCAAAAATTTTTATACATTATTAGCTCCTCATCTTCTGAATTACTATGACTTTATACCTCTTGCCCCAGAAAAATAATACAACTTTGCTTAGCAACCATTATAGTTTTTCTGAAACCCAACAGGGATCCCACTTTCGTTAAAAATTATAGGCCTATATTTCTTCTCAATCTAGATTACAAGATTATGGCAAAAATTTTATCAATCAGACTAGACAAGGTAATAAATCCACTGATCCTTAAAGACCAGGTAAGTTTTATCAAAAACCATCATATAGGGGATAACTTAAGACTCTTCCACTATATCAACGCCCATGCCAAGGACATCTTGGAGCCTGTGGTGGGTCTGGACATTGATGCCGAAAAGGCTTTTGATCATGTTGAATGACCATTCCTACTACGGGTTCTACATTGGTATAATTTTGGTGATTATTTCATAAAATGGATTAAAACCCTATACTGACAACCTACATCAAAGATTTTAATCAATAACTCGCTTTCGAAAAAAATTCTCACTTAATAGAGGCACCCAACAAGGCTGCCCCCTTTTACCACTATTATTTAACCTAGCTTTAGAACCCCCTTCTCTCCTCAATACATCAGTGTCCTCTAATTAAAGGTATTACTTCCAAACAAGACAATTAAAATTGGCCGCTCATGCCGATGACGTTCTCCTTTTCATTCGAGATCCACTTCTTTCTTTGCCAGCCCTTATCAAAATTGTCACATAATACTCCTCACTCTCTGGATACTCTGTTAATTGGGAAAAATCTGAGATCTTTCCATTGAATAATCGCATTACCCTCTCTGAACTATCTCATTTTCAATTTAAATGGTCCTCTGCTGCTATTAAATATTTAGGTATCATGATTCACAAAGATTCTTCACATGTCATGGAATTAAATGTTTCAAGAATTAAACATCTGGTTCATCAGACAGTCACTAAATGGTCTCCTCTCTACTTGTCATGGTGGGGAAGAATTTCATCCATAAAAATGACCCTTACCTCTCAAATTACATGCATTATGTCTATGCTACCTTCCCTTTGTAAAATGTCGTTTTATCACTGGATTATCAAAAAACTTTCCAAATTTATTTGGAATAATAAAAAAACACGTATCTCTCTCACAAAATTGAGAGTTTCTCATGATAATGGAGGTATGAATATCCTGGATTTCCACTTTTACCACATTACTTTGCTTGCCAAATATGGAGCTCAATGGCTCCATAGCCAAACGACATTAGATTACCCTACTTGGCTAGAAATTGAATCATACTGTACTTGTGCTCTCCATACCCCTTACCTGCTTTATGCACCATGAACATTCCAAGTTGCTTAAAAAATATACATTGTTGAATGCAACGGAACAGGCTTTATGTTGTCTAGATAAATCAGCTGATATCTCCATATACAGTATAGTAGATCTTCCATGTCAATTTGGAATAATCCAAAAATTAAGCATCAGGATAAAACCTTTCTTTGGAAAAAATGGCAAAAGGCTGGAATCTGGTATGTGCAACAATTGCTTTGTAAAGATTTTGTACTTTCCTTCTCCTCATTGTGTACACAATTCCTACAAATGAAATATTGTTATGCACAATGGTTAGTATTGGTTTCTGTCATCAATAATATTGTTTTGAACTTTGAACATAATAGTGCGTTGAGCACTGTTCAATGCTGGAGTGATTTAGTTATTACCCATGAGAAAGCTGTTTCAGTCTTCTACCGAATCCTATGAGATCATCATTATACTTTTTCTCCTAATGCCATGAATCTCTGGTTGAACAAGATGACAGCTCTTATCTCAATATCTCCTATCTCCAGTATTGATTGGAGAGTATTTTGGTCTAAGACCAATCGCCCGCTTCTTTCATCTAGAATCTCGTAATCCCTGTAATTCCTTATGTGGCAGGCAATTTGGACCCCTTTTCGTATGTGGAAGGCTAAACTGATACCTGACCCTAAATGTTGGCATTACCACAAAGATGATGGAACTCTAGATCATATGTTGTTTCATTGCAGCTTTATTCAACTTTTTTGGTCTCGCATAAGGAATACCATCAAAGCTATTACTAATTGCACATCTGAGTTAGCCTTCGACATAATAATTCTCCAATCTCAACAATCATGTTTTGTCAACTTTGATTGCCCTCCAAAACTGATTGATTCTTTTTGCAACAGCTATTATACATATCCTGAAGAACTGGAAATCAGCCTCTCTGTTGGATTACACCTTTTGGTGTAACTCAGTATACCTCTACAAAAAATATGAACAATATGTAATTGAAAACTGCAACACTTTTATACATTATACAAATTAGGCAATGTTGTCTCCATCGAGGGCTTTACGCTTGGTCCAGTGAGTTTCCAGTTTTTGCATATCATGGGAAAAATATCATATGAAAAAACTGGAAACTTGCTGGACTAAGCATATAGCCCTCGATGGAGACTACATTGTCTAATTTGTATAATGTATAAAAGTGTTGCAGTTTTCAATTACATATTGTTCATACAATTACATATTGTTCATATACTGAGTTACAACCAAAAGTATATAAGAAATGCCCGATAAGGCCCTGCCTGGAAGAAGGTATAAATGCTGATAGGGAAAGTTTTAGAAAAATATATCAATTTGCAGGTCAAAAGAACTCCTTCAGAAATATTTGAACTTAGATTATCTTCTGTTTTTTCTAATATCACAATTGCTTTTATATATCTATTCTTAGTTTGCCTGCATCAGTGTTTAGGGTAAGTGTGTTTTAATGTATAAAAAGCATGTTTAAAACTATTACCTTGCTATAATGGAGCAGGAAGGTCTCAATAGGCAGGCCATGCTTAAAACAAACAACAGCATTTTCCTTAATTAAAAACAAGTGTACACACTCTTCACGTTAAGCAAGCCTTTTGTAAAATATACTACAAATTGTGAATGTCCTGACTTGGATGTCTCTTTTCTAATCTCAACAACCTATTCAAAATTAGGCTTCAAATATCTCAAATACTGATGAGTTTGGTTAGGGCCAGATTAAGACTCTTAGATGCCCTAAGCACTAACTAATTTTGGTGCCCCCTTATACTTGTAATTCAAAATATTAAAACAATAATAAACCATAAAATAAAATTTATTTATCGAAAATTTAAATTAAACAAAATTTACAGTAAGAAGGAAGAATAATATTTATTTCTGTATGCTTCCACTCCTGGCACAGATGATTAATTACAGTGCAGCGGTGAGTAAAAACAAAAAAAAAACAAACTGTTGAATGGTTTTTCTTAGTGATCAAATTATTGCTGTTTAAAATTATTGAGAAGTTTTTAAGATTATATTTTGCACATAAAGCACAAGAAGCACTTTAATTAAAAAATAACAAAAAAAGCAGTTTCAATGATGATATATATGCCAGAGAGAAATTGTTTAAATAATAACAGGATGGAGGGGGCATATCTGAAGAAACTGCTTAAAATACACAAAAAAAAATACAATTGTACTGCTTGTGATGGTTCTTTGGTATCACATCTTTCCATTTTATTTATGGCTTAATAATTTTCTACTTTTTTTTTCTTGCAAAGTCTTTGATCAGATCTTCATAATCAATCTTACGTAACACATCTGCTTCTATACATAATAGAGATAAGGCATCCAGCCTGCCATATTGCATAGTTGTTCTGAGGGGATTTTTAATATATTTCAACCGAGAAATTGAATGCTCAGCTGAGTAGTTTGTGACCATTAATGTTAAAAAATATACGAAATGCAATGTCTACATTTGGAAAGGTACACTCAATATTGTCTTCTAAAATTATTTTATAAAGTTCAGCATGACTGAATCTTGTTTTTACATTTTCTGTTGCACTGAACTTATGGCGCACTTATAAATGAAACTGCTGAAGTTCAGCTGAGAAATTACTGTTGAAGTCCTCTGGGTAAGCATCAATCAGCTTTTTACAGTACTGAGAATACTTTTCAATGTTAGTAGATGATGAAGTGACATTATATGACACATCACTTAGAAAAGAAAATGTCTCTGCTATTTCTTTGTATATCTCTCCTCTTCTTTTCATCTCAGTTGCAAGTTTGTCAAGAATTGTGCAAAAGGTACTGATACGAAATTTATCTCTGGCATTCAGATATACCTCTGCGAGTTGTAGCTGTTAACATTTCCTTTGCATCCTTTTCATATTTTTCAAATTCATCTTGTAAAGTACATAGTTGGTCAGCTAATGATACATACAGATGTGCACATGTTTTTAAGTTCACATCCTCATTTTGTAGAACTTTCCCCCTCTTCTATGAAACTGTGTGGGGAGCTGCACTGAATGGCCCGTGCTGCTCCCGACATTCATAGGAACTCAATGAGCATCGGGAGCAGCATGGGCCATTCAGTGCGGCTCTCTGTGCTCTCTCTGCGCTAAAAAACGCTAGCGCGGTTTCGTAGAAGAGGGGGTTTATTTACTCTGTGAAAATTCTGCAAAATCTCATTCCAAAAATTCAACATAAAAACTAATTCTAGCTCTTGCATATTATCTGCAATATTATTTGCTTCTCTTCTAGTGTCTCCCTTTTGTGACTGGTCTTCGGCTATACTATATATTCTAATGCTTCTAAAATTTCAAATAAAGATTTCAAAATTGCTGTTATTGCCATAGCATGTGCCTCCTATCTTGTACAGAGAGGGATTTTAAGACACTTTCATTTTTAATAAGATCTTTAAGAATTTTCCACCGGCTAGTTGAGGCTGAAAAAAATGTATAGAGTAACTGTACTGTAGAGAAGAAATGAATAGCCTCTTGACAGCAGTCAATAGCACTTTGGCCAACCAGATTTAGTGAATGAGCTGCACATGGCACATATATAGCAAACTCCTTGTGTGTTTCTAATAATTTTTGCTGCATCCCTTATAGCACCCAGACATGTTAGCAGCATTGTCATAAGACTGACCTCTACATTTTGAAAAATGTAGTCTAAAAGCTTTGCGTAAGTACCGGTACTGCAACACTTGGTTTGCCATTTTTTTCTCCGGTGTGGCTTTCTATTTCCAGAAAGGTTAAAAAGCGTTCAATAGGCTGTCCATCTTTTAAGCATCTAAGTACAACACTTAACTGATCGATATGTGATAGATCTGGTGTTGAATCAACGGACAAGCTAAAATAACCAGATTTAACTTTGTCAACAATGAACGCATGGACCTTTTGTGCCATTACTTGAATAAACTGAAATAAATTTAATTATGTTCTATCAAAAGAGGCTGAAATAAACAAAACTAAATAAAACTGAAATAGTAGACTGTGCAACATGAGTGGACATTAGCACATTTTGCACGAAGGCATGTTTAGCGCACGACACCTTTAGGTGAGTGCGCCAAAATGTCTGAGCTCATATCCAAGAATAGAATTAAACGCATTCAAAATATATTACATTACATTAGTGACTTCTATTCCGCCTGTACCTTGCAGTTCTAGGCGGATTACAACAGAAGATAACTGGACATTTCCAGGAATATATAAAATGTACTTCCATTTTAATAGATTAAAGAGCCAGAACTGAGTCTGCTATTGGAATAGTCATTAAGCAACTTTGAGGCTGTTTGAGACTTTGAAAGCAAGAAGAGGTTATGAATGCACCTGCAAATAACACCAGTGACAGTTGGCAACTAAACTAAGAACTTCCTATGAGCTAGTACCATCACTTACGCTGTTTCAAACGCGTCTAGACTTGTTCAAACTTTGTATAGCTTCCAATCTGTGAGCACAGTGTACTTTATTTTGCAGGATAAACATGATAGCACAAGAGAGAACGCTTTATAAGCAGAACTTATTCATTTTTCATTAAATTTTGAAAATGGCGATAAATTTAATAATTCAAATGATAAATTCGGCTATGAAAAATTTCTGTGGTGCTTCCCTTCCCTTGATGCCCTAAGCATGTGCTTACTTTGCTTATAGCGCTTAGTTTGGTAACCAGAGATTAAACAGTTTGTATAAATGTTATGAAATTTGTTCAGTCTTTATTTTGGTTTAAACATTGTTGAAAAATGGGACCATTTCAACATTAAAATAGTTAGCAACCCCAGTAATACATCAGGATATGCTCTTTTTCCAAATAAGTTCTTACCTGAATATTGCAGATCTGTATCTTGCTGTTACAATAGGTCCAGCAGCCTCTTCAATAAATGGCACACTGCATTGATTTTATGATAATAGGTGACTTTTCACTTTAACATGGTACTTCCGTTCTTAAGGAAAAGTGACTTAGTTTAAATAATGCTTAAGATTGTTGATTAACTACTTGCATGCTGAAAATTGTGCTGAGCCAAACAAATAATTTTACTGGACCTTGAACCCTTTTGGAACTTCAGTCTGTGAATATTTTATTTGTACAGAACATGACAGTGTAGTGCTTTTAGCTCTCCCCATTGTTCAACAATTTCTTCTTGTCATTCTCTAAGATAGTATCTTATATATTCTTAATAAGAAAATACTATTTTAATAGCACAATATATTTCTATTAAATGCTGCTTTAGGTGATACTATGCACCTAACGCAGCATAAAATGGCACAACATGAGATGTGCTTAGGTGTCCTGCAGGAAGTGCCAAATGTGCACACATTAATCTTGCACTAAAAGATTTTAGAAATATTTTTGAGGGGGCACGTTTGGTTTTAAAGAATGGGCGTTCCTGCGCTAATTAATTATAGCAATTACATTGCCATGTGCAAGCTGGTTAGTACAAGAAGAGCATGTGAGTACTTACCACTTACAAAATGCATGACGGTAAGTACACAAATTTTTTTTAATGGTCCTGTGCTGCTAGCAACATTAGCGCATGGGAGAAAATAGCCAGAATGGCCTCTACGACAGGGAGAGCAATACAGATACAGAAGTCATGAGGAAAAGATGTTGAACATACGGCAGGGGATGATCCAAAGCAAACTTTATTTAACCAACAGCTTAATGTGAGTTGTAGAGATTCAACACTGGCAGTGGTTTGGCAAGTATGCCTATGTCAAGAGTCTCCAAATACTGTTCAATATTCATAGAGTGCTGTGGTGTTAGTGTTCTAGAGGCCATGTACCGTAAAAAACTCTCGGATGACTCGAACTAAGCTAGAGAACATAGTTCGAGTCACCGGAGAGTTTTATGCAGTACAGTCTCCACAACACTAACACCACAATGTCCAAAATGAGGGTTTTTTGTTTTTTTTTAGAATGTTCAGCAATCTACTTGCCCAGATCACCACTACATCTATCCCTACAACACATTCCCAACCCAAAAATCAGCCAGGTCCCAATCACCCAAAGCCAGACCTTTTAGGCGAAGGAGGGGCCAGTCCTGCAGTCTGGCATATCTCTCTCCCCTCCTTACCTTCCATTCCGTGGTATGGAATCTCTCTTTCCTTCCCATTCCAATGGTCTGACATCTCTCTCTTCCCTCCTTCCATCGCCCTTCTCTGGAATCTGACATCTCTTCTTTGAATCATCTCTCCTCCCCTCCCAGTGTAACATTTCTCCCTCCTCTCCACCACTACCATGTCCAACAATTCTCCCTCTTTCTTCCTTTCCCCCATGTATACCATCTCTCTTTCCCTCTCACTCCACACATCTATGTCCCACAATTCTCTTTTTCTCTTCCTTCACCCACTGGCAACATCTTTCATTCCCTCCCTTCCTACTACTCCACCCATGCATCTCTTTCCCTCCCTTCCTAACCCCCAGACCATGCAGCCTCTGTCCTTCCCAACCCCCTCCCAGCCTGCGCAGCCTCTGTCCTTCCCTGTTCTCCCAAACCCCTCACAGCCCATGCAGCATTTGTCCTTCCCTCATTCCCAACCCCAGCCCCCCCCAATTTGGCTGGATTCTGTGGTATGACCTCTCCCCAGTTCCTGACTTCCCCACCTACCACCTCCCTGCCGCTGTAATTTAAAATGTTTGGGCAACCGACAGTGCAATGACACGAGCCTTCCACTGTCATCCTGCCCCGGAAGTGTTCTTTCTGTAGCACTTCCTCTTCACATGTAAGCAGGATGCTGCAGAAAGAACACTTCCAGGACAGGCAGACAGCAGGAGGCTCACGTCATTGTGTTGCCGGCTCCCCGAAGATTTTAAATTACAGCAGCAGGAAGGTGGTAGGAGTAGTCGGGAGAGCCATACTTCCGATTGCCAGTTTTTGGGGAAGACATAGCCTCTGTGGCCTCCCCCATTCCGACGCCTAAGCTTTACCCCCTAAACTGTACTGTTTCTTTGCAGCCCAAATGCATGACCTTGCATTTCTTAGCATTAAATTTTAGCTGCCAAATTTCTGACCATTCTTCAAGCTTTGCTAGATCTTTTTTATGGGTGCTGACTCCTAAGGTGGAACCCAGCATCTGGTAACTATGATTTGGATTATTCTTCCCAAAGTGCATCACTTTGCATATATCCACATTAAATTTAATCTACTATTTAGATGCCCAGTCCTCCTGCAATTTTTCCACAGTTTGCATATGTTTTAATAACTTTGAATAGTTTTGTGTCATCTGCAAATTTAATTACCTGAGCTTGTGTGGAATGTGTTTTAAAATGTAAATAAATAAATAAAACAGGTGTACTTTAACCATAGTTTGAAATTACAAAATGGTAATTGTGAATAAGTAAATATTACTTGATTTATAATATAAACATTTACTCTTACAACATGGGTTTATTGTTAATATAAAGATCAGAACTATTTTGACAACATAAAATAGGACAATATAATCATATGAAATAAAGAACCTCTGATTCAGGTTTTAAATACAATGGACATTAAAAATAAAAATGAAGGAGTGATATTTGTCACGCAATTCATATTTGTTCTGCTCCAATCCCTTCCATATACTAAGCAGGTGCTATTATAATAAAGCTATGAATTGAAGAGAGGGTTCTTGTCCCAAAGAAGACAGTGAGCGATCTTGGGAGGTGTGGTTCACTGGTAGTGCTGTGGCCTCTGCACCCAGGGATTGTGAGATCAAATCCCAATGCTGCTCCTTGTGACCCAGGGTTAGAGAATGACATGGGGAAAAATTTGTCCCTTTCACCGCCCTGTCCCTGCAACCACCATCCCCCGCAGCATCCATACAAGCCTCAAACAATATTAATTCATTATGGTAACCACAAAATTAAAAGAAACACAAAGCATACTGTATACATAGAAAATTTTAATTATCATTTATGTTTGTTTTATTTTTCAGAGACTCTTAAAATCAGGCCTAATGGAAATGCTTTCTTGCAGTGTACAAATTAACACATAACAAACAAGGTTTTATTTCTTAAATATTACACACTCTTGACTGTGGAAGCATCGATCAAGGCTCCTCCGATATCCTCCTAACTCTGTCTGGACCGACAGGAGGGAGTGGGTATCCGTTCCGATCCAGACTGAGTTAGGATCAGGGCAGGATTATTCGTCGAGGGCCCCTAGGCACACAAGTACACTGGGCCCCCTGCCCCGCCCCACCCCACCATGCGCCCAAGCGGAAGCAGGAAGCTGCGTCAGAGGGAAGCTTTGGGCAAGCAGCACCGCTTGCACAATTACCGTTTCTGTTGCCTTTCTTACCCACATTGCTTGCTTGTCTTACTTTCCGTAGATGGGGGGGGGGTGGTCAGGGGGGGGGGGTAGGGGGGCCGGGGGGGGCCCACGTTGCCAATTGATGCTGGAGAGGCCCATCGCCGTTTGGAAAAAACAATGTTGATGCCCTCCTTCATCAGGCCCCCCCTGACCATTTCAGGCCCGCTGAAGGAGGGCAGTTACTAGTGTACTTGGCCTAATGGTTAATCCTGCCCTGGTTAGGATTATCCTAACCTCGCTTGCTATTCCAGCAGCATAGGAAGCACCGATCAAGGCTACTCAGTCCGATATCCTCCTAACTCCATCTGGACCGGCATGAGGGAGTGGGTTTCTGTTCCACTCCAGACGGAGTTAGGATAATCCTAACTCCATCTGGATTGGAATGAATCAACCAAAGACTGGCAGGAGGAATACCAGAAAAGTGTGAAAAGTGGGTAAAGAACGATTACGGTTTGCCATTGCGGCCTTACCTTAGGTCAGGAGTGTGTAAGGTTGGACCCCCCCCCCAAAAAAATGTAAGGTTAGAGGGGTTATGTGAGGTGGCCTTACAATCCACCAGGTCCCGAGTTCAATTCCTTCACAGAGGTTTCACCAGGAAGTAGAATCAAATAACAAGCACTGCCAGAAGTGATTGCATAAAGAATATAATATAGAAATAGACAATATTATAGAAAAGCAAGGTTCATAAAGATTAAGCATTACAATTAAGCATTATCATTAAGGAATAAGTTTTACAATTACATTGACTGATTCTGTGCTCTTGTAGCTGAGAGAGAATAGGTGCTGTGATGACAGAGAAGTAGAGAAATAAGTAGAGAGAGAAAGGGGGGTGGGGGTGATGTTCCAAGCTTCCAGAGATAGAGCAAGAGAGGGGGTGTTGCAGAGAGGAGGCTTTTTTGGAATCTTATTCTGATTATAGAAACTATTATATTTCCCAGTATCTTTCTGTATATAATTTGTAAACTGTTTGAAACAATGGTTAGTTTAATTGATAAGGAAGGTGTGATACTTGCAGGCATGGTAGATGGGATTAGTCTCTGGCTTCTTTGTCCCATTCAAGTAGCCTATCTTCTTGATAAACAATCCAGTCTGGCTGGATGCTTAATGTATGTGAATTCTGTGCAGGAGCCTTTAGGGTCTATCTGCATCAACATTCCAGAGTCAGATTGATATAATTTCCCATAGGCCTTTGCTGACATTGGTTAGGGCAACCAAAAATGCTGATTGCTAGCAATGCTAGGCTGACAGAGTAGGACTCTCACGGCTTGCCAACGATGCTGACTCTGCAGTAGTAGTATGGCAGCACCTCCTTTTCAGAACCTGCTCCGCGACTCGCTACTGCTGCACATGGGTATTGAAAATGTGTGTGGCAATTGGATCATAGCTTGGGGGGAGAAGAAGATGAAGATCCAATTGGGAGCTCTAGGGGGAGAAGTCAAGGCAAGGGCAGAGAAGAACAGAAAGACGACAGTCACGGCATCACGTTGGCAATGACGAGAACAACAGAGCAGCCGGAACTTAGAAGGGCCATTGACGACATGGTGAATAACGGTAAGCAATGAAGGGTGCTTTCGATTGTGGGGATGAGGCTTGTCACCATTCTTGCGGGTGGTGAAAAGTTTTGTCCCTGTGCTTGTGGCAACTCAGGCTTTAACGTCTCCATAGCCGCGGGCAAAGGGTTTCCTTCACCATGTCATTATCTACCCTGGGTAAGTCACTTAATCTGTCAGTGCCCACCACATTGATTGTCAGCTTTGAAATGCAAAAGGTAGTATACAAGTCCTCTTCCCCTTGGGATGCTTTTAAAGGGTGCTTGTACTCATATATATTCTTTACTGTGCTGCTCACTCTTCAGAATTTTGTTTATGTTTTATTAGCATTTGTTATACTGTATTAGCATATTACAGACCTAAGCGGTTTACAGTACAATACAAATAATTTATGAAATGAACTCCATTAGAGATTGGAAAGTGATAGATAGGATACGTGTTGTATATCATTGTATGTGTTTAACAAGAGAGAGAGGAAAACCCCCCAACTTATCCAAATGTCCCCTATTGATAATATTCTCTAGGAATCATGGTGCTGAACTGAATTCCTTCAACAAATATGAGAGATTTCTGATGAAGACCTGTCCTTCCCAAATGATTCCTCAAAATAGAAGGTCTTAAGTCTAGTCTTGAATGTCTGTGTAGTTACTTCTAATCTAATGTCCGATGGTAGATGATTCCATAATTGGGGACCTATGAAACAAAAGGCTTTATTTCTAGTAGATTCCCATTTGGCCCTCTTTGCTGAAGGGAGTACTAGTCTGCAATCTTGTATTGATCTTAATGCTCTCCTGAGAGAGTAAGATCTTATTAACAAAAGTAAATATTCAGCTTGTTGATGATAAAGATCTTGATGAACTAAAGTTAGCGTTTTAAATTGTTTTCTATAGTAAATAGGCAACCAGTGAAATCTTATGAATAAAGGTGCGACCCTATCTAATTTCTTCTTAAATCCCAGCATTTTAATAGCGGTATTTTGAATAGTTTGTAATCTCCTGGTATTGCTTTTTGTTATGCCCATGTAAATGATATTGCAATAATCCAGCTTGCTGATCAATAATGCATGGATAAGAGTATGCAGATTGGGTTCCAGAAATAATCCTCTAATAGATCGTAACTTTCTCAAGGCATAAAAACATGATTTAACTAAGTTTGACCTGAAATCCAACAAGATGTACATTTTTCCATGTTTAAGACTAACCTATGACTATTAAGCCATTCACTGATAAACATTAAGCCTTCCGTAATAGGCTTTAAATCAATGTGACCTGGGTCAATTTTTGCCACCAGTAGAATATCATCTGCATAACAATATACCCAAAATCCCAACTCTTGGATGAATGAGATCAATGGTGCAATAAAGATGTTAAACAGTATTCTGTAATTGTAATTCTGTATAATTATGTCCATTTTATACATCAAAAGTTTAGCCAGCATTATTAATTCATTGGCAACTAGTAGTGCATTTGATCATGGCATCCATCATTATCAGAACAGGAGCAATGCTTTTAATGGGAAAAATGCTAGGGATAAGATCTTGTTTTTTGGGGTTTTTTTTTTTAGCAGAGTTGCGAGTGAAATAGCAGGTTCAGTTTAAATTGCTGGCCTTGGTTTTGACAGCATTCATTAAATGGAGCAGGACCTGAATGATTAGTGGAACTTGAGGTCCTCCCAGCATCTTAGCCAGTGATTCACCTTGCATTTCCTAGACAAAAGTCTCTCCGCTGTTGGTGGTTTGTTCAAAAGTAAATCTTTCTTTTTGTAAAGCCCTTAAGTAGTGGCATAGTAAGGGGAGGGGGAGGGGGCAGTCCGCCCTGTGCATGATATTCCTAAGGGTATGGCACCCCTCATCTTCTCCACCCCCTACCCACGCTCCTCTCCTTGCCGCATGTGCATGCCTCTTGCCTTCCCCGTACCTATTTTACTTCCCTAGCGTGAAGTTGCTGCCTGTGTCGGCATCGGCACTCTCTCTCTGATGGCCCTTCCAGGACCCGTGGCTAGGAAGTGATGTCAAATTGTGAACCAACACTGATGTGGGCATGCTGCTTATGCTGGAGAAGTTAAAAAGATATGGGGAAAGGGAAGGGGTGGGCAGGCGGTAGGGGACGGGGGAGGGGCGCCTCTGCTCCGTGCTCCACTTATCCTTACTACGCCACTGCCCTTAAGACATTGTTACTACTTAGGCAATTGGATAATTTCTGTTAATCTAGCTAGACATAGTATTACTGTAGAAATGGATGCTCTGACTAGCTCACTGGTCTCCAACCTTTTTCATGTCAAGGGCTGCAGTGTAGGGTTACCAGATTTTCCCAAAGGAGAATCCGGACCCATGGCCACGCCCCCAGGCCACCCAGTTCCGCCTGTGTCCTGCCCCATCCCCGCCCCCCAGCCATGCCCCCTTAACCTGTTTGTGTGTTGGGACGGCATCCACACATGCGCGTGACTTCACCGCGTTGCATCCACGTGTTCGCAGATGCCATTCCAACATCAGAAGCTTTTCAAAACCCGGACAAAGTGCTGGTTGTTTGTTTTTTTAAAATTCTTTATTCATTTTCAAACTTACAATAAGTGTGACATATGTTCAAACAAATTAACAATAAATACATCACTTAATAATCATCATTGGTACAAAACATAAACTCTTATCACCCCCCTTCCCACCCTTTCCTAACATATAATCAAATATCTTATAGAATATGTAATAGTAAAATAACCCCCCTCCCCCCCTCACTTTTGAACTTGTAAATTTAAGGGAAACAATTTCATCTAAACAGTACAATATTTTGTTAATGGCTCCCACACATCTTGAAATTTCCTGAAACATCCACGCTGTATTGCAATAAATCTCTCCATTTTATAAACATGACATAAGGAATTCCACCAGAAATTATAATTTAATCTACTCCAATCTTTCCAATTATACGTAATTTGTTGAATAGCAACACCAGTCATTATGAGTAATAATTTATTATTGTTTGTAGAAATCTGACTTTTTGCTCTCATTGCCATACCAAATAGCACAGTATCATATGATAATGCCACTGGGTTATCTAATAAACAATTAATTTGGTCCCAAATTGATTTCCAGAAATTCATAATAAATGGGCAATAGAATAATAAATGATCTAAAGTCCCTGCTTCTAGATGACAGTGCCAACATTTATTAGACATAGAGCTATCCAATTTTTGTAACCGAACAGGGGTCCATAAAACCAAGTGCTGGGTTTTGAAAAGCTGTCCAAACCCCAGGATATGTCCAGGGAAATCCGGACGTCTGGTAAAACCTACTGCAGTGTGACTATGAGAAAGCTCTGTCCACCAACAAATTTCAAACTTACACATGATTGACCAGCTTGTTCAGGCTGGGTATTAAACATTAAAAATTAACACTGCTATTGATTCTACAACACTTCAAAGATATATTTTTAAAACTCTCTTTATTTTGGATTGTCAGTAGCATATTCCATAAATAAGACGCCTGAATAACCACTTAAGAGATTGCAGTTAGAGAATGACACGGTGACAAAATTCATCACCGTTCCCGTCCCCGCGGATAACCGCGGGAAACCATCTTCATGTCATTCTTTAAGGAGAGAGAGAAGAATCAGAGTATGAATGGCCTCAACCACTGACCCGCAAGCTTTGCTTTGAAGAATGCTGGTGTAGAAGGACCGAGGTTGAAATAGACACTAGAAAATGACATGGGATTATTTCCCGCGGTTATCCGCGGGGACGGGAACGGTGATGAATTTTGTCACCGTGTCATTCTCTAATTGCAGTTACTAGTGGGCATGATTGAAATTAACAAATTTACAAGATTTGAAGAGCATTTCAGCCAACTGTTTGAGGGCTGCAATGGAGGACTTTGGGGGCACATGCGGCGGAGACCACTGCTAGCATAAGTACATAGAGTGTGGAAGCAAAATTGTCAGAGGATGGGAGAGCTGATATTAGGGTGGGTGTAATATAGTTTGTGTTGTTGTCTGTGCTGTTACTTTGATTTTTGTATTTTGCTTTTATGCGGACCTTTTTGTAAACTGTTTTGATCTTATTGTGAAATGGCTGACATGAAGAGGGAAATTCTATAAATAGCACATATAAATGAGAACCAGAAGAGATCAGCACTAGCCATGATTCTATCAAAAACGTGCTCCATTTATAGAATCACGCTTAGCTCTGATTCCCGTGCCCAAACCTTGGGTGCCAGATTTACACCTGCTGAAATCTGGTATAAATGCTAACCCCATATTTTATAAATACACATGCAATTTTTTGGAATGCCCCTAATATGCCCATGACCCTTTTCAGATATGCTCTGTGGGAGTTAAGCACCCTGCCTTATAGAATACTGTGTAACCAGATGCACACATAAATTCTAATGGATAAAGAGTAAAGGGTCACGGATTTGATGTGGAGAGCCATTTTCGATATGATGTTTAAATCTGATTTTAGACATTTTGTGGAAGACGCATAAAAATCCAGTACCAAACATATCTATTTTCAAAACTGCAAAACGTCTATCTTGTTTTTTTGAAAATAGATATGTTTGTGCTCTGTGTATCTATTTCTGTGAACCATTTTTGACTCCCCCCCACCCCACATACAAATGAAAAACAGAGGGGTCCAGCATTTGTAGTAGACTGGCCACACAAACATCCCAGCAGAGCAGTGGGGCACCCTAGGGGGCACTGGAGTGAACTTCATATAAAAAGGCCTAAGTACACATCTCACCATAACCCTCTTAAGTATGGTGAACCCTCCAAAACCTACTGGATCCAACTGTATACCAAGCTAATAACCCTGATGCCTATAGATATGAGTGGATAGCATAGCTGGTATTAAGAAAGGTTTGGACAAGTTCCTGGAGGAAAAGTCCATAGTCTGTTTTTGAGAAAGACATGGGAAAAGCCACTGCTTGCCCTGTATCGGTAGCATATAATATTACTACTCCTTAGGTTTTGGCCAGGTAGTAGTGACTTGGCCCCTGTGAGAACGGACTACTGAGCTTGATGGACCATTGGTCTGACCCAGTAAGGCTATTCTTATGTTCTTATGTACCTGTAGATACAGTGGGATTTGGGTGGATTTTGGAAGACTCACATAAGTGTACTGGTTAGACTGGGATGGGCCTTGGTCCCCATCTGTATGGTTGACTTCACAGCCCACTAGTATACTCGAGGAAACTGCTTGCTGCAGTACTAGGACTGGGCATAACATCTGCAGTTGACATACAGGCAGGTATGTATTGTTTCATTTACATCTTTGGGGGGTGGGAGGGAGTCAGTGACCACTGGGGGAGTGTGTGGGGGTCATTTTTACATCCATCCAGTGGTCATCTGGTCATCTTTGTGGCAGTTATTCATTATTAAAACAGGTCTAGCCCCAGATATCCAAACTGTGCTCTGGATATACAGTGATAGTTTCAAGTTTCAAGTTTATTAAATTTTGATTTTACGCAATATCCAATATTTCAATGCGTATTACATAATTGTAATGTACAATAAAAGCCAGGGATGACAAATACAAATACAAATAAGACAAAATTATACAGACTAATCATTATGTTCTATTAATACAAACTGGAACAAATAGGTAAAAGGTAGAATTACAATTTATACAATTTATAAAATTAATTTTAAAAAAACCACAAAAACATTTAAGGTTTGTACATAAGGATAGGGTCAATTTAGAAAAAATATGAAGAAAATTAATTGATAGAAAAAGCTTCAATTATTTAAAAATGATTCAAGGAAAGAGGTAATGTTAGGAATAATTAATCAGTTTAAAAGTAGATAATTTTTAATATGAAGAATGTATACCTTGGAATCCAAACTTAATCCGTTCCAGAACCCAATTCGAGTTCCACAGCGTTCGAGTTCCAAGATAATTTTTCCCATTGAAAATAATAGAAACTGGATTAATCCATTCCTGGGTCCCACAAACTCAAATTTTAACAGGAAATACACTGGATTTTAAGGTAAAATATTAACAAATATTCCAAAGCAGCATTCAGATTCTGGGGTACAAACACACACATACAATGTGCAGGGTGTTCGGATTCCAAAGCAGAGTTTGGATTCCAAGACAAAATTTACTACAAAAAAAAGTTTGGATTCCAAGTCGTTCGAGTTCTGAGGCGTTCAGATTCCGAGGTACCACTGTATGTTTAAATGTTAGAGTATGGCAGAAAAATGTTCAAGGTCATAACTTGCCCTAGTCCTGCCCACACCATACCTTTAATATGCCTTGATCAACAGCATAGACATCGGTCTAGAATATAAGTTTTGAAAATAGCAAATTGGAAAGATTTGACATGAAAAACGTCTATCTGCACTTTTATGACACTTTTTTTAGACATTTTTCTTTTTTGAAATTGAGCCCCATACTGTATTTCTGAGGTACAGCCAAAACAGTGTACATATATTATATGCAGGAATATTTATTTTATCTAGTGGGCTCACAATGATGGTTCAGAGCACACAAATCTGGGTATCATATATAGAATCCCATCAATCAAAGGATGTAAAATAAATAACTAGATAGATAAATCTTATAATGAATCAAGATAGCCTAAAGCAGGGGTCTCAAAGTCCCTCCTTGAGGGCCGCAATCCAGTCGGGTTTTCAGGATTTCCCCAATGAATATGCATGAGATCTATGTGCATGCAGTGCTTTCAATTCATATTTATTGGGGAAATCCTGAAAACACGACTGGATTGCAGCCCTCAAGGAGGGACTTTGAGATCCCTGGCCTAGAGGGAATTGTAGAGAAAACAATATTGAGCTAACGTCAGGGATTTGAACCTGCATATGGTGAGCAAAGGCTAAATTCAGGGCTCCTTTTACTAAGCTGTGCTGGCGTTAGATTTTCCGCGTAGTGCGGGGGGGCAATGCGCACTAATCTGCAGCACGTGCTAATGACGCTACTGCAGCTTAGTAAAAGGAGCCCTCAGTGTTTTTTGAAAATGTCTGTTCAGAAATCATTAACTCAGGCAATTGACTTTATACTAGGGATATGCTTTTGTTTTTGGACAAATAGTAAAATGTGACAAACAAGAGCATTTTCAGCTAAACTGCATAAATTATTATTATTATTACTATTGTTTAAGCCCGTTACAATAACGGGTGCTAGAGTAGATGTCTGTATGTCTGTTTTTTGTTTTTTATTTGTCTCTCTCTCTCTCCCTGGACGCTGTCTGTCATTCTTTGTGTCTGTGTCTCTCCCTGGTCCCCTGTCTGTGCGCCTTTCTTTCTGTCTGTCTGTCTCCCTGGCCCCCCTGCTTGCCAAAGCAGCCTCCTTTCCCTCTCCCCCTGTTGTGCAATGCCTGCCTGCTTCTTGGCCCCCTTCTGTTCCCCCCCATGATTGCTATCTGCCCCCAGAACAACCATCCCCCAAAGCAGCCTCCCTTCCCTCCCCCCCTGGCCCCCAGTTGTGCCATGCCTGCCTGTTCTGTGGCCCCCTTATGTCCCCCCCATGATTGCTTTCTGCCCCCTGAACAAGCATCCCCCCAAAGCAGCCCCTTTCCCTCTCCCCTTGTTGTGCAATGCCTGCCTGCTTCGTGGCCCCCCTTCTGTTCCTCCCCCCTCCCTGATTGCTGTCTGCCACCAGCACACCCCTCCCCCCAAAGAAGCCCCCTTTAGCTCTCCCTCTGGCCCCCTGTTGTGCCACGCCTGCCTGCTCCATGGCCCTCTTCTGTTCCCCCCATGATTGCTGTCGGCCCCCAGCACAACCATCCCCCCAAAGCAGCCCCCTTTGCCTCTCCCCCTGTTGTGCAATGGC
Organism: Geotrypetes seraphini; assembly: GCF_902459505.1. Lineage (NCBI taxonomy): Eukaryota > Metazoa > Chordata > Amphibia > Gymnophiona > Dermophiidae > Geotrypetes > Geotrypetes seraphini. Next base: position 385,111,028 of record NC_047084.1, on the reverse strand, counting down.
TGCCTGCCTGCTTCGTGCATTCAGCACAACCCTCCCACCAAACAGCTCCCTTTTCTTGCTGCTCCAGGGCCCTTCTTTTTTGGCTTCCCCTCGCGTTCTTACCTTCCTCCATGCATCCATGTTTCCTGCCGCCGCTGCCGCTCCTGTTCCTGTTCAAAGCGGCCTGCTTAGGTTAACGGGTGGCTGTATTGAACCTTGCAGGCCGATCTCCATATGATAGCATGTTCCTTCTGACGCGATCGCATCAGAGGGAACGTGCTTCATGTGGAGAGCGGCCTGCGAGGTTCGCTACAGCCGGCCGCGAACCTCATCAGGCCGCTTCAAACAGGAGCGGCAGTAGTTGGTGCGGGAGGGGGGAGTTGTTGACGCTGCTGCGGCGCAAGGGGATGGGGGCCATGCTGCCAGCGGGACAGCCCTCAGCCCTTTCCCTTCTCCTCTCGTGTGCTGTGGAGGCGATCGTTGGCTGGCTGCGGTCCCGGCTTGGAGAGGGCAGGGGGTGCTAGTGGCCGGCAGCGGTGGAGAGCAGGGAAGAGCGTGCATGCCACTTGTCTTGCCTCGCGTGAGGCCAGACCGTAAGCCGCGCATGCGCACTTCCTATGTGTGCTACAGCTCATGGAAAATGGACGCACACATATAAAGTGCGCATGCGTGGCTTACCGTTTTATTATATTAGATTTTGCAATAGATTTGCAGTATATCAAATACTGGTAAATTGAATTTGAACTTCATGTTATTAGTCATTGTGATGTTGGTTCTAGCTGTCAAACCAATGGATGTTTGCAATAAATCAATTGATTTTCTTGGTCATAGTAGAGAGATAACTACTGCTTGAGCCAATGGCTGGGCACTTTTTAACCTCTTTTCTGCTCTTTTATTGCTACTTTAGGTCATTCCATATTTTTGATAACTTTTGATGATGTTTCCAAATTCTCCTATATGCTGGTTAGCAACTCTTCTTCAAGATTGTGGTCTATGAGATCCTCATACATTTCTCCAAAACTCTTCTTGAAGGACCCTGTTTATACATTTTGTATTACAATTTTGGCATTAGGGTACTCTGCACTTGCATGTTGACCCTCAATTACAATCTTCTATCCCTCTTCCAAGATATATATATTTTTTTTCAATCATTTTTTATTAACGTTTTCAGATTTACAAAAGCAAGCAGTACAAACATACCAACCAAAATGAACAAGACAAAAAGCAGAAACAGTGAGGTCACGAAGACCCTCAGAAACCAACCCCACCATACCCACAAGAATCCTCCAGCCCCACCCCACATTTCCAAGATATTTAATGGACAACAAATGGCATTTTAGAAAGGATGTCCAACTCAAAATACAGATGTCCAAGTCAGCACATTGCTGGTGGTGCTTGTATTTTACAATACATTTGCCAACATAGAGTCTGTTCCAATATACATGGAGAAATAGATGTTTATGCGCTGGTTACATCCAGCATGTGCATCCATAGAAACAAAGAAAAATTTATTTATTTATTTATTCGATTTTTAGCTCGTCCTCCCAAAAGAACCCAGAACGGGTTACAAAGTACATCCATAATAATCCAGACAGAGCAGAGATGACATTTTACATAAATTACAATATAGACATGACAATAAAACATATGTACTAAGTAGCATCTGGTGAAATTAAGTGACATAGGTGAGGGGAGATAAAGACCACATGGCCCATCTATGACATTTACTATCCCTTCCACTCCCTTAGAGATTCAACATACTTGTCCCAAGCTTTCTTGAATTCAGATACACTTTTTGCCACCTTCACCTCCACTGGGAGGCTGTTCCAAAAATACACCATCCTTTCTGTGAAAAAGTATGCTGAATCTATCCCCTTTCACCTTCATCTTATGCCCCCTCATTCCAGAGTTTCCTTTTAATTGTATGAGACACGCTCATTTATGCCACATATGTATCTAAATGCCTCTATTGTATCTCCTCTCTCCCATCTTTTCTTCAAAATATACATATTGAGATCTTTAAGTTTTTCCCCATATGCTTTATGACAAAGACCACTGACTATTTTAGAAGCCTTTCTCTGTACAAACTCTATCCTGTTTATATCTTTTTGAAGGGCTGGGTTGGGGGTGGGAGGGTCTCCAGAATTATGCACAATATTCTAAATGAGATCTCACCGGAGTCTTATTCAGGGGTATCAATACCTCCTTTTTCATACTGGCCATTCCTCTCCCTATGCACCCAAGCATCCTTCTAACTTTTGCTGTTGCCTTTTCAACCAGTTTGGCTACCTTAATATCATCACATGGGGGTGGTCACATGACCGGCTACGAGATGGCTGCCTGACTCGTTCACTCGCTCCAGCCTGCTTCTTAAATACGGCATCCGGCGCATTTAACGGCTCTTCTCAGGTCAGCAAACTTTCGCTAAACCTTCCCCAATGGCTACCAAATCTAATAAGCCGGACGGATCGGCTGCATCTGGCCCCCACGCCGCTCCGTACGCGTCAAAGCGTTCTAAACACGAGCCTCCATCCCCGGACAAGGCCTCATCCAAACTCCTCGTGGCTGACGCATCCCTGTCTCACGACCTGCAAATCTTACAGGGGCTCATGCATGAGAATTTAGCCGCGACTGCGGACATAAAAGCGGAGCTTAGTACAATCACTCTGCAATTTAAACAACTAGAAGCCCGTATAGATCTGTCGGAAGAACACCTAACTGCCCATGATGCCCAGCTCCTAACCATGCAACGTGGTCTGCATAAAATGGATCTCATACAGAGAGATTTGGACGACATGTCTAATCGAATGAGACGCAGTAATGTACGAATCATTGGCTTACCAGAGTCTGCTGAGGGGAAAGATATCACTGCATACTTGCATTCTCTCCTTCCATCCCTTCTAAACATCCAATTCTCCCCTGCTCTAGAGATAGAGAGAGCCCACCTTGTACCCTCTGGCCCTCCTATACCATCTAAACTACCGAGACCTGTGGTTTTCAAGCTTCTCCGGTACCCTCATGCCCTTCAAATACTGCAAACTGCCAAAATCAAACAACCTCTTCTTGTGGATGGCAAAAAAATCTTGCTTGTACCTGATCTCTCTAAGAACACAGCTCAAAAAAGAAAAGATTTTTTAGCTATGCAACCTCAACTCAAACATATTGGAGCATAGTATGGATTATTCTATCCGGCCAGGATGAGAATTACCTACCGAAATTCTACCAAAAATTTTGATGAACCCACTGAATTGCAAAAATACCTTGATGACAATATTGGAGCCATGACTTGAATTTTGCTGTTGCTTCCAACATACTTTCAACACTATGCTTCAGGCTGGATGCACTCTGATTTGAATTTCCTTTAATGGCTGGAGCTTTGGACGCGGGTTAAGTGTCTCTCGTCCACATGTGTCCCCATCTACAGTATCTACTTTCCCCATTTTATATGCTAAACTACATTGCCTGTTTTTTATGGCTGCACTTTATTGTTTCTTTTTACTCAGAGCCTGGAATTGTTTCTTGCCTCCTTTTTTTCCATTTTTTTGATCTATGTACACTTCTGCACTCTACTACAGCTCTGATCCGAGGACACCACATGTACCCCTTTGAGCGTTTCCTCTTTTTGGGACCTACAATTCTTTTTGGGATGCCTCTGTCTGCTTCTACCTCTCTAACATCATGGTCAAGCTAAACATTGTTTCCCTTAATGTTAAGAGTCTATCTAGTCCAATAAAACGAAAGAAAATACTACAATATTTTAAACATCTAGGGGCAGATATATGCCTCCTACAAGAGACGCATGTTAACCTTACAGAAGCGCAGAAGCTTATTGGAGGATGGATCCAATATTGCTTCGCTGCTCCCGCCTTGGGGAAAAAAAACGGGGTTATTACTCTCATTCGCAAATCACTCAACTTTCAACTAAGGTTGCCCCTTATCCCCTCTATTGTTCACTCCTTTGATCCCATGGGCAGATGGTCCTATATCGAAGGCACAATCGATGGCAAACCACTGAATATATTGAACCTGTATGCACCGAACTCCGATGACCCCTCTTTCTTTCAGGATTTTCACTCCATTTCCCACACCTCTTTTTCAGAACACACTATCATTGCTGGAGACTTTAATTTCCCATTGGACCCTTTTCTTGATAGATCCTCTCTCTGCCGACCTGCCAAACTCAGGGTCCGCTCGACTCTTTCCAATTTAATGCAAACGTATGGCTGAACTGACCTTTGGAGAATTTTTCATCCCACCACCAAGGACTTCACATTCTACTCGGCGCCCCACAAATCATACTCCAGGATTGACTACTTCTTAACATCCAAAGACATTTTAAATATCACATCTACCACTACTATTCACGACATATCTATCTCCGACCATGCCGCCATATCTTGCTCTCTCAACTGGTCTGCTGATAAGTCATATCGCTCATGGAGAATGAACACCCAACTGTTATGCAATGAAGAGTTTATATCTTATATCACTGCTGAATCAGATGCTTTCTTCGCTAGAAATGAATCCTCCGTATCCAATTATGCTACTGTTTGGGAATCCTATAAAGTCTGGCTACGAGGTGAATGTATCAGCTATACAGCTCATCAACTCAAGACTAAAAAAGCCACGCTTCATAGTCTAGAACAGGAAATTCATTCCCTGGAATCTCAACTATATAATTCCTTTGACTCTACTCTCTACAAATCTTTACAACAACTTAAATTCCGATATAATGAGATCTTTAGTACATCTGCGTCTGTCTCCATGTTCCGCCAATCAGCTACATATTATGTTACCTCCAACAAGGCGGGACATCAACTAGCTTCTTACCTTAAAGGACAAAGATCCAAACACCGAATTTCTCATATCAAATCGCCTTCTGGCATGACTTATACTAAAACTTCTGACATATTTAAGGAATTCCACTCCTTTTATGCCTCTCTATACACCTTGGAAGCCACCTGTTCAGAAGATACCATATCTAACTTCCTACAATCTGCACATCTACCATCCATTGCCTCATCTCATCACGAACCTCTACGACAACCTGTCTCTGCAGATGAAGTACAACGTGCCATTTCCTCCATGGCTTCCTCTAAAGCGCCAGGTCTGGATGGCCTCCCTGCAGAATTCTTTAAAACTTTTTCAATGTCCTTAATTCCATGTCTTTTATCTTACTACCAGTCTATCATTGCTTCTCCCAACTGCCTCTCCCGCTTTCATTGTTCTTCCAAAACCCAACAGAGATGCTCAATTGGTCAAAAATTATAGGCCCATTTCTCTACTAAATTTGGACTATAAGATATTTGCAAAAATTTTAGTTCATCGATTAGAGTCTGTTATACCTTCCCTTATACACAGAGATCAAGTTGGTTTTTTGAAGGGACGATATGGTGCTGATAACACTAGATTATTATGTCATATACTGCATTCCACTCTGTCAAAGGATCAACCATACTTAGTAGCTTCTCTTGATGCTGAGAAGGCCTTTGACAGGGTGGAATGGAATTACCTCTTTTGTGTTCTACGACATTTTGGATTTCCTGCTGAATTTGTCCATATGGTCTCTTTACTGTACAATTCTCCTACTGCTAAGATTGTAGTTAATGATGCTCTTTCTGATTCTTTCATATTACAACGGGGTACTCATCAAGGTTGCCCCTTATCCCCTCTATTGTTCAATTTAGCCCTCGAACCCCTTTTAGCTCATATCAGATTGTCCACCTCTATTAAGGGAATTTCCATTGCTGACCTGGAATTTAAATTATCTGTTTACGCTGATGATATCCTTCTCTACTTGTCTGATCCTGAACAATCTTTACATTCTCTTATTGCTCTTATCTCTCAATTCTCCTCTATGTCTGGCTATAAGGTCAATTGGGACAAAACTGAACTTATGCCCCTTAACGAAGCCTGCACACCCTTTGTTCTCCCAGCATATCCATTTACTTGGATATCTACTGGAATGAAATATCTCGGTGTTCCATTTGATAAAGATCTTAAAATAACAGCGAATCTCATCATGACTAAGACTGTTTCCTCAGTAAAATTATCTCTATCCAACTGGTCCCCTTTACACCTTTCTTGGTGGGGGAGACTTGACACCCTTAAAATGATTTTCGTTCCGAAAATTACATACATGTTCACCATGTTTCCTCTTCTCTTTCCTAATTCTTTCTACAAACAATTGGAAAAACTTCTCTTCGACTTCTTGTGGAACAATAAACCTCATAGAATATCACAAAGTAAACTTAAATCTCCTAAATCAGCTGGAGGGGTTAATTTCCCTGACCTATTTCTTTATCATCAAGCCTTTTTATTAAAACAAAGTACTGAATGGCTACATTCCTCTGAGCTCCTTGATTCTACATTAGCCCCCAATTGGCTTCGTCTCGAATTGGCCCTCTTACATCCTATACCTTTACTTCGACTCCTTGGATCCACTCACCTACAAACTAAGCCCCCTAATCCCCTACTTCTCACCTCTCTTCGAACTCTGCAAGACCTAGACCGTTTACTAGACTGTCCCTGGTCTCAATCCACCTTTTGCCCATTATGGAGAAATCCTAAACTCCTGATTGGGAAACAACCGATATTCTGGCTATCCTGGACCACTCACCAGATTTGGGACATTGCTGCATTATGTCACCCTGATGACTCCTGGCTCACTTTCCATGAGCTCCAGACCAAATATGGTCTTCCTGATTCTTATTTTTATCAATGGCTGCAACTACGTTCAGCCTTACGAAAACTTCACTGTGTTCTGAAAGCTAAACGTCAACCACCGACTTTATTGACTTTCTCTAACCAATATCGTACTCTGGGTCATGCAGCATCCAAGTTTTATCACCTCCTTAAAGAATTACGATATCCACCCCTTCCCTCTGTCAAAAAGGCTTGGGAAGAAGATATTGGATGTCCTATCTCTGATCGTGATTGGTCCTCTTATCTACAATCTGTTTTTCATTCCTCTAGGTCAGCTTCCTTAACCCAGAGCTTATTCTTTCTATGCCATAGAGCTCATTGGACCCCAATTAAATCACACTGTATTAATCCTACTTTTACAAAAGAATGTTGGACATGCTCTTCTGAAATAGGCTCCCTCAAACACCTACTATTCCTATGTCCCTCTGTACAATCATTTTGGTCATCACTCTGGAACACTATTTGTTCTCTCTTTCATATTGATGTGGCTCTATCATACCAAATGCTACTACTCAAGTCCTCGGCTCTTCCTTCTCCTCTTTCTTTTTCCAATGCTTTCCTATTTGACATACTCATCTCTTTAGCTTTGAAACTTCTTCTTAATTCCTGGAAAGATCTTTCTAAAGTATCCGTTACACAATGGTGGAATCTTGTCTGCCTGACTTATAGATATGAAGCATATTTAGCTAAAAAGGGAGATAGATTCCCACAATTTCTCTCTAAATGGAAATCCCTCAAACTATACCTCCAAGGCTCTGATTCTTAGTTATCTATTTATGTTTTATTAGTAGCCCTCATCCTTATTTACCTATACTTATTTCTTTAGTTTTCTTTTCTTCCCTCTTTATACTTTTTCTATTATAGATAATGGTTTACTCATGTGACTGATCCTTGTTCATATGTTTGATTGCCTACAGGACTTCAGTTCTGATTGTTATATCGGTTTATTCAGCTTGTTATTATGCTTATCTCTCACATGATTTGTACTTGTTATTATGCATTTGCTTTGTTGCCTACAAAACTTTCAATAAATAAACATTGACTTAATATCATCACATACTATTATAATCTTTTGTGTTTTGCCTAGTCTTTATGGGTCCCAGGTCCAGCCCTCAGAGAGGCAGTGGGATTACAGAATAATAAGACAACAGATAGGTGGTGCAGAAAAAGATATATAATATATAAATAAGCTTATTATTACAAAGGTATAGTTCTGCACATTTGAAGAGAGATGTGCCACAGAGCTGCTTTCTTTGTTTTGTGTAGGTAAGATTTTGGTCCTTCTATGGATGTCTAAGGAGGGGTATGTGTGAAAGAGCAGAACAGAGAATATAGATTATGTATATTATGTAGGTGCCTACAGAGATGTGTGTGTGTGTAAGTATGAGTGTGAAGAGAATATGTCTTATTATTTTGGGCAAGTCTAGTATTTATATCTTTTCTCTATTTGCTCTGGTATGTATAAGGACCAAAGGGAGTACTTGACACCAGGTTTCTTTCCAGTCAGATTCAGCATAGGGCCGAGATAAACCTTAATAATTTTGATTCATTCTTTTTACCTGCCCTGCAGCCTGTGGATGGTATGGGGTGTGCAATTGCTGTTTTATGCCTAGAAACTCAAACAATTCCTTAATAAGCTCAGAAACAAAAGCAGGACCATTATCAGAATTAATGGTTATTGGAATTCCCCAGTGTGTAAAAAAATTGCATAGTGAGAACATCAGCTGTGGTCCTGGGTGTTTGATCTGGTATTGGGAATGCTTCTACCCAACGAGAAAAGGAATAGCATAACATAACATAACCGCAGGACCGTAAAGCTCTATGTGGTTTACAAAAGAGAAAATTATTACAATTGAATGGAATAGCTTAGTTGCTCAAATATTTAGTAAACAAGTACATGTTTCAATAACTTTTAAATTCTAAATAGATACTGGAGGTCATAGTTAGAAGATCTAAATCTTTATCCCAGAATGCTGCATTATAAGATAGAAGGCGATGATGATATTTTTAAAGTTTACATCCTTTAATAGATGGAAAAATTAAGTTTGCATGCAAATGTCTATTGAAGGAGAATAGATTTATAAGATAATTAGGAGTTAGTCCAAACATGATTTTATAATAAATACAGCCAAACTTGAACCTTACCCAAGCCTCTACCAGCAGCCAATGCAACTCTCGAAAAAAAAAAGGAGTAACATGATCATACTACTTCAAATTAAAAATAAGCCTGACTGCTGCATTTTCGACAATTTGACAGACACAATCTGATGAGAACCAGCCAGCACACCTTCTGCAAAGGAAGATCTTGCTTGACGAACTTGCTGCATTTTTTTGAGGGAGTTAACAGGCAGATAGACAAGGGTGACCCGGTCGACATTGTATATCTGGATTTTCAGATATCCCTCCTGCCATATTCATCCAGGGGAGGTGGGAGCTTCTGGTGGCAGGAGGGAGTGGGCATCCTACCTGCCATTTTGAGGGGGAGGGGGCGCTGTCAGTGGGCGGGAGGCTCTTTTTATTGGCATGATATTTTACATATGTAATACATGCAAAATATCAGTGCCATTTTTAAAAAAATGAAAAAAAAACCCTCGTCAGAAGCCCTGGCAGCAGTGACAGGAGGCTGCTTCTCCTGTCACTACTGTCAGGGCTGCCCCGACTCAATCGCTTACTGAGCGATTGAGTCGGGAGTTTGCGTGCAAATGATTTGTAGCTCCGTGCAAATCATTTGCGTGCAAAAAAGATAGTGAATCAATCGCTGTTTAAAAATTGGCCAGGAATTGGCCAACAGCAATTGAATCGCTATCTTTAGTGAATCTGGGCCTTATTGATAAGCCCTCTGAACAAACTGAGCAATTGCTGGGAGGACTTATCAGCAAAGTCAAGCAGAGACAGGAACCCAGTTTTTTTGACTTTTCCCAGTTTAGGCAACCAAGCAAAGGTACCATGGCTGTATGAACAGAAAAGTTGACTATTGTATATAATAAACCAAGCTGGTGACTGAAGCCATTGGAGGTTTGGCTTTATTTTCCCATTTTGATACTGTGCTTGGCTTTCATGTTTTGTGGTTTTCTTTTACTTTTGGATTTATTTCATGGCATTTATGGACTGAGAATATAATTTGTCACTTACCTGAACCCTAGTGAAGAGGACTGTCTTTACCAATGTACAGTCCAGGGAAATTATATTGAATGCCATACCTGAACTTTGGGACACTGCTAACAAGTGTTTGAACTATTTGTTTTGTTATATCTTGGTTTATGAACTGCATGACTGAGGCTGGTTGTGCTCAACAGAGATAACCTGAAGCACCAAATAAAGCCTAAGTTTTGGATTAGACATTACCTTGTCTGGTCTCCCATTCTTTGTGGTTTCCACTACTCAGTTTGGCCAGGGCAGACTAGGCAAGTGCCTAGGTTTGTCTTCCTTGATGGGCCTTCCTCTTTCCAGGGGAAGCCACGCCGGAAGAATCATGGTTAGGACCGTCTGCAGACCTAGGCAGGGGCCTAGCATGTAACAATGGCTGATCATGGTTTGCAACTGAATGTTGGTAAGACTGAGATGACTGCGAGTGGTGTCTAGGGTTACCAGAAGTCTGGATTTCCCTGGACATGTCCTCCTTTTCGAGGACATGTCCGAGGGTCCGGACGGCTTTTCAAAACCTGGCACTTTGTCCGGGTTTTAAAAAGCTTCCAGCTAGCAGCGATGTCAGGACAGCATCTGCACATGCACGAATGCAACGCGGTGATATCACACACATGCGTGTGACATCATCGCGTCACACCAGTGCATTGTAAGAAGCCCTCTCGACATGCAAACAGGTTGAGGGGGCGTGGCTGGGGGGTGCAAATTATTTGCTTGCAAACTCCCGACTCAAAACGATTGAGTCGGGTCAGAGCCCTGACAGTAGTGACAAGAGAAGCAGCCTCCTGTCACTGCTCTCAGGGCTTCTGCCAGCTTTTTAAAAAAATGTTTTTAATCGGGTAGATATTTTGCATGTATTGGAATTGGCAGATGGCCATCTAGATAAGTGTTGCTGTTTCTTCTTCTTTTGCAAATTGATGTATTTTGGCATGAAAATAAATTTACAACCCTAGCTAGATATAAATAAAGTTTACATTTAAGGGTGGGGAGGAGGTTTGATGTAAATGATTATATGGTATTTAATCCATTCAGGATAAGGACTTGAAATAACATAAGCTTTGGATTCTTGCCCAGAAATAGCTAAGAAGAAAAAAAAAAAATTTAAATTGAATCAGGTTGGGCAGACTAGATGGATCATTCAGGTCTTTATCTGCCGTCATCTACTATGTTACTATGTTAAATGTTATAAGAGATTCTATGTACTGAGCTTTTTGCCTCCATATGATACTTCAACCTCCTAGCGAATTTATTACTTGGGAGAGTTTTCCAAAAGCTGGGGCGCTGTATGAACAGCTTGAGCTAGATGTTATTTATATTGCATTGATACACACATAAGCTGCTCCCATTCATGTGCATTTAAAATTCTTTTGAGTAATTTCTTACTATCCCCCCCAAAAAACATTTGCATGGGTGGATCGGATTGGGGAGGAGATTGATCGGGCAGCAGTATAGTGAATCAGGTCGGGGTACGATCGCAAAACCAGTAAAACTGGTAAAACTGGTTTTGCGATCGTCGGGACATGATTGGAAGGTTTAGTGAATCTAGCCCTAATTTTCTCTCTTTCTAATTCATCTTTCTGGGTCTTGAGCTAATGGAAAGGAATGTAACTTTAGGAATTTCTGTAAGAACCTCTGCCATGCCCTCTCTAGGGTGCCTGTCCTCTGTTTCCTGTATTTGTATTTTCTTGTATATTGGAGTGATCCCTCAGCTTGCCACCTCCTTGCTTCTTACACTGAGATTATTTGTGATGGCTGGATCTTCCACTCTGACCCAATTCAGTGGTCCATTTACACCAGTGGTCTCACACTCGCGGCCCCGGGGCCACATGCAGCCCGCCAGGTACTATTTTGCGGACCACGGTCTGTGCTAGCACTGCCCGCTCTTTGCAGCGTCCTCTGGATTCCCCCCTGGCATCCCGCTCTTACCTTCAGATAATTACTGCAGCCTGCAGAGAGGATTGCCAGTGCTGTAGTGATCCTTGCAGGCTTCTGTTGTCCTCAGCAGCACGTTCCCTCTGCCGCGATCTTGCCCCTGATGTCAGAGGAGAGGGTGGGACCGCGGCAGAGGGAACGTGCTTCGGAGGTCGATGGCAGCCTGCAAGGAATGCTATAGCACCGGCGATCCTCTCTGCAGGCTGCGGTAATTAGCTGAAACTAAGAACAGGAGGCCAGGGGGAAGCTGGAGGACGCTGCAAAGAAGGGGGGAACATACAGGTCTTAAGGGGTGGGAGAGGGGGGAAGATTTATAAACAATAAAGAGTTTTACCTCATGCAAAATTGTCATTTCTTTAAGACATTAACTATTTTTTCTGCGGCCCTCCAAGTACCTACAAATCCAAAATGTGGCCCTGCAAAGGGTTGGAGTTTGAGACCACTGATTTACACCATTCATTTATGTTAAAAGCCATAGGGCCAACTTTCTCAACTATCCTTTCAATGCCATTAGCCTTTAATGAGGTTCAGTTACAGGGGCTTCAGTAACCTCCCTCTCACTCTAGGTATTGCTCTGACATGGCTATGAATTTTCCTCCTCTGTGTTCTGAGATTCCTCTACTGATTCTATGGTCTGCTTACCTTTTTTTCCCCAGCTATAAACATTATGTGGTTTTATTTTTCTATAAATTGGGTGTATGTATCAAAGGCTGGAGGAGCTGATGGAGAAATATGAGGTGCAGACCAGGGCACAGCATTAACCTATTTTTCTGAAGCCAGTTTAGTCTTTAAATATTTCAATTCTGCCTTAGCCTCTTCTAATTGTTCATTAACAGATAAAAATGAATTGGTAGCCTGAACTATTTGAGTTCATTGCACTGATGTGTCAGTTTGTGTCTCATCCAAATCTTTGGTTAATTGTTTACACTGAGGGCCAGATTCTGTAAAGGACGTCTAAACTTTAGCTGTTGTTTAGACATCCAGCAGGAAAATGCTGAGCGCGATTCTATAATGCATAGATGCACTATAGAGAATCATGCTCAGTACCGCTCAGCAAGTCTAGATGCATCTAAATAGTTAGATGTCCTTTACAGAATCGCCTTTTAGGCTTCACATAGACGTCTACACAAAGTCTATAACATTATCATGTCTCGTTATTATGGCTCTTGGACATTCAAGCCATAGAGCTGGTCCTGAAAGCCATGCCACTCCTCTCCTCCGTGAAGCGCACTGGTTACCCATGTCACATCGCACCACATACAAAATTCTTCTGCTCGTTCAAAATAAAACATACGCACTCTCCAGCATTTCTTGATAAACACATTATCCCCTATTCCTTGACTAGGGCCCTCAGATCAGCAGGTCAAAACTTACTAACTGTTCCTCCAATCAAAGAACTCTATTACACCAGAAATACAATCTTTTCCGCCACAGCCCCTATGCTCTGGAATGCCATGCCATCTCATCTCCATCTCGAAAATTCACTCGATAAACTCAAAACCAAACTCAAAACCTTTTTATTCAAAGATGCATTCCACAGTACAAGTTAAAACACTCAACCGTAACAAATTTATTTTTAAACAAAACTGCTTCTATGAAGCAACCCCCCACTCCTTGTTGTCTTTTCCCACCCCTTGTACCTGCATTTATTTTTATTTTTCACAATGTAATTATTAACTCTCTTCTCCCTTTTGTCCTCCCATGTCTAGTTATGTCAATGTCTTGTTCAAATTTCCTTATTCTCCTTATATATTTCCTTTTATATATACTGGTCAGATACATGTTGATGGTTGGTATATTAAATTATTAATAAACTTGGAAACTTGGACGTCATTAGAATGATGATTTTATGCAGTTTTTCATTTAATTGAAGTGAAATGCTGGCGCCACGATTATATTTTATTTATCTTTTAATCCTTTTTTATTTTTAGTTTGCTTCTGTCACAGGGAGCAGAGTGGGATTCAAACCAACAACGTCAGGGTGCTAAGGCTGCAGCTTTAACCACTGCACCACACATACTCAGATTGTAAACTGCATGCCAATTCCGCGCAGCCAAGCTTATATCCTCTTGATTTCCAAGCAGTCATTTATCTAGGATAAATATTAAACATGTACCTTCAACACTTGTCCAATTCCTCTTTTGGCCTCTATGTTCCTCAAACCTTGGATTGCAAGTAACTTGGTATGCAAGTGTTTTGCAAGACAAGCAAAACATTTTATTAAATTTTAACTGTTCTAAACGAGCAAAGTCTTGCAATATGAGTGCATACAGTATACAGTACACGTGTCACATCATCACAACTGAGCCGATCGTTCTCTCTCTGACACTGTGGGAGTGTAGTGACTGTTCTAAATGAGTGAGGTTTTGCAATACAAGTATTTATAGTATTTTGTATTAAAGTTTTTGGGTTGTGAAACGAATTGTCTGAGTTTCCATTGTTTCTTATGGGGAAATTCGCTTTGATTTACGAGTGTTTTGGATTACACGCATGTTTTCGGAACAAATTATGCTCATAAACAAAGGTTTTACTGTATTGCATACTAAAGCTTCTATTTTATGGGCTAAAGAGGACTCCAGGTTGATATTAAGGTCAAAATATGTTGAATATTGCATTACTCAAGCAAAGCACATGAAAAAAAAAAGAAGTATATATTGCATATTAAGCCTCATTTCCAAAAGGTTAAGAACATAAAAGGAAATACACTATTCACACAATGGCTGCAGTAGGTCAGAGCAAGTAGACATGCCTAGTGCACAATCTTGACATCATTGTGACATCATCAAAATGCACCTAGATGGCAGAATGTCACTACAAAGTAATAGGAACCCCTGTGTAAACAAAAGGTCCTGTAGCTCAGTGGTTAAAGGCACTTCTTCTATCTTCCAAAGTCACCCTAGCACATATTCTTATTTATTTTAGAATGGCAATTTTATGCTGTTTTTCATTAAAATTGTATGCAGTGAAATGCCGGTGCCTCTATTAAATGTTATTTATTTATGTATTAATCCCTTTTTATTTTATTTCTGTTCTGGGATATGGAGCAGTAGGGGATTTGAACCAACAATGTCTGGGTACTAAGGCTGTTTCCCTGCCCTGATTTTTGGACATCTTATGGGAAATATCCAAAGTTGGTCTTAGACGTCCTATTGGAAAGGAGCACCTCTGTATATCGAAAAAGATGTAGAGGAACATTTTCAATAAGATGTCTAAATCCAAGTTTAAATGTTTTGGGAAAAATGTCCAAAAATCAAGTAGAGAAAATTACCATTTTCAAACTAGAAAAATGTCTATCCTATTTTTTTTTATTTTTTTTTTGGGGGGGAGGGGGGAGGAATAACCATTTCCTAGGTGTGTTTGCCCTCAGTGTGCCTATCTTTTTGAACCATTTTCAAAAAAAAAAAAGTTCAAATGAAAAACACACAAAAGTCAACCATTGAGGCATAGGAGGGGCCAGCATTGATACCAGACTGGCCACATAGACATTCCAGCAGAACAGTAGGGCACCCTAGGGGGCTTTGCAGTGAACTTCACATAAAATGTCCCAAGTTCACAAATTACCATAACTCTACATTGTATATTCAAAACTCACCCACAACCGACTGTACCCAACTATATACAACAATAGCCCTTATGCTTGCAGATGTCACCAATATGTAGGTACACTAGGTTTTTGGTGAGCTCATACCTTCCACCACTAGTGTACTAGTTTAAGTATGGGCCTGGGTCTCCTTCTTTGCAGTCCACTGCATCAACCACTAGGCTACTCTAGAGATCTGCTTGCTGCTCTAGTAGGACTGTTCATAACATCTGAAGCTATCATACAATCCAGCATGTACTGTTTCATTAACATCTCTTTTTTTTTTTTTTTTTTGGGGGGGGGGGAGGTAAGGGGGAGCATGTCTTCATGCCTCCAGTGGTTATCTGACCAGTTTGGATACCTTTTTGGCACTTATTTGTTACTGAAGCAGGTCTAGCCTCAAACACCCTGGACATTTTCTGCAATTGCAGAAAAATGTCCAAATCATAAGTCTGCCCTAATACTGCCCAAAGCATGCCCCCTTGAGATTTAGACACACTTCAGACAAACAGCATAGAATACCACCTAAAAATGTGTTTTGAAAATAGCAATTTTTTATATTGTAGCAAATAAAATGTGCAAATGCCATTTCATGCCATTTTTTTGGATGGTTTTCTCTTTTGAAAATGAGCCCCATAGTGGAATTAGAAAAGATTCAGAAGAGTGACCATTGATAACGGGGATGGAACTCCTCTCATATGAGGAGAGGTTAGGGCTCTTCAGCTTGGAAAAGAGATGACTGAGGGGGGATATGATTGAGGTCTACAAAATCCTGAGTGGTATAGAATAGGTAAAAGTGAATTGATTTTTCACTTTCAAAAAGTGCAAAGACTGGGGACACTCAATGAAAGTATATGGAAGTACAGTGGTACCTTGGTTTGCAAGCATAATTCGTTCCAGAAGCATGCTCACAATCCAAAGTACTCGTATAGCAAAACAACTTTCCCCATAGGCCATAATGGCAACTCAGATAATTCATTCCACCCAACCCCCGAGCTAACACCTGACCCGACCCCCGAGCTGACACCCGAACTGACCCCCGAGCCGACACCTGAGCCAACCCCGGGAACCGGCAGTATTGCTCCCCCTAAGGCCACCGGCGCTGCTCCCTCTCTTCACGATCACCTCCTCCCCCACTGACCAGCCCTGTCTTACCCGTGCACCTCCAGTGTTAGAAAGTGCCTGCCGCCAGTTTTCTGCTGGGCTGCTGCTAAGCCTTGAGCATCTGTGCATGCTCAAGGCCTTTTGGATCTCACCCTCTACGAGATTCTCATGAAATCGCAAGTCTCATGAGAATCTCGAAGAAGGTGAGATCCAGAAGGTCTTGAGCATGCGCAGATGCTCAAGGCCTAGCAGAAGCCCAGCAGAAAACTGGCAGCAGGCACTTTCTAACACTGTCGGCGCATTGGTAAGGACAGGGCCGGTCAGTGGGGGGGGGGGGGAGAGGAGGCAATCTCGAAGGGAGGGAGTAGCGTTGGTTGCCCTGGGGGGAGCAATACTGCCTGTTCCTGGGGTCGGGTCAGGTGGGGTCTCGCAAATCGAGTCAATGCTCGGTTTACGAGTTACAGTTTGCTCGAGTTTGCAAACCACGTTACTCACAAACCGAGGTTTGACTGTACTTTTAAAACAAATAGGAGGAAATATTTATTCATTTAAAAAATAGTTAAGCTCTGTGTTAGCCTTAGCATTTTTGGTTGGCCTAACCAATGTCAACAAAGGTCTATGGGAGATCATATCATTCATGTTTGATTTTAGGGCATACCACCTTCTTCTCTGTCTTTCCTCTGAACTCTGTAAGGCATGGAAACTACCCTTTCTCTCTCATTAATTGTAATGCTTAATTGTAATCTTTATGAATCTTGCTTTTCTGTAATATTAAGCTTATTTCTGCACAATATATATATTTTTATGGAAGCACTCATAGTCTTTGTCAGTAATTTTACTTCCTACTGAATCTTCAATGAGGGTATCAAACCCGGGACTTGGGTTGTAAGGCCGCCTCAACATTACCCCTCCAAACCTTACATTTTGGGGGGGCTAAACCTTACACTCTGGAACTTGCTGCCAGAGGATGTGGTAACAGTGGCTAGCATAGCTGGGTTAAAAAAAAGATCTGGACAAGTTCCTGGAAGAAAAGTTCATACTCTGCTATTGAGATAGACATTGGAGAAGCCACTGCTTGTCCTTGGATTGGTAGCATGGAATCTTGCTACTATTTGTGTTTCTGCAGGTACTTGCGATCTGGATTGGCCATTGTTGGAAACAGAATATTGGGCTAGATGGACCATTGGTTTGACCCAGTATTGCCATTCTTAAGTTCTTATGTACAGGCAGGCAACTCTGATTTCAATGCATGAAGTATTATTTTTGGCCATTTTTTTTACAGATTGCAAAATAAATGTCTACACTACAACTTCACTGTTCTGGATAAGTTCCTGGATTTTCTTTGGGAAAATGGATTAAGACCAGGTAAATATCAGCATATTGTTTCATCGAAAAATATATGCTTGTGGAAAGCCTATACAAAACAGATGGTGGAGACGAAAAGAGGTATGCATGCATAGAAGTTTGATTCAAAAGACCTGAGCTGTGCTGTGTTTTCACCAAAAGGCTTGCCCTAGGTCCAGCAATGTCTATAAAACATAAAACACACAGAGCCAAAAACTGAATATCTTAAATATGAGAATAATAACACATAAAAATATATGTTAAACTAGTGTTTAAGCCCGTTACATTAACAGGTGCTAGAATATATGTCTGTCCTTTGTTTTCTGTCTCTCTCCCTCCCGCTGTCTTTCTTTCTGTCTGTCTCACTCCCTGGCCCCCTTTGTCTGTCTGTTTTCTGTCTCTCTGCCTGCCCCTGTGTCTTTCTTCCTTTCTTTCTGTCTCCCTCCCTACTTCCCTGTGCAAGCAGCTGCAGCATTCCCTCCCTTTCCATTTCCCTGTGTAGCAGCATTTTTCCCTCCCTCTCACTTCCCGTGCAGAAGCCGAAGCAGCATTCCCTCCCCCTCTATTTCCTTGTGCAGCAGCATTTCCCCCCACTTCCCTGTGCAAAAGCCTAAGCAGCATCCCCTCCCCCTCCATTTCCCTGTGCAGCAGCATTTGTTTCCATCCCCCCCACATCCCTGTGCAGCAGCCGCAGCATTCCCTCCCCCTCCATTTCCCTGTGCAGTAGCATTTTTTTCCCTCCCCCCACTTCCCTGTGCAGCAGCCACAGCATTCCCTCCCCCTCCATTTCTCTGTGCAGTAGCATTTTTTTCCCTCCCCCCCACTTCCCTGTGCAGCAGCCACAGCATTTCCTCCTCCTCCATTTCCCTGTGCAGCAGTAGGATTTCTCCATCCCCCCTACTCTTCCCGCGGTCTGGCCGGCTCCCTTGCAGGAGTTATTTTTAAGTTTAAAGGTGCCACTGCGGCTCCTCTAACGATCCCCGCCTGCATCGGAAATCTTCTCTGACGCAGGTGCGGCTCGTGAGAGGAGCCACCGCGGCACCTGTAAACTGAAAAATAACTCCGGCAAGGGAGCCGGCCAACTGGCAGTTCAATGAGAGTCACAGCTTCAAAACGGAGCCCTCTGACGGGCAGTGGATTTGCTAACCTTTGGGATTTTTGAAGCTTTGGTCTAGCCTGCTCCCTGCTCCCTGTGTGCCTTGCCGTAGTGTACTTTTTAGTTGAAAGACGTGGCGGCGGCTCCTCTCATGATCCCCACCTGCGACGGAAGTCCGACGCAGGCGGGGATTGTGAGAGGAGCCACCGCCGCGTCTTTCAACTTAAAAATACAGTACAGCAAGGCGAACAGGGAGCAGGCCAGACCGAGCAACAGCACGGAAAAACCACCGCCACGTCTTTCAACTTAAAAATACAGTACGGCAAGGCGAGCAGGGAACAGGCCAGACCGAACAACAGCACAGAAAACAGAACCCTAAGCGTGCAGATAGCTACTATAAGGGGGCACTGAAAAGTTCTCAGCCCAACCAAGAAGAGAATGATGCGGAGCCATGAAACTTACGAGTTCAATGACATGAAATGAAACGAAAAGTGTCAAGAAAAGTGTGGAATAACTTGTAAGTTTCATTCTTTTCTTGGTTGGGCTTAGAACTTTTCAGTGCCCCCTTATAGTAGCTATCCTGTGAAAAGAATGTACTGGGAAACAAGGTAATCAATAATATACATAAAAAGTGAATTAAATCTCACATCGACAGTGGTTTCGAAGTATAATGAACAGAAGAAGCAAATGAAGTTCAATTGAAATTCAGCTGTAGGTGAGCTGCCTCGGGAGGGTTTTTAAAAAAAACCAAAACAAACATGCATCCCGGTTGGCTACCAACGCCTACAATTGGGACACCGTTTATAGAATCCAGGCTGTGTGTTTTATAGAGATTGCTGGATTTCTGAGGTGTGCTTTTTTGGTTGAAACACAGCACATTTCAAGCCTTATGAATAAATCTTAATGTATGCACACCTATTTTCATCTCCACTGTCTGTATTGTTTGGATTTTTCTGCGGATTATTGCTTCTTCCTATTGCTTTCCCGGTTTTGGACACCCTATATACGCATTCATAGTTGCCTTGACATGGTCAATGGAGATCATTCTGAGGAAAAAGATGTTACCAGTGGTGTGCCTCAAGTCAATTGCTTAGTAAGGGAGGCAGGCAACTGAATTCCCCGGGCACTATCTTTGTGGGGGGCGTAGGTGCCAGCAGCTCTTTTCCTCTCTCCCCGCCCCTCTCCCGGGTACCAGGAAGTGACATTAGAAGGGAGCCAAGGCCAGCGCAAGCAGCAGGTGGAAGATGTTGATCATGCCAGCAAACATTTCAAGAGGTACACGGGGGGCACACAGCATGTCAATGCCAGGCACCAACCTCCCTAGGTACCAACCTCCCTCACTAGGCCACTGCGTCAAGGTTTGCCTCTTTGCAGATGAGACCAAAATCTATAATAGAGTAGATCGTGTGAATAACATGAGGAAGGACCTAGCGAAGCTTGAAGAATGGTCTGAAATTTGGTAAATAAAAGTTAATGTTAAGAAATGCAAGGTCATGCATTTAGGCTGCCAAAACCCAAGGGAACGGCACAGTTTAGGGGTGCACGAAAGAGGAGCAGGACTTGAGTGTGATTGCATGTGATGATCTTAAGGTGGACAAACAGGTTGAAAAGATGACGGTGAAAGCTAGAAGACATGGGGGAAGCCACTGTTTGCTCTGGATCGATAGCATGGAATATTGCTACTCCTTGGGTTTGGCCAGGTTCTAGTGACCTGGATTGGCCTCCGTGAGAACAGGGTCTTCATTGGTCTGACCCAGTAAGGCTATTGTTATGTTCTAAGAATGCTTAGGTGCATAGGGAGAGGTATGGCCAATAAGCAAAAGGAGGTATTGATGCCCCCTATATTAGACTCTGGTGATACCTCATTGTATTGTGCAGAATTCTGGAGACTGCAACAAATAAGATGGAGCTGGTTCAAAGGAAGGCTACTAAAACAGTGGGTGGTCTTCATAATAAGGCATATGGGGCCAGCCTTAAAGATCTGAATATGTATTCTTTGGATGAAAAGAGGGAGGGGGAGATATGATAGAGACGTTCAAATTAGAGAATGACATGGAGACATATTGGTCCCCTTCCCCGCAGGAACTCAATTTTCCCATCCTGTCCCCGTGAGTTTTTTTCGCTATCCCTGTCTCTGCCCCATTCCTTTAAGCTCTGCCTTAATCTCACAAGCCTCAAACACTTGTGATTTGAAAGATTTTGAGGCTTGTGCAGATGAGGACAGAGCTTGCAGGAATGGGATAGGGACAGGAAAAGAACTCGCTGGGACGGGACAGGAAAATAAGTTCCCACGGGGATGTGGAAAAATTTGTCCCCGTGTCTTTCTCTAGTTCAAATTCCTACATGGCATAGTTACATATGAGGCAAGTCTGTTTCAGTTGAAAGGAAGTTCTGGAATGAGAGAGTATAGGATAAAGTTAAGAGGTTATAGGCTCAGGAATAATCTAAAGAAATACTTTATTACAGAATGGGTGGTAGATGCATGGTAGAAGTGGTAGAGACAAAGACTGTGCCTGAATTCAAGAAAGCCTGGGATAAGCACGTGGGATCTTTAAGGGAGAGGAAAAGATAGTGGATGCTGCGGATGGGTAGACTGGATAGACCGTTTGGCCTTTATCTGCCATCATGTTTCTAAGAGGGCCGCTGAAAAGTTCTCAATCCAACCAAGAAAAGAACGATGTGGAGCCATGAAACTTACAAGTTATTCTACACTTTTCATTTCAATGATATGAAATGAAACAAAAAGTGTCAAGAAAAGTGTGGAATAACTTGTAAGTTTCATGGCTCCTCATCGTTCTCTTCTTGGTTAGGCTGAGAACTTTTCAGCAAACTCTTGTATGGTCTGAACACCAACTGAATCCCAGAAATAATATATACACGGTAATCATAAGTAGACAGTAGATGAATTTGGCTAGCAGGGCGGATGGTGATATCATAGAAAACCATTTGCATTTTTGAATTTATGATTACATAACTGATCAAGATCATAGTCATTATAAAAAATAATTAATGTTATTTTATTTGCTTATTTAAGGATTTGAACTGATGGGAAGCCCCTCTGGATATTTTACGGATTTTGAAGATAAAATACAAGTGATTGCATGGAAAAATCTTGTCTCTACTATAGCTAAGAGGTTCATAGGTAAGGATTTAAAACTTGTGTATATTAATCCAATCTCTTGCTTTCCAGCAGTAGATTGCATGCTGGTAATGCAGCCAAAACTAGCAGATTCTGCAGCAAATCTTTCAAGCTTCTAGAGAAATTATGATGCAAATTTGCACACATTTAAATTTTTGAGCAAGTGTAAATTTACGTTTATGAATTTGACTTTTGGGGTAAGTTCTGATTTTATACAAGGGCATAGGCACCTATAATGTCTTCTAAAGACAGTCATGTGGAGGCCAATTCTATAAAGGGGTTTCTTAATGTAGGCATCTAGGGCCTGATTCTATTAATGGTGCCTAAATCAGTAGGTACCTAGGGAAATGGTTCCCGCAGTGGGTCAATCAAAGTTAGGCGCCGTTTATAGAATCGCAGTTAGCAGCACCTAACTTGAGTTAGGCACAGATGGGCATCAGAAATTTAGGCGGTGGTATATTAGGCCAGGATTTTCTTGCCTAAAATACTGGTGCCTAATGTAGGGCCCTTAGCGGTGCCTAACTCAATCCATACCCAAACTCTGATCATAACCATGCCTACCTTTCAGATAGGCGCCTTGGTGTAGATGCCTACATCATCTACTGAGTTAGATTACTACCCGAAAATTAGTTGTTTTTAAAAAATTGTTTTTTTAATAGCAGTGTTCAATTAACATCACCGATTGAACCAATTAAAAAATGAAGTTAGGTGCCTAGATTGGCTAGGTGTATCAATCTAGACATCTTTTATAGAATCAGATTCCTAGAGGTACCTATTAAGGTGCCTATTCTATAAAGAAAAAAGTAGACATCTATTTTCCATTATAGAATAACTGGTATATATGCTGACACCTAGTGGCGGGAGATGCACACATAAAATTATAGCATTCTCTAAACTGTGCTGGGAAAGGGACAGGGGTTGGGATTTGATATACCACCTTTTTGTGGTTTTTAAGCACAGCCATATTACATGTTATGTACAGGCACTTATTTTATACTTGGGAAATGGAGGGTTAAGGAACTTGCCCAGAGTCACAAGGAGATGCATTGGGAATTGAACCCGGTTCTCCAGCTAACTGTTAAGCTACTCCTATAAAGGAGAAACTATATGTAAGTGCCTGCTCTAATGCGGGAAGTGACTATCCTAGCATGTCATTTGGGCACCCATGTTCTGTTCTGTAATACAGTATTAGCATTCACCTGCATCAGGCGTATTGTGATTGCGCATAAGAAGATATCTGTGTCCAAGTTGTAAAAAGGCACATATATTAAGCCTATTTTATAAAGACAAGATCTCAAAATCATCCTACACACCAACTATTGTTTAGAATGATGGACCATCAGAGGGTTGGTATATTGTGAGCAAACCCACTGCTTCATACTATTATCCTAAATCTTCATAGATTCTTTTTATACATATTCATCTTTGTATATGTAAATCTTACGTAATAAACAAGCATGCATGTATACATTTGTTCCGCCACTAATTTCTGACAAATGGGATGATCAGTGACACTCAGAAAAGCACACAGACAATATAAAAGCATAAACAATAACCCTTTATTATATAAGAATAAAATAGCATCACCTTGACCCCATACAACGACCATCTTCACAATTGGGAATCCTTGCAATTGATAGGTGGGTGGACCAAAGGACTGTCCCTTTAGACATCATGGATTCTCCCTCCAGACGTCATGGATTCTAATGTTAGGAGCAGCGTCCCGTCCTTATAAAGGGTGAGATCTGCTGAGTTCAAAAGCATAAACAGCAGGTACTGGTCTTTTGTTCCTTGTTTTGGCAACACCCAGGTCAAGGAGGTCAAGATAGCAGATACTTGTTGAAACCGCAGGTGCTGGTCTTTTGTTCTGTGTTTTGACAACACCCAGGTCAGGATGTCAGAAGGAGGTGTTGCAGAAAACCGGCTTCTCATCTGGTTTCACTCTCCCTTTGATGTTGTTTGGGCAACACTTAGGTCAAAGAGGTCAGAATGTCAGATAAGCAGACTTGTGGATTCATGTCAGTAGAAAACTGAGTTTCAGTTACTCCCCTGGCCAGTTCCTTTGAAGTTGTCAAGGTAACACTAAGGTCAAGGAGGTTAGATAAGCAGACTTGAGGAAACATGTCACATAGTATTCTGAGTTCATTTACCCCTTGGCCCTAGGCCTAACAGTCCACCCCTGGATCCTTAAGTCTGCACCTCCCAATTAAGAAGTCCTCTGAATAAAGGGAGAGAGTGTCCGTTTGTATACACAATAGGTAAACCCACAATTAAGAAATGTTAACATAAGGATAGCTAAACAAAATTATAGAGTAAGAAATGAAGAAACACCTTTTGTGCCATAGCACTGCCTCTAGTAAAAGCATCCCACCAATGGAGTGCAGTGGTAGCTTCAATATGATCTGCCACAGAATGCAAGTTATGCCGTAGCAAAGTAAGGTTACATTGCTGTTTTGCTTTATTTAGAATTGCTATAATTTGCATGGCTTTCTTTATAGATGGCAATAAAATAATTGGAGTAAGTACCTCGGCAAAAGAAAAATTAATATTTACATTTGATATCCAGGGTTCATAAAAATGATAAGTTGCATTATTTGCCCACTGCAACACACTAACATTCTACAAACATACTGAAAAGGGAGCTTGAATCGCAGGAATCAACAGTACTGCTAGCAACACAAACATTTTTATGTGATATTTCTTGTATAAAGGTATAACCTTGCGGTGGAATGGTCCATTGGCACAAATTGTAGATATGTTGTAAAAACATGGTTCATAGATGACACGTTTGTTTTATTTTGTTCATCTATTTGTTGCCCATGATAAGTGGGAAACCCTAATTGGGGTCCCAATGTCAAAGGCATCACCGTAAAAGGACACATTGTTTCATTTCAAAATTACACCATTTTCTATCTAAGGGTACAGAATGTGATGTGGTTTTAAATCAATGAGATAAAGTTAATTCTTTGTGATATAAAAACAAAACTCAGTTATCATTGACGACATATAACATTAACTGATCATATCGTAGTGTTAGTTCATGATTATGTACAGTATTTGGCACCCATTCACCTTCCCATCTAAATACATCTGCTACTCTGGAGCCAAAATATGCTTGTTTGCCTGCCAGTATTTCAGAAACAATAGTATTTACTATACTTCAGGTTAAATTATTTCCCTATGTTCTAACCCTGGTATTCTCGCATTCCCTAATATTTCTTGCTAATTAGGCCTTTTACTTGAAAGTATCACGTATAGGGAATCATGGAAATTAATAATCTTATTAATATTATATTTGTGCTCTTACTCATGGCTTACATACATTTAGGGTAGCTTCATATTCACCATCGATCACTGCAGTTATCTGGTATCCCGTTTATTCTTAGCAGCTTTGGTTAGGGTCTGGCTATGCTCCAGTTTCACTAGGCTTGCTATGCCACTCACATGCCTTCACTCACGTAAGAGTCAAGTGCACCACCCCCAGAGACCAGCCCTAATGTTAAGTGGCAGGATATAGGCTCACTTCTATTCCCATGTCGGTGCCACATAAAAGCGTCATGGCACGGCACTGTATGTCTGGTTGCGTGTCATCATCTTCTCGATCTGGTGAAATTTTCTCTTAACCCAGCATGTTAGCCAAATCATAAAAATAAGAGAGCAGAGCTGACCAATTCTATCACAAAGGGATGAAAGTCTATATGGAATAACATTTCCCAATACGTGATTTTCCAAGGAAAATATTTCATCATGACTGTTTAGCTTCAATGCTTTAGTTACATTAAACACCCTTAGTGGTAAACGAGAAGATAAAAAAAAGAAAAACCACTTTATGTACAGAATGTGATAACATGTGACACAATACTGGTGTGTAAGGTTTGAGATAAGAGAAACAACACTAATGCACTTAAAGGTATTCTGTAGGACATTCAGAAAATACACCTTTTTATGTTCTGGACCTAATTATTATGTCACTTAAAAGAGACCATAAACACGTACTGATGGTAATACCAAAATAACTTATGTTAGAGATGTGCACTGCACTGTTTATACCTGGTAAGTTAAATAAAGAGAGACCATTTTTTATTTTATTTAGCAAATATCAAATACCAATGAACACCATTTTACCAGGTATAAAGCTTTCTAATTTTTTTTCTCTTCAGATATCCTCTTATAATATAACCCCTAACTAAATTATCATTGGGCTGTATGAGCCATAGCATAAAATCATTGTGAGCATGGTTTTCATAAGAAACTTTCTTGTAGGTGGGGGGAATCTTTTTTGTAAAGGGATATAGTACCATTTGGACTAATAGAAGGGGTGGAAAAAACTCTGGAAATGGCCAATGTGCGATGTTTATTGGGGTACCCCATAAGCTAAAACAGACAACACATAACAGAAACAGACAAACACAGAGCTCCAGCATGCTTTCTTCCATCAGCAATGATTCAGGGTTGAATTTAATCTGTAAATAAGCACACTATTAATCACAAGAGTCATAAACAAATTTGGTATCCATTGGATTCCCACTATCAGGTCACAGTGCTGGAAGTATTTTAAATATGGCACAGTGAAATTGGTTCTCCTGACCATGTCTAGATACTAAGCTTCTAAAAGAAAGAGAGATAGAAACTTAAGTTTGCTGGTCTTCTTTCTATCTTCTTCCATTTCAAAGCTCTGTCACACAATCATAAGAGAATGCAAGCAGGGACGTTTTGATCTATAAAACATTCAAGAGAGGTTTACGTGCAGGTACAGTGGTTCACAATGTTAGTGTTTGAGGTAAAAGACATATTTGCAAAATCACTTGGAGTGCAACTTCCTTATACTATCTAACAAAACTCTATACATTATATTTTTGTGGTAGTCTGGTAGATGTATATTGCCTCCCTTGCCAAGTGAATGCAAATTGTTCTGGACATTGCTCCACTATAGGAATAATAAAAAATGCATTGGTTCATGTTTACAATTTTAGTGGAGATCGGTACTGCTATTGGTTTGGATAATTTCCCCACTACTGATCTCATAGGAATGTCTGGCAATTTACTAAAACTATAGATTCCATCGGAAAGCTGTAATGTTAACCCCTTTTAGGATATCTAGCCCTATTATATTTTAAGGAATCCCATAATTAATACAGTATATTCCCAAATTGGTAATTGTCCAATTTTAAAATCTGTAAAAATGTATTTATTTAAATTTTTTTTTTCTTCCTGTTTGTATCATTTTCCCCCCAATCCTGATATTTATATTCCTCCACCCCAGTGTCCACTACAGCTTGTACCTTTTGCTCCCCAGATTTCCACTAAATATTTATCTCTACATGCGGACGCTGTTCTAATTTGGTCCAGGCAAACACTGAGGCTCGGCATTCACATTATTGATCCTCCCAACACTTCCACCCTTATAAATCAGGATAAAGAATGGAGGCAGTTTCCTCAGGAGGAGCCGTTGGCACCAAAATATCCTCCCTCTCTCCTTTGTTCACTTGTGCTTGAGGCATAGATTTCTTTCCCAGTCCTCTACTTTTGTACATTCCCCATAATGTCCCTGTATCTTTTCCATCTATTTCTTCCCTCTTTACACCATCTTTTATTAATGCCAAAAACATATTGCTCCGAGACACCCGCTTAGCCCTGTTTGAATTGGATTGTCCTTTTCTCTTTTTATCAAAAGTATTTTGAGGTCCCTAGTCCCCCCGATCTACTAACTGTCGGACCACTTCTAAGGCTTCCAAAATAGTCCTGTCTATTTGATTAATCAACAAAGTTATCATTACCTGTTTGTATGCCGGTGCAGCATACTTGATAATTTTATTTCTCATGGACACTGTAAAAGGTAATGACATATATGTGTCAGCGTGACCTATTACTAAGGCTACCTTCATAGCCTCCTCCTTAATTCTCATTTGAGCATCTTTTAATGTATACCAAATTTTATCATTTGAGGGCCAATCAGATTCAAGTGGATATCGCCTCGTGACACCCCTACTACCGTATTTTCGCGGATATAACGCGCACCATTGTAAAACGCGCACAGGGGTATAGCGCGCAGAAATCACGATGATATGTACAAAAACTTTTCTATACCGCGCTCAGGCATATAACGCGCATGCTGCCCGACTCTCCTCTGGCCACCCCGACTCTCCTTTCGCTCTCCCCGACTCTCCTCTGGCCACCCCGACTCTCCTTTCGCCCTCCCCGACTCTCCTCTGGTTGCCCCGACTCACCCTGACTTTCGGTGCACTGCCCCGACTCTCCTCTGGTTGCCCCGACTCACCGTTCACCCGCCCTGACTTTCGGTGCACTGCCCCGCCTCTCCGTGCCTGTCCCCCTTGAAGATCTGCCTGTCCCCCCTTGAAGTCCTGTCCCCATCCTGAAAGCCTGATGCCCCCCCCTCGACGTCCGATTCTTCTCCCCCCTCGGCAGGACCACTCGCACCCCCACCCCGAAGGACCGCCGACTCCCCGACAATATTGGGCCAGGAGGGAGCCCAAATCCTCCTGGCCACGGCGACCCCCTAACCCCACCCCGCACTACATTACGGGCAGGAGGGATCCCAGGCCCTCCTGCCCTCGACGCAAACCCCCTCCCCCCAACGACCGCCCCCCCCCAAGAACCTCCGCCCGTCCCCCAGCCGACCCGCGACCCCCCTGGCCGACCCCCACGACACCCCCACCCGCCTTCCCCATACTTTGTGTAGTTGGGCCAGAAGGGAGCCCAAACCCTCCTGGCCACGGCGACCCCCTAACCCCACCCCGCACTACATTACGGGCAGGAGGGATCCCAGGCCCTCCTGCCCTCGACGCAAACCCCCCTCCCCCCCAGCCGACCCGCGACCCCCCTGGCCGACCCCCACGACCCCCCACCCCCCTTCCCCGTACCTTTGGAAGTTGGCCGGACAGACGGGAGCCAAACCCGCCTGTCCGGCAGGCAGCCAACGAAGGAATGAGGCCGGATTGGCCCATCCGTCCTAAAGCTCCGCCTACTGGTGGGGCCTAAGGCGCGTGGGCCAATCAGAATAGGCCCTGGAGCCTTAGGTCCCACCTGGGGGCGCGGCCTGAGACACATGGTCGGGTTTGGCCCATGTGCCTCAGGCCGCGCCCCCAGGTGGGACCTAAGGCTCCAGGGCCTATTCTGATTGGCCCACGCGCCTTAGGCCCCACCAGTAGGCGGAGCTTTAGGACGGATGGGCCAATCCGGCCTCATTCCTTCGTTGGCTGCCTGCCGGACAGGCGGGTTTGGCTCCCGTCTGTCCGGCCAACTTCCAAAGGTACGGGGAAGGGGGGGGGGGGGGGTCGTGGGGGTCGGCCAGGGGGGTCGCGGGTCGGCTGGGGGGGAGGGGGGTTTGCGTCGAGGGCAGGAGGGCCTGGGATCCCTCCTGCCCGTAATGTAGTGCGGGGTGGGGTTAGGGGGTCGCCGTGGCCAGGAGGGTTTGGGCTCCCTTCTGGCCCAACTACACAAAGTACGGGGAAGGCGGGTGGGGGTGTCGTGGGGGTCGGCCAGGGGGGTCGCGGGTCGGCTGGGGGACGGGCGGAGGTTCTTGGGGGGGGGCGGTCGTTGGGGGGAGGGGGTTTGCGTCGAGGGCAGGAGGGCCTGGGATCCCTCCTGCCCGTAATATAGTGCGGGGTGGGGCTAGGGGGTCGCCGTGGCCAGGAGGGTTTGGGCTCCCTCCTGGCCCGATATTGTTGGGGAGTCGGCGGTCCTTCGGGGTGAGGGTGCGAGTGGTCCTGCCGGGGGGGGATGTATCGGACGTCGGGGAGTCGGCCGGGCAAGAGGGCTTGGGCTCCCTCTTGCTCCGATCGTGGATGCGGGTGCGGGTGGGAGCGCGTGCGAGCGGTCGTTCGGGGTGGGGGTGCGAGCGGTCCTGCTGGGGGGGTGAATCGGGCGTCGGGCGGGGTGGGAACTATGTTTAAAAACTTTTGTATACCGCGCTCAGGCATATAACGCGCGAGGGGTATGCGCGGTACGTAAAATCACGTATAACGCGCGCGTTATATCTGCGAAAATACGGTAATTATCTCTAATAAAGACCATTGGGCATATTTTGCAGGATAAGGATCCTCTCGCAATGCATTTTGTACTGCTGCTTCTTGACTAATTTGAACAAATTTAGGGGCATCTGTGGCATCCAACATAATCCCTGCTGCGCCCAGCTCCTGCACCCGAATTACCCATTGTATTAGTGGTTCCCCAGGCTGCTGTGTAAAGCGTGCCATCGTATCCATGATTTCATGTGGAGTAATATCCTCCATAACATTATTTCTAGTTAGATTTTCTCCTGTTTGCAGACTTCCCTGTAATCTTTGTCTCCTCACAGGCTCTGCTTCTAAACTTTCTGCCTGTTCTCCTTCAACACATATATCCTCCTCACTGTTATTAGAATTTGAATCCCAAATATCCCCATCCCGTTTGTTTGGATTTCAATCAAGTTTATCAAGTTTGTTAACAAAATTTGATTAATCGCCTATTATAATCACTAAGCGATGTACATAACAAAAATATAATAAAGTTAAAAGGGATTCACAATTTAACAAAAAACCTTAACAACATTTAACTTGAACAAACATACTGTTGGGAAAGAAAAGATAAAAGTTACAATTTTTGTTTGGGGTAGAATAAAGGAAATAACAATAGGTAAAGGGGAGTAAAAAACCTCAGCCATTATAAACATACTATAATTTTAAACATTAAAAGCATCTCTAAATAAATAAGATTTTAAAAGTTTTTTAAATATTAAAATATCTTTTTCTTGACGAATGTATTGGGGAAGAGCATTCCACCATAGGGGACCTGTCACAGAAAAAATGTCGGCCCTTCTTGTACCAATGATTTTCAGGGAAGGTACTGAAAGAAGATTCTGGTTGGAGGAACGAAGAGAGCGTTGTGTATTATAAGGTATCAAGAATCTGGATATGATGATAAATTAAGATTTTAACTTTTCTGTAACTCACTTTCCGCCTCCGTTTTTTGTATTTATATCGTGCACATCGCACAGCCTTATCCATTAACAACTTATTCTGACATTGTAGCATTCTAATGGCATGCTGTTGATTACACCTTTTCTTTTCCAGCTCTCCTGATTTCAATAGTAATTCATGTTTAGCTTCATGCAAATTCCTCCAGTCTGACAAAACTATCCTTCCTTGTCTAGAAATTCCTTCTTGCTCTTCTCCTTTTGAGATTTTCACCGTTCGTAAGGATGCACATAATTCATGTGGATCCCCACTTCCAAAAGTACAGGATTCACATAATCCTGCTTCTACAGACCACTTCTACAGGCTACTAATTTATAAATACTGTCATCCCAACCCGGAATGGAGAGGTTGGGGGCCTGCCCCTCAACCCCATGTTTCATCTGGTGCTTTTTTGACCACATTGATCAACCCCACTTCTGGTACCAATTTGTTCCGCCACTAATTTCTGACAAATGGGATGATCAGTGACACTCAGAAAAGCACACAGATAATATAAAAGCATAAACAATAACCCTTTATTATATAAGAATAAAATAGCATCACCTTGATCCCATACAACGACCATCTTCACAATTGGGAATCCTTGCAGTTGATAGGTGGGTGGACCAAAGGACTGTCCCTTTAGACATCGTGGATTCTCCCTCCAGACGTCATGGATTCTAATGTTAGGAGCAGCGTCCCGTCCTTATAAAGGGTGAGATCTGCTGAGTTCAAAAGCATAAACAGCAGGTGCTGGTCTTTTGTTCCTTGTTTTGGCAACACCCAGGTCAAGGAGGTCAAGATAGCAGATACTTGTTGAAACCGCAGGTGCTGGTCTTTTGTTCTGTGTTTTGACAACACCCAGGTCAGGATGTCAGAAGGAGGTGTTGCAGAAAACCGGCTTCTCATCTGGTTTCACTCTCCCTTTGATGTTGTTTGGGCAACACATAGGTCAAAGAGGTCAGAATGTCAGATAAGCAGACTTGTGAATTCATGTCAGTAGAAAACTGAGTTTCAGTTACTCCCCTGGCCAGTTCCTTTGATGTTGTCAAGGTAACACTAAGGTCAAGGAGGTTAGATAAGCAGACTTGAGGAGACATGTCATGTAGTATGCTGAGTTCATTTACCCCCTGGCCCTAGGCCTAACAACATTTCTTCTTTGCTCAACTGGCAAGAATTCTTGTTCTTATAGTACATTATCAATGTCGGGACTAAAGTGCACCAGACAATCATGCGCAGATAAAGGAGCTCAGAAAAATGCGCACAGGACGTCAGCGTGCTTGATTAAAAGTTAAATTTAAAGTGCTCCGAGGGGGTGTGTGTGTGGGGAGAAGTGTTGGTGCTGCTGTTGGGGGGGGGGTGATGTTAGTTTTTATTTAGTTAGTTTACATATACTTAATGTAATGTCTGATTTTATTAATCCTATTTATGTTTAATGTAATCACTTTTTATTATTGTAGCCTGATTTTATTATTGAAGCCTGATTAGGCTTTTAATAAACTTGGAAACTTGGCCATGCCCCTGATACACTCATGCCCCCTGCATTTGCACATATTATAGAATACCTACTAAGGTCAATTGCACAGGCAACCGTTAATTGGTATTAATCAGCATCAATTAACACTATTTAGTGCACATTATTGCTTGTTTACAGCAATTATCAGCTCATTATTATGCAGTATTATGAGCACAACTGACCTTTACTTATAACTTGGCATACAACTTTGTGCGTTAATGTACAGTTAGTTGAGCATGCAAGTTTATAGAATTTGGGGGTAACTGCTTAATGTGGTTTAGAAAAGGACCCCATTGTGACATTTTTTTAAATTCAATAATGCTTTAATATGACAAGTTTCAATAACTACATCTTATTTACAGACAGGTATGGACTGCAACATGTTTCTAAATGGAATTTTGAAACATGGAATGAACCTGATAATCATGATTTTGATAACGTTTCTATGACTACACAAGGTAAGATTGTGTTTGTTTATGTATAACTGATCCTCATTTTAAAAGATTATCAGTGAAATGAATATGACAGAAATGATGCTGGGTGGGATATTCAGAGGTACTGTCTGGATAATGCCTCGGAATATCCTTACAGATGGCCTGGACACCATGTGGGTAATTCTAGGATTTGCAACATTAGACCTCCACTGTGGAACTCCATAGAATCAACATATACTTAGCGCTCCTTTTACTAAGCTGTGCTAGCGGTTTTAGCGCATGCTGAATTGCCACACGCGCTAGACGCTTACGCCACCATTGAGCTGGCGTTAGTTCTTGGTGCGTAGCATGGGGGTTAGCAAGTGCGGCAATGTAGCGTGCGCTAAAAACGCTAGCACATCTTAGTAAAAGGAGCCCTTAATATTATAAAAAAAAAATTAATGGAGAAAAAGACCTTAGCAACATATAGCTCAGCAACTCAATAGCCAGTGGGCTTGAATTAAAAAAGGAGCACCAGATTTAAAAGGGTAATTGGGCACTGATCCCCTGTTAAAGCTGTAGATTGGGTTCTTCATTTGAGATAACTGGGTTGTTTTTTGTTTTTTTTTAGATCCTGCTTAAAAGCATAAAACTATATAAGATTATTGAGAAATTTTGCTTTAATATTTGAGCACTTTTTGAGTTTTGTACTATTTTGCACTTGGAGGTTTTTGGCCAGTGATTAGCAGCACCATTAACCTGTAAAGCAACAGAATGTTGAGTTGCCGAATCACAAGCCTTGGCGTGATTCTGGATGGCCAGTTGTCACTCTCTGCCCACATCTCACAAGTGGTCTCCACTTCCTTGTACTATCTGCGCCAACTTTGAAGAATCAAGCCATACCAGACCTAGCTCAGCTCATCTACGCCAAATGTCACACCCCGGGTTCTTGCTGATGTTGCAAGCCCCAGGAAAATGACCAAAACTCCAGTCCCACGTGTCCCTTGCTACTAAGGGATCCTCCAGGTCTTACTTTTAGGCATGCATGCAAAGAATATAGGCTTCGGTAAGAATGTGAAAAACCAAAAATAGCTTTATTTCAGTAATGGTAACATAATTCAAAAACATTCAGGCATCAGCCTTGCAGTGCAGTATGCGTTCACAGCACATGACATCAAACTCATAAAGGTTCCAAAAAACAAACTCGAATAACATTGTAATTACCAACAGAATTGCAACGGAAAGTGAAACGACACAAAAATCCATATGAAAAAGGAGATTATCGCTGAAAAATAGCTGGAAAGCGATGACCACAAATGCTCGCAGTCTAAGCAACAAAGTTCATGATCTGCAAGCCCTGATATTAGAGGCAGATCTAGATATTGTTGCTATCACAGAGACATGGTTCAGTGAATCACATGGATGGGATGCAAACATACCGGGATATAATCTTTTTAGGAAGGACAGAGATGGTCATAAAGGTGGAGGAGTAGCTCTCTATGTAAAGATCAATATCCAAGCGACCGAAATGCAAGGGACCTGGGGAGAGGAAGAAGCGATATGGATTGCTCTGAAAAGAGAAGATGGAACTTCTATCTACGTGGGTGTAGTCTACAGACCTCCGACTCAATCGCAGCAAATTGATAAGGATCTGATTGTGGATATCCAAAAGTTTGGAAGGAAAGAGGAGGTTCTGCTGTTGGGAGATTTCAACCTGCCAGATGCGGACTGGAATGTTCCATCTGCGGAATCGGAAAGAAGTAGGGAGATTGTGGATGCCTTTCAAGAGGCTCTGCTCAGACAAATGGTGACGGAACCCACAAGGGAAAAAGCGATATTGGATCTGGTCCTCACAAATGGAGAGAGTATCTCTAATGTTCGAGTGGTTCTCACCTGGGTAGTAGCGATCATCAAACGGTTTGGTTTGATATAACGGCTAAAGTGGAGAGCGGCCGCACGATACTTAAAGTCCTAGATTTCAAACGTACGGACTTTAATGCAATGGGAAAGTACCTGAAGAAAGAGCTGTTAGGATGGGAGGACATAAGAGAAGTGGAAAGACAGTGGTCTAAGCTGAAAGGAGCGATAAAAATGGCTACGGACCTTTATGTGAAGAAAATCAATAAAAACAAGAGAAAAAGGAAGCTGATATGGTTCTCCAACCTAGTGGCTGAGAAAATAAAGGCGAAAGAGTTGGCGTTCATGAAATATAAAAAAACCCAAGAAGAGGAGAGCAGAAAGGACTACAGGGTGAAACTGAAAGAAGCCAAGAGAGAGATACGTTTGGCGAAGGCACAGGCGGAAGAACAAATGGCTAAAAATGTAAAAAAGGGAGATAAAAATTTTTTCAGATATATTAGTGAAAGGAGGAAGATAAATAATGGAATTGCTAGGCTAAAAGATGCTGGGAACAAATATGTGGAGAATGATGAGGAGAAAGCAAATGTGCTAAACAAATACTTCTGTTCTGTGTTCACAGAAGAAAATCCTGGAGAAGGACCGAGATTGTCTGACAAAGTTACACGAGAAAATGGAGTAGATTCTGCGCCGTTCACGGAGGAGGGTGTTTATGAGCAACTTGAAAAACTGAAGGTGGACAAAGCGATGGGACCAGACGAGATCCATCCCAGGATACTAAGGGAACTCAGAGAGGTTCTGGCGAGTCCTATTAAAGACTTGTTCAACAAATCTCTGGAGACAGGAGTGATTCCTGGGGATTGGAGGAGAGCGGATGTGGTCCCTATTCATAAAAGTGGTCACAGGGATGAAGCAGGAAACTACAGGCCGGTGAGCCTCACTTCAGTTGTTGGAAAAATAATGGAAGTGTTGCTGAAAGAAAGGATAGTGTATTTCCTTGAATCTATTGGGTTACAGGATCCGAGGCAACATGGCTTTACAAAAGGTAAATCGTGCCAAACGAACCTGATTGAATTTTTTGATTGGGTGACCAGAGAGCTGGATCGAGGACATATGCTAGATATAATTTACTTGGATTTCAGCAAAGCCTTTGATACAGTTCCTCATAGGAGGCTGTTGAACAAACTTGAAGGGCTGAAGTTAGGACCCAAAGTGGTGAACTGGGTCAGAAACTGGCTGTCGGACAGACGCCAGAGGGTGGTGGTTAATGGAAGTCGCTCGAAGGAAGGAAAGGTGACTAGTGGAGTCCCTCAGGGTTCAGTGCTGGGGCCAATCCTGTTCAATAAGTGACATTGCTGAAGGGTTAGAAGGAAAAGTGTGCCTTTTTGCAGATGATACCAAGATTTGTAACAGAGTAGACACCGAAGAGGGAGTGGAAAATATGAAAAAGGATCTGCAAAAGTTAGAGGAATGGCCTAATGCCTGGCAACTAAAATTCAATGCAAAGAAATGCAGAGTAATGCATTTGAGGATTAATAATAGGAAGGAACCGTATATGCTGGGAGAAGAGAAGCTGATATGCACGGACGGGGAGAGGGACCTTGGGGTGATAGTGTCCGAAGATCTAAAGGTGAAAAAACAGTGTGACAAGGCAGTGGCTGCTGCCAGAAGGATTCTGGGCTGTATAAAGAGAGGCGTAGTCAGTAGAAGGAAGAAGGTGTTGATGCCCCTGTACAGGTCATTGGTGAGGCCCCACTTGGAGTATTGTGTTCAGTTTTGGAGACCGTATCTGGCGAAAGACGTAAGAAGACTTGAGGCGGTCCAGAGGAGGGCGACGAAAATGATAGGAGGCTTGCGCCAGAAGACGTATGAGGAGAGACTGGAAGCCCTGAATATGTATACCCTAGAGGAAAGGAGGGACAGGGGAGATATGATTCAGACGTTCAAATACTTAAAGGGTATTAACGTAGAACAAAATCTTTTCCAGAGAAAGGAAAATGGTAAAACCAGAGGACATAATTTGAGGTTGAGGGGTGGTAGATTCAGGGGCAATGTTAGGAAATTCTACTTTACGGAGAGGGTGGTGGATGCCTGGAATGCACTCCCGAGAGAGGTGGTGGAGAGTAAAACTGTGACTGAGTTCAAAGAAGCGTGGGATGAACACAGAAGATTTAGAATCAGAAAATAATATTAAAGATTGAACTAGGCCAGTTACTGGGCAGACTTGTACGGTCTGCGTCTGTGTATGGCCGTTTGGAGGAGGATGGGCAGGGGAGGGCTTCAATGGCTGGGAGGGTGTAGATGGGCTGGAGTAAATCTTAACAGTGATTTCGGCAGTTGGAACCCAAGCACAGTACCGGGTAAAGCTTTGGATTCTCGCCCAGAAATAGCTAAGAAGAAAAAAAAAAAAAAAAAAATTTTAAATTGAATCAGGTTGGGCAGACTGGATGGACCATTCGGGTCTTTATCTGCCGTCATCTACTATGTTACTATGTAACAGTCCCTGCTTCTGGGCTTGCAAGCTTATGGGTCTCAGTTCTCTTCACCAGAGCAACAGTGTTTTTAAATCAATATTCTTTTATCCAAACAGTTCTCTTCACCAGAGCAACAGTGTTTTTAAATCAATATTCTTTTATCCAAACATTTCATTTGTATGTTCCAAAAATTATTGATATATCACAAGTCTTTAATAACACATGTACGTTTCCCTTCTCTGCAATAGTGCACTGGGGATTAGCCACAGCTGAGAGAAAACAATGTGCTGGCTCAGCTTGGCAATCAGCCAGGAAATACAAACACTCAGACCATGTTATATACTTCAGGGTTTTAAAGAAAACTTCTGCCTTTAAGCTTTCAGGGAGAGTTTTAGAACTGAAGTTTCTAAACTTTCAAATTCCCTAGCAGCACAGAGGAATGATCAGCATGAGAAAACATCCAGGTTTAAACTCACTATATTTCCATAGGCAATGGCTGAGTTTCAGTGCATGCCTGGCTTGCCTGGGTGTCCATTGCTTCCTCCTCTGGCTGCTCCCAAGGCTCCCTGGTATGAGCTGCATCATCTGCCTCTAGCATGGGCCAGTCTGAGAGAGTCTGGCTCTCTCCAGCATCATACCCTCCTGGGTATTCCTCTACCGGGTGCCTCGTGAGTCTGGCTTCCCATGGCTGCTTCCCCCTCTCTGTTCTCAGCAGGCTCATTATATCTGGTGGAAAACCACTCCCCTTCTGAGACTGTGGGGGCAGGGTTTTCCACCCACTAACTGGCTTGCTGCTTTCACAAACGGGATACTTTCTAGCCCTGGTTTTAACTGGCTGTTCAAATTTCCTGAGGGATTTAACAGTGTCAGGATGAGGTTTGCCTAGAGTGAACCTTTCACACTTATCCTGCCCTGTTTCTGTTGTTTCCATTTCCCCATCAGAGCTAGAGTCAGCTTGATTAATTAATTTGTCAGTCACCTGACCCGCTCTCCTGCACCTAGGTGGCTTGTGCACATTCCTGCTCACTGGGACAAAACCAGGAACGGATCTGGGTTTATTGTGGGTAAGACCCGAAATAGACCTGGGTTTGTCACATTATGTACTTTCTAGAATGGACTACTGTAACTCCCTACTTAATGGAATAAACGCATAAGAACTCAAACGCCTCCAGCGGGTCCAAAACTCAGAGATCCGCCCACTATATGGCCTTGACTCCCACAACCCCACCTCACTAGCGCTCCAAGCAGAACACTGGCTGCCTGTCAACAAACACTGCATATTCAAAGCCCTTGTAATAGCTCACAAAAGATTCCACAACATAACCCCTACCTACATTATATCCAAGCTACACCAGAACACCCCCAATCACCCCCTATGCTCAGAAGCAGAAAGGCGACTATGCATTCCCCCTGGGAGGATTTCTCCAGATGGAATCAACTCATAAGTGCTCCTACAGTCACTTTATCCCTCGGATATGAAACCAACTGCCTACACAGACAAGAATGCTGACTTCACTAATGGAATTCCGGAGAGCAATGAGGGTCTTCCTCTTCAGCTGAATAGCCACTAGCATTCAGCCTCCCCTTTATATCGGTTCTCTTATATACACCATGTTTTGTAGCCAATCCTACCATTAAGCTACTTTGTATGTTCTTTGTTGCAATCCGTTCTGAGCTCCTGGGAGAACAGAATATAAATCGAAATAAATAAATAAACAAACAAACTAGTTATTCCTATCTTTAGATCATTGTTAAATATATTAAAAAGCAGCGGTCTCAGCACAGACCCCTGGGGAATCCCACTATTTACCCTTCTCCATTGTGAATATTGACCATTTAAACCTACTCTCTGGTTTCTGTCTTACTAGATCTTAATCCATAATAGGACATTACCTCCTATCTCATGACTTTCTAATTTCCTCAGAAGTCTTTCATGGGGTACTTTGTCAAACGCCTTTGAAAATCCAAATACACATCAACCAGCTCACTTTTATTCACGTGTTCATTCACCCCTTCAAAGAAATGCAGTAGATTGGTGAGACAAGATTTCCCTTGACTAAATCAATGCTGGCTTCCTCTCATTAATCCATGCTTATGTACAGTATATGTTCTGTCATTTTGTTCTTTATAATAGTCTCTACCATTTTTCCCAGCACCATCATCAGACTCACTGGTCTATAATTTCTCAGATCATCTCTGGGACCCTTTTAAAAAATTGGCGCCATGTTGGCCACCCTCCAGTCTTTCGGTACTATGCTGAATTTTAAAGAAAAATTATAAGTTACTAATAATAGCTCTGCAAGTTCATTTTTCAGTTCTAGCAGCACTCTTGGATGTATACCATACAGTCCAGGCAATTTGCTACTGTTCAATTTGTCAGATTGATCCATTACATCTTCCAGTGTTAGAGATTTGTTTGAGTTTCTCTGATTCATCTAGACCACAGTTCTTCAACCGCCGGTCCGCGGACCGGTGCCGGTCCGCAAAAAAATCTTGCCGGTCCGCGAAGGACTCGGGTCCCCGCCGCAACGAAAAGTGCCGACGTCAGCTGACTTGCAACTTCCTGTTGCCGTCGCTGTGCCGGGACTTCTGCCTTCGCCGGGACTCCTGCAGCGTATGCTTCCTGCCTTGTCTTCGCACCTCCCGACCAGCAGCGGCAGCTCTGTATGCTTTTAACTTCGGTACAGAGCTGCCTCTAAGCAGTAGTTTAGCGCGGTTTCATGAGGCAGCCTCGGGGCCTTTGCTAGGCCGGCCCGCTTCGATGATGCGATGTGGGCCGGCCTAGCAAAGGCCCCGAGGCTGCCTCATGAAACCGCGCTAAACTACTGCTTAGAGGCAGCTCTGTGCCGAAGTTAAAAGCACACAGAGCTGCCGCTTGCCTAAAGACTCTTGGGCTGCTGAAGGAGGGCAAAGAGCAGCTGTCCTGGAGGTTTCCCTTCCTCTCACCTTTGGAGGTCCCTTTTTTTTTTTTTCTTCAAACGGCAACGGGCCCCAGCATGACATCAAGTAAGTTCCACTGTTCCTTGCAAGCAGTTATGCTCGGCCAAAGCTTCCCCTCTGACATGAACCACCCTCAGGGGAAAGAAAGTGACCCGCAAAGGTGAGGGGAAGGGGGGCAGATGATGGAAGTTGGGGGGGGGAAGAGAGAGAAGGGGCAGATGATGGAATGGAGGAGATGAGAGAGAGAAGGAGACAGATGATGGAAGTGAGAAGAAGGGAGAGAGAGCAGAAGGCAGATGGATGTCAGTTGAGAGGGGAGAGCAGATGTTGAATTGGAAGTGGGGAAAGAACACATACTGGATGGAAGGAGGAGCTAAATAAAGGGGGAAGAAAATAGTAAGATAATGGAGGGGTGACAAACTGTGGGTAGACACAGTGAAAAGAGGGAAACAGGACTAAATAGTAAGAAAGAATTTAATTTAGATGGAGGCAGAAAATAGAGAAGGAAGACCAGAGAAGAAAAGGGAAGAGAGAGCAGAGAACGATATCAGATCTGAGTGGAGGAAATGAGAAGAGAGAGATGCTAAAAACCACAGGGGGAAGGGAAGGACAGAGATGCCAGACCATGAGGGAAACAGAAGAAAGATGATGTATGCCAGACCAAATTGGGGGGGGGGAAGAGAAATGGCAGGGAAAGACAGACAGTGAATGGAAGGGGCAGATGCTGGACTGAAGAGACAGAGAAGGTTATCATGACGCTGTACGCCCTCACCTGGAGTACTGCGTCCAGCACTGGTCACCGTACATGAAGGAGGACACGGTACTACTACTCGAAAGGGTCCAGAGAAGAGCGACTAAGATGGTTAAGGTGTTGGAGGAGCTGCCATACAGCGAAAGATTAGAGAAATTTGGCTTATTCAGTTTTCTTGATAGTAGAGGGGATATATGTGAAGGGGAGACAGGGGGTTTGTTGATCCTTGCTCTGTATTATTTGTATTTATAAAATGACAATTGTATAGAATATTGTTTCTTTTTATACTTTAATAAAATATGTACAATATAAAATCATAACTATTTGAGGCTTGTGCGGATGGGATCAGATGGTTTGTGGGACCGAGCTCGCGGGGACAGGGCGGCGATGGTTTTTTAAAAAAAATTTCAGTCTTAGTAGTTTGCCGGTCCACAAAATAATTATTTTATTTCCGCCGGTCCACAGGTGTAAAAAGGTTGAAGAACACTGATCTAGACCACATTTACTGATTCACATTTACTAGCTACCCAGCTATCTAACATGCCTAATGATCGAATCTGTCACTATAACGGCCATCCTAACCCTTCCCTCCTGGGCAGAAGCCCCTGGAGACACATCCTCGGTGTGAGAGGATAGGGTGATGCTCTCCTTTAAGAAGACCTCCTTCCTCCGAGGCAGCACAAAGGCTGCCAGACTGGAGGTGGGACTTTTCTACAATGTCCCTATAGGTCTCCTCTATGTACCTCCTTGTCTCCTTCAGCTCCTCCAAGTCTGCTACTCTAGCCTCAAGAGACCGGACCTGTTTCCTGAGTGTAGGAGCTTTTTGTACCGAGCACATACATAAGACCTCTCACCAACTGGGAGATAATCTAACATGTGACACAGTGCAAAAGATTAGATAGCTGCTGGATTGCTACCTGCATCTTAATATTGGTTAAGTTGCTATGGAAGCTGGAATATGTATACTAAGTTCCCCTAAGATTGCTAGTTATATGTTATGTTATGGTAATGTTTAATTTTTATTATTATTTAGTAATGTAATTTCTTAAGAGCTAATTACTAGCTAATGACTTCTTTAGTCTTCTAATTGGTTTAAGGAACTATAAATATGAGATCAAGCCAGGAATGGGTGGAAGTTAAACACTAAATAAAGACTTTCCTCGACTGCTATCTGTGCCCTAATCTGATCTTATCTTATGCTATGAAATGCAACCTCACATACTAATCTAGTCTAAAACTCTTTTTATATAAAAATCCTAACAGACTCTAAAGGCTACACTATTGCTTAAACTGACTTTGCTGTAAAAGCAGAGTACTGAACTAAAAAGTAAAAGGATAATGAAATAACCTACTGAAGCCCAAGTTTTACCTATTCCCAAGTTTGAATGTTAGAAGGTGAGATAGTCAAAGTCCCATGCTGGCTGGCTGTGATTCCTGTTTTTATTTGCAGATTGTAGCATCGCTGCTACAGGGGAAAAGGTAAGCAAATTAACAGCTCAGAAGGGAGGGGTAAAGAGAGAAATGCTAGATACCATGGGGGAGGGGAGAGAGGTGATGAAGATCCAGGGGAGGGGATATGAAAAGAGAGAAATCTGAGGTAGGGTGGGATGGAGGAGGAGAGAGATGCTGGACACCATTGAGATGAGGTTGTTGAAACATAGGGAAGGAGAGAAATGCTGATCATGGAATGGGGGGGAGACTATGGGATGTTAGATAGGGAATGGGAGATTCTGGGGTTGGGAGCAAAGATGGGGCAGATCTTGGTTAGGGCTGGTGGAAAAAGCTTGGCTCCCTCAACAAAATAGTGTTCTGCTGTCCCAATTTACAGAATAGTGCTTGAGTGTCTGTGTGTTGATATTTTTTTGTTTGATACTGTAGTTAAGGTTTGAGTTTTTTTTAAATCTGCAACATTAGAATATGGTCATTAATGAAATAAACAGAAAACAGGGTTTTTACAATCACGGAGAGAATGAGAGCCAGAAGGCCTTGAGCATATGCAGATGCTCAAGGCCCAGCCCAGGCAAGAGGCGGGATCTTTCCTTAAATGGCACCGGCATGCAGCAGATGGGGTAAGGTGCTTGTTTGGGTGGCGGGCGGGCGGATGCCGCTTCCAGCACGGGGGTGCGATACATTTCTCGTGGGGGGGGGGGGCGTTCGGGCAGGGGGTGCGATGCCGGTTTGAGTGTGTGTGTATGTGTGTGTGTGTGGGGGGGTGATGGAGCAGCGCCGGTAGCCTGGGGGGGAGGAAGAGGTGGAACTAATCAAAGCGAGTTTCCCTTGCTTCCTATGGGGAAACTCGCTTTGATATACGAGCAATTTGATTTACGAGCATGCTTCTGGAATGAATTATGCTCGTAAACCAAGGTTCCACTGTATTTCAAGAAAATGATCAGTCAGGGGGATAGGGGTTCGAGGGGAAGTTTTCTGGCAGGATGACTTGGGCTCCCTCCTTCCGTTGATGATCGCGGAGTTCGGGGGGAGTTTATCTGGCAGGAGGGCTTAGGCTC
The DNA here is from genome assembly GCF_902459505.1 of Geotrypetes seraphini. NCBI lineage: Eukaryota > Metazoa > Chordata > Amphibia > Gymnophiona > Dermophiidae > Geotrypetes > Geotrypetes seraphini. Next base: position 385,067,593 of record NC_047084.1, on the reverse strand, counting down.
CCTCCTCCTGGTTCAGGGTTCAAAGGTCAGGGGTGCTTGCCTTTCAGCAGGAGGGCATGGGCTCCCTCCTGCCAGGAGGTGGTTCAGGGTTTCGGGGAGGTTGTCAGCAGGCGGGTTGGGGTTCCCTCCTGCTGGTAATTACGAGGTTCGGTGGGAGGGATCACGGCAGGAGAGATTAGGCATCTTTCCTGCCACAAATGTTACCAGTCCGGAGTGGGGGTTACAGGTTGCCTGGGCTGCTGAGCTGATCGCAGCAGCCGTGATCAACTCAGCGGCCCCTATTCGGAACTTATACCTGTTTTAACTTGCTCTAAGTCAAAATGTATGGTTGGTTATGGCTGCCAGACGATTAAGTCTAGGTAGGCCCACCTCCCGCCCTTTCCACTACTCCAAAAACGCCCTTTTTCGCTCTAGGTGTACAGAGACAGGGTAAAGGCCTAAGCTGGTTTTAGATACATCTAAAACCATCTTTGATTATCGGTACAAGTTTCAAGTTTATTAAGTATTTGATTAATCGCTTACTCAGATATCTAAGCGATGAACAAATCTTTCAATTTACAGATAATACAATCTGTCTTTTTGATCGTCCAAGTACTGACTTAGGTCACTTTCTGTATGTTTGTTTTTTTATTATGAGCCTCATAGTGTGCAACTACAATAAGGTGTATATGTAGGCAAAGCATGTGTATGTCTCCAATTTATGTGCTAACTTATAGAATATTATAAGTTATGCACTTTGCATGGTGACCTTAGCCATGACCATTTATACTTTTGTCATTAATCTGTCATTTATGGTCATATATAAATTTAGGCACACCAATTCAGGTTTACACAAGTATTACATCACATTACATTAGTGATTTCTATTCCGCCTTTACCTTGCGGTTCAAGGCGGATTACATAAAAATTGTTATGATATTAAGAAGTATCAACACACTCACTATAAATGGGAGTATTTAATCAATATAAACAAGATTCTCTTGTTTTAAATACAATATTCTTCTAGCGAGAGAATCAAAAACAATTAATTTTATAATGAAAAATGTTTAATACATCGTATTAAATAACAACCAACTCTATTTAAAAATAAGTGCAGGACTCTACCTGATCAAACTTTAAGCACTCCTCCCCCCTAAATCAGTGAACAATTCAAATAACAATTCAAATAGCAGCAAAAACAACAGTTTTCAATAGTAGGAGTAGAGAAGTACTTATCTTCGTTGAAAAGTTTTTCATAAAGTCCTGAACTCAGCTGCAAGTCCAAAGTGTTCTGTACTCTCTGTAAATCCAAAGTGCTCAGTGCTCTTCTCATATAACAAAAATTCCCAATAGTACATCAATCCATAATTCATTAATGCAGAAATCAAAACGCAGAGATCATATCACAGTTCTCAAAATCCAGAAACTTAAGAAGTACATATTGATAAGATATTAAGAAGTACTTAAGGAATAGTTTGAACATTTTCTAATTTGCTAAGGAGTAGTTGGTAATGCAAGAGGAGTTTGGAACATTATTGGTTGTGTTATATTGGTTTTATGTATTTTTTTGAAGAGTAGGGTTTTTGTTTCTTTTTTGAAGGTTTTGTAGTCTGTGGTCAAAGTCAGCAGATTGGTGAGTTGTCGGTCCAGTTTCGCTGCTTGGTGGCCAGTAGATTGACATTTTTGGTTGGCGGGTGTGTGAATATTATGTGGGTTCTCCTGTGTCTGTTTGAGGTGGAATGAATTAGTCGATTGTTCCAATAGGTAGGGCTTTTTCCGTTTATAGCTTTGAATAGCAAGCAATGGAATTTTAAGTGTACTCTGGCTTGTATTGGGAGCCAGTGTGAGTCTTGGTATGCCTCTGTGATGTGGTTGTATTTTTTCAATGAATAGATAAGTCTTAGTGCTGTGTTTTGTATTGTTTGAAGTTGTTTCATCGTTGTTGCTGGGCAGGGGAGGTATAGTATGTTGCAGTAGTCTAAGGCCTAGGATTAGTGATTGAACCATGAATTGGAATTGTTTTCTGTCAAATAATTTTCAAACTTGTCTTAGGTTTCTCATAGTGGCAAATTATTTTTTTGATTTGTGGTTGCATGGCACAGCTTCTGTCTATTAGCACTCCGAGGAGTTTTAGCGTGGGTTGAATGGGGTATGAGATCGAGTTTATTACTAGGTTAGTCAAGGTTGGGGTTTTGCTGTTTTCAAGGAGGATGAAGTTTGTTTTGTCCGGGTTAAGTTTTAGTTTGTGTTCTTTCATCCATGTTACTACTGTTTCAAGTGTTCCGTGTATTGTGCCTATCATGGAGGGCTCATGTTGGTCAAAGGGGAGGAGTATGGTGATATCATTTGTGTAGCTGTAGGAGGTAATGCCTAGTTTGTCTAGGTAGGAGCTTAGGGAGGCAATGTATAGGTTGAAGAGTGTGGGAGACAGGAGTGATCCTTGTGGCACTCCAAATAGGTTGGACCATGGTTCTTATTTTTCTTTGTTTGTTTTAACTTTATAAGTTCTGGATTGTAGGAATCCTTTAAACCATGTTAGTACTTTTCCTGTAATTCCTATTGAGTCTAGAGTTTGTAAGAGAATGTCGTGGTCTACTAGATCATAGGCTGCGGAGAAGTCTAGTTGTATGGTCATCATTTTCTTGCCTGTGCTGAGGTGTTGTCTCGCAATGTCCATGAATGTTCCTAGTAGGGTCCCAGTGCTGTAGTTGGTTCTGAAGCCAGACTGTGTGGGGTGGAGTAAGTTGTGGTTTTCTAGGTATACGTTTAGGGCTTTAGCTACTAGGCCTTCCATTAGTTTAACATAAAGTGGGATTGAGGCTATGGGTCTGTAGTTGGGTGGTTGGTCCGTTGCTCCTTTGGGGTCTTTTAGGATTGGAGTTATGATGATTTCGCTGAGGTTTTGTGGGAACTGGCCATCTGTGAGTAGGGTTTGTACCCATTGTAGGAGCAGAGTGCGGAATAGCGTCCTGGAGGTTTTCAATAGGTATGGTGGGCAGTGGTTAAAGTCACAGGCTGAGTGACTGTATTTGTTATATAGTTTGTTGAGGTCTGATCATTGTATAGGTGAGAAATAGGACCAGGCTCTGTCTGCTGCTATCGATTCTTTCTTTGTGGGGGAAGTTGAGATTTCCATTAAACGTGGCTCTGATATTTGCGATCTTATTTTTGAAGAATGTGGCTAATAAGGTGGCTGAGGGAGTGGGGGAGTTGTTATTGGTCAGATATGGTGTGATGTCTGTGAGTTCTTTTAGTAACAGGAATAGCTTTTTTGTGTCTTGGGATCCTTCTCCTATTTGCTTTGTGTAGTAGTATGTCTTTCTTTTTTCTTTCAGCTTTTGTTTGCATTTTTGGTGTAGTGTTCTCCTTGCTTTTTTGTGGAATCTTGGCTACTTTTTCTATAACAGCATCTTAGTTCTGACATTCACAACAAAATCTGTGCATTCTCCTGCTTTTATTGATAGACTGATCATACCATATTCTACCTTTAGGCTTTTACAATCCACTGAGCAATGCTTCTTATCTGTTCCTTCATTGCATAATATCGTCTATGACACTACCCATAAATCTGTCTTCTTCATAACAGCACCAACTTTATGGAATGCCCTGTTTATTCAACTCAGACAGCAGGATTCCTTACCCAAATTTAAATCAAAACTTAAACCATTTTTTATTTAAAGATGCTTATAACCATGCGGCACATTTTATTTCCCTTCTCATGTGGGTTCTCCTGCTTCCCCCTCTCTTTCCTATATATACATTGTATTTCTTCCCTTCCTTCCAATTTGTCTTCATGTAATCATGTCTGTATTATTTATTATTTTTTAATATTCTATTGTATACTGCCTAGATTTGCTTAGATAAGCGGTTTAACAAAAACTTAATAATTTGAAACTATTCTAGATATGGCTACATTGCCACACCTACATGAGGCCTCAAGTTATAGAAATGCCTCCTAAATTCATACCTAAAAAGCTTGCTAGTTTGCTGCTTTTGTGTTTTGTCACAATCAGAAATTAAAGAGTGAAAGTATAGTTAAGAGAAAGTTAATAAGCTTCATGATTAAACTGACTGTCTAGTACTTGTGTGCAGGACAGGAGGTTAACTTCATGAAGAGACTAGTGAGTTAATAATAGAAAGTTAATCTTCTGTTTGTTTCTGCTGATACTGAACAATGTACATGTCCAAAAAGTCCCTATTTTAAGTTTATTATGCAAAGGTAAAAACCAGAAAAAAATACAAAGTGGCAATAGCTCCATCAGTACACACCAGGATATAAAATTTCCACGGGGTTTTAAAAGCCTAAAATAATTATCCTCTGAACCCACATTCACTGAAAAAATTTAAATGTGTATGTGCTTTATGGGTATATCCCTCTATCTACATGTTTTCAGAGATATATTGATATACATAGTGTGACTGAGTGTGGCCGATTGGATGTGTCCAGGGACCAATACCCTAAGTCACACAGACCTTGGCCGAGCGAAAGCGAGGTATAGAAACATAGAAACATAGAAGATGACGGCAGAAAAGGGCCATAGCCCATCAAGTCTGCCCACTATCATGACCCACTCCCTTGATTTTACTGACCCACCCCCCTTTACATCCTTAGAGATCCTACGTGAATATCCCATTTACTTTTAAACTCTGACATACTTTTGGCCTCAATCACCTGCAGAGGGAGTCCGTTCCAACGATCGACCACCCGTTCTGTGAAGAAATACTTTCTGGAATCACTATGAAATCTCCCTCCCCTGATTTTCAGCAGATGCCCTCTGGTGGACGAGGGTGCCCATATGACAGAAGATATCCTCTTCCACCTCAATCTTACCTGTGATATATTTAAACGTCTCAATCATGTCTCCTCTCTCTCTCTTCGTTCCTCGAGTGAGTACAGCCGCAGTTTATTCAGCCTTACTTCATACAGGAGATCCTTGAGCCCCGAGACCATCCTGGTGGCCATTTGCTGAACCGACTCAATTCTTAGCACATCTTTCCGGTAATGTGGTCTCCAGAATTGAACACAATATTATAGATGAGGTCTCACCATGGATCTATACAACGGCATTATGACTTCTGGCATCCTGCTGACAAAACCTCTATGGATACAACCCATCATTTGCCTTGTCTTGGAGGAAGCCTTTTCCACTTGATTGGCAGTTTTCATGTCATCACTAATGATAACTCCTAAATCACGTTCTGCTGTGGTCCTAGCTAAGGTCTCGCCATTCAGTGTGTAAATTCTGCACGGGTTTCTTCTAACCAGGTGCATTACTTTACATTTTTTAGCATTGAAGCTGAGCTGCCAAGTCGATGACCATTGTTCCAATAGTAGTAGGTCCTGCGTCATACTATCTGGCAAAGTGTTTTGACCTACTATGTTGCATAGTTTGGCGTCGTCGGCGAACAATGATACTTTTCCTCTAAGCCCTTGGGTCATAAAGCTTATGAATATGTTGAATAGGATCGGGCCTAAGACCGAGCCCTGTGGCACTTCACTGGCCACATCTGACATTTTGGAGGGGGTACCGTTTACCACCACCCTCTGAAGTCTACCGCTGAGCCAATCCTTAACCCATGCAGTTAGTGTCCCCCCTAATCCTAGTGATTTCAGCTTATTCAATAACCTGCGGTGCGGGACGCTATCATAAGCTTTGCTGAAATCCAAATACACAACGTCTAGAGCCTCCCCGGCATCCAGTTGTCTTGTTACCCAGTCAAAGAATGGGACTGTCCCTTTTTCAGATTCCCTGTCCCTTTATCCCCACACACAGCTTCGGGATGCCAAAATGTCTCATTCTCAGAGACGGCATCCTGAAGCTGTGTGTGGGGACAACGGGACAGGTGATCGCAGGACAATGGACTCTCTCTCTGCTTCCCCACCCACTGCAACAACAACCGCAAGAAAGGAAGGTCCAGGCGCCGGCCCAGAAGCCTTCTCCCCGACGTCAATTCTGATGTCAGAGAGGAAATTCTGAGCCAGCCAATCACCGCCTGGCTGGCCCGAAACTTCCTCTCTGAGTCAGAATTGACGTCGGGGAGAAGGTTTCTGGGCCAGCGCCTGGACCTTCCTTTCTTGTGGTTGTTGCGGTGGTGACAGGTGGGAAGCAGCAGCTGGCTGCGGCGGCGGACGGGTGGGGGGAGCAGAAGAATCTGCGGTAGAGATCTGAAGAAGGATGAAACTATAAGTGCAGGCTTCAGAGGGAGGCTTCGGAGGCCAGGCTACGGAGGGAGGGAGGGAGGCAGACAGGCAGGCAGGCTGGCTGGCTTCGGTGTGGCACGGAGGGAGGGAGGTAGGCTTGCTGGCTGTCTTCGGGGGAGGGGGTGGGAAATAGGCTGGAAGGCAGTGAGGGGGACATAGGAAGGAGGGAGGGAGGAAGGAAGGAAGGAGAGAAAGAGGCACAGAAAGGGGGGGGGGGTTGTAAGCAGATTAGAAAGGCTAGAGAGAGAGAAAGGCCTGGATCAAAGGGGAAAGACAGGAGGCAGATGCAGGACTATGGGAGGTTCAGACAGCAGGGGAGAGACCCTGAGGAAGAACAGGGAGATGCAAGATCATAACAGAGGAGGGAGACCTGGAACAAAGGTACAAAGGAGAACTGACACTGGATCTGGGGAGGGTAACAGAGGGAAAAGAGAGAGAGACCTGGACCTAAAGGGGATGAGGCTGGAGAAAGAAAGAAAGAGAGAAAGAGACCTGGACCCAAAGGGGATGAGGCTGGAGAAAGAAAAAGAGAGAGAGACCTGGACCCAAAGGGGATGGGGCTGGAGAAAGAAAGAGAGAGACCTGGACCCAAAGGGGATGGGGGCTAAAGAAAGAAAGAAATATTGGATGTACAGAAGTGCAACCAGAGACTCATGAAATTACCAGACAACAAAGGTAGGAAAAATGATTTTATTTTCAATTTAGTGATCAAAATGTGTCTGTTTTGAGAATTTATATCTGCTGTTTATATTTTGCACTATATTTGTCTATTTTTCTATAGTTACTGAGGTGACAGTGCATATTTTAAAGTCATCTGCCTGGACATTTTTGAAAAATATCCGAAACTCGTAAATGATAATTAACATTTTCTCTGCGTACAGTGTGCTTTGTGTTTTTATTTTATTTTCTAATTACTATTATGAATTAATAAGATATTGTGTGTACATGAAAAATGAATGGAAGAAATTGGGGGTGGGACAGAAAATTAATAGATGTCCCGTTTGATGAAAAAAATAATTGATCATCTTAGATGGGAAGGACTGCAATAAAGTTAAAAAAAATAGTGCACTTGCGTGCCACAAAAGAAATATTTATTTCACACCAGACTTGATGTATTTAACTCAAGTAGTAGCAATTCAAAAGAGAGTTCCAAAAATACAAGCAAACAATAGTCCTTGCACAAAATACAAACAAAACAATTCATTTGTTTCCTTTATTTGGTTTGTTGCCATCCACTGGCTACTAATTCAGCCTTTTTAATGGCTGCCTCTGAGGCTCTCAGGCCTACATCTGCCACACTGGGCTAGGCCCTTCCTGGCTTGGCCACTGTTTTCCACCCGGCCTGTTCAAAACACTTGCTGCTATAACTTCTTGCAAGTCCTTTCACTGAAGAAAATTCCACCTTGGGGTTTTATTAACCAAAAATACCCCCAGAGGTGTTGGGATCTGTACCTGCCCTGTATATTTTGTAACCCATGAAACCAAGATCCCACTAGATTTTGAATAAAGAGTTCCTCAGTGTCTTGTGACCCTCAGTGCCTTAGGTAACTAATTTTCATGCACTGCCCCCCAAACAATATCACAGAAAAAACAAACCCAGTCCTGCTTGGATTTAGGCTGTGCAGTTTTTCGTGCAAGTTCCATACAAGTGGCAAAAAAAAAAAAAACAACCAACCACAAAACACCTCTCTTTCAGCCAGAGGCTTTAAATAATACAGCTTGGCTAATCTGGAATCATTCACCAATAATTTCCCCTTGATAAACTCCAGACTTTTCTTACTGTGCCTCAGCCCTACTCTATTAAATCAGGGTCAGTAGTGTATGGAAAATCCTCACTCATTTCTTTCATACTGTGAGCTTCATTCATTTCTATATCATTTTTGTTTGTGTAGGAGTCCTCAACAAAATCTTCCCAATCCTGAGGTCCTCCCTGCCCTTCTGGAGTATAAGGCTCTGGAGCACTTCTGTTTCCTGGCAGAGAAGGTCTGGTTCCCTGCTATGTCTCTGCTGGGTTCCTCCTGGGTGGCTCAATGTGTGGCTGCAACTAGGAGCCCCACCCTTTTCTCTCTCAGTGGCTAACTGCCTGTGCTGGAGTGCAGGTGTGCCCTTAGTTCTGGCTGCTTCTGAGCTCAAGTGCTTGTTGAGCTGGCTCAAATCAGTTCTGGGTTTGCTAGGCACTGGAGTTGTTCCAGTCTTGGCTTAAGGAATTCTCTGCCCTTGGCCTGATGGGATTTGTAGTCCTGTTACCTTACTTTTCACTTGCTGCTTAGAAAAAGGTAAACAGGTATGAGGAGTCCCTACCTCCTTCTATGCAAAGGCATTTTCTTTCTTGGCAGTACCCTAGGAGGAATTTTAGGTTTATCTACTGTTTTCTCCTGGAACAATTCCCGACTTTGGTCATCAGTTCTGGGGCACTTCAAGGATTCCTTTGCCTTCATCAGGGGTTCCCTGTGACAACAGAAAAGATATCAAAAGTGGCTTAATTTACATCAATGCCTTTTATAAATATGGTTTGTGCACCACAGCTCCATACCATTAATTATATTTCAATTAATTGTCTTTTATTACTTTAGCACATTTTATTACTAATCTCCACATACAGTTTCTTATGAAATAATCAAAATTTCAGGATAGTGTTATTTTTCAAATACTTTAATTATCCTCTGTCAGATTTTACAATCCCATTCTGTCAACAAGACATAATCTTCATAAAATGAGCCAACATCAATGTTTTAGGAAAAAAGACTTTCTCAGGAAACATGAGACTATAAGAATTGCCATACTAGGTGGGTCAGATTGAAGGCCCATCTAGCCCAGTATCCTTCTTACAACAGTAGTCAATCTAGGTCACAAGGATCTGGCAGAATCTGAAGAAGTAGCAAGATTCCATGCTACCAATCCCAGGGTTGAGCAGATGCTTTCCTTGTTGTCTACCTTAATAGCAGTTTATGGGGACTACTTCCATGAACTTGTCTAAACCTTTTTTAAACCCATTTAAACCCATTAATTGTTCTTATCACATCCTCTGGCAATGAGGTCCAGAGCTTAATTATTTATTGAGTAAAAAAATATTTTCCCCTATTTGTTTTAAAAATTATTACCATGTAGCTTCATGAAGTGTTCCCTATACTTTGTTCTTTTTTTGAAAGAGTAATCTATTTATGTTTATCCATTCTACTCCACTCAGAATTTTGCAGGTCTCTATCATATCTTCCCTCAGCCATCTCTTTTCTAAACTAAAGAACTGTGGAGGGGCATTTTTGACATAATGTCCAAATCCAATTTTGGATGTTAAAAAAAAAAATTCAAAAATCCAGTCTTAAACATGGTCATTTTCAAACCAAAAAATGTCTATCTTTTTGGTTTGCAGACTAAGTCGAAAATAGTAGGTGGTGAGGAAAATGCTCTGAAAGAATGCAGGGCTGAGAGATCAAACTCAATGACAATATAACACTAGAACCAAGACTTCTCAGAATCAATATCTAAAGGAGAAGTAAGAAAAGATTCAGATACAATAAAGTAAATGCATTTATACATACACTCAGATATGTGTAATCCGACCAAGAGCCGTGGCTCCTATAGCCGAACCCACCGTCCCATCACTGTGTATGACTATAATGCTAATAATATTGGGTGCTTCTTAAATAATAAAAGTATTTTTCAGTGGCAATGAAAGGAAAAACAATTCCTACTTAACTTAAAGGGGTGTTAGTAGGTCCCGACATGGACCATGTTTCGAGGATCTTTTTCAAGGAACCCAAAAGAGGTGTTGGTAGTTTCAAATGCCAAAGAAATAGTTGCTAGGTGATGTAGACAAAAATTTTATTTTACTAGAGTGAAGAAAGATAAAAAAACAAGGTTTTAAGGTTAATACAAACTGCTTACATATCATTGTCTAAAAAGAAAGCTCTAAAAAGCAACACAAGAAAATGTACTTGCCATAAATTGAAGTCACTTCTAAGCCTTCAAAGGTATGGCGGCAAACAAACGCCGAGTTTAAATGTCAAAGGCAAAAATGACGTAGTGCCGTGAAAAACGGAACTGCGTACAGATCAGCTGAGCTGCACTGATACGTCTTGTGAAAAAAACGGGCCGACTGGAAAAATTGTTAAACAAGTGGTCATACTAAGGATAGGCCACCAGGGGGAGCAAGATACAGAGAAACTAGGTTAACAGTGCAAAAATACTGAGATCGAAAAACTGAAAAAAGAAAAGAAAACATATGAATAAAAAATGAAAAAAATGAGTGAAAAAGATGAAAAAATAAGAACAATAAAAAATATATACCAAAATGTGTCAAAATATATCATAGAAAAGCTTGCCATTCGATTTCACTGTTAAGTCCATCAGGGTGAAGGGTATGTAGTTTGAGGATTAACCGTTGTTCTTTAACCCATAAAATACGTGAAAGATCACCACCCCTCAAAAGTTGAGGTACTTCTATGACAGAGAAACGTAGATCTTCAACAGCGTGTTGTTTATCTGACCAGTACTGGACAAGGGGGGCTTCCAATTTTTTAGTACGAATTTTGCTGAGAAGTCTGTCCTATGTAAAATAATAGGCAAGGACACTGAATAATGTATATTACTCCCTGGGTATCACAATTAGATGTCGAAAAATTGGCTTTCTTTTTCACCCAATTGGGGAGGGCAAGCTCTGAAAGGGGGACACTGTACTGGCAAAATTTACAGTGACCGCATGGTTGATGACCAGTGTTGGTACGCGGGACTCCTGAAGGGATGTATTGAGAATGTACTAACTGCTGTCTCAAATTGGGTCCCTTAGAAAAGGCAAATCTTGGGGGATCTTCAAATTCAGGATGGTACTGCATTACGCTCCAATGATGTTTAATAATATATTTAATGTGAAAAGCATGTTTGGAATGAGGCAAAACGCATACTAATGACAAATCCTGGTGGTGTTGTTGTGAAGACAGGAGCATAGTGCGGGAGACATTGGAAGCTCTTTTGTATGCTTTCTTTATAACTGGGCCAGGATAACCACGCTCTAAGAATCTTGCAGCGAGATCTTGAGATTTATGTTCAAAATCCTGATGTGTAGAATATAGCCTTCTAAGTCTGAGAAACTGTCCCGTAGTGATGTTGTTTTTCAAATGCCTAGGATGGAAGCTGTCGTATTGTAGTAGAGTATTGCGATCAGTTTGCTTTCTATGTATAGTGGTGGTAAAAGAACCATTTTGAAGAGTAATAGTCATTATAGTCATACACAGTGATGGGAGGGTGAGTTCGGCTATAGGAGCCACGGCTCTTGGTCGGATTACACATATCTGAGTGTATGTATAAATGCATTTACTTTATTGTATCTGAATCTTTTCTTACTTCTCCTTTGGATATTGATTCTGAGAAGTCTTGGTTCTAGTGTTATATTATCTTTTTGGTTTGAACACAAGAACATAAGAATAGCCGTATTGGGTCAGACCAATGGTCCATCAAGCCCAGTAACCCGTTCTCATGTGGCCAATCCAGGTCACTAGTACCTGGCCAAAACCCAATGTGTAGCAATATTCCATGCTACCAATCCAGGGCAAGCAGTGGCTTCTCCTGTGTCTTTGTCAATAACAGACTATGGACTTTTCTTCAAGGAACTTGTCCAAATCTTTCTTAAAACCAGATATTGTGCTTCATGTGTCTTTCTTTAAGAGCTATTTTCAAACAAAAAACTTTTAAAGGAAAAATGCACAAAAACAAGCCATTGGGATATCTGGGGGCTAGTAGACTTACTAGACCAGCCACAAAGACATCCCAGGAGAGTAGTGGAACAGCCAGTGGCGTACATGGCATATGTGACATCTGGGGCCCGTTATTTTTGAACACCCCCTCCTCTATATGAAAAAACTATGATTTTTAGTAATAATCTACACATCGCACAACAAGAGTGTACCTAGGAAAAGACAGCATCTTAACCACTTTAGTGAGCAGTAGAACATCAATAAATCCATTGTATAACTAAACAAGCCAGACTAGTTCTGATCGATCCTACAAAGTCAATGCTAACAGTAAACCATGTCTTTTATATACACAGAACACAGAAACACCCTCACCCAGTATGGAATATGTAATTACAAAATAAAAATAGAAATATGTAGACAAAAGTTAAACTGAACCACAAAGAAGCAAGACTTTGTATATGATACAACATCACAGAAACAGTAATGCATGATTCATTTCAGACATATTCACTATATGTAATTTTCACTTTTATTCACATTCACTTCCTTACTCACATTCCATGTCTTTTACTTAATCAATGCATTTACATATGCACATATTTCTTTAGGACCCCTGAAGAAGGTGTTCAGAGCTCAAACATAGACTGTGTTGGGTTCACACCACAATTCATTGATGTGTGACATTGCTTTACCTGTATAGATTGATATCGTTTTGCCGGCACCATTTGGAGCATTTGTGAAGAATTACTACATGAGTGGATTCAAATCTGTCATTATTTTTCAAACAATTAAAATAACACTTCCTCCTCTGATTAGTCATTTTTGAGAAAAAGATCCAAATGGATTCCACCTGGACAAATCGACCTCCTTATTATGACTTTCAATGAATGCATTCTTTGCAACATTAAAAAACTTGAACACAGCAAGAACTACAAGTGGGTTAATCAAAATCTGACCTCTGAAGAAATTAAAGGCATTAAAGAATTAAAATCTAATCAAGACATAATCATTAAGCCTGCCGATAAAGGGGGGAGAAATAGTGATTTTTGATAGAACTCAATATATAAGGGAAGTTTATAGACAGGTCAATGATGAACATTTTTACACACTTCTTGATCATGATCTTACTGAGAGATTAATGAGAGAGATAAAGGAACTAACAGAAAATGCTTATTCAGCAGGTATGATTATACTGAAAGAAAAAATGTTTTTGATAAATGAACATCCTGTCATTCCGACTATCTATATTTTCCCTAAGATACATATGTCTCTAACTGAACCCCCTGGCAGACTGATTATTTCTGGCAACGGTTCTGTTCTAGAACCTCTGTCAGATTTTGTGAACCATTTCCTACATCTGTTTGTTCCAAATATTACATCATATGTTTGTGATTCATCACATATGGTCTCACTTTTAGGTGAATTTGATGGAGATCTCGAAAATGTGTATTTAGTAACTCTTGACATCGAAAATTTATACACCGATATACCCTAGACAGAGGCTATTGATATTATAGCACAAACCTTAAGAAATAGAGACAAACACACGCACGCCTAACAGATTTATCATTACTTTAGCCACCATAGCGTTGCCACAAATTTTTTTTACATCGATGAAAATTTTTACTTACAAATCAAAGGGACAGCCATGGGGGGCTTCTATGACCCCTGATTTAGCTAATCTATATGTTGCTGATTTCAAAAAGAAGTTTCTAACATTTGTATTTTTTTAGTTTGTAAATCCTCTTTTATTACTATTTTATACTCTATACACCGCTTAGAAGGGAATCTCAGCTGTCTCTTCATGGGGGGGGGGGGTTTCAAGGAGAAGTTAGAAGAGGGTGGGGGTGGTTGTGTTGAGGTTCAGGGAGGTGGGTGGTGAGAGGAGTTTCGGAGGATTTCTGTAAAACTTGAATAACACTGTTTTGAGTTGTTATGCTGTTTGGGATATGAGGTGCTCCTGTGAGTGCAATGTTGTGATATGTTCTTGTATTTGTTTCTGAGAGTGTTATAAATAAAAAAATTTCCAAAAAAAGAAGTATGATAAGCGATATAACAAATTTTAAATAAACTATAAACTGTAGGTAAGATTTTACAAACGATATATTGATTTCACAGGCCAACAACAAAAAAATGGGTTTTATGACCTGTTCTTGGGGTTACTTGGGGTACTGATTCAGAAAATTGCATTGGATAGACCACATCAGCTCTAGTTTATTAGATATGGTTGAATTTATTATTTTTTTAAACACTATTTAAAAGATCTCTTCTGTAGGATTGGAATGTCATAACAAGCTTTCTTTTTGGAATGGGAAATTTATGTATTTAAATTACCCACTTTTTTGTGTATAATGACCTTTGTTTTACAACTATTCGTCTACTTCCTTTTCTATAATGCATTGGCATAAAAATGTAAAGCTCAAATGACAAAATTACCTTTGCTCTGGTATATTTTATAATTATGTGCAAAAAATTTAGATGGTAAACATGGTTTCCTTAGACTACATAAATTTGTATTTCAAAGGTTTCTCAACCTGATCTGTTTAAAACAGTTGCACATAGATTTAAATTCTAACAGGGTTATCAACTTTGTCTTCGGTTACCTGGTTTGTGTTTTTGCATACAAGTTAGTAGATATAGTGAGAGTGTTTACATATTCCCAACAGTAATTTTACATCCAAAACATTGGATTGTAAAAGGTAAATAACTTAACTGTATAGTAGGTGTGGGTATATTCCCACTCATATCATTTCATTTTTGCAGATTGAACACCATAGAGGTTATGGTTACTTCAATACAGCTGCTTGAATCATCCGGACGTATTTTGCTATATTTGTGGGGAGTATACACTGAAAGCAAGTAGGAAACTTATTTCTAAGTTTGTGAAAAGAGCATATGTAGCTTGGAGATGAAAATAAGCCATGGGTTCCTGATATTGAATGCACAACTTATACGGAGCATTTGTGCCAGTGGATAAATAGAATTAGAAGCTGTCTGAAATTTGACGTACCAATGGTTTGGAGGGAACCGAAAAACCACTTCGATGACTGTTATTTTTATATTGTTACTATCTTAGGCATCAATCAAAATAACCGTGACAAGTGGTCTTACTCTGATCTACCTTCAGCTAGAAGATCTGTTCTTCACTTGGATCTTTTGTATCCATTCCATCTTTTCGTTAATTACTAACATAAGAGCATAAGAATTGCCACTGCTGCTGGGTCAGACCAGTGGTCCATCGTGCCCAGCAGTCCGCTCATGTGCCGGCCCCCAGGTCAAAGACCAGTGCTCTAAATGAGTCCAGCCTCACCTGCATACGTTCCAGTTTAGCAGGAACTTGTACAACTTTGTCTTGAATCCCTGGAGGGTGTTTTCCCCTATAACAGACTCCAGAAGAGCGTTCCAGTTTTCTACCACTCTCTGGGTGAAGAACTTCCTTACGTTTGTACGGAATCTATCCCCTTTCAACTTTAGAGAGTGCCCTCTCGTTCTACCTACCTTAGAGAGGGTGAACAATCTGTCTTTATCTACTAAGTCTATTTCCTTCAGTATTTTGAATGTTTTGATCATGTCCCCTCTCAGTCTTCTCTTTTCAAGGGAGAAGAGGCCCAGTTTCTCTAATCTCTCACTGTACGGCAACTCCTCCAGCCCCTTAACCATTTTAGTCGCTCTTCTCTGGACCCTTTCGAGTAGTACCATGTACTTCTTCATGTATGGCGACCAGTGCTAGACGCAGTACTCCAGGTGAGGGCGTACCATGGCCTGGTACAGCGGCATGATAACCTTCTCCGATCTGTTCGGGATCCCCTTCTTTATCATTCCTAGCATTCTGTTCGTCCTTTTCGCTACCACCATGCATTGCACGGACGGCTTCATCAACTTGTCGATCAGAACTCCTAAATCTCTTTCCTGGGAGGTCTCTCCAAGTACTGCCCTGGACATCCTGCATTCGTGCATAAGATTTTTGTTATCGACATGCATCACTTTACACTTATCCACGCTGAACCTCTTTTGCCATGCCGATGCCCATTTCTCAAGCTTGATTATGTCACGTTGCAGATCTTCGCAATCCCCCTGTTTCTTCACTACTCTGAATAACTTTGTATTGTCCGCAAATTTAATCACCTCACTCGTCATACGAATGTCCAGATCGTTTATGAAAATGTTGAAGAGCACGGATCCAAGCACCAAGCCCTGCGGCACCCAACTGGTGACGCTCTTCTAGTCCGAGTATTGTCCATTTACCCCCACTCTCTGTTTCCTATACTCCAGCCAGTTTTTAATCCACGTGAGTATTTCACCCTCGATTCTATGGCTCGCAATTTTCCGAAGTAGTCGTTCATGTGGAACCTTGTCAAATGCCTTCTGAAAATGCCTTCTGTTTACTCCCTCGAAGAAGTGCAGCAAGTTTCTCAAACAAGATCTGTCTTTGCTGAAACTGTGCTGGCTGGTCCTCATCAGACCGTGTCCATCAAGTTGATCAATGATGTGATCCTTTATCAGCACCTCTACCATCTTTCCCGGTACCGAGGTCCGACTCACTGGTCTGTAGTTTTCCTGATCTCCCCTCAAACCTTTTTTGAAGATCAGCGTAACTTTCGCCACCTTCCAGTCTTCTTGAATCTGTCTCAATTTGATCGACAGATTGGCTGTTAGTTGAAGCAGTTTAGCTATAGTCCCTTTCAGTTCCTTGATGACCCTCGGATGGATGACATCCGGTTGCGGGGATTTATCACTCTTAAGCCTATTGATCTGCCTGCATACCTCTTCTAGACTGACCGTCAACCCTGTCAGTTTCCGGTCTTCATTTCCAGCATGTAGCCTGATCGGTTCCGGTATGCTGTGTATATCTTCTTTGGTAAATACAGATATAAAAAAATGTGTTCAGTTTGTCGGCAATTGCTTTGTCCTCCTTTATTCCATGGTCATCCAGGTCTCAGAGAATGATTCTTGCATGTCTGATATCGCACAAGGTAAAGAAAGTGGGAGCAGTGACAGTGATTCCCAAACAACTTCACAAAGTGAACGTTTTGACCAGAATAAATTGAGTAATCTGGTCAGGGACTTAAATCTTTCCAAGGAGTCTTCTGAATTGATTGCCTCCAGCCTAAAGGAAAAGAATGTTTTTCAGCCTGGAATGAAAATTACATTTTATCGAAGGAGAGAATAGAACATAACATAAATCTTTATTTTTATACTGCACAAGCCTTACAGTTTTAAGCGGTTTACAGAGTAAACAAAGAACAAATACAACATATTAACATTTGGTAATAAGGATTTAAAGAATAATAACAGAGGACGAATGAGGGTGAAATAGTGAAAAGGGGATTTTTCTGTGATGAGAGGGCGAGTTATTTGAAGTAAGTCATCATATTTGAGAAGAGGAGTATTTTTGAGTTTTCTAAAGTGCATATTAGAAGATGAAGTTCGGATTAGAAGACTCCTCTCTGGATCCTTAGAAACTGCTTGGTAGGCCTGCTTGGTAGGCCAAGAACATGGAGATGAATCTCTTGTGGGTGCAACCCTTAACTGAGGGGAAGGTGAAAAAAGACTGAGATCTAGTGGTACGTCCGGGTCTAGAGAAAGAGATATGATTGGTAAGGTAGGAGGGCAGGAGTCTGTTTAGTGCTTTAAAGAAAAGACAACCTAGTTTGAATAGTACTTGATTCTCCATTTTCAGCCAGTGAAGCATCTATGGTTCATAGACAATTGCGCGCAAGACAATTTCGCGCAAGACAATCGCGCGCGGACAAAATCGCGCAGACAATCGAGCGCGAGACAACTGAGCGCAAGACAAATGAGCGTGAAGACAACTGAGCGCAAGACAACTGAGCGCAAGACAATTGAGCGCAAATTATTTTCATGAATGTGCACGAGCGAGACAACTGAGCGCAAGACAACTGAGCGCAAGACAACTGAGCTCAAGACAACTGAGCGCAAGACAACTGAGCGCAAGACAACTGAGCTCAAAAACAACTGAGCGCAAGACAACTGAGCGCAAGACAACTGAGCTCAAGACAACTGAGCGCAAGACAACTGAGCGCGAGCAACTGAGCTCAAAAACAACTGAGCGCAAGACAACTGAGCGCAAGACAACTGAGCTCAAAAACAACTGAGCGCAAGACAACTGAGCTCAAAACAACTGAGCGCGAGCAACTGAGCGCGAGCAACTGAGCTCAAAACGGTTCATAGACAATTGCGCGCAAGACAATCGCGCGCGGACAAAATCGCGCAGACAATCGAGCGCGAGACAACTGACAACTGAGCGCGAGCAACTCAGCGCGAGGCAAGGCAACTTCCCTCATTATTTTGGAGACCTTAAAAATGCATTATTAATTTTGTTAGGCACATGCCTCTGCCCTGCGCTCAGCGGCCTTTGTCTTGGTGTGGTCTTGACCTGACACTGTTAAAGCAGAGATGATAGGAATGGGAGAGGGACAAGGACAGCTACATAACTCATATGGACAGGATGGTGAATTTAGTTCGTGTCATTCTCATATTGGAAAAAAGAGTTTAATAAATCAAAGTAACAGGGTGGCCAGGTTACCCAGTTCCAGGCTGCAGATTTTGGGATAGTTCCAAATTTTTTCCCCAGGTGTTTTTGTCCCGTTACCAGACACATTAATTGTGGACTGTGAGACCTGTAATAGTGGAAGGTAAATGGGCATAGTGGGTGTTTGCATTGGGGTCATAATGAAATGCCCATAGTCTGATGCCTGCAGTGTCTATTCATCTGATCCATCTGTCAAATGCTAAGTTTCATTATTTCTGTTTGTCTTGCATGATATGTTTGTTGTATGAATTGTAAAAATTTGTAAAGCTGAATTAGCTTAATAATCGTTATATGACATAATATATGTTTTAAGTGTTTATGACGATCATTATGTCATTTTCTTTGTTTGTTTAAATCGTTATTCATGTTCAAACTTACAAGTGTCTTCATGCTCTGTCGTCTTCACGCTGAGTTGTCTTCAGGCCCAACAGATTTCAAAGATTAAAGACAAGCTTCACTGCCCCTCCCCACCGAATAAAACCCAAACAAAACTGTCCACAATTTGTTTGCAGCTTTCTAGTTATTGATTTTATGAAGTGTTTTAATATGTTAAAAGACAATAATAAACAATTTGTTAAATGACGTTAGTCATTATAAGTTCATAATGTCATTGGAGTTTGTGAGTGTAAAATAAATTCTGGAATCAATAGTTGTGTTATAATGTTTTTATTTCTGAGTAACTGTATTATTGAAGAAAGCATAATACAGTGAACATATAGAATGGATAACATAGATCTCCCAGGGCAAAGTTAAATGCAAAGTAAGTATTATTGAACACAAGTAAACATGATGTGAACAGCAAATAATAACATTGAATGATAAAGATTATTATAAGAATATTGAAATTGAAAAGATTTTGAAATTGGTCTAAAAATAGGATGATGATGAGGGCGAAAGCATAAATTCACAGAAAGAAAAGTATTCTGTATGCTTGAGATTCAGTGTTTGAACTGGAGGATGTAAAAGGCTATGAACTTTAAAAGATCATATATAGAGAAACATACATAAATTTAGTCCAGATAGAGTATGTTTTGTGCAATGCTAAAGTATTGTTTCCCCATCAAGCACAGGAACATTTGAAAAATGGACATAGTGTGGAGAAAACTGACTCTTTGGCTCTCATTCAGTCAGTGTGTGTGTGTCTGTGTGCAGTGTGAGCCACAATTGTGGTGAGGTACTTAGAATAACTGAGTACTTTGCAAAAATGTCATAGATTCACAGAGAAGATGGCTTCCTATTATGGATTTTGTGTGCCAAAACACAAGTTCTCCAAGCGTGAAGTACTCTGATTAACTGAGTACATGTCGCTCAATGCTAAACTGCTATTCCCCATCAAGAGGAAAGTTAGAAATATAGGTGAAATGGACTGGGCCTGGGCCAAACTGGCGCACCTGTTCAATGCTAGTGTTTTGACACTGCACTCAGGAAGTACTTAGATTAACTGAGTACTTTGCAAAAATGTCATAGATACACAGAGAAGATGACTTCCTATTATGGATTTTGTGTGCAGAAACACAAATTGTCCAAGCGTGAAGTACTCTGATTAACTGAGTACATGTCGCTCAATGCTAAACTGCTATTCCCCATCAAGAGGAAAGTTAGAAATATAGGTGAAATCGATTGGGTCTGGGGGAAACTGGCGCACCTGTTCAATGCTAGTGCTTTGACACAGCACTCAGGAAGTACGTATTAAATACATGCTATTACGTCAGGAGACCAGTGCCCCTGTTTTATTGATGGTAAGTAGTTCAGGATTTAAAGCAAACTAAATGTGCATCTCCTTACAAGAGGCATACAGGGAGATGGGTGACTAAAATTATGTCAGGTGTACACCTTATACATCTATCACATTTTGTGTGCACGAAAGGAAAGATGTTAACATATCACCTCAATGCATTTCATCTAATTTATACTTAAAGGATTAAGCATGATAAGTGTTATACTCTATTAAGAACATCTCTAAACAAGATAAGGTGTCAATCATGTAGCATTACAAATTCTACCTAGTTGACACAGCCATGTAAATTAACACTTATGTTTGATAAGGTTTTGCATTTATCCAGTACGCAGTTGTCCTTTATTTTCAATAAGTTGTATATTAAAATGTATTTTTAAAAGTATCATAGATATGATGTCAGATTTTTCTGATCATCGAAGGAGAGCTGGCAAGCCAAGTCCAGATGTGGGAGCTGAGACGGTAGGAGGCAGGCGAGTCATGATGCTGGAGACATGAATTGTGAAGTTGTAGTCACCACTGCTGCGACACAGGAGGCTGGAGGGCAAAGAAAACACTGTGGTAAGGGAGAGAGAGGGAGGGAGGAAGGGAGGGAGAGAGTGAGAGAGAGATAGAGAGACACTCACAGGAGGACTGAAGATCCCACGAGACGGTAGGAGGCAGGCGAGTCATGATGCTGGAGACATGAATTGTGAAGTTGTAGTCACCACTGCTGCGACACAGGAGGCTGGAGGGCAAAGAAAACACTGTGGTAAGGGAGAGAGAGGGAGGGAGGAAGGGAGGGAGAGAGTGAGAGAGAGATAGAGAGACACTCACAGGAGGACTGAAGATCCCACGAGACGGTAGGAGGCAGGCGAGTCATGATGCTGGAGACATGAATTGTGAAGTTGTAGTCACCACTGCTGCGACACAGGAGGCTGGAGGGCAAAGAAAACACTGTGGTAAGGGAGAGAGAGGGAGGGAGGAAGGGAGGGAGAGAGTGAGAGAGAGATAGAGAGACACTCACAGGAGGACTGAAGATCCCACGAGACGGTAGGAGGCAGGCGAGTCATGATGCTGGAGACATGAATTGTGAAGTTGTAGTCACCACTGCTGCGACACAGGAGGCTGGAGGGCAAAGAAAACACTGTGGTAAGGGAGAGAGAGGGAGGGAGGAAGGGAGGGAGAGAGTGAGAGAGAGATAGAGAGACACTCACAGGAGGACTGAAGATCCCACGAGACGGTAGGAGGCAGGCGAGTCATGATGCTGGAGACATGAATTGTGAAGTTGTAGTCACCACTGCTGCGACACAGGAGGCTGGAGGGCAAAGAAAACACTGTGGTAAGGGAGAGAGAGGGAGGGAGGAAGGGAGGGAGAGAGTGAGAGAGAGATAGAGAGACACTCACAGGAGGACTGAAGATCCCACGAGACGGTAGGAGGCAGGCAAGTCATGATGCTGGAGACATGAATTGTGAAGTTGTAGTCACCACTGCTGCGACACAGGAGGCTGGAGGGCAAAGAAAACACTGTGGTAAGGGAGAGAGAGGGAGGGAGGAAGGGAGGGAGAGAGTGAGAGAGAGATAGAGAGACACTCACAGGAGGACTGAAGATCCCACGAGACGGTAGGAGGCAGGCGAGTCATGATGCTGGAGACATGAATTGTGAAGTTGTAGTCACCACTGCTGCGACACAGGAGGCTGGAGGGCAAAGAAAACACTGTGGTAAGGGAGAGAGAGGGAGGGAGGAAGGGAGGGAGAGAGTGAGAGAGAGATAGAGAGACACTCACAGGAGGACTGAAGATCCCACGAGACGGTAGGAGGCAGGCGAGTCATGATGCTGGAGACATGAATTGTGAAGTTGTAGTCACCACTGCTGCGACACAGGAGGCTGGAGGGCAAAGAAAACACTGTGGTAAGGGAGAGAGAGGGAGGGAGGAAGGGAGGGAGAGAGTGAGAGAGAGATAGAGAGACACTCACAGGAGGACTGAAGATCCCACGAGACGGTAGGAGGCAGGCGAGTCATGATGCTGGAGACTGTGGGTGGAGTGGGGTGGGTATGGTGTGAATGGATGTGAAGGGGTGGGAGTGTGGAGGGGGGTGGATGGAAAGGGAGGGAAGAAGGAGAGGGAGTTGTTTTTATACTTTTTTTGTATTTTTTCTGGGAGGGCGAAGGGCAGGAGGGGGAGGGAGTGAGGCAGAGGGGGAAGAAGGGGAGGGAGTTGTTTTTATACTTTTTTTGTATTTTTTCTGGGAGGGCGAAGGGCAGGAGGGGGGGGGAGTGAGGCAGGGGGGGAAGAAGGGGAGGGAGTTGTTTTTATACTTTTTTTGTATTTTTTCTGGGAGGGCGAAGGGCAGGAGGGGGAGGGAGTGAGGCAGGGGGGGAAGAAGGGGAGGGAGTTGTTTTTATACTTTTTTTGTATTTTTTCTGGGAGGGCGAAGGGCAGGAGGGGGAGGGAGTGAGGCAGGGGGGGAAGAAGGGGAGGGAGTTGTTTTTATACTTTTTTTGTATTTTTTCTGGGAGGGCGAAGGGCAGGAGGGGGAGGGAGTGAGGCAGGGGGGGAAGAAGGGGAGGGAGTTGTTTTTATACTTTTTTTGTATTTTTTCTGGGAGGGCGAAGGGCAGGAGGGGGAGGGAGTGAGGCAGGGGGGGAAGAAGGGGAGGGAGTTGTTTTTATACTTTTTTTGTATTTTTTCTGGGAGGGCGAAGGGCAGGAGGGGGAGGGAGTGAGGCAGAGGGGGAAGAAGGGGAGGGAGTTGTTTTTATACTTTTTTTGTATTTTTTCTGGGAGGGCGAAGGGCAGGAGGGGGAGGGAGTGAGGCAGGGGGGGAAGAAGGGGAGGGAGTTGTTTTTATACTTTTTTTGTATTTTTTCTGGGAGGGCGAAGGGCAGGAGGGGGAGGGAGTGAGGCAGGGGGGGAAGAAGGGGAGGGAGTTGTTTTTATACTTTTTTTGTATTTTTTCTGGGAGGGCGAAGGGCAGGAGGGGGAGGGAGTGAGGCAGGGGGGGAAGAAGGGGAGGGAGGAGTGGTGACAAGAGGGTGCAGCTCCCTCGTTAACAGTGGAGCCATTCACGGGGTGGGAGGGGTACCGCGAAGTGCTTCTAGCAAGACCTGCAGTGCCCCTGTCACGTGACGAATGTGTCGAACGGATTCTTCAGCACAGTCGTTCATGTGCTCCACCCCTGCTAAGATGGTAACCACCGCCGTGTAAATGTCCTCCACTGTTACAGAACTGGGCGGAGGATCTGTGTTTGTGGCAGCGTGAGCCACAATAGTGGTCGCTGCAACAGGGGTGGTGGCCGTTGCAGGGTTGGTCCCACAATCTCTGGTTGAGGGTCGGAGGGGGGCAAAACAGGTGGAACAACGGTTGGGGCTTTGAATGGGGAGTGGGGATGTTGACAAAGGCGGCGAAGAGGAGGGGGATGCCAATATATCTGTAATGAAAAAGAGCATGAAAAGCAGGTGGACATTGAAAAGACAATTATGTACAGTGGAAGCATCTATGAGACAAACTTGGTTGTTTTTGTTACATATGAACAAACCTAAGCATTTTATATTATATTATTAAAATTCAAGTGATGTCTTAAATCATAAATGTGTTTATTAATTGTACACT
The DNA here is from genome assembly GCF_902459505.1 of Geotrypetes seraphini. NCBI lineage: Eukaryota > Metazoa > Chordata > Amphibia > Gymnophiona > Dermophiidae > Geotrypetes > Geotrypetes seraphini. The sequence goes on along the minus strand of NC_047084.1, from coordinate 385,043,842 downwards.
TGATGTACGTTGTAAAAATGAATAAAAGCTTTTACAGTACAAAAATTACAGAATAAAAATATCATAACACTTACCGGACTGGACAGAGAGGTCGCTAAATCTGTCCAGGATGGGGGTTGAGGCAGTACTCATTGAGGTACGTGGGAGGGCTGGGGGAGAGGTGATGACAGAGGGTCGAATTTCAGGGAAAAGTTTAAGGCAGAACTTGGGTTTAGGGGGTGGGAGGGAGGGGGAACAGGGCATTGGGAATGAAGGGGCAGGGCAGGGTTTGGGGCGTTTTTTTAGGGGGATCCTAGAGGGTGGTCTAGGGCGTCGGTGGGGGGAAGTTGGATGAGACTGGGCGGAGGTGGAAGGGGGTTGGGACGTTGGATGGGACTGGGCGGAGGTGGAAGGGGGTTGGGACGTTGGATGGGACTGGGCGGAGGTGGAAGGGGGTTGGGACGTTGGATGGGACTGGGCGGAGGTGGAAGGGGGTTGGGACGTTGGATGGGACTGGGCGGAGGTGGAAGGGGATTGGGAGGTGGGGCGTCTGCGGGGGATAAGGAACGGCCGGTCAGGGATAGGGGTGTCTTCCTCCTCCTCCTCCTCCTCCTCCTCCTCCTCCTCTTCCTGATCCTCCTCCTCCTCTTCCTCCTCACTCGCATCTGAAGACATAAATGCATGTAGTGTCAGAAGTATATGAAAAACTGTTAATGTTTAAAATGTTTGTCTGCGCGCGATTGTCTTTCGAGTTTTTGACCTGTCAACGTTTAAAATACATGATTGTTCAACACAGATATTATGACTGCACACCTTATACCCACCCGATATTTTACTGTAACATACCTGGGGTGTTGTACAGATTGCGGCGGACAGCCCGGACCCATGCAGGGTGATGTAGCCTGAGCTCGCGGGCTTTTTTCTTCAAATCCTCAACCTATTACATAATGGAGAGACATGAGTGAGCCATGATATATGGTTCATAGAGAATAGCACGTGGACAAATCGCGCAGACATGATATATATATATGCATTGAAAGCAGTGCATGGAAATAGATTGCAAGCATAATAATTATGTAAATTTTGAAAACCCGACTGGAATACAGCTAATTAAATCAAATAAGTACATGAGAGACACCATTATCAACTGCAAAATTTTTCAGCAGATGTATGATGACGCAGTGCGCGATTTCAGGAGATGCGTATCCATTTTTGCCTTCCGCGCAAAAAAATAAATTCTTTATCCGCGCCAATTTGTCAGCGCGCAATTGTCTATGAACAACATGTATTTGATAAATACTTACGGAGCGCGGTGTGATAGCGCGGGCGTTGAACAGCTGCGCAAGTTCTCCCCAGGCCCTGTCCATTTCACCTATATTGCGTCTTTTCCCCTTAACGGGGAAAAGCAGTTTAGCATTGAGCGTGAAGTACTCAGTTAATATGAGTACTTCACGCTCGGAGAAATTGGGCTTACGTCCACGGAAACCCACATAGGATGCCATCTTCTCTGTGAATCTATGACGTTTTTGCAAAGCTTAAATACCAGTCACATGACCGATGTTGTGTGAATATCGTGAGATTTCCCCTTTTCAGCGCTGCTATTGGTTATCTAAAACACGTGTTAAATGGTCAATAGTCAAACAGATTTTACTACATTGTAGTGATGAAATGCACATATTAATTGAGTATGTGTGTATTTTATAATATAAAGTTTTGTAGTAATTGATTGAAACACAATTAGCGTTAGCATGGCGCGCATATGTGTTGAAACGCGTGATGACATCAGCTTGTCTCCATTAGTGCATAATGATGACGTATATCATCATACTAAAGTTATAGTACTTTTTCGCGCAATTGACGGATTAGTTTCCCAGTGCGCAATTGACGGGTTTTAGTATAATGAGCGCAAGTTAAAAATGCGGACGAACAGAGTTAATGGGAAATCTGAATAAATGGTGATATTTGTAAATGCGGGTGGGGGGCCTAATTGCAAAGCTTAAATACCAGTCACATGACCGATGTTGTGTGAATATCGTGAGATTTCCCCTTTTCAGCGCTGCTATTGGTTATCTAAAACACGTGTTAAATGGTCAATAGTCAAACAGATTTTACTACATTGTAGTGATGAAATGCACATATTAATTGAGTATGTGTGTATTTTATAATATAAAGTTTTGTAGTAATTGATTGAAACACAATTAGCGTTAGCATGGCGCGCATATGTGTTGAAACGCGTGATGACATCAGCTTGTCTCCATTAGTGCATAATGATGACGTATATCATCATACTAAAGTTATAGTACTTTTTCGCGCAATTGACGGATTAGTTTCCCAGTGCGCAATTGACGGGTTTTAGTATAATGAGCGCAAGTTAAAAATGCGGACGAACAGAGTTAATGGGAAATCTGAATAAATGGTGATATTTGTAAATGCGGGTGGGGGGCCTAATTGCAAAGCTTAAATACCAGTCACATGACCGATGTTGTGTGAATATCGTGAGATTTCCCCTTTTCAGCGCTGCTATTGGTTATCTAAAACACGTGTTAAATGGTCAATAGTCAAACAGATTTTACTACATTGTAGTGATGAAATGCACATATTAATTGAGTATGTGTGTATTTTATAGTATATAGTTTTGTAGTAATTGATTGAAACACAATTAGCGTTAATGGGAAATCTGAATAAATAAATAAATAAATAAGCTATTACAGTGTTTGAATATGGGAAACACATAAGAACAATAAAATTCTATTAATTTTAAAAAGATCAGGGAGTCATGAGTAAATTATTGTAATTATTACACATCATTTTCCACTCCTAATATATTAATACAGTCATACATCACATATGTTTGTGAAGAGGGATGCAGAGAAAGCACAGTTACTTACCGTAACAGGTGTTATCCAGGGACAGCAGGCAGATATTCTTAACACATGGGTGACGTCACCGACGGAGCCCTCGGTACGGACCTTTTTAACTAGAAGTTTCTAGTTGGCCGCACCGCGCGTGCGCGAGTGCCTTCCCGCCCGACAGAGGAGTGCGTGGTCCCCAGTTAGGATAAGCCAGCTAAGAAGCCAACCCGGGGAGGTGGGTGGTACGTAAGAATATCTGCCTGCTGTCCCTGGATAACACCTGTTACGGTAAGTAACTGTGCTTTATCCCAGGACAAGCAGGCAGCATATTCTTAACACATGGGTGACCTCCAAGCTAACAAAGAGGGAGGTGGGATGGTTGGCCATTAGGAAAATAAATTTTGTAACACAGATTGGCCGAAGTGTCCATCCCGTCTGGAGAACGCATCCAGACAGTAGTGAGTAGTGAATGTGTGAACTGAGGACCAAGTGGCCGCCTTGCAGATTTCCTCGATGGGCGTGGAACGGAGGAAAGCTACAGAAGCAGCCATAGCTCGGACTCTGTGGGCCGTGACAGTTCCTTCCAGTGAGAGACCGGCCCGAGCATAGCAGAATGCAATACAGGCAGCAAGCCAATTGGAAAGTGTCCGTTTGGAGACAGGATGACCCAAACGGTTGGGATCGAAAGACAAAAATAGCTGAGGGGATGTTCGGTGAGCTCTGGTACGATCAAGATAGTAAGCAAGGGCACGCTTACAATCCAGCGTGTGCAACGCCTGTTCCCCAGGATGCGAGTGAGGCTTAGGGAAGAAGACGGGCAGCACAATGGACTGGTTGAGGTGAAAAGCTGAGACCACCTTGGGAAGGAATTTAGGGTGGGTGCGCAGAACAACCTTGTCATGGTGAAAAACAGTGAACGGTGGGTCGTCAACCAGTGCATGCAGTTCGCTAACCCTCCTGGCAGAGGTGATGGCAATCAGGAAAAGCACCTTCCAGGTAAGGAGTCTAAGTGAAGTTGTGGCAAGAGGCTCGAATGGAGGTTTCATGAGAGCTGAGAGTACCACATTCAGGTCCCAGACAACTGGAGGAGGCTTGAGGGGTGGTTTGATATTGAAGAGCCCTCGCATAAATCTGGAAACCAGAGGATGAGCCGTGAGGGGTTTTCCGAGAATGGGCTCATGAAACGCAGTGATGGCACTGAGGTGGACTCTGATGGAGGTAGTTTTGAGGCCAGCATTGGACAGCGAGAGCAAATATTCCAATACGGTTTCCACCGCTAAGGAGGTGGGTTCCTGATGATGCCGGAGACACCACGAGGAGAATCTGGTCCATTTCTGATGGTAACATTGGAGGGTGGCCGGCTTCCTGGAGGCGTCCAAGATGAGGCGGACCGGCTGAGATAGGTTCTCTGGAGAGGTCAGCCCGAGAGAAACCAAGCTGTCAGGTGGAGCGAAGACAGATTGGGATGCAGTAGAGACTGATGCTGCTGCGTAAGTACAGTAGGAAACACAGGAAGGAGAATGGGTTCCCTGGAGCTGAGTTGGAGCAGGAGTGAGAACCAGTGTTGGCGAGGCCACCGAGGTGCGATAAGAATCATGGTGGCGTTGTCCTTGCGGAGTTTGGACAAGGTCCGCAACATCAGAGGAAACGAAGAAACTGGGGACCACGCACTCCTCCGTCGGGCATATTCTTAACGCATGGGTGACGTCACTGACGGAGCCCCGGTACAGACCTTTTTAACTAGAAAGTTCTAGTTGGCCGCACCATGCGCGAGTGCCTTCACGCCCGACGGAGGAGAGCGTGGTCCCCAGTTAGGATAAGCCAGCTAAGAAGCCAACCCGGGGAGGAGGGTGGGACGTAAGAATATCTAGTGAGTAGTGTGTAACATCACCCATGCGTTAAGAATATCTGCCTGCTGTCCCTGGATAACACCTGTTACGGTAAGTAACTGTGCTTTACTGCTCAATGCAGAAAGTAGGTATCATTATCCTAAGGTGTGTATCGGGTCGTTTGTTCATTCTTATCTTTGTCCTAAAGTTAAGTGACCTAATGTTAACATGAAAATGGAATCTAAGTCACTCTGCACTGATAATATGCCACCAGGTCAATTGTACAGGAGATGATTTAACCTACATAAATGAAGGAATTGAAAATTATATTTTTCTATTGGAATTGTGAACTTGAAAATGGATGAAATAAACCTTTTAGAAAATGTACATTTAGTGGAAGAACTTCAGATGTATTCATTTGGAAGCATTGGATGTTGGCAGGGATATGTTCTTTAGAGGATGTAATAACTAATAGTAAACTGCTTGACCTTTCACAATTGCAACATATATTTGGTCTAAATAAATCACAATATTTTATGCTTTCAGGTGGTATAACTTAATAGCTGGACTTGTAAATAAAACAACAAAACATGGTCTAAGAGACATTTGGAGCATTGAGATTAAGCATTCAATTGATGCATCTCAATGGCCACAACTTTGGCCTAAAAAATATTGCCACTATCATCTTGAGGCTGGGACATTAGATCATCTTTTATTGTATTGTCCATATATATTATTAGTTTAGAAATCAATGTTGCCTCAAATAAATAGGATGAAGGACAATCCAGTAGCCTTGACTTATTATTGTATTATGGCAAATTATGTATTTAATTATGTCGGAATAAATATGATTTCAGGAAATGTTATTCATGTTTTAATCTTACATCAAGTGTTAAAAAAAAAAACAAATTTTAATTTAAATGCAGCACTTGCAATTCTTTCTAACACTTAATTGTTTCCATTGTGTCCTTACGTGTTACTTAGTTGGATAGTACAATACAAATTTACATTTAATGGCATAGTTATTAATGTCATACTAACATAAAGAAACAACAAAATGTTTTAAACATTGGTAAATGTTTATTAAAATATTGCATATGTGATAAACATGTAATACACATATGTTCAAATGCAGTGTCAACAACACAAAATCTTTCAGTTCACCATTCATGATCTTTTATGTACAACATACTGAATTATATCTTTATTCGTTTTAAATCATAAACAAGTGTGCAATAATATATCCATTAAAGGTGGCACAGCAGTTAAACATCAGTGACAGTGAGTAAGGATGTGGTTATAGCAGTGAAAAAACATCAGGAGCAAATTAACAGACAGTTTAAGTGAAACAGTAGAAACAACAGTCTGGACCACCAAAAGGAGTGGGGGACATAGACAATTTAAAGTGTATCATCTGTTCATGCACCATGTGTGGAAATCACACATTTTGCTATACGACCTTTGAAAAAGAAAGACCATACACACCCTTCAAATTAAATGAGCAACAGTGGGAGAGAGTGAGATATTGGCAGAGCAGTTAACCAACATCTGTGAGAGTGAGAGCAGTGGTTTCAGAGACAGCACCTGACTGACATTCTGCTGGGGGGGGGGGACTCTGCTTCTGGGTCCTGCAAAGGCCAACACCTGACTGCCACCATCACGTTTGCACCCTTGTCAACCCATTCTGGGTCCTGCAAAGGCCAACACATGACTGCCACCATCAGGTTTGCACCCCTGTCAACCCATTCTGGGTCCTCATCTTTTTCTGAATCTCATGGCTTCAGAGACAGCACCTGACTGACATTTCTGCTTATGTACTTTCTAGGCCACCAAAAACAAGGGAGGAAATGTACAATTTCAAGTTTTACAAATTTTCCTTAACACAGCCGCTTTCCCTGAAGCCGCTCCATCCAAGATACCATCTGACCTTCCCTACGTGAAGGAAAAAGCCTTTGAACACCACCCACAACACCTTGAAAATGTCAAAGCGAGTACAGTATGCTTGAGTGGGTTACCTTGCTCGGCATAAAAAACCTTCACGCTTGGCACATGTCAGAGCAGTGGATACTAGGATAGGTAGGGGTCAGAGGAGGGCTTCAGAGAAGCAGTTAACCAACAGTAGTGGGAGAGAGAGATATTGGCAGAGCAGTTAACCAACATCTGTGGAGTGAGAGCAACAGTTGGCAGAGCAGTTAACCAACAGTAGTGGGAGAGAGAGATATTGGCAGAGCAGTTAACCAACATCTGTGGAGTGAGAGCAACAGTTGGCAGAGCAGTTAACCAACAGTAGTGGGAGAGTGAGATATTGGCAGAGCAGTTAACCAACATCTGTGGAGTGAGAGCAACAGTTGGCAGAGCAGTTAACCAACAGTAGTGGGAGAGAGAGATATTGGCAGAGCAGTTAACCAACATCTGTGGAGTGAGAGCAACAGTTGGCAGAGCAGTTAACCAACAGTAGTGGGAGAGAGAGATATTGGCAGAGCAGTTAACCAACATCTGTGGAGTGAGAGCAACAGTTGGCAGAGCAGTTAACCAACAGTAGTGGGAGAGTGAGATATTGGCAGAGCAGTTAACCAACATCTGTGGAGTGAGAGCAACAGTTGGCAGAGCAGTTAACCAACAGTAGTGGGAGAGTGAGATATTGGCAGAGCAGTTAACCAACATCTGTGGAGTGAGAGCAACAGTTGGCAGAGCAGTTAACCAACAGTAGTGGGAGAGAGAGATATTGGCAGAGCAGTTAACCAACATCTGTGGAGTGAGAGCAACAGTTGGCAGAGCAGTTAACCAACAGTAGTGGGAGAGTGAGATATTGGCAGAGCAGTTAACCAACATCTGTGGAGTGAGAGCAACAGTTGGCAGAGCAGTTAACCAACAGTAGTGGGAGAGAGAGATATTGGCAGAGCAGTTAACCAACATCTGTGGAGTGAGAGCAACAGTTGGCAGAGCAGTTAACCAACAGTAGTGGGAGAGAGAGATATTGGCAGAGCAGTTAACCAACATCTGTGGAGTGAGAGCAACAGTTGGCAGAGCAGTTAACCAACAGTAGTGGGAGAGAGAGATATTGGCAGAGCAGTTAACCAACATCTGTGGAGTGAGAGCAACAGTTGGCAGAGCAGTTAACCAACAGTAGTGGGAGAGTGAGATATTGGCAGAGCAGTTAACCAACATCTGTGGAGTGAGAGCAACAGTTGGCAGAGCAGTTAACCAACAGTAGTGGGAGAGAGAGATATTGGCAGAGCAGTTAACCAACATCTGTGGAGTGAGAGCAACAGTTGGCAGAGCAGTTAACCAACAGTAGTGGGAGAGAGAGATATTGGCAGAGCAGTTAACCAACATCTGTGGAGTGAGAGCAACAGTTGGCAGAGCAGTTAACCAACAGTAGTGGGAGAGTGAGATATTGGCAGAGCAGTTAACCAACATCTGTGGAGTGAGAGCAACAGTTGGCAGAGCAGTTAACCAACAGTAGTGGGAGAGAGAGATATTGGCAGAGCAGTTAACCAACATCTGTGGAGTGAGAGCAACAGTTGGCAGAGCAGTTAACCAACAGTAGTGGGAGAGAGAGATATTGGCAGAGCAGTTAACCAACATCTGTGGAGTGAGAGCAACAGTTGGCAGAGCAGTTAACCAACAGTAGTGGGAGAGTGAGATATTGGCAGAGCAGTTAACCAACATCTGTGGAGTGAGAGCAACAGTTGGCAGAGCAGTTAACCAACAGTAGTGGGAGAGTGAGATATTGGCAGAGCAGTTAACCAACATCTGTGGAGTGAGAGCAACAGTTGGCAGAGCAGTTAACCAACAGTAGTGGGAGAGAGAGATATTGGCAGAGCAGTTAACCAACATCTGTGGAGTGAGAGCAACAGTTGGCAGAGCAGTTAACCAACAGTAGTGGGAGAGTGAGATATTGGCAGAGCAGTTAACCAACATCTGTGGAGTGAGAGCAACAGTTGGCAGAGCAGTTAACCAACAGTAGTGGGAGAGAGAGATATTGGCAGAGCAGTTAACCAACATCTGTGGAGTGAGAGCAACAGTTGGCAGAGCAGTTAACCAACAGTAGTGGGAGAGAGAGATATTGGCAGAGCAGTTAACCAACATCTGTGGAGTGAGAGCAACAGTTGGCAGAGCAGTTAACCAACAGTAGTGGGAGAGAGAGATATTGGCAGAGCAGTTAACCAACATCTGTGGAGTGAGAGCAACAGTTGGCAGAGCAGTTAACCAACAGTAGTGGGAGAGTGAGATATTGGCAGAGCAGTTAACCAACATCTGTGGAGTGAGAGCAACAGTTGGCAGAGCAGTTAACCAACAGTAGTGGGAGAGAGAGATATTGGCAGAGCAGTTAACCAACATCTGTGGAGTGAGAGCAACAGTTGGCAGAGCAGTTAACCAACAGTAGTGGGAGAGAGAGATATTGGCAGAGCAGTTAACCAACATCTGTGGAGTGAGAGCAACAGTTGGCAGAGCAGTTAACCAACAGTAGTGGGAGAGAGAGATATTGGCAGAGCAGTTAACCAACATCTGTGGAGTGAGAGCAACAGTTGGCAGAGCAGTTAACCAACAGTAGTGGGAGAGAGAGATATTGGCAGAGCAGTTAACCAACATCTGTGGAGTGAGAGCAACAGTTGGCAGAGCAGTTAACCAACAGTAGTGGGAGAGAGAGATATTGGCAGAGCAGTTAACCAACATCTGTGGAGTGAGAGCAACAGTTGGCAGAGCAGTTAACCAACAGTAGTGGGAGAGTGAGATATTGGCAGAGCAGTTAACCAACATCTGTGGAGTGAGAGCAACAGTTGGCAGAGCAGTTAACCAACAGTAGTGGGAGAGAGAGATATTGGCAGAGCAGTTAACCAACATCTGTGGAGTGAGAGCAACAGTTGGCAGAGCAGTTAACCAACAGTAGTGGGAGAGTGAGATATTGGCAGAGCAGTTAACCAACATCTGTGGAGTGAGAGCAACAGTTGGCAGAGCAGTTAACCAACAGTAGTGGGAGAGAGAGATATTGGCAGAGCAGTTAACCAACATCTGTGGAGTGAGAGCAACAGTTGGCAGAGCAGTTAACCAACAGTAGTGGGAGAGAGAGATATTGGCAGAGCAGTTAACCAACATCTGTGGAGTGAGAGCAACAGTTGGCAGAGCAGTTAACCAACAGTAGTGGGAGAGTGAGATATTGGCAGAGCAGTTAACCAACATCTGTGGAGTGAGAGCAACAGTTGGCAGAGCAGTTAACCAACAGTAGTGGGAGAGAGAGATATTGGCAGAGCAGTTAACCAACATCTGTGGAGTGAGAGCAACAGTTGGCAGAGCAGTTAACCAACAGTAGTGGGAGAGAGAGATATTGGCAGAGCAGTTAACCAACATCTGTGGAGTGAGAGCAACAGTTGGCAGAGCAGTTAACCAACAGTAGTGGGAGAGTGAGATATTGGCAGAGCAGTTAACCAACATCTGTGGAGTGAGAGCAACAGTTGGCAGAGCAGTTAACCAACAGTAGTGGGAGAGAGAGATATTGGCAGAGCAGTTAACCAACATCTGTGGAGTGAGAGCAACAGTTGGCAGAGCAGTTAACCAACAGTAGTGGGAGAGTGAGATATTGGCAGAGCAGTTAACCAACATCTGTGGAGTGAGAGCAACAGTTGGCAGAGCAGTTAACCAACAGTAGTGGGAGAGAGAGATATTGGCAGAGCAGTTAACCAACATCTGTGGAGTGAGAGCAACAGTTGGCAGAGCAGTTAACCAACAGTAGTGGGAGAGAGAGATATTGGCAGAGCAGTTAACCAACATCTGTGGAGTGAGAGCAACAGTTGGCAGAGCAGTTAACCAACAGTAGTGGGAGAGTGAGATATTGGCAGAGCAGTGGTTTCAGAGACAGCACCTGACTGACATTTTGCTGGGGGGGGACTCTGCTTCTGGGTCCTGCAAAGGCCAACACCTGACTGCCATCATCACGTTTGCACCCTTGTCAACCCATTCTGGGTCCTGCAAAGGCCAACACATGACTGCCACCATCAGGTTTGCACCCCTGTCAACCCATTCTGGTTCCTCATCTTTTTCTGAATCTCATGGCTTCAGAGACAGCACCTGACTGACATTCTGCTGGGGGGGGGGACTCTGCTTCTGGGTCCTGCAAAGGCCAACACCTGACTGCCATCATCACGTTTGCACCCTTGTCAACCCATTCTGGGTCCTGCAAAGGCCAACACATGACTGCCACCATCAGGTTTGCACCCCTGTCAACCCATTCTGGGTCCTCATCTTTTTCTGAATCTCATGGCTTCAGAGACAGCACCTGACTGACATTCTGCTGGGGGGGGGGACTCTGCTTCTGGGTCCTGCAAAGGCCAACACCTGACTGCCACCATCACGTTTGCACCCTTGTCAACCCATTCTGGGTCCTGCAAAGGCCAACACATGACTGCCACCATCAGGTTTGCACCCCTGTCAACCCATTCTGGGTCCTCGTCTTTTTCTGAATCTCATGACAGCACCTGACTGACATTTCTGCTTATGTACTTTCTAGGCCACCAAAAACAAGGGAGGAAATGTACAATTTCAAGTTTTTCAAATTTTCCTTAACACAGACGCTTTCCCTGAAGCCGCTCCATCCAAGACACCATCTGACCTTCCCTACGTGAAGGAAAAAGCCTTTGAACACCACCCACAACACCTTGAAAATGTCAAAGCGAGTACAGTATGCTTGAGTGGGTTACCTTGCTCGGCATAAAAAACCTTCACGCTTGGCACATGTCAGAGCAGTGGATACTAGGATAGGTAGGGGTCAGAGGAGGGCTTCAGAGAAACTCCTGGGGGAGAGATCCTGAGCACAACAGTTTGCAGGCCTGTAGCTTTCGGGCCACCAAAAGGAGAGGGGGACATAGACATTTCAAAGTGTCTCTCCTGTTCCTGCAGCATATGTGCTTGGGAGACCATATGGACATGTCAAAGCAAATTTCAAATCTCAAAGTGCACACAATTGTAGCATAGCAACAGGAAAACCTGAACTTCAACATCAAACTCTACAGTTCCAGATTATGTGCTATACCACGGAGATATTGAAAGAGAGGTGTTTGACCATATGTTGGCAGCAGCGTTGTTAGTCTTTGCGTCACTCTCACATACGTGCTCTTACTGCTGGGTGGTGCGCGGTTACCAGCCTGGAATCGAGCAAGCAACTGTTCTGTGTGATCTTGCTCACGCTGTATATGTTCAAGGAGTTTAAAGATGGTTGGATGGTGGCATGCAACAGAGGATTGAAATGCATGGTGCCAACCTTCAACGGAATTATTGGTCCGAGGCAGTCCATCTTCCACACGGGAGCGCATATTCCACAGAGGAATAGGAAAAGGTGGCACCCGTCTCCCATTTGGCCGCAATCTCCCGATGTAATTGTCTTCCCAATAGTCATACACCAGGGTCAGTTCATCTGGTCGACTCTCCTCCAAGGTCTGGAAACACTCAGCAACATCATCCACAGGAACAAAACTTAATGCTAACAGCATTTTGGTGAACATTCTTACTCTCTCCTCATCTCTATAGCTGGCGGTCAGTCCCTCATGTTGAATTCTGCGCCACAATGATTGACCCAGATGGAACAGGCAGCCAGAAACTGTAGCATTGGGAAATACAGTGCGGGCAGCTTGCAGACTTGCTCTCTCAAAGTCCATCAAGATTGTCAATGGTGCCAACGTGTTTCTGGTTTCCAGCAGTTTCCTCAACACACGTTCATAGTCCTCCTCCCTTTTACTGTTCAACAACACGTAGACCATGGGAAGTGCACGATTGTCTACAAATGCATGGATGGTAAAGACTTGGACAAACAAATGGGGGGCAACTTTGAATGTCCCATCCATGAACCAATGTCCATGTTGCTCCAACACCTCAAGATTAGATTCTGTAGTGAAAATGAATATGCGTCTTTCATCATTTTCACCTGAATCCCACAACAGTAATTGTTCACCACGTGTGCTTCTTTGTAGCGGCTCAGGAATTTGTATGTCTCTTATGCACCTGGGATTACCCATTGCTAGATGGCCTGCATTTCTCTTTCTATTAACTGTTCTCTGCATGGAGGTGTATGCAGGCAATAATGTAGCTGCTTCTAAACTTGTCCCAGCTGTTGTGCCATGAATGATCTGACGTGGCCTTTCAACCGTAACCACAGCTCTTTCACGTATGTCTCCCATCATTCGATCAGCTTCAATTCTAGCATTGTTGGGTGCATGCACATGCGCCGTTATCTCAACAGAAGATCCATCAACGAGCCTCTTTCTTCTTCCCACACAGTCACGGCGCACACACCTCCAGGACGTGGATCCGTCTGCCATCACTCGGTCACGCCGATATCGATAGCCCTCATTAACCCAGTGCTCTCTCCCACGCTGTGAAGTTATTACTTCCATGTCTATGTCAAATCACTCCTGAAACCATACAATTAATAACATTATCCTATTTTGACTTGCAATTGATATACAATTGCCTATATCATGAATGCACTACTCAAAAGAACATCATACCTGTAAGACTGGAAGTATATCGATGAAACCCTCAGGAACTGTAGTCGACCTTCAACCCTGAACCAGTACCTGCAAGAATTATAACATGCATGTAAACTTAATGTTCACCCCCCACCAATCTCCAGCACACAAAAAAACATGCAAAGGTCAAATAGGTGAGGTTAGGCCATACATATGTAGAGTTTAGTGCTATGGCACAACACCATATACCTGCAAGGGTGCGATTCCTGTCAGCAAAACACTGAAGATGTCTGTCCTCTGTTGACTGTGGTGTCTTGATTGTAGTCTGTTGATTGTAGTCACCTTCAGTAGTAGATTAGATAAGGTTATTATATACATAGGACATACAAATCCCTATATGTAAAGTTCAGTGCTATGGCACAACACCATATACCTGCAAGGGTGCGATTCCTGTCAGCAAAACACTGAAGATGTGTGTCCTCTGTTGATCGTGGTCTCTTGAATGTCCTCTGTTGATTGTAGTCACCTTCAGTAGTAGATTAGATAAGGTTATTATATACATAGGACATACAAATCCCTATATGTAAAGTTCAGTGCTATGGCACAACACCATATACCTGCAAGGGTGCGATTCCTGTCAGCAAAACACTGAAGATGTGTGTCCTCTGTTGATCGTGGTCTCTTGAATGTCCTCTGTTGATTGTAGTCACCTTCAGTAGTAGATTAGATAAGGTTATTATATACATAGGACATACAAATCCCTATATGTAAAGTTCAGTGCTATGGCACAACACCATATACCTGCAAGGGTGCGATTCCTGTCAGCAAAACACTGAAGATGTGTGTCCTCTGTTGATCGTGGTCTCTTGAATGTCCTCTGTTGATTGTAGTCACCTTCAGTAGTAGATTAGATAAGGTTATTATATACATAGGACATACAAATCCCTATACCTCTGTACTTACGTTGCCTCCAAGATTGAACTTCTAGACAACACTAGGGTTTCAGCAAATTCATATCCCTCAGCACATGACTGCAAGACTAAAATTTATAAGGTTAGCACATAGATATAACAAACAACACCCACTATGTCTGTACTTACCTTTGCAATCATACCTGTAATAGTTAAAATCTGGCTTGCCAACCATCATGGATTAAGAACGTCATTATACCTAATCGCAGACAGAAGGAAGGCAGAGAGGCCCAAAACAAGGACCCACAACAATTGTATACAATCACCCTCACTACACACCCAAGGCTAAAAGTGTACCCCAATAAGCCCTACCATCAGACTATTTATCCTATCCTATTGTTCCAATTTAGCAAAACCAAAAAATGAAGCTATGCATATACCTGTAAATGTGAATATCCTCTTATGTATGATACCTGCAAAAGAAAATGGTACCCAATGCCTTTATAAAACTATAAACCGTGAGCACACTCGGTTTTTTAAAAAATCTTTATTCATTTTAAATGACACATCATGTGTACAAGAATCAAAACATTAAAATGAAATACATCACATGTCAATCAAGTACCTCCCTTCCCAACCCACTTCCCCACTCTTACTTTTCCCAATATGAATGATAATAGTATAATTTAGACACCCTCCCAACAATAAGACAGTGTATCTTTAAATAGAAAATAGTGTATATTCATTACAGTAAGATGTTAATGTCTCCCTTTTTTATTGTTACTGTTCTTTCCATTTTGATAATGTGACATAATGAATTGTACCCAAAACTAGATACTTTAAAATTATTACTTATATGTTGAATGGTGACTCCTGTGCTGATATTTTCCTTTTTTTTTTCTCATGCACTTACCCAATAATATTGCATCATTACATCATGATACAATCCTCAAATTAAACATATTCAGATACTAGTGTTGCTGGCATAAGAGTTTTTACCTCATGCCAACAAGTTTTTTTAGATATTTATTACTTTTAAAATCTATAACTCCATCCAATTATGCTTCCAATTAATATCCATCATCACATTATACATAATCTTAATACCATACCTCAACCTTCTCGCTCTTTTAACATGCGGGAAAACTAAGCGCAAGACGGGGTGTCCTTAAAAATCCGCGTTCCGTGCCCCTTTTCAGGTCCCTGCCCCTGACAGGGCTGGATGAGAAGGTTCATAGACAACGGCGCGAAAGACGAAAGCCAATTTAAGGCAAGGCGCGCCGCCGCACCGCACCAAATTACAGTTTTTAGGGGCTCCGATGGGGGGTTTTGTTCGGGAACCCCCTTCTGTTTACTTAATAGACATCGCGCCGGCGTTATCGGGGGTTTGGGGGTCGTAACCCTCCACATTATAGTAAAGTGGGGGGTTCTCCCCCCCTCGCCCTCCGTCGGAGCCCTAAAAACGGTCATTTAGAGCGGCGCGGCTTGCGCGCAATCGTCTATGAACCCGTCGGAGCCCTAAAAACAGTAATTTAGAAAGGCGCGGCGTCGCGCGCTACGCTCAATAGGGTGGGCACGCCTTTGACCCGGCGCGCCGGCGCGCTTTTGACCCGGCACCGTATGGGAATTTAACTCTGACGGATCCTAGCATGGGGAAGGGAAAGCATTAGGATCCTTCAGAGTTAAATTATCATACAACTCTGTCAGAGCCAGAGACTAAATGTGGCAGGGACCCGAAAAGTGGCGCAGAACGCGGATTTTTAAGGACCTGTGCGTTTAGATACGGGACCAAATCGCGGTTCATAGACAATTGCGCGTAAATATAAACTGGTTCATAGACAATTGCGCGCAAGACAAGATTTTTAAGGACCTGTGCGTTTAGATACGGGACCAAATCGCGGTTCATAGACAATACGGGACCAAATCGCGGTTCATAGACAATTGCGCGTAAATATCACTGGTTCATAGACAATTGCGCGCAATACAAGAACTGAAAATGTAAATATCAACATACCTATATAAACTTGAGGATCAATTGCGCTGAGTTTTATGATCGCGATTGTCTTGCGCGCAATTGTCTATGAACCATACCCCCCCTCCCTTTTCTTGCGCGTGAAGCGTAAATATAAACATACCTGTAAATGAAGAAATGTGGACGTTCGCTCTCACCAGAGGCGAGATAAATCCGCGCAAGACAAATATTCGTTATAGATCAAGTACCAGCAAAACCAGATCTTTACCTATAACGGACACGGTCAGGCAGCGAAAGGAAGGCGGGAAAGGAAGGAGGACATATATAATGTAGAAACGTAACCATAGTAACGAAAATGCATTCACGTGACTTGTATTTAAATGCTGTTCGGAGAATATATATCATGAGATAACGTAACCATGGTAACGAAAATGCATTCACGTGATTTATGTTGAAAACGCAAAGAGTCAACGTTGACGTGATGACGTGTTCGGAGAATATATATCATGAGATAACGTAACCATGGTAACGAAAATGCATTCACGTGATTTATGTTGAAAACGCAAAGAGTCAACGTTGACGTGATGACGTGTTCACGTGCTGTACGTGCGCGTGTCCTCCGATGGTCAAGCGGCCTCTAGTGGCGCGCTCAGTTGTCTTGCGCTGAGTTGTCTTGCGCTGAGTTGTCTTGCGCTCAATTGTCTTGCGCGGAGTTGTCGCTGCGCTGAATTGTCTTGCGCGGAGTTGTCGCTGCGCTGAATTGTCTTGCGCGCAATTGTCTTTGCGCTTATTTGTCTGCGCGCGATTGTCTGCGCGCGATTGTCTTGCGCGTTTTTGACCTGTCACCAGCATCTATAATAATAAAATGCTAAGCGCGCATGCTCACTCTCACTGCGTGTTCCCTGAGATCTGATCTGTTGGGATGTACCGGCAAGAGTGCGCATGCGCGCTTACTACGTCACCACAGCTGGTGGAGGAAGCAAATGCGGAGTCCTGCCGTCGCCTTCCCGAGTCTGCTACTTAGCATTACGATGCGTCCCAGGCCCGTAGTGCGGCGGAAACAAGAGCGGAGCGAAACTGGAGGCAGAAAAGACAGCGGACTTCCCCCTCCCCCCAGAGCAGGCTGCACCGCACCATCCCTTCACAATGCCAGCCACAAGGGTGATGTCCATTGGCTGGCTCGGTGGCGGGTTGGCATGACAGCGGCATTGGCTGTGCCCGCCTAGTGCCGCGGAGTGACCGAAACCAAGGCGTCCGCCGATTGGCTGGGGTGATGGTGTTCAGAAGCCCCAGCTGGGAGCACAAGACTGGCAGGTGGGTGGGCGCTGTGGCTGTCCTGGGGTTGGAGGCGAGGCCGTAGCAGCTCCAGGGGCTATTAAGTGGTATAACAAGTTTAATAAATCTGTAAAATCTGCAATTGAACTGTGGGTTGTCCAGTGGAATTTGAGCAGAGGTGAAGCCTGATTTCTCTTTTTTTCCCCCCAATCAATTCTTCTCTCAAAATTTGGAGCCACAAGAACAGCAGAGAACTCTGTACCACATAATTTGAATTAACCTAAAGCTAAGCCGCATGATACATATTGGAGAAAAGTCCCTATTTCTTTAACTGTGGAAGCAGCAGCAAACTGTAATGTGAGTAGGACAAGAGCCAGGCAGATGCTAATTGCCGTAGGGATTGGAAATGGTTGATTAGCTAGAGGGGAATATGAGAGAGAGAAAAACTGAGTGAAGACAAAATGAAGTACCTGAAAAAAAATATAGAAAAAGACTGGATGCAACAGTGTGTGTATATGTGGGGGGGGGAAAGGGGAAGAGGGGAGGGGTTTCTTGATCCATCGTACAGCTGGTGGCCGACTGAGTGTCCATGATTATGCCTGCCATGTTCTTCCTGCATTGATGTCAGGAAGTCCTCCCTGCTCCATCACATTGGCTTCTTTCATCGATCCTTCATTCAGCCGTATATCAGACTAACCAGACTTTCCCCCTCCTTTACAAAGCCGCACTAGCATTTTTAGCGTTGGCCACTGTGATAACGGCTCCGACGCTCATAGAATTCCTGTGAGCATCCATGCTGTTACCTCTGTGGCCAGCACTAAAAACACTAGTGTGGCTTTGTAAAGGAGGAGTGGGTTTGAGAGGCGGTCATGTGCAGGGAGGAGGGGGCCAGGGAGAAAGACAGAAAGAAAGACAGACAGGGGGAGAGAGACAGAAAGACAGACAGGGGGAAGGAAGAGCGACAGAAAGAAAGACAGACAGGGAGCCAGGGAAAGAGACAGAAAGACAGACAGACAGAAAGAAAGGGGGCAGAGAGAGAGACAGAAATGTAAAGGGCTAAAAAACTAGTGTGATAATAAGGTGTTATATGTTCATATTTCTTCCAGTTGAATATTAGATGGATAGCAGTGTTTTGGATAATGCTCAGTTTCTGGAGGTGTTTATGGAATCCTGCCAAGTAAATGATATTACAGTAATCTAGGATACTTAATACTAGTGAATGGACTAGGAGATTGAAAGGTTCATGGTCAAAGTATTTCCTTATTGATCTGAGATTCCAAAGGACGCAGAATCCTTTTCGAGTGACATGGTTGATGTGAACAGACATGGATAATTGCACTCCCAATATTCTGATGGTAGGTGAGTTAAAGTAGATGACTACTCTTAAGGTTATGGAGTGGATCATAGAGTTGGAGGCTGTAGCTAAAAATAATTTAGTTTTCTCCGTGTTTAGCTTGAAGTAAGTCATCCAGGTTTCCATTGTAGTAAGGATGGTGTCAAGTAAGTGTAATTCAGAGGGTGTCAAACTGGTGATTGGGAGGATGATGGTGATGTCATCAGCATAACTATAGTGTGAGATGTTGAGATTGCTGAGCTGGTCTCCTAAGGATACAAGATAGACATTGAAGAGTATGGGTGATAGCGGGGAGCCCTGAAGGACACCACATTCAATATTTCATGGATTAGAGAATGAGTCTTCAATCTTAACTTGATAGCTTTGAGATTTTAGGAAGCCTTTAAAGCAGTTTAATACATTTCCAGAAAGACCAAAGGCATCTAAGCATTGTAGTAAAAGGTCAAGATCAAAAGCACTGCTGAGGTCAAATTGGAGGATAAGAGCATTTTGACCTTTGCTCAGTATCTTGTATAGGTCATTGATGAGAGATGCAATTATCGTTTCAGTACTAAATGATTGTCTAAAGCCAGATTGGATGTCATGAAGAAGTTGAAATTGATCCAAGTGATTTGTTAATTGGATTTGAATAACTCCCTCCATTAGTTTTTTGAAAAGAGGGATAAAAGCAATTGGTCTATAATTATTAGGCTGGGGAAATTGATTTTTTTAAAGATTGGATGGATAAATATATGTCCTTTGTTAGATGGAAAAATTCCTTTATTAAGTGAGTTAATTAGCCAGGAATAAAGGTCTGTCATAAACTTGTTTGATGCTTTGGACATTAGTGTGGGAGGGCAGGGACCTATAGGTGAGTAAGCTTGAATATATTTATTAAATAGTTAAATTGAATCCAGGTTGGGTTAGTAAAAGAACTCCAGGTCCATGATGCTGGAGTTTTAGAATTTGATATATTGAAGAGGGTAGGGGATTGCCTAGCATTGAGTGATGTTCTAGAAGTTTGAATTTTAGATTGAAAGTAGAGGGCTAGGTCATTTGCAGAGGGAGGGATATCATTGGAGAGGCAAGTTAAAGGTGATGTATCATACAAGCTATTGACCAATTTGAATAGCTCCTTTGAGTCCAGATCATGTCGGTTTAAATAAGAGGAGTACAATTTTTCTCTTTCAAATGGAACGTGTTTCTCTTTCAAATGGAACTTGTACTCTTTGGATTTTACTCTCCATTTTAGTTTGATGCTTTCACTTTTTTTCTTGGTCCACGCTCGTTTTAGGCAATGTACCTGGCGTTTCAATGAGAGTAGATCTTAAATCATTTGTTAGATTTTCTTTGGCATTTATGTCGGAGCCGTTTGGGTGCAAGGTAATCTAAAGTATGGGCGCTAAAGGAATCCCAATTAGAATAGAAGTCATCCATTGTATAGTTAATGAATTCATTGTCGTAGCTTGACCAGAAGGCAGACTCATCTATTTTTCCTCTGGATAGTATGGTAAATGAAGGAGAGGAAATTTTGGGTGTAGATTTGAGCAAGTTAAGTTTGAATTTGAATGTGTAATGATCTGATAGCAGTGGCTGGTGCCAGTTGCCATCTGAGGTGGCTATTGCAGATGGAAGAGGTGACCATGAGTAATCTAGGTTTTTCAGGACCGTTAGTAACTTGGATACTGAATGGTCAGTTGCAGCTCAAGGTGAGAGTTTAGATCCCCAAGTAGTATGCAATTTGAAGAGGCGAGTGAATTTTTGAACACAAAATTTTGGAAGATATTTTTTACGTTGGACCAGTTCTTTGGAGTCACATAAAATAGAATACAAGTGAGAGAAGTAATTGAGGTTGGATTAGTCAGTTGACAGGCCAAAATTTTGTTGTCATTTTGTTGTTCAAATTCCAATAAGTTGATTTGAAGAAAGTTTTTTTAAAAAATTAGAGCGAGACCACCTCCTCTTTTAAGCTTTCTGCATAATGTTAAGGTTTTATAGCATGGTGGGACAAGGTCTTTGATGATAGGATCATCAGACAAAGGGAGCCAAGTTTCTGTGAAGAATAGGCAGTCTAAATTGTCTTCCGTGATCCAGTCTCTTATTAGATTTGCTTTGTTTCTAACAGACCTGGTGTTAGTGTAAGCACATGATAGATGGAGAAAGTTGTTAGAGTGGCATTTTGGCACACAATAGGAACTGAGCTTTTCTAGATTTATTATGGGAGGATGGGTTTTGGTTGGTGTGTAAGGAGTTAGATTTGGTTACATTATGGGTAGGATTATGAGCTGGGGATATGAAAGATGGAATGAGATAAGGATAGAGAAGAGGATCAGGCCATAAAATGGGAGAGTAGTAGGGGGTTGCAAGGACCTATCTGAATCCTTCACACCATATGAAAAGGACTTTCTGCCATTCTTTTCTGAAGACAACAACTTAGTATTCTGCAATGACATTGGAAACCTTCTGAAAATATAACCCAAGTGAGTGGTGTCTTTTCATTGTCAGTTCAAAATGTAGTCTGAAATGTGTTCTTTTTAAATAATGGCAACAAATATGGATCTAGCTATGGAGCTAGAGGCAGATAACCACTTTATCGAAGATATCATAGAAGACCAGAGGTCAGCGGCTGAGTATATGCTCCAAATAAAGGGGGAAAAGAAATTTCTCCAAGAGCAATTGGTAAAGATGGAAGACCAGTTGAGAACTCAAAGGGAGAAAGTAAAAGAAAGTGAAAGCATATTGCAGAATTTAGAGGCAGAGAATGCCAAATTTCAGACAGCCCTAGACTAAAAGTCTAAGGTAATAAAGAAGATGAATACCCAGTCTCTGGAGAGAGATGGAACCATAACAGAAATACCAGCCAGACTGGAGGAGCTACACTCCTTAATGCATGTTGTCATGTACCGAGAGGAGTAATTGGAGAAAGAGAGAGAGCATGGAGCCAGAGCCAGAATGTCTGGCTACAATCTCAATTAAAGGCTAAGACCCAAAAAATCCTGGTCCTGACCCTTGATAGAGAAATTGCCAAAAGCAGAAAGCAGAGGAGATTACCTAGCTGCAGGAGCAGCTAACCTATGTGAAGTCCTCAAATGCAATGCTGCAGATGCAGGTAGCAAAGCTGATTGTGGAAGGAGAAAAGTCAATCCAGGGAAGATGATTTGAAGAAAATCACTGAGGAATTAAAAGATACCCTCAGCTACCAATATGACCAAAAGTTGAGAGAAATGAGTCAATTAGAAGAACTTAAAAAGACTTTTCAAGTTCTAAAGGAGGTTTTCAGAAGAAATGGAAACCAAGATTATTGCTTTGGAATCTGATTTAAAGGCAGCCCAGGAGAGACTTCAGAGAAAGAGTGTTCAAGAGCAACCAATGCAGAGTGACATCCCGCAAATGGAAAGGGACCAAGCCCAAGACACAGAGAAAGAGGTTCATAATGCCCTGATGGGGCTAAGGGAGGCCAGCCAGAAGATGGGTAACTGGGATGACCCTAAAGAGGATGACTTGCCATTTTCCCTGGTAATAGGAAGAGGGTGAAAAGTGCCACAGTGAAGTTCTCAAAAAATGGATTCCCCCTGGGGTTTGCAGTTCACTATTACCTTGCAACTAGATAGCAGAGTGCCAGTACATTGGCAGTGGATAAGAAGGAATCCCAGTGTAAAGATGCTGCATGGATGAAGGGCAATGATTTCCCTCCCCCCCAAAAAAAAAAAGAATGAATACCAGGGGAGAAGGTGTAGTTTGTCACAGTAATATTGCTCCTGTGGGTTTCTTACCAGACAAAATGCAGCTTGACCATAATAAGTGGATGTCACAGGGGAAAACTAGATTTGGGGCTAAAAGGGACTTAACAGCCATAAGCTTGGTGGGCGGGTTTGGAGGAAGTTCTGCGGGGGCGGAGGGAGTGGGCTGATGGCAGGAGGGAGTGGGCATCCCTCCTGCCATAAGTTCAGCGGGCGGGCGGGTTTGGGGGGAAGTTCTGTGGGGGTTGGAAGTTCTGTAGGGGGGAGTGGGCATCCCTCCTACCATAAGTTCAGCGGGCGAGCGGGCAACAGAAGTTCTGTTAATGGGGCCCTAAGATTTATAAGAAATTGAAGAAAATGGAATCTCAATTCATATGACTTATTCTCCTTTTCCTCAAGGTTTTCAGAATTATTATGATGCTTGCTCAGAAGGTTTGAAAGAAGCTAGTTCCTTGTTAAGGTTTGGTGGACCAGGAGATTCTTGCCGGCCGTTACCAAGATCACCAATCTGTTGGAGTCTTCTAAGTCACTGTTATAATGGAACAAATTTCTTCACTGGAGAGGCTGGTGTGCGTTTAGACTACATAGCTTTACACAAAAAGGTTAGTTATTTTACATGAGATATTAAAATGATTAATAAGCAATACTATTTATACAGAATTTTAAATCTTTTTAAAAAAAAGTTCTTTATTCATTTTTAAATCTTTCAATAAGTGCAATATAAAATACAATCACTTGACACTTAAACATCACTTAATACTCCATCAAAAATTAATACAAATAAATATTCCCTCCCCATATACCCTCAATTGTATTTTAAACCTAAGAAAACATAACTTAACATATCCCTCCCCCTTCCCCACCCTGGACGTGTATAAATATAGGGAAAAACAATATTAATTCTATACAGTAATTTGTTAATGGCCCCCAAACATCCTCAAATTTCCTAAAATGTCCCTGCTGTATAGCAATTACTTGTCCATTTTAAAGATGTGACACAACGAACTCCACCAAAAACTATAGCTCAACCTATCACAGTTTTTCCAATTTTTCGTAATTTGTTGTATGGCAACCTCTGTCATAATAAGTAAAAGTTTATTATTAGAAGAAGAGATTTGACTCCTAACTTTCTTTGATGTCCCAAATAATACAGTATCGTATGATAGTGCTACCAGATTTTCTAATAAATTATTTACTTGACCCCAACTAGATTTCCAGAAACTAAGTATCATTGGACAATAGAACAGTAAATGATCTAATGTCTCTGCTTCAAGATGACAGTGCCAGCATCTATTAGACATAGAGCTATCTAATTTTTGTAAACGAACTGGGGTCCAAAATGCTCTATGTAATAAGAAAAAACATGTTTGTCTCATAGATGCCGACACCGTACAACTCATCCTCCAAGCCCAAATTCGTGGCCATTGAGATGCAGTAATCTGATGCTTTATCTCAATGCTTCAAATGTCCTGAAGCCTAGTTTTTGGTTTCTTATTTAAAAATCCAGATATTAATTTATACCACTGAGTGGCCTGGTGACCCAGGAAGTCCGCCTGAAAACATAAGACTGGCAAGCTAATTTGATTTTCAAGATTTTTCCATTCAGGGTCCCTTGGTTGGTAATAAGGTTTTTATATTACTGCATTTTATTTTGGGATAATAAATTTTTGCCTGCATTGTGTACATTGTCTGCAGTTTTTGTTTGTTCTCCTGCTTCGCTGTTTATTCTGCAGATCTGGTTGGATTTCTTTTTGTTGTTCTCGACTGCTTCAGTTGCAACCATCTAAAACTTTGTGATTTATGAAGACCAAATTTATGTTGCAATTGTGAAAAATCAAGTAGCTTACCACCTGAAATAACAGGAGGATGGGGAAATACATGGAAGGACAAGAAGCTATATTGCACTGATGGGCTACATATTACTACAGCAGGAAAAAGAAACCTTGCAGAGAAATTTAGACAATATTTTTCCAGGCATTTAAACTAGAAGGTGGGGGTGGTGTATGTACGAAGGACAATTATAGAGACCACCCCCGGCAAAAGAAAAGATGTGATAGTAGTAAAGGCTGCAACATAAGCAATATCAGCAACTCATTTCTTAGTATTGCAACAGAAAGTGAAACGACACAAAAATCCATACGAAGAAGGAGATTATCGCTGAAAAATAGCTGGAAAGCGATGACCACAAATGCTCGCAGTCTAAGCAACAAAGTTCATGATCTGCAAGCCCTGATATTAGAGGCAGATCTAGATATTGTTGCTATCACAGAGACATGGTTCAGTGAATCACATGGATGGGATGCAAACATACCGGGATATAATCTTTTTAGGAAGGACAGAGATGGTCATAAAGGTGGAGGAGTAGCTCTCTATGTAAAGATCAATATCCAAGCGATCGAAATGCAAGGGACCTGGGGAGAGGAAGAAGCGATATGGATTGCTCTGAAAAGAGAAGATGGAACTTCTATCTACGTGGGTGTAGTCTACAGACCTCCGACTCAATCGCAGCAAATTGATAAGGATCTGATTGTGGATATCCAAAAGTTTGGAAGGAAAGAGGAGGTTCTGCTGTTGGGAGATTTCAACCTGCCGGATGCGGACTGGAATGTTCCGTCTGCGGAATCGGAAAGAAGTAGGGAGATTGTGGATGCCTTTCAAGAGGCTCTGCTCAGACAAATGGTGACGGAACCCACAAGGGAAAAAGCGATATTGGATCTGGTCCTCACAAATGGAGAGAGTATCTCTAATGTTCGAGTGGGTGCTCACCTGGGTAGTAGCGATCATCAAACGGTTTGGTTTGATATAACGGCTAAAGTGGAGAGCGGCCGCACGATACTTAAAGTCCTAGATTTCAAACGTACGGACTTTAATGCAATGGGAAAGTACCTGAAGAAAGAGCTGTTAGGATGGGAGGACATAAGAGAAGTGGAAAGACAGTGGTCTAAGCTGAAAGGAGCGATAAAAATGGCTACGGACCTTTATGTGAAGAAAATCAATAAAAACAAAAGAAAAAGGAAGCCGATATGGTTCTCCAACCTAGTGGCTGAGAAAATAAAGGCGAAAGAGTTGGCGTTCATGAAATATAAAAAAACCCAAGAAGAGGAGAGCAGAAAGGACTACAGGGTGAAACTGAAAGAAGCCAAGAGAGAGATACGTTTGGCGAAGGCACAGGCGGAAGAACAAATGGCTAAAAATGTAAAAAAGGGAGATAAAAATTTTTTCAGATATATTAGTGAAAGGAGGAAGATAAAAAATGGAATTGCTAGGCTAAAAGATGCTGGGAACAAATATGTGGAGAGTGATGAGGAGAAAGCAAATGTGCTAAACAAATACTTCTGTTCTGTGTTCACAGAAGAAAATCCTGGAGAAGGACCGAGATTGTCCGGCAAAGTTACACGAGAAAATGGAGTAGATTCTGCGCCGTTCACGGAGGAGGGTGTTTATGAGCAACTTGAAAAACTGAAGGTGGACAAAGCGATGGGACCAGACGGGATCCATCCCAGGATACTAAGGGAACTCAGAGAGGTTCTGGCGAGTCCTATTAAAGACTTGTTCAACAAATCTCTGGAGACGGGAGTGATTCCTGGGGATTGGAGGAGAGCGGATGTGGTCCCTATTCATAAAAGTGGTCACAGGGATGAAGCAGGAAACTACAGGCCGGTGAGCCTCACTTCAGTTGTTGGAAAAATAATGGAAGTGTTGCTGAAAGAAAGGATAGTGTATTTCCTTGAATCTAATGGGTTACAGGATCCGAGGCAACATGGCTTTACAAAAGGTAAATCGTGCCAAACGAACCTGATTGAATTTTTTGATTGGGTGACCAGAGAGCTGGATCGAGGACATATGCTAGATGTAATTTATTTGGATTTCAGCAAAGCCTTTGATACAGTTCCTCATAGGAGGCTGTTGAACAAACTTGAAGGGCTAAAGTTAGGACCCAAAGTGGTGAACTGGGTCAGAAACTGGCTGTCGGACAGACGCCAGAGGGTGGTGGTTAATGGAAGTCGCTCGAAGGAAGGAAAGGTGACTAGTGGAGTCCCTCAGGGTTCGGTGCTGGGGCCAATCCTGTTCAATATGTATGTAAGTGACATTGCTGAAGGGTTAGAAGGAAAAGTGTGCCTTTTTGCAGATGATACCAAGATTTGTAACAGAGTAGACACCGAAGAGGGAGTGGAAAATATGAAAAAGGATCTGCAAAAGTTAGAGGAATGGTCTAATGCCTGGCAACTAAAATTCAATGCAAAGAAATGCAGAGTAATGCATTTGGGGATTAATAATAGGAAGGAACCGTATATGCTGGGAGGAGAGAAGCTGATATGCACGGACGGGGAGAGGGACCTCGGGGTGATAGTGTCCGAAGATCTAAAGGCGAAAAAAACAGTGTGACAAGGCAGTGGCTGCTGCCAGAAGGATTCTGGGCTGTATAAAGAGAGGCGTAGTCAGTAGAAGAAAGAAGGTGTTGATGCCCCTGTACAGGTCATTGGTGAGGCCCCACTTGGAGTATTGTGTTCAGTTTTGGAGACCGTATCTGGCGAAAGACGTAAGAAGACTTGAGGCGGTCCAGAGGAGGGCGACGAAAATGATAGGAGGCTTGCATCAGAAGACATATGAGGAGAGACTGGAAGCCCTGAATATGTATACCCTAGAGGAAAGGAGAGACAGGGGAGATATGATTCAGACGTTCAAATACTTAAAGGGTATTAACGTAGAACAAAATCTTTTCCAGAGAAAGGAAAATGGTAAAACCAGAGGACATAATTTGAGGTTGAGGGGTGGTAGATTCAGGGGCAATGTTAGGAAATTCTACTTTACGGAGAGGGTGGTGGATGCCTGGAATGCGCTCCCGGGAGAGGTGGTGGAGAGTAAAACTGTGACTGAGTTCAAAGAAGCGTGGGATGAACACAGAAGATTTAGAATCAGAAAATAATATTAAAGATTGAACTAGGCCAGTTACTGGGCAGACTTGTACGGTCTGTGTCTGTGTATGGCCGTTTGGAGGAGGATGGGCAGGGGAGGGCTTCAATGGCTGGGAGGGTGTAGATGGGCTGGAGTAAGTCTTAACAGAGATTTCGGCAGTTGGAACCCAAGCACAGTACCGGGTAAAGCTTTGGATTCTCGCCCAGAAATAGCTAAGAAGAAAAAAAAAAAAAAAAAAAAAAATTTTAAATTGAATCAGGTTGGGCAGACTGGATGGACCATTCGGGTCTTTATCTGCCGTCATCTACTATGTTACATATACCTACCTTCATCCAATGCTTCCAGATGATCTTAAATCTGTCAATTTGAATCTTGGAGTTCAGCCATAAGGACTGACAGACTGACTTATGAATTGGAATTGTTAAATTATTTACATATTTTAGTGTCTGCCAGGTATCTACTAAAATTCTATTGTCCTTATATAACCTAGGAAACTTATACTTGGAACATGACTTAACCTCAAAGGTGACATAAGTTGCCATTCCAACTACAACCAATCTGGAAGATTCTCCATGAGCTCCAGGAGGACCCAGTACATACCTTGACGCATTATATAGGCTTGATGGTACCTATAGAAGTTGGGAAAATTTACCCCACCCTCCACAATTGGCTTTTGTAAAGATACCAAGGCAATTCTTGCTACTTTCCCCAGCCAAATAAATTTTGGCAGAATACTATTTAATTTCTTATAAAAGGACCCTGGAAAAAGAACTGGTAACATTCCCATTTGGTAGCAAACTACAGGAAAAATCATCATTTTAACCATTTGAACTCTCCCCCACCAAGAAAGATGTAATGGATTCCATTGCTCACACATCTCTGTGACCTTTATCAATAAAGATTTTTCATTTACCTTCATCGTCTCCTCCAATGTTTTATGAATCCAAATTTCCAAATATTTAATACCCTCTTCCTTCCACAGAAAAGGGAATGAATCAAATAAACCTTTTTGACAATGAATATTTAATGGAAGAATCTCTGATGTACTCCAATTTATCTTATATCCTGAAAATTTCCCAAATTTATCTAATCTGCTGTAATTTGAAAATTTCTACTGTATTAGCAAGTGTTGGCTTGATGTTCCAAGCCATATATTCAATGGCTGCTGTTTAATACTCTTGCTTCCTACTGGTGACTTTTGCATTTGAAGTTGATACAAGTTTAGTTCTTAAACTATACTTTAGGTAATGGATGAATTTGTTTTTGGGACCATAGCGTGTGATGTTTTTCCACCTTGTGTAGGAATAAACAGGAGAAATGTCAATCTTTCCAGGACTTATGTAAGCGTGTTTTGCAAGCACATGTTGATTTCTTTTTATGTTTTCCATTTACATATTTAAGAAAATTTAAAGCTGTATGTTATATTTTGCATCACCCTAGTTACATTGGGTAGAGAGTACTACTATTAGATGAGAAGGGGTGGGTGTGGAAAAGGATGGTTAAGGTTCAAATTCATATAGATAAGTGGGGGTTTAATGAAATTGGATTTAAAAAAAAAAAAAAAATAATTTATTTATTTATTTATTATGTATATTAATAATTGATGTATTATTGATGTCTTTTGATGCTGTATTTATTTGCAAGTTTTGTATCCTAAGGGCTGTAATTATTTTTGGGTAGAGAGTACTATTGGGTGAGAAGGGTATAAAGAGGGAAGGTAAAGGTTCAAACTCATATAGATAAGTGGGTTTTATTGATATTGGAATTTATTAATAATTGATGCATATTGAAGTTGTTTTTTTATGCTGTATTATTGTATTTGATGCTATTTGTATCAATAAAAACTGTTTGAATCTAAATCATAGGAGGCAACCTGGCTATATTCCTGGTTAGCTAAATAGCACTGAATATCAGGTGGTTTGTCTTTATAGGTTATGGGCGAAGGGAAGATATTTACATCTATGCTTTTGCTTCATTATCTTTGTTTCCTGATATTTTCTCCTATATATTGCTATGGATCCCTCTTATTGGGAACTATGAAAAGATAATCTGTTTCCTTTATTTTATTTTTTACAATTTCTTATAGATTATTTTTCCTTCCTTATCTCATTTTCTGGACAGGGTTTGTTGATTTTGTGATTGTTTATTAATTAATAATAATTTTCATTACATATAAAGTTAAAAAGAAGAAGAAATAAATACATAACTGGCATAACTGTGATTTTAAGATTTTCTATGGATAAGATTAGGCAGAAAATCCAATTGAATGGCTCATATTATTCATTTAATGAGAGACTGAGTTTGGACCAGTGTGAGGGATGGCCAAAAAGCCATCTGTCTGACGATGGTATTTAATTGCTGTCTAGATATATTTAGACTTGCAGTTTTAAACTAACTGGATTGTGCCACCAGCAAAGTAACAGCAAAATCCAGATATTCAGCACTGCTGCATATGAATAAAAATTGACACCAACATTAACTTAAACTACTGACCATGATGGCTCAGTATTAGGCCCCTATAGCTTTTCAGATTAGCTGCATGGAAAGTGTTGGACCATGATACCAGGCAGTATTGGCCCCACTGAAGAGAATATAAACTCACAAACAAGTTTCAGTGTCAAGTTTAGATCACAAAAAAGAATAGGTGATTTTAGAGGGAAATAAAACCATGCTCAAAGATGAAAAAAATAGTATGTTGCCCATGATATTATTTATGACCTTCTGTCATCATGTGACCGGGCCGAGCGGTATTACCCATCACATATCCACCCCTAGGCAGCTTACAGTCTCTTCCAGGTTTCTGTTGAAACATAACACAAAAGGGTTATTCCAACACATTCTTAAAACGTGTGACCAGGGCTTTTCTGACACCTCCTGGTCACCTCAAGGTCTTCCATAGACGCTGCATTCTTCCTTGGCCCTCACTGGCTCTCTGGATCTTCATCTGTGTCCTCCCTGACCCTCAAAGGCCCTCTGGTTGTTACGCAGCTCCTGGTGCCATTACCGGTCTGTCCGCTGGTTGCCACCATCCAAGCCGGTTCCTCTGCTGGTTGCTCTCAGATCTTCGTCCAGTGATCTTCAGATCTATCAGGCTGCTTCACCTGGGGTCCTCTCTGTGGGCTCCTGGTGCCATTACCAGTCTCTCCATTGGTCACCACCAGTCCTGTCAGTCCTTCCGCCGGTTGCCCGCAAGACTTTCCCCTCAGCCTTGGACTCCTCCATCCAGTTCATTCACAGTTCTCCCAGATGCTTCTGGGGCCACTGCCAGTCCCTCTACTCCCTGGCCTCTTGGGTCTTGGGTTCCTTACTGGTCCCACCATTGGTTGTCAAACCTGAGTCCCTCCTGGACTCCAGGCTCTACCAGGCACTCTGGTTACTTTATCTTCCAGACCCCTCTCTGCCAGTATATAGGTTCATGCAGCCCCTCCTACCACCAGGCTTCCTTCATACAGGGCCAGATCTCTCTGTTGCCCCAGTCAGAAGTGGCCTTCAGGGCTTACAAAGAGTTAGGCCAGAGGTCAGCATCCCTCCTCCTGAGGGTCACCCAGCTCCCGAAAGAGCTCCTTGCCTTCTGAGTTCTCTGTACTGGGAGTTGTTTTTTTTAGCATCACAACCCACTCAGGGTGAGTGTACAGTTCCTAGAAACACTTGCAGCTCTCATGCAAATCAGCTCTCCTCTCAGCCTCAATGAGCTCCACTGCTTGGGCCAGTAACAGATACTTCACCTTGTCACACCTTCCCATTCCCAACTTCCCATCTTTAACATGATCAACAGTTAACAAAAGAAGGGAGCATAAAATATAGAAGACACATTTTTATACAATTACTTAAGCAGAAAGATGTGTGAAAAATTTTAGGATTACTGGTTCAAAAGGTTTTATAATTGCTCTCTTAGTCCACCTA
This sequence comes from Geotrypetes seraphini, assembly GCF_902459505.1. Classification (NCBI taxonomy): domain Eukaryota; kingdom Metazoa; phylum Chordata; class Amphibia; order Gymnophiona; family Dermophiidae; genus Geotrypetes; species Geotrypetes seraphini. The sequence goes on along the minus strand of NC_047084.1, from coordinate 385,012,669 downwards.
TATTTATGTAGATTTAACTCATATCTTTTCCAACAGTAGCAGAAGGGGAGTTACATTCAAGTCAGTGACATAGTGAGGGTAGGAAGGGCCTGGGGTGGTGGAGGCCCCCTTGTGCCCTACTCTCCACCTCCTCCACTCCTTCTGTGCCCACTTTCCTTCCCTACCTCCTACACTACACACCGTACCTCTTCCCCACCTCCCTTCCCCCGTATCTCTTTAAATCTTCACCAGCATAAGCAGCTTCTCCGGCCTGCTGCTCGCGCTGGCATTGGCTTTCCTTCTGACATCACTTCCTGGCCCCATGACCCAGAACTGATTTCAGAGGGGAGCCAGGCCGGCGTGAGCAGCCGGCTGGAGAAGTTTCTCACGCTGGCAAAGATTTAAAGAGGTACAGGGCACTAGCATGGTATGGGGGCAGAGAGGTGCTGGACCCCCCCCACCAAGACAGTGTCCAGGGCCGTCTGCCCCCCCCCCCTTGCTATGCCACTAATCCTGGTGCACTAGGTATTTTCCTGTCCCCAGAAGGCTGATAATCTAAGGTGTTCTTTCACTAAATCTTTGTGCATGTTAATGGACTTAGCATGCACTAAATGCTAAGATGCCTATAGGTATAAAGTGGACTTCTTAGTATTTACGAGTGCATGCTTAGTCCATTAAGGCATGCTAAGCTATAGTAAAAGAGCCCCTAAACTTGTACTTGAGGATAGGGAGGCTTAAGTGACTTGCCCATGATCACGAGGAGCAGCAGTGGGATTTGAACTGGGCATTGCTGTTTATTAGCCCAGTGTGCTAACTACCGGTACTAAGTTACTCCTTCACATCACTTGTAAAGCTATAGACCAGTAAGCAAGTTACAGGTAATATAATGCTGTTATTCTTAGCTCATTTTCATTTGATCTGTTGATGGGATTATATCTAATCATAAATGTACCATTAGTTATTGGAAAAGGTTTCTCTCTTATCTAGTTGATTGACCTTTATTTCTACCATCCTCTTCCGAACTCTATACAGTATAATCTCATCTGTTTTGTCTTTGTGCTAAAGCTATGACAACTATTGTTTTATAGGGACAAGGAAGCTCTTTATATATCCTTGAACAAGAACTCGAAACAATTAAAGAAATCCAGAAGCATTTTCCAAAGTTTAGTTCTATTACTATCTACAATGATGAGGCAGATCCACTGGTAAGATGGTCAACCCCACAAATATGGAGAGCAGATGTAACCTATGCTGCTATGGTGGTAAAGGTATTCTACTTGTTCCTACAAATTAAACAATTCTTCATAATGATGATTTTACTTTTATTTAAAGGTGCTTAGAGTATTTTAATATACTCGTATATGTAGGCTATAATGATAATGATGGATAACCAGTTATCTCTGCTGAATATTCGAGGTTAGTGGCTAAAAATTAATTGGCTATATTGCATAATAACAATGCTAAGTTTAGTGGGAAAATTGGACTGCCTCAAAAGCAGTCCTATCTTTGCCTATTATAACTTAAGAGGTCAGAGCTGAATATGGACTTAGCAGTTAAGTTATAGCCAGTCAAAGAAATCCTGGATATTTAAATGCCAATCACCGGAAATGCCTAGCATTAAATATTTGTCAACCGTGAGACTTAGGTCTGAATGTCTGGCCCTGCTATCTATTTCATGCATTGTACAATATCGTAAATACATAAATATAATAAAAATACATAAAGCAAATGACAGTAAAGCAAAATAAAGCCCATGACCCTTTACTTTAAACCCTTCTAAAAATTAACAAATCTTCTTCCACAATTAAACTCTAAGGGATAGTGTTCTATAACTGTACGTCTACAGAAAATGCTCTATCATAATGAAAAACCCATTGTACTTCTTTAATACTAGGTGCAATCAGCAACTCTTCATCTTGAGATTTCAAAGAATGTTTGGCATATAATCACAGAGGGTTCCTTTACAAAGTCGCGGTTGAGGTAAATGCTCCAATGCTCATAGGAATTTGTAAAAGCCAGAGAGAGAGTCAAGACCATAGATAAGAAGGACCAATCTTTCTTCAAGCATTTAAAGCTAGTATCAAAAACCTTGTAATGTTCCCAGAACTGAACTGGCAACCAGTGCAATTGCATCAGCACTGGAGTAACATGACCAAATGTCTTTCATCCGTCAATCAACTCAGCTACCAATTTTGGATCTATTGTAAATGTTGAATCTCTCACTGAGGTAAACCCAATAAGATAAAACTGCAGTAGTCCAATTGCAGCAGTATCAAGTCCTATGTAACAGAAGTTAAATTAGATGTAGTCAGATAAGGCCGTAGTTGCCTGTTAATTTTAAAATCTGGAAATCATACTGTACCACATGCTTTGTCAGTGATAGCTGAAAATCCATCAACAGTCACAAATTGCAACAAAAATATTTAATATTCATCCCATATCTATCTACCAGTGTTATCCTCTCAAATATACCATGATCCTTACCATTGCAAACTTACCATTAATAATAGCTGCTACATTTAGCTTCCCTGGAGGTAAAAGAAGCAAAGCCTATATATTGTCAGCATAAACATAAAAATGAAAGCTAGCAGCCGTCTTGACAGAAACATTGGTATCAAATGCACATTAAACAGATAAGAAGATAAAACTGATCCCTGAGGGACACTAGCCAAAAATAAGAAAGGTCATCCTCTGACTTTTCTTGCATTGATTGGCCTGAAAAGTAAGATCTGAAACAAGGTAAAACTCTTCTCCCAATATCTTCTATCTTTAACATCTTCAACAACATTTCTCGACTGACATTATCCAAAGCTGACAAAACATCAAGTAATAACATTACACAATAACCTCTATCTAAAAAACAATGGGCCTGATATTCTGGCTATGGAAGACAGCCTGGATATTCAATGCTGGTATGTTTCTGTTTTATGACCAGCTGTAACTTAACCAGTTAAGTCAATATTCAGCACCGACCAGTTAAGTTGTAACAAAGCCTGCTAAACTTAGCCATTCAGCACTGAATATTACCGGTTATTGTGCGATATAACCGGTTAACGTTTAGCCACTAAGACAAATATTGAGTGGAGATAGCCAGTTAAACTTTATTTAACCAGTCAGCGACCATTTATGGCCAGTTAATTAGCTTTGAATATTGGGGGGATAGAATCAAATAAGCGATGTTTGTGAAGCAAAGTTGCAACTTCTAAGTGTACATTAATATCTCCTAAAACAATTACATTCTGAAAATCTAGCAAAAAATTCTCCTATCAGTTGTAATAGCATCCCACCTTTGCAACACTTACGGTACATTTAGACCACAATGTAAAAATAAGATCCCTAAAAATGCCTCCTCACTGCACTGAACCAATAAATAATCTACACTGGGATCTTATCAACAGGAACCCATATATTAGTAATATTGTCAAGTCATAACCTTATAACATATTGTCAAGTCATAACTTTATAACAAATTGATTTTAACCTGCTATTTTGCAAGGGAGTTAAATTTCCCCTGCACCTGACAATAAACATACAGTCTGTTGCACTGAAGGCCTAGTGGACTTTTCTAAAGTCTCTTGTATATGCAAGGTGCCTCCAAAATGGCTGCCATGACCTCTTGCAACAGCTCGCGGTACTACACAAAGTACCACTAACTGCTGTGAAAGGTCACATCAGACATTTTGGATGTGCTGGTTGAAGGGGCAGGTGTAAGGGCACTGTGCTCCTGTCACAAACGACCCCCCACTGGATCACCAGGTATTTAGGTAGGCCCAGGGTGCCCACCTAGGCATGGGAGATAGGGGACCTGGCAAGTGTGATAGCTATTATACAACGTATAGCAAGTATAGCAAGTGTGATAGCTATGACATGGGCTGGGGTATGGGGGGCATCATGAGGGAGTTGGAAGGAGTATCAGGAGCTTGGGGGTTGGGATTTACCCCCCCAAAAAAACAACCCAACCCATATGTGGGTCCCGGCCCAATATACAGGCAGGGTCTGCATAAGATAATCAGCTGTCCTAAATTCAGCTGTAAATCTTATACAGACCCTGGCTGAATATTGCCAGCTTACCTGTTTATCTTACCTGCTTACCTTATGTGGGCTTCAGCTGAATATTGCCAGCGCCTGCATAGGCCCCAACTCCTCCCCTCATCTCCACATGGCCTGCCCCTGACAGCCTGCTTTTTTTTTGGAGGGGGGGGGAGGGGATGGCCATTGATAGGCGATTTAAGTGAGCTAGAGCTCACTTGCTCTGAATATTGACCCATTTGAAACTAACTGTGAATGTATCTTTTACCATTAGGTGATACCATTGGGTAATAGATGAGATTTCTCCCTATTCTGGGCTGTGAATGCTGTTCTACAGCATTTACCAGCTCTAGTCAAATCTGATAAGAACAAGTGAGGCTTAGGATCTGTATCCTGATCTTCTAAGTGACAGGACACTGCCTGCCTGCCTCTGTTGCCTTTTAATTTTGTTGATGAAATTTTCCATGCTCTTTGTTTTTATTTTAAAGATAATCGTCCAGCATCAAAACCTACTGATTTCAAATGCCAGCAACAATGTGAACTACAGTTTGTTGAGCAACGATAATGCCTTTTTGAGTTACCATCCTCATTATTTCACTCAGAGGACACTGACAGCAAGATTTCAGATGAACAACACAAAACCACCTCACGTTCAGATGGTGAGAAAGCCTGTGCTGACTGTGATGGGATTGCTGGCATTACTAGGTACATATACATGTTTTATTAGGCTAAAATGTTCTGAAGAGTAAGATATTTATGGCAGGGTTACGCGTTGTGTTGGAAACGGCAACCAGCACAGAGTAACCGCTACTGGATAAAGTAAACCGCTACTCGCAGCAAATCAAACATACACGCATGCGCTGAACGCATCACACACGCCGCACGCTTTACCAACTTCTCTGCTTTACAATTTGTCTGCCGGCAATGGAGCTATAGACGCACAGAGCCATGAAGATTAAAGTGCTAGTTAACAACATTTGGCATCTGTGCTAAATATGAAAAGACTGAATTTCTCTCTCTTTCTTATAGATCTTGAGGTTAATTGTAATCAGTTCCTGAGCTGCTTTGCACTGAAGAAACAAAAAACAATGTGGAGAAATGATGTTCCTGAGATGGACTTTATTAATATTAAAATATTAAAACTTGGCAAACCACATAAAAACCTCTAGGACGCAGTCCGCTGAAAAGCTTTGGACCCAGCACAGTCCGTGTTTCGACAGAATGTCTTCTTCAGGGGTCCCTATGAAGTCCTATGTTAAAGATACGTGGATAAAAATGCCAATCGAAAATAAACTGATCCGTAAAAGCTGTGCGCAGGACATGGGCTCAAAAAGCCGAGTGAAAAGCCCATGACCTGCACACAGTTTATACAGATCAATTTATTTCCAACTGGCATTTTTATCCACGTATCTTTACCATAAGACTTCATAGGGACCCCTGAAGAAGACATTCTGTCGAAACACGGACCGTGCTGGGTCCAAAGCTTTTCAGCGGACTGCGTCCTAGAGGATTTTATGTGGTTTGCCAAGTTTTAATATTTTCATATTAATAAAGTCCATCTCAGGAACATCATTTTTCCACATTGTTTTTTGCTTCTTCTTGGATTTGGCTGTGGAGATCATTGGGTCAATTCTCTTGTTTTCGCCAGCTTTGCACTGACACAGTTCATTAATTTTTGACTTCCATTGTCTCTGAGTTTTGCTACTTTATTAGTAACACAGAAAATCTATTTTCTATTTAATATTTAGACTGAAAGTTCACTCGAGCAGGGACTCTCTCCTTTGCGACTCTGTACAGCACTGCGGTCATCTGGTAGCATTCTAGAAATAATTAATAGTAATAGTAGTAACATGAATTCATGTATTTGTATCACATATTGAGAAATGATTTTGACATGGTAATCCTTTATGGCACCTTTGAAAATGGGTCCATGGTAGTAGTTATCTCATTTCTGCAGCTCTTTATTCTGGAGACAGAAATAAATTTGATCTGATGGATCTAGGAGGTAAAAATAATAATAATGAAAAAGATATACATGCATTAAGGTAATGCTTATCAATCTTTATGTGGCTGTGTGACCCTACACCAAATGATTGCAGTCAAATATAACTGTGTGTCCCTCACAGAGGTATAACATAATCATGCACCTATGGAGAATCCACCCAGGAAATGACCCCAAGCACTGTTTGTGTGACCTCATTTTAGGTCCTAACCCAGTTTGGGAACCTCAGCTTTAGGATGAATCAGTAATCTTCTCTGAAGGCACAGTATAGGTTTATTTGTTTATTTTTTTAAAAAAATTATAAATAATCAGAAATGGATTCTTAAAATCTCATAAGATACTAACACATTATGTACTTCTTGTGATATCACACCTCACAAGAAAAATTGCAAATAACTCTCATAAAACATAAAAGATTAGACACAAATCTGCTTTCACAAAAAAATACTCATGTCTGTGATGAGGGGTATTACCAAAGCAACCACCATCTATAATGGTATAACAGTTATTTGCATTTTTTTCCTGTCAGAAACAAAAAAATGTCAGTGAGGAAAAGTCAAAAGGCAATGAAATTTGAAACCAGCAACACTTTATTTCACTACCAGCTAGTGGTATACATGGGGAAATCCATACATGGAAAAACCCTCCACTAGCTAGTGGCATATGTGGGAAAACCTATACTGTACATGGGTGGTGTTGGTTCCAAGTTTCATCACCTTTGGACTTTTTCTCACTGACTTTTTGTTTTTGTTTTCTCCAGCATGAGGATTTTCTCCTTCATACTAGTCTTTAAGCCTGTTACATTAATAGGTGCTAGAATAGATGTGTGTGTGTGTCTTTCTTACTTTCTTTCTCTCTCTCTCTCCTTGGCCGCTTTCTGTCTGTCTGACTGTCTTTCTTTCTTTCTGTCTCTCTCTCCCCTTGGCCGCGGTCTGTCTATCTTTATTTTTTTGCTGTCTGTCTCCTTGGCCGCTGTATGTCTGTCTTTTTTTATGTGTGTCTCTCTCTCCTTGTCCGCTGTCTGGTTTGTTTGTTTTTCTTTCAATCTCTCTCCCTGGCCCCCTGTCCTTCTGTGTGTGTCTTTTTACTGCCACCTACCTGTCTTTCAGTGTGTGTGTCTCTATTTCTGCCAGTCTGTTTGGCCCCTGTCCTTCTGTGTGTGTGTGTAGATGTCAGGGGTATGTCGGGGGAATATTGGGGATGTTAGGGGGGATATCAATTATCGTGCCCCTTCTCCCACCTACCCTTTAAAAAAAAATAAAAATCACGCGTTGTGTTGGAAACGGCAACCGGCACAGAGTAACCGCTACTGGATAAAGTAAACCGCTACTCGCAGCAAATCGAACATGCACGCATGCGCTGAACGCATCACACACGCCGTATGCTTTACCAACTTCTCTGCTTTACAATTTGTCTGCCGGCAACGGAGCTATAGACGCACAGAGCCATGAAGATTAAAGTGCGCATGCGCACTAAAGATATTATTATATAGGATGATGGCCCCTTATAATATGCAATATTGATTGTGTGATTTTAATGTTAATTTCAGAATACTATAGACAAAGGAAACCATTCTTTCTTTCAGTGTTGCATGATTTATGTATTTTTTGTTTTGGTTAATAAAACATAACAGAATCTGTAAAGAATTCACAGGCTGATATTCAGTTACCACGGCTGGCATTCTGGCCTTGATTCAATAAAAGAGACATAAAGTTAGGTGCCTAGAATGACACGCCTAGCCAAGTGCCTAGATTGGCTAGGCGTGTTATTCTAGGCACTTAATGATTTTAAAATCTTAGAGCTAGATACCCAAAGCAAACTGATCGTGTACCGATTGCTTTGCGACCCCTTTACGAGCAAATTTCCCTCCATCCTGATTCACTTACCTCTCCTGCGATTCGCTTTGAATCCGTGCATGCAAATGAGAAGAAACACATGCAAAGTAGACAGGGACGCAATTCACCAACCAAATTTTCCAAACTGACTGGGCTGGCCGATCATCCCAAGAAGCGAATGCTGGGGACCAGTTGAAAATGTCTTTCCGACTCTCCGAAGCTCTGCTCTCTGCTGCCCCAAATCTCTCCTGCCTTGCGCCCCGATGCTCTTCTTCTGTCTGCTCTCCCCCAATGCTCTTCTCTTGCCTGCCACGAGCTACTCTGATCTCCTGCCTGCCCCAAACTTCTGCCTGCCCCTAACTGCCCTGATCTGTTCGCTGTCAGATCTGTCAAGGCCCTTTTCTGCATGGGGAGCCAGAGTGGCCCCCGGGGCTGTCCGAGCTGCTGCTGGTGGCGGCTAATCCCATGTTGGAGGCTCCCTCCGAGAGCTTCTTGCCGTTCTCTTTCAGGGAGAACTGCTTCTCACACTTGAAGCGCTTTTGCCGGCAGAGGTAGCAGCCATTCTCGAACATGTTCCCTTAGTCTGGGTGCAGGGTCCAGAAGGAGCCTTTGCCGGGCTTGTCCGGAGACCTCGGCACTTTGAAGAAACAGTTGTTGAAGGATAAGAAGTGGTGGATGGAGTTCTGCCAGTAGAAAGGGAAGAGGTCCATGATCCACTGGTAGATCTCTGGGCGACTGTTGTATGGCCCTGATCTCCTACCTGCCCCGACTCTCCCACCTTTCCCCGCAGTGCAAGCCCGTGGTTTTAACCCACGGGCTTAAGCAGGTTAAAACCATGGGCTCCATTAAAAAAAGAAAAAAAAAAATCTCTGCTGGGCCCGGAGGTCCAGTGCATGCACAGACCATGTACAGATGGTTTGCGCATGCGCTGGGATCGCTTTAGAGCGATGGGGCAGGCAGATGGGGGGGCGTTCCTCCAATCACCCCCATCTGCATATTGGGCTTTGGAGAATTCATTGTACCTGTCCGGGTGGGCCCGAATCAGGCCCAATTGGGCAGGTTTGTGAATCTAGCTCTTAATCGGCACCAATATGAAGCAATTAGCACCTCATAATTAGCTTAAATTAAAATTAATTGGATGATAGGCATCTACCACTTTCAGGTATTGTCCTGATCAATTATTGTAGAGCCAAGATGATCCCAAGGGGTTTAAGGATTAAGAAAATACCAATCATGTTCACGGACGGCCAATCCTTTCTAAACAAATGTTGTGCTATACTGAACAAATGTTCACTAGACTTAATTATCCTATTGGCAGAAACATCCAAAGAGAAAAGCAAGGATTTACAATCAATAATTAATGGTAAACTTTCTATATTGAGAGAAGAAGATCCAAACTATGGTTGGTTTTGATGGAAATCAATCAACGTCTGGATACTTTCAGACAGGAAATCAGACTTACCAAGCATAAGAAACTTAAGAGATGAAGATGACTATAAAAAGGGATATGTTTATCCATATTCAAAGGCTAAGCCATCCAGGGCAAAATATATGATGACACAGGTGAGGATACCACAGGAAGAAAATATTACGAATACAACTGAGCACAGTAGAAAGAGAATTAGGAGTGAATCTGGGAACACATATACTTCTCCCATGAACAGCCCTACTTTTACCAACACTATAATTTCAGTACAAAACCAAGACTCTGTCACAAGAGCCAAGAGCTTCGTTCATCCAACAACCTGTGGCATTTTTTTAGAGAAACTGTGGGACCGGAATAGGGCATTCAACAACAAACAATACATGTTCACCAACCACCAGTTTGTATCAATTAGTTAAGTTTTATTATTGATAATTTGATTGTTATAGAATATCATGTATTTAAAAAAAAAAAGAAAAAAATGTATTTCTTTTCTTTTCTATTTTGAATGGAGTTCTTTTCATAATTGTTTTGAATTATATATTGTAAACCGCTTTAATCCTTTTTTTGTTATAAATGCGGTATATAAAGTTTTTAATAAACATAAACACCGCAGAGGAAGAGGAGGAAGCCAACGTCCCTTGTATCAGAATCCATACATGAGCAACAGACCAATCAGAGAACTGAGTACACATCGACAGAGCAGCTGGAAATAATACAGAACAGTAATACTGCCGCTGATGAATCAATTCCTATATTTAATCTATCAAACATCAGCCTGTCCTATGATGAATTACAAAAGGGTTTAAATTTTATCCCCACTTGCTCCTATAATGCCTTCCACACAAGAATAAATTTAAGAGAAAACTACACATCATCGAGTTTGCCAGCTAAAATGTTCTCAGTAATGTGGAGACCTCAGTGGTGAGGAGGAACTCTAAATGAGTACCTCCAGGTCAGGAAGACCCATATACAGAGGCTTTCCACTCGTGTGTGGAAAGAGACATACAGTAAAACCTTGGATTATAAGTAACTTGGTATGCAAGTGTTTTGCAAGACAAGAAAAACATTTGATTAAATTTTAACTTGATATACAAGCAATGTCTTGCAATACAAGTACATACAGTATATACACATCACAACTGAGCCTATGGTTCTTCTCTCTCTAACGCTGCAAGAGTGTAGGACTGTTTCTAAATGAGCGAGGTCTTGCAATACAAGTATATATAGTATTTTGTATTAAAGTTTTTGGGTTGTGGAACGAATTATCTGGGTTTCTATTATTTCTTATGGGGAAATTTGCTTTGATATGAGTGCTTTGGATTACAAGCATGCTTCTGGAACGAATTATGCTTGCAAACCAAGGTTTTACTGTAATATCATTAGAAAATAAAAAGAAATGATAATATGTATTAGAAATGTTAACTTTTTTTCTTTTTTCTTCCTTTTCTTTTTTTAATGGAGTTCTTTTCACAAATTTGATTGAGTTGTGATGTAAACCACTTTGATCCTTTTTGGCTGTATAGGCGGTATATAAAGATTTTAATAAACATAAACATACTTCAATTTGACTAAGAACGAGTATAAAGCTATTCATCCCTTTCAAACAACCAGAAGATTGTTATCAAGCCAGGGGATAAGGGTGGTGGCATTGTCATCCAGAATAGAGAAGATTATGTAAATTAAATCGAACGATAATTACAGGACAGGAGGTATTATTCACCTTTGGAATGTGACCCCACACCGAAATTACAGGAAGAGATATCACAGCTATTAAAAATTGCTCATGAAGCAGGCTATATTACTTCAAAAGAAACATATTTTCTTACTGAAAAAAATCCCAGAATACCTACTATTTATATGTCACCAAAGATTCATAAGTCCACAGAAGCTCCACCAGGCAGATCAATTGTATCCAGGAATGGATTGATTCTAGAATCTCTCTACTTTTGTGGATTACTTTCTCCTACCATTTGTCCCTAAAATTAAAGACTCCACAGAAATGATAAATATGTTAACACAAATAGATGTGGATCTCTCTGATGTCACCCTTGTTACGCTAGATATAGACTCGCTATATGTAAACATTCCCCAAATTGAAGCTTTAAAGATAGTAGAAAATACCCTACAAAATAGAGAAATTGTGCAAAGAATACCAAACTTTTTTATTATCACGTTGGCAACATTTGTACTAACTCAGAACTACTTTATGTTTCAAGAATCTTTTTACCAACAAATCAAGGGAAAGGCGATGGGTGCAACAATGGCCCCCGATATAGCCAATTTATAGGTTGCGTACTTTGAAGAGAAATATTTGACACAGTATTCTTACATGAAGAATGTCATATTTTACAAACGTTTCATTGATGACATTTTTCTATTAAAGGAAGGTGAAATCATAGAACTAGAACTTTTTTTGCATGGCTGAATACTAGAGACAAAAATCTGACGTTCAAGATAACATACAACAACAATTAGTTTCCTGGATTTACACATCACTAAGCAATCTAGTTCCTTCATTACTAAGACTTATAGGAATCCCACAGACAGAAATTCCTTTTTGGATTTTAGCAGTTACCATCAAAGTACTTTAAAGAAAAATCTACCATTTAGTCAGTTCATATGTACTAAGCGTATATGCACAGATGAAGGTGACTTCAAGGAACAATCAAGATATCTAGCCAAGAGATTCAAAAACCATGGGTATCCAGGTGTGTGCATCCAGGAAGGTTTTTTGAAAGCCAATTCCTTTGACAGAACGTCACTACTACAAGATCGAGCGAGGATATACCCTCCTGAATTAGTATGTACTTTACAATACTCTTACATGGCTCGATACGTGCAGAAAATAATTCTCAAAAACTGTCCTATTATAGAGAAACATTCATGCTTTAAAAATACATGACCAGTCATTCTCGAGAAATAGAAATTTAAATGAGAAATTGGTACCATATTTTTTTATCACCTCTTAGTTCTGATGATACATCAGTATATGCTGGGCATCGTGCCTACAGAAACTGCAGTGTGTGCTAGCACGCAATGATCATTGACAGTTTCACTAATCCCAGAACTGGACTTGAATTCAAGATTTGGCGTAATTCAGATTGCAAATCCGCCTATGTCGTATATTTAATACAATGTCCATGCAAAAAGGTCTATATTAGCAAAACAAAACGTATGATAAGAACGAAAATCGTCAAACACCGCAGTTGTATCAATAGAGGAGAAATGTCTGCACATGCTATGGGCCATACTGTAAATGATTTAAAATCTTTTGTGCTAAAGAAAATTAAACAGAGTGTAAGAGGTGGAGACATCGACAACATTTTAATACAAGAAGAACAAAAAATGAACTTTGATTTCACTGCACAACAAAGTTTTTGCTTCCTGAACACTGCTGGGTGTTTCTTATAGAATTTTGGGTGCTGATCATGAATATTACATCAAAAATTACCCATCACGTACCATTTCAGAGAAATCTTCAATTTTGTCGTGATTTTTTCTTATATTTGGATGCAAACAATTTTTTCTCCCATAAGTGTCTTATCAACAACGGTTTGTGCCGCCTGGGTATGTCCATGCATAAAATCTAGCCAGGTTGGAAGCTGTTTTATGGAAGATGACATCCTGGGCATGTCTGGGCAGGTCTGAACGAGCTTGCGCTGTCTCACCATGCTATAATGGTGGCTTCCATACACCGATCCTGCTCATTTGGTTAATATAGATAGTCCGTGTGTGTATATAGTATCAGTATAGTAAAGTATAGTAGTATAGTAGCTGTAGCAATATAACAGTAAGTAAGCTTGATGCTATAGACGTTTTGGTGTCGGGCAATATGTCTCGTCGGTGTCGTAACAGCCGCGACACATTCTGCTATATCTGTGGGGAATATACACTTACGCCTCAGAGACGTTCAATGACTGCCCTTGTAAAGAAAGCCTATCATCTGTATTTTGGCTGCAAAATAGGTGATCAAGACAAGCAATGGGCGCCTCACATTTGCTGTGCGACATGTGCTGTTAGTCTGAGAGCCTGGCTCAGAGGTACTCGAAAGACGATGCCATTTGCTGTTCCGATGATATGGCGAGAACAGAAAGACCATGTGACGGACTGTTATTTCTGTTTGACTAATGTGTCTGGTTTCTCTGCCAAAAACAAGAAGTCAATTGAATATCCTAATCTGCCTTCAGCAATGAGACCCATGCCACATGATGACAGTCTTCCAGTTCCGAAACCACCAGAGGATTGGACCTTAGACGAACCAGATGAAGAAACTGCAGTGCAGGGTTCTAACAGTGACATTGACCCGGATTTTGAACCATCCTCATCAGGCGATCCACATCTGATAACACAGTCCGAATTGAACGATTTGGTCAGAGATTTGGGTCTGTCAAAAGCAAAAGCTGAGCTGCTAGGTTCGAGACTGCAGGAATGGTGTTTGCTATCACCAGGTACGAAAATTTCTGTGTTTCGAGACCGGCATCATGATATAACCAAATTTTTTGCACAAGTCGACAGTCTCTGTTTCTGTTGTGACATTGAAGGATTGTTCTCGGTCTTTGGTTGTGATCACAACCCGGAAGAGTGGCGTCTTTTCATTGATTCGTCAATGTTAAGCCTGAAAGCTGTTCTGTTGCACAATGGCAACGTTTATCCTTCAGTACCTGTTGGCTATGCAGCACATATGAAAGAAACATATGAGAATATGGAAATGTTACTAAAGTATGTCCAGTATACCAGGTATAACTGGAATATCTGTGGAGACCTCAAAGTCGTTGCTCTGTTACTAGGACTGCAGCTTGGCTATACAAAGTACTGCTGTTTCATCTGCGAATGGGACAGCCGAGACAGAGAGTCGCACTATTCTAGAAAGAACTGGCCACTCCGTAAAAAGTTAGTTCCAGGACAGAAAAATGTAGCACATGAATCGCTTGTTGACCCGACAAAGATATTTTTGCCTCCTCTTCACATTAAACTGGGACTCATGAAGAATTTTGTGAAAGCAATGAACAAGGAAGGGGAAGGTTTTCGTTATTTAAGACAGATGTTCCCAAGAATAACTGATGCCAAGATCAAAGAGGGTATTTTTGTTGGCCCCCAGATCAGACATGTTATGAGTGACAAGCAATTTGAAGATCTGTTAGTTGGGCCGGAAAAAATTGGCTGGAAAGCCTTGAAAGACGTTGTTGACAATTTTCTGGGCAATTACAGAGCCCCAAACTACATTCAGCTGGTAGACAAACTTCTCAAAGCATACAAGAGAATGAAGTGCAATATGTCACTCAAGATTCATTTCCTCCATTCACACTTGGACTTCTTCCCCGCAAATCTCGGTGCTGTGAGTGACGAGCACGGTGAAAGGTTTCATCAAGACATAGCTACGATGGAGAAACGATACCAGGGCAATTGGAATCCGTCAATGCTTGCCGACTATTGTTGGATGCTACAACGTGATGCACCAGACACTGAATATAAAAGAAACTCGGGAGCAAAACACTTTTAATTCTGTTTCATTTAGTCGCTTGTGCGAAACGTAAACTTGACTATATATTTTATTGTCAGTAAACATAAAAATGTCTATTTCTCATAGTTCTTACGTGATGCAGTAAAACCAAAACCATATTTGAGCATACCAAGTTGGTACCTGTCATAATCACCAAAAACTTTTCAGGAATCAAGACTTAACCAAAAAATTGTTGTGCAGTGTTTTCAATGTCTCATCCTCCCATGGCCTGAACTCTGATATAGATTTTACAGTGTTCATTTAAGCTCTTCTGGTCCATCATTCTATTAATCTAGACATATTTTATTCATTCATATTATTTTGTCATCATTCATTTCATATTACTGTATACAAAACTTCCTCATTTCAGTAAACTTCTAATTTCATTAATTAAACAGTGATATGTATCACATTTGCACTGTGATCCAATATGTAAATTAAACATCCCTTATTTGGTGCCTTTTATACTCTCTTTTTACTCTTATTCTTTTTACTCCTTTTTATATAAGCTGCATTTAAGATATTTCTTGTTTTAATTTTTTTCAGGCAAGTGCCAGCGCTACCCTTTTCCTTTCCTCCTTTTTTTTTTTTCAGTAACAGTATCTTTTGCTTTCTTCTCAAAAAGTTTTATAATGGTTTTTCACTTCTCATTTTACTTTTATCTATCTACATTATTTGATACCTCCTTTTTAGCCATTCTTTAGTTAGGTTCTGTCCTGACAGCTCTTCATGTTAGTTTCAGTGCATTTTCACGTTTTTACATTTTGATTTAACATACAATGACTGATGTTTCTAATGCCTTTTAAAGTTGATTTTGTTTTATTGTTTTTTGCCTTTTGATATTGATTTTTTTTTTTTGTAATATAATCTTTATTGAATTTCAATTTTTTTTGTTATTATCATAAAAAATTTATATGTTTTTTATTGGTATGACATCACTTTTTTGCATCAAAGTCAAGCCTCTTACTGATTTCTTTCATATTGTGAAGAGATGTGCAATTGGTCTCTCTTTTGATGATGTCATTTTTTGCACCAAAAGGAAAACTTCATTTGCTTTCAGTTTCAATGGACACTCATCTAATAGTAGCGCGATTTAATTTCAGCAGCGATTTTAGCAGCAAATCTTTGTTTGGTGAGTTTTTTGACTATTTTAATTTTGGTTTTATCTTTGCACCAATTAGAGTTCAAGACTTTTTTCTATTTGGTTAATGGAACCAAAGTTTTCCTGTTTGTTTGCCCTTTAACCCTTTCAGGACCATAAGGATCGTAGGCCAATTTTTGTGGTTTTGACGACATTTTTATGGTAAAAAGGGCTTGCAGATGCCAAAAAATTGATTTTTTTTTTGTGAAATATCATTATTTTTTTTTTAAAAAAATCACACTTCTGGCTTATGGACAGTGTGGCAAGTGAATCTTCTCGTCAATCTGGCAACGACGCTAATGAATGAATGTCGGAACCAGTTTGTTTACATAAAGGCAGTATCATATGGAATCCGTACATATCAAATTTAGAACTGTAGACTATCCCAATCAAAATTTATAGGATTTTAAAGTTATGGGACAAATATGTCCCTTGGTCCTGAAAGGGTTAAGGTTCATACATGTGAGAGGCAGGCACGGATCTACTATTTTAGAGGTATCTTTTCATCTTTTCTTTTCTTTTATTTCCTTCATTTTCCTTCTGTTTTTGACCTTTTAAACTTAATGGCTTTGCTTCTTAACGGTATTCATTTGAACCACAGTCCTTTATTCCATGAGACATTTTCTAGTTTGATTGCCTATACACTGCCCCCATCGACTGGGCATGTCTAATTTTACATTGTTTATTCCCATTATTATAGTCTGATTTTATTTTGTTCTTTTATGATTTTCATTATATGTTTGTATCTTTAATTCAAGATGAGATATGTTTTAAGCTGTTTTTCTTAGCTGTTTCTAAGTCTTCTGCCTTTAGTATTATTTATTATCATTATTTATCCTGATTGCTTTCTATTTGTATACATTTTGCTGCTCTATCTTACAGGCTCTTTTAAATATACCCTGTTTCAGCTGAAACACGGACCGTGTTAGGGTCTAGGAAACAGAGGATTTAAAGACTGTCTTATGCCTCACTATACATATATTTCATATATGTTACATGTGTCAATTTTTGTGTATATGCTATATGTTAGGGATGCACAACTCCGGCCCTCGAAGGCCGATTCCAGTCAGGTTTTCAGGATTTCCCCAGTGAATTTGCATGAGATCCATTTGCCTGAACTGCTTACATTATTGTAATTGATCTCATGCATATTCATTTGGGAAAACCTGAAAACCCGGCTTGGCGAGACCCGAAGTTGTGCACCCCTGCTTTATGTGTTATATTTTTCAATAAATTGTTGACTCTTATAGTTGATATTTTTCAATAAATTGTTGACTCTTGTGTCCCTTCCCCACTCTTCTTTTTGATATGGCCTAATAGAGAATGACACGGTGAAAAAATTTTGTCCCTGTCTCCGCGAACTCGGTCCCCTTCTTTACCCCGTCCCTGCAAGCTCAGTCCCCACCCCATCCCCGCAAACCATCTGATCCCATCCACACAAGCCTTGAATAGTTATGATTTTATATTCAACTTATTTTATTAAAGCATAAAAAAAACAATATTCTATACAATTGTCATTTTATAAACACAAATAATACAGAGCAAGGATCAAAAAAAACCCTGTGTTCCCTCCCCTTAACAAATATCCCCTCCACTATCGAGAAAACTGAATAAACCAAACTATTACAGAATGCTACACAGAAAAATCATGCTAACAGAATACCGCAGTTACACATGGCAGGAATAGTGTTAGGGGAGTGCAACTAGGGCAATTGCCCCCTGGTCAGAGAAAGCCCTAAGCCAGCTGGAAACTAAAGAAGCATGGCCTTGGCTTTGCAGTCCCCAGTTATGTCTAACACCAGCTCTAGCAAGATACAAATTTCAAATCTGATATATTCTAATCACAAAATAGAAAATAATTTTTTTCCTACCTTTTGTTGCTTTGTCATTTTATTCTTCAAATCATGTTGATCTCAGGTGCTGGTCTCTGGTTTTCTCTTTGTCTTCTCTTAAATCATGTGCAAGGGTCTCCTGACCATTTGACATTTCTTCTTTCTCCATGCTCATTATCCATCTTCTATCTCTGTGTTTGTATTGTTCCCCATGTTCAGGATCTCCATTCTCTATGTCTCCTATACATCCCTTTCTAGTATTTCCCCTGTGCCCATCTCCCTGCCTTCATCATCCCACCATTCTATGATGCCCTCCCCCTGTGTACAGGGAGTGGGGAAAGAGAGAGATAGAGCCAGGGTACATCTTTCCCACTCCCTCTACTGCCACATCCAACATTTCTCCCTCTCTCATACCCCGGATCATGAGCAGCATTTTTCACCATTGCCCATCAGCCCCATTACCAACATTTCTCCTTCTATCTCCCATCTCCAGCACCATGCCACACCTCTCCCTCCATCACTATGTCCAACATTCCTCCCCCTTGCATCCCCTTCAATCTGTCCCTCTGTTCCCTCTCCACCACCATATCCAACATTTCTCTGTCAAGTTTCAAATTTTGTTAAATCGCCTATACAGAGTTTCTAGGGGATGTACAGTTAAAATAAATAGGTTGCTTTACAAAGACCATACAAATAACATCACAGATTGGACATACAAACTTACAGATACATAGTTAAGAGGGAGGAACTATAATATCAGAAAGAAAAGAAACATAACAGGTAAGAACATAAGGAAAGGTAGGTTTGATTTTCTCTGAATCTGCTAAAAGCCTTATTAAACTTACAGGACATCCTGATAAGGACGGGTATCCCAGGACAAGCAGGTAGCATATTCTCACTGATGGGTTGTGTCACCGACGGAGCCCTGGTACGGACACTTTAAAAACTTGGAAAGTTCTTGATGGCCTGCACCGCGCATGCACGCATGCCTTCCCGCCCGACGTAGGCACACGGTCCCTCAGTTTCCTAGTTTCCGCGGAGCTAAGAAGTCGCGTTTCAACGGCTGTTGAAAATTTTTTGCTGTCTTCCCGCTCACATGGCATATTTTTCTTTATTTTCTTTAATTCTTTTCCTTTTGGTTCATTTTTTTAAAAAAACTTACCTCTTTTTTACTTTTTCACAGCTCCGGCCCAGCGGGGCCTGTTGCCACATTCAGGCCTCGACCTTCGATTTTGCTGAGGCCATGTTTCCCTTCAGGTCCCATCCACAATCGGGTTTTAAGAAGTGCCAACGGTATGCTCGCCCTATTTCCCTCACAGATCCGCATCGCTGGTGCCTTCAGTGCTTTGGTCCAGATCATAGGGCTGATTCCTGCACCTGTTGTCCATCTCTTCAGAAGAGGACCCTCAAAAACCATAAAATTCAGCAGTGGTTACTCTTCGGCGCTGGTATGGAGGGTGATTTGTCTACGCCGAAATCGGTGCCACATTCTTCGACATCGCAAGATTCTTCATCGGTGTCACACTCAGTAGGTAAGCCGGCTAAGAAGCCTTCCCCTACTCCTATGGGTCCTTAAGTCTCTCATGCAGTGAGCCAAGTCCTGCAGACCTCGAGGTGCCCTAAAAAACACTCGTCTCCAATTAAGGTGAGTACCTTGTCATCGGCCTCCTCTTCTCCAGAGCGCAGAGCGGCACCGAAGGTACCAGTGAAAAAAGCAAGCAATCTTTGGATGATAAAATTTCAGTGATAATGCAAGTCCAACTTAAAGAGCAGTTGCAGCTCATTCTACCTGCCTTGCTGCCACCAGCTCCCCCGGTGCTGGTCCGGTCTGAGCCCGTGTTATCGGCAGCGACCCTAGCGGTACCAATTACTTCTACCTCTGTGGTGTCTACCCAGACCTTTCGACTTCGGCCCCAACACCGATGTTTACGGAGCCAGTGTCTCCTACCGTCCCTCCGCAGAGGGCTTTTTCGGTGCCGCATGCTCCAGAGTTCATGTTGGAGCCGGTTCGACACCATTCTTCTGCCCATACCTCTCCTGACTCGATGTCGGTCAGATCAGGTAAATCGGTGCAGAAGACTAAAAATATTGAGTCCTCGTTGCTGGGTGCCAGGGACCGTCTCCCACTGGTGCGGGACTCAGATCTTTGGGGAGATTCAGAAGAGCCACTTATCTCAGATGATGAGGCCTTCTCGGATGAAGATCCCTCCTCCCAAGAACCTGTTCCTAAACCAGAACAGACTTCTTTCTGCAAATTTTTGAGGGAGATGTCAGAGGCACTTTCTATCCCTCTAGAGTCTGATTCCAAAAAATCTAAGGCATTTTTGGATGCTTTAGATTTTGATCAACCACCTAAAGAGTTTCTTTCAAGCTCCCTTTTCATGATATTTTATGGGAGACTTTTTATAAAAATCTGGAAACTCCTTTGACTGTTCCTGGTGCTCCTCACAAGCCTGACGCCCTCTATTGAATAATTTCTATTCCGGGTTTTGACAAGCCTCAGCTTCCTCATGAGTCCCTCCTGGTGGAGTCCACTCTGAAGAAGTCTGCAGGGGCCAGTGTATATGCTTCTGTCCCTCCTGGCATAGAGGGTAAGACCATGGACCCAGGGCAGGATTAACCAATAGGCCAAGTAGGCACATGCCTAGGGCCAAAAATGGTCAGGGGGGCCCGATGAAGGAGGGCATCAACATTGTTTTTTCCAAACAGCGATGGGCCCCTACAGCATCGATTGGCAACGTGGGCCCACCAATCGGCAACATGGGCCCCACCCCGATCGGCAACGCGGCCCCCCCCATCGACGGAAAGTAAGACAAGCAAGCAACGTGGGTAAGAAAGGCAACAGGAACTGTAATTGTGCAAGCGGTGCTGCTTGCCTAAAGCTTCCCTCCGACGCAGCTTCCTGTTTCCGCCTGGGTGCTTGGTGGGGTGGGGCAGGGGGCCCAGTGTACTTGTGTGCCTAGGGACCCTTGATGAATTAATCCTGCCCTGCATGGACCGCTTTGGCAAGCGTTTATATCAAAATGCCATGCTTGCCAACCAGTCTGGCAATTATGCTTTCCATTTCTCATTTTATCTCAAGCACTTAGTTCAGCAGGTCTCTGCTCTTCAGAAGTATCTTCCTGAGCACAAGGTCCCTCTTTTGCAACAATATACTTCCAGTGTATTGCAACTGCGTAAGTTTTTGGTCCGCTCCATTTATGATACCTTTGAACTTACATCTCTCGCTACTGCCATGGCTGTGGCTATGAGGTGGATTTTAACCACCAAGACCGCTTAGCCAATGCTCCTTGTTTGGGTGATGAGCTTTTTGTGGAATCTTTAGATTTCAGCAATCAGAAGTTATTCGCTCATGAGACCAGGTGGCACACCTTGATTAAAAACAAGAAAAAGCCTCCACTTGCTCGCCCTTTCAAGCCACAGTCTTCATATCAGCGGCGTTTTACTGCCCGCCCTCTACAGGCTCCTGAGTCTCAATCTTGTAGACAATGGCAGCAACAGCAGCAGAACCTCGTCAACAACAGCAGAACAAGCAGACTGCACAACCTAAAGCTGCACAGCCTTTTTGACATGTTTCTCAGGGACATAGCCAGTCTTCCCATTTTTCCACCTTGCCCTCACCCCATTGGAGGTCGACTTCAGTTGTTCATCGATCGTTGGGAACTCATCACGTCGGACCTTTAGGTCCTCACCATCATTCATCAGGGTTACTCTCTAAATCTTCAGACTCTTCCACCAGACAGTCCTCCAAAAGAGTCTGCTTCGAACCCTGCTCAGTACTCTCATCTTTTCCAAGAGGTTGCAATCCCTTCTTCTACTCAATGCCATCGAAGAAGTTCCTCTCGATCAACGGGGCCGGGGGTTCTACTCCCGTTACTTCCTGGCTCCCAAGAAGACCGGAGATCTCAGACCCATCTTAGATCTCAGAAACCTCAACAAATTTTTGGTGAAGGAGTTCAGGATGTTATCCCTTGAGCTTCTTTATCCTCTCATCGATCAGAACGACTGGCTATGCTCCCTAGATCTCACGGAAGCCTACACACATATACCTATTCATCCGGCTTCCAGGAAATACCTCAGGATTCAGATCAATCGTTGTCATTACCAATACAAAGTTCTCCCCTTCAGCCTGGCATCTTCTCCCAGAGTATTCACGAAGTGTCTGGTTGTAATGGCCGCATCTCTCCGTTCATACGGTCTTCAGGTCTTTCCTTACCTGGACGACTAGTTGATCAAGGCTCCCTCATCTCAGGAAGTGGTCCATGCAACAACTCAGACCATTTCTTTCCTTCAGCTTCTGGGATTCGAAGTCAACTTCCCCAAATCTCATCTCATTCCAACTCAGCGCCTTCAATTCATTGGAGTGATCCTAGACACCACTCTCGTGAGAGCGTTCCTTCCACCGGATCGTCTTCAGACGTTCATCCATCAGCAAGTGCTTCCACTTCAAAACATCTCTGCCAGACACATGATGGTTCTTCTGGGCCGCATAGCTTCCACTGTTCATGTCAACGCCATTGGCAAGACTCCATCTGCGGACTCCTCAGTGGACTCTGGCGTCGGATCATCTTTCACAGCACATATCTGTGACATCGTCTCTTCTACACTCGCTTCAATGGTGGTTGACCTCCTCCAATCTTTCCAGAGGTCTTGTTTTTCACTTGCCTCCTCATCACAAGATCATCACGACAGACGTGTCTCCTTATGCATGGGTAGCACACATAGATGATCTGCAGACTCAAGGTCTTTGGACTGCCAGGGAAAGAAAGTTTCACATCAATTTCCTGGAACTCAGAGCGATGTTTTATGCCCTCAAGGCATTTCAACATCATCCTCTGCCCTCAAGTCCTCCTCCTTTGCACGAACAATCAAGTAGCTATGTACTACATAAACAAGCAAGAAGGCACGGGCTCTCTCCTGTTGTGTCAGGAAGCCCAGAAAATTTGGGCTTGGGTGTCAGCTTGCAATCTGTTCCTGAAAGCTGTCTACATTCAAGGAGAGAAGAATTTACTAGCAGACAACCTCAGCAGAATTCTTCAACCTCACAAATGGACTCTTGACCCTGTAACTCTCCAGTCCGTATTTGCTCAATGGGGCACTTCATAGGTGGACTTATTAGCAGCCCCTCTCAATCACCAGTTGCCCAAGTTTTGCTCCAGCCTTTACTCTCCTCTCCGTCTGGCAGCAGATGTGTTTCTTTTGGATTGGACGGGTCGGTGTTCTATATGCCTTCCCTCCTCTTCCTCTCATGTTGAGAACTCTGTTCAAGCTCAAATGGGAAGCAGCCACCATGATTCTCATTGCTTCATGGTGGCCCAGACAACATTGATTCTCCCTTCTACTTCAACTCAATTCCAGGGAACCCATCCTGCTGCCAATATTTCCTACTCTGCTTACTCAGAATCAGGAATCGCTTCTACATCCCAACCTGCAGTCTGTACACCTGACAGCATGGTTTCTCTCGGGCTGAGTTCCTCTCAAATTATCCTCTCTCAGCCTGTCCATCACATTATTGATGCCTCCAGGAAACCGGCCATGCAGCAGTGTTACCAACAGAAGTGGACTCGGTTTTCTTCCTGGTGTCTTCTTCATCATCATGATCCCACTTCCTTGGCAGTGGAATTGGTGTTGGATTATCTCCTTTTTCTGTCTGACTCTGGACTTAAATCTACATCCATTAGAGTCCATCTCAGTGCTATTACTGCTTATCATGAACCAGTACAGGGAAAACCTCTGACTGCTCATCCCTTAGTATCCAGATTCATGAAGGGGCATTTTAATGTGAAACCACCTCTCAAGCCCCCATCTGTAGTCTGGAACCTTAATGTGGCTCTTTCCAGTTTGATGAAACCACCATTTGAACCAATGGCCACAGCTCATCTCAAGTTTCTTACCTGGAAAGTGGTCTTTCTCATTGCTCTTACCTCTGCCAGAAGGGTCAGTGAGTTACAAGCACTAGTAGCAGATCCCCCATTCACAGTTTTCCATCATGATAAGGTGATTCTGCGCACACATCCAAAGTTTCTGCCAAAAGTTTCACTGTTCCCTCTAAGCTGAGCAGGTGTCCTCCAGCTGCATTGCTACCACTAGGGGGTGGAATATTTTCAGTCGCTAAGAACAGGTATGTTCCCTGAAGTCCTGCAGAACTTGCCTGTCCCTCACAATTGAAAATGTGACAGTAAAACAACACCCTCTATTGGTGAGACTGTGGGTGGAGGACTCCTGCTCAGCTTAGAGGGAACAGTGCGGCCGGCTTGTCTCTGACTTTCATCTCAGTCAGTCGATTGTCTTACCAGTTTTTTTCCCTAAGCCTCATTATCATCCTGAGGAAGCGGCTTTGCATACTTTGGACTGTAAACAAGTTTTGACTTACTACCTTGATCGTACAAAGCCTCACAGACATTCTCCCCAACTCTTCATCTCTTTTGATAAGAAACAAGTTGGGGCATCCTGTTTCCAAGAGAATGATTTCCAACTGGCTCGTTGCCTGCATCTCGTTCTGCTATGCTCAGACTGGGCTGGCTCTGGAGAGCCGTGTCACAGGCCAAAAAAGTTAGAGCTATGGCATCTTCTGTGGCTTTCCTCAGATCTACTCCTATTGAGGAAATCTGTAAAGCTGCCACCTGGTCCTCAGTTCATACCTTCACTTTTCACTACTGTCTGGAGTCTTTCTCCAGGCGGAATGGGCACTTCAGCCAATCTGTTTTACAAAATTTATTTTCCTAATGGCCAACCTTCCCACCATCCCATTCTGTTAGCTTGGAGGTCACCCATCAGTGAGAATATGCTGCCTGCTTGTCCTGGGATAAAGCACAGTTACATACGAAAAACGGCTTGACAAATTACAGCTATACTCGCTCGAGGAGCGCAGAGAGAGGGGGGACATGATCGAGACGTTCAAGTATCTTACGGGCCGCATCGAGGCGGAGGAAGATATCTTCTTTTTCAAGGGTCCCACGACAACAAGAGAGCATCCGTTGAAAATCAGGGGCGGGAAACTACGAGGTGACACCAGGAAATTCTTTTTCACTGAAAGAGTGGTTGATCGCTGGAATAGTCTTCCACTACAGGTGATTGAGGCCAGCAGCGTGCCTGATTTTAAGGCCAAATGGGATCGGCACATGGGATCTATTCACAGGGCAAACGTAGGGGAGGGACATTAAGGTGGGCAGACTAGATGGGCCGTGGGCCCTTATCTGCCGTCTATTTCTATGTGTCTATGTTTCTATGTGTTATCCAGGGACAGCAGGCAGATATTCTCACAACCCACCCTCCTCCCTGGGTTGGCTTCTTAGCTGGCTTATCTTAACTGAGGGACCGCGCGCCTACGTCGCGTGGGAAGGCACTCATGCATGCGCGGTGTGGGCCATTGAGAATGTTACTAGATGAAGAATCCAAAATTTTTGACAGTGAACGAATCATCCGCAACCTGTAAAAACATTTTCCTAACTACTGCGCTGATTTGTTCATGTTAGGATAGTTTGGAATCGAGTATAACGCCTAGTAATCTTGTTGAGGTGACTACTTGTAATGGTGTTGAATTAATCTAGATAGGGCAAGAAAGGTTAATTTTCCCTCTCATACTTCTCTTCCCCATGTATCTCTACCTCACTCCTCTCTCTCTCCATGCCCAACAGTTTTCCTTTTTCTTCCTTTCTCCATGTGCACCATCTCTTTCCCTCTCACTCACACACTCAAGCCCTATCTCCTGTTCTATTCATTCCCTACCTCCCTTGTGTCCCAAGTTCATGCCCCCTCCCTTCCTTTTGTATCCCGGGTTCGTGTCCCCCTCCCTGCCTTCCAGCCTTTGTCCCAAATTTATGCCCCTCCTATGTCCCAACGCGCTCCTTCCCCCCTCTTTTCTCCCTTTGTCCCACATTATCCCCTCTCTCCCTTACTTGTTTCCTTCAGGGCCGTCCAGGGAGCATGCCCCCCTCCACCAAAGCCAACCCAGAAGGCTTCCCTCTAATGTCAAAACTGATGTTGGAGGGAAGCCTTCCGGGTCAGCAGGGGATCCCAGTTACCTCAACAGTCCTCCTTCCAGCTGGGCTGCTCCTTCCTGCTTTTAGCGGCACTTGTTTTCAGGGACATGAGCAGCGTCGGAAAGATGGCTTCTGGGTCAGTCATCTGCGGCATGCAAGAGCCGTTTGCATGCATCCCTACAAACATTAGAGGGAAGCCTTCCAGATCAGCTTCGGCAGAAGGGAGCCTGTTTATAAATGAAATCCCCATCAGCGGCAGCGGCGAATGCATTGGGTGCGAGAGTAGGGGACTGTTCGACCCACGATAGGGAGGGAGGGTAGCTGCTGGACTTGCAAGGTGCTGTACCTGCTACACCTGCGATCGCGAGTGGAGCTGCTGGATGTGCGATCACGAGGGGGGCTGCTGACCCAGAGGGGTGGGAAGGGAGGCAACTCGCAGCAGATCTTTTACTGTGGGGACAAGGCCATTCACCACTCCACGGGGCGGTGAATGGCCTTGTCCCCTTACCCATGGCAACCAGTTGATTTTTTCACCATGTCATTTTCTAGTGCATAACTTAAAATTGACATGCGCTATGCACCACATTCCTCGGTGCCTATGTTTTAGGCGCTGTTTATGGAATCAAAGCCTCTAGTTTTTAAAAAAAAAAATCTGAACATTTAGTGCCGGTATTTAATAAGAATGGGCTGTAGGACATGCCAATGACATATCCCATGTCATTTCATGCCATTAATAAATGAAAATAAGCAGAAAAAAAAAATATGACATTTTGTGCTTTTCATTTGCTGATAATAGCACACACAGTTTGCAAATAGGGTACACTCTTCACAATGTTGTTCCCCTTCCCCCCAAAACAGGATGAATAATCAAAACCAAACCCAGGGCTCCTTTTATCAAGCTGCGCTAGAAGTTTTCAGTATGAGCCGGCACAGTAACTGCTCTGACGCTCATAGAATTCCTAAGAGTGTTGAAATACTTACCTTGCCGGCTAAAAACGCTAAAAACCTCTAGCGCAGCTTAATAAAAAGGGGGAGGGGGGGAAATGAACAGTTCTAGAAATGACAAGAGAAGCAAACTAAATGAAAATTTTTGGGCTGCCCCAGATTGTGGCTAGCACTGAATTTCTGGATAGAGCTTCTGGATGGCAGCAGCATTGAGCCCCAGATGAGTGTGAATAATGGTTCTTCAGTTTACCCCAGGATTATACCCTGTTTCCCCCAAAATAAGACCTATCCTGAAAATAAGCCCTAGCATGATTTTTAAAGTTGCTCCTAATATAAGCCCTACCTCCAAAATAAACCCTCCCCAAATGTTCCCGACACTCTCTGACTCCATCCTTGACACTAATGCTGCCTGATTTGTTGAAAAAAATCAGACTCATCGATTCAGCAACTTCCAGCCTTGCTGCTTTAGGAGGCCTCAGAGCAGAGGTATGTCACTTTCATGGTGGGAGGGTCGGTGGGGTTGCTGCACAGGGGGATGGAAGGGAGGGAGAGATAGAAAGATGCTGCACAAGGGGATGGGTGAGAGGGGAGGAAAGATACTGCACATGGGGGTGCAGAGGAAGAAAGGAAAGAGGAAGAATTGGGGTGGAGGAGAAGGAGAGAAGATCGTTGTACATGAAAAAAATAAGACATCCCCGAAAGTAAGCCCTAGTGAATTTTTTAGACCCAAAATTAATATAAGACACTGTCTTATTTTCAGGTAAACATGGTATATATTAGAAATTTGGAAGCATCATTCATTTCTTATAGAAGTTAGTACCTAGGCATAACTTTGATGTGGATTTTATGTGCTATGTAACAACTTTTTATTATTGTTATTGTTTCACAGGAGAAACTCAAATTTCAGCTAATATTTACAGCAAAGATGGAGAAACTGATGTTGACACTGTTGGAGTAATAGCCACGTCACATGATCCTGTAGAGGGGCACAGCTCAGATAGCTGGCAGTCCACCATACTGATCTATAATAGTGATGACAATCGGAAATCATCTAACATCAGCTATGTGACAGTGAATCTCACCAACTTTCCAAAATATGCAGGTAAATAAATTGCCTGGTATTATATACATAAATGACCCCCAAAAGAACTTATATTATCAGTGGCACTCTTAAAACGGTATAATGAACTTGCAAAATTCAAAAAATATTTCAGTAAAAGCACTCATCATCAAAAAATATCATATCCAACACATGTTTTCAAAGCTCTTTAAATGTTTGTTAAGGGATCATCAGAGCTGAAACTCTCAAGAATAGTCTAATGCAATTTTTTTTCACCAAAAACTCTTAAGAACATAAGAATATTACATTACATTACATTAGTGATTTCTATTCCGCTTGTACCTTGCGATTCTAAGCGGATTACATTAGAAGATAGCTGGACATTTCCAGGCGATAACAATACAATACAATACGTTACATTACTTTACATATCTTACTTTACATAACTTTACATACATAACTTTACATAACTTTACATTGCATTACATTACTATACATTACATTACTTTACATAACTTTACATTGCATTAAATTACATTGCAGAAAGCTGTAACTGACCAATGGTCAGTCTAACCCAGTATCCCATATTTGCAGAAGCCAATCCAAGTAACAAGTACCTGTCAAAAATCCAAATAGTAGCAGCATTCCATGCTACCGTCCCATGTCTGTCTCAATAGCAGACTATGGATATTTCCTCCAGGAACTTGTCCAAACCAGCTACATTAACTGCTCTTACTACATCCTCTACCAACGCATTCCAGAATGTAACTATTCTCTGAGTGAAAAAATATTTTCTACAATTGGTTTTAAAAGTATTACTCTGCAACTTCATGGAGTGTGCCCTAGTCTTTGTAAATCTCGATGCAGTAAAAACTAGTACCCATTCAACACCAATCAGGATTTTGTAGACTTCAGTCATATCTCCCCTCAGCCGTCTCTTTTCCAAGCTGAAGAGCCCTAACCTTTTTAGCCTTTCCTCATACAAGAGGAATTCAATCCCCTTTATCATCTTGGTGGCTCTTCTTTTAACCTTTTCTAGTGCCACTATATCTTTTTTGAGATAAGGAAACCAGAACTGAACGCAATACTCAAGGTAAGGTTGCACCATTGAGAGATACAGAGGCATTAGAACATTTTTAGTCTTGTTAACCATTCCTTTTCTAAAAATTCCTAGCATCCTATTTGCCTTCTTGGCTGCCGCCACACATTAGGCGGAAGGCTTCAGCGTATTGTCTACGATGACACTCAGATCCTTTTCTTGAGCTCTGACTCACAAGGTGGTCCCTAGCATCCGATAACTATGATTTGGATTATTCTTCCCAATGTGCATCACTTTGCATTTATTCACATTGAATTTCATCTGCCATTTTGACGCCCAGTCTTCCAATTTCCTAAGATCTTCTTGCAGTTTTTCACAGTCTGCATGCATTTTAATAATTTTGAACAGTTTAGTGTCATCTGCAAATTTAATCACCTCGTTCGTAGTTCCAATTCTAGATCATTTATAAATAAGTTAAATAGCACAGATCCCAGCGACATACCACTACTTACCCTCCTCCACATCAGTCCCAATATTCTCTATATGCCAGTTCAAGGTACCCCATGAGCGCCTGCTGAAGAAACTGTGGAACCACGGGTGGAAGGGGATGTCCACAGATGGATCCAAAATTGGC
The DNA here is from genome assembly GCF_902459505.1 of Geotrypetes seraphini. NCBI lineage: Eukaryota > Metazoa > Chordata > Amphibia > Gymnophiona > Dermophiidae > Geotrypetes > Geotrypetes seraphini. The sequence goes on along the minus strand of NC_047084.1, from coordinate 384,983,265 downwards.
TGGCGGATAGGAAACAGAGGGTAGTGGTAAAAGGACACTACTCTGACTGGAAAGGGGTCACGAGTGGTGTCCCGCAGGGGTCAGTGCTGGGGCCGCTGCTGTTCAATATATTCATTAACAATCTGGAAACGGGCACGAAGTGCGAAGTTATCAAGTTCGTGGACGATACAAAACTCTCCAACAGGGTCAAAACTGTTGAGGAATGCAAAGAACTGCAGAGAGATCTGAACAAACTGTGTGAGTGGGCAAAAAGATGGCAGATGAGCTTCAATGTGGAGAAATGTAAGGTCTTGCACATGGGGAAAGGGAACTCCATGTACAGCTATGCGATGGGAGGAAGGGTGATGGGGAAAGGCACCCTAGAAAAAGACCTGGGGGTATTGGTGGATACAACAATGAAGCCAGCGGCGCAATGTGCAGCGGCCTCAAAGAAAGTGAACAGAATGCTGGGCATTATCAAAAAAGGTATCACTACCAGAACGAAGGTATCGAGCAATGGTGCGACCACATCTGGAATACTGTGTCCAATACTGGTCACCGTACCTTAAGAAAGACATGGCGATACTTGAGAGGGTCCAGAGGAGAGCAACTAGGATGATAAAAGGAATGGAGAACCTTTCATATGCCGAAAGGTTAGACAAACTGGGGCTCTTTACCCTGGAAAAGCGGAGACTGAGAAGAGACATGATACAGACATATAAAATCATGAAAGGCATAGAGAGGGTGGAGAGGGACAGATTCTTCAGACTAGAAGGGACAACAAAAACAAGAGGTCACTCGGAAAAACTGAGAGGGGACGGATTCAAAACGAATGCAAGGAAGTTTTTCTTCACTCAGAGGGTGGTGGACACCTGGAACACGCTTCCAAAGGAGGTAATAGGACAGAGTACAATACTGGGTTTCAAAAAGGGACTGGATGACTTCCTGGAAGCGAAGGGGATTGCAGGGTATAGATAGAAGGTTACTCTACAGGACAAAAGCGAAAAGCGTATGTGAGTTTTAGGGTAGGAGCACTATCAGGTCCTGGACAGAGGCACGTCTTATGTTCTTATATCATTTCAAATACTGTATTCATTTCAATTCAATAATTAAAATGTTGTTTTATGTAATTTTTCAAAACATTATTTTATCTTCATACAACTTTCAATTATATTAAATAATCACATCAGGGGATGGTTGTTCCTGACACAAATTCATGTTTTACCCAATTGCTGTATCAAGATTCATTCCCCCTAAAAAATAAATACACATTATTTAAACTTTTACAAGAAACTCCAGTCATAAAACTATACTGTGTACTGATATCCGCACCTCTAATGCTAGAATCTTCAAAGCTAATAATAGAATCTTCAAAGCACTCATCCATTTCTCAAACATAGCCATGGCATCTTTTCACTACTGCTGATGTTGTATACATGTGATCTTTCTAACCAATCTCAAAAGGAAGGACTCAGATCAATATCATCTACTCTATTTCTTTATTCAAACCACTTGGCTCCACTGCATTCAGTTTTAAAATCCAAAATTGTTCCTTAAAATTGATAGTGTATGTGAGTGGGAGTAGTAGAGAGATTAAGGTTTTTTTAAATTCTTTATTTATTAATTTTATAATTTTGACAATCACAATCAAAACACAAGAAAAAATATTATGAAAAACAAAATATCACTAAATCCAAATAATTCAAGGTAAATTTTGATTACACAATATAGAGACAGAGCTGAAATTTAACATACAAATTATATAACCAAGAAAACTAAAGGGAGGCTCGACTGCCATTGAACATTTTCTCTAAACGGAAAAAGAATCGAGTAAGCAATTACTTACTCTCCTGAGATGCAATAAATTTAGATAACTACTGCGATTCATAGAAAAAATATCTATTCTCTTTATATATCATAACACATTTACAGGGGTACCTCAAAACAAAGATCACCCCCAACTGAGCCACCCTAGGTCTCAATATAAGAAACTGTTTTCTTCTCTTCTGTGTTGGACGTGAAACATCTAGGTACTTTCTTATAATATTGGACAAAAAGGGAACATCTTTATATTTGAAGAACAATTTTAACGTCCATTCCCTATCTGAGTCAATAGCAAACTATACTAATAAGAACATAAGAACATAAGAAGTTGCCTCCACTGGGTCAGACCAGAGGTCCATCTCGCCCAGCGGTCCACTCCCGCGGCGGCCCATCAGGTCCGCGACCTGTGAAGTGGTTTCTGACCACTTCTATAACCTACCTCAAGTTCTATCTGTACCCCTCTATCCCCTTTTTCTCCAGGAACCTATCCAAACCCTCCTTGAACCCCTGTACAGATTTCTGGCCTATCACATCCTCTGGAAGCGCGTTCCATGTGTCCACCACCCTCTGGGTAAAAAAGAACTTCCTAGCATTTGTTCTAAACCTGTCCCCCTTCAATTTCTCCGAGTGACCCCTAGTGTTTGTGGCTCCCCTCAGTTTGAAGAATCTGTCCTTATTCACTTTCTCTATGCCCTTTAGGATTTTGAAGGTTTCTATCATGTCCCCTCTAAGTCTCCTTTTCTCCAGGGAGAACAGCCCCAGCATTTTTAACCTGTCAGGGTATGAAAAATTTTCCATACCTTTTATCAGTTTAGTCGCCCTCCTCTGCACTCCCTCTAGTACCGCCATGTCCTTCTTGAGGTACGGCGACCAATATTGAACACAGTACTCCAGGTGCGGGCGCACCATTGCGCGATACAGCGGCATGATGACTTCCTTCGTCCTGGTTGTGATACCTTTTTTGATGATGCCCAGCATTCTGTTTGCTTTCTTTGAGGCTGTCGCACACTGCGCCGATGGTTTCAGTGATGTGTCGACCATCACCCCCAGGTCCCTTTCAAGGTTACTCACCCCTAGCAGTGTTCCCCCCATTTTGTAGCTGAACATCGGGTTCTTTTTTCCTACATGCATGACCTTGCATTTCTCTACGTTAAAACTCATTTGCCACTTTTTTGCCCAGTCTTCCAGTCTCGTTAGGTCCCTTTGCAGGTCTTCACAGTCTTCCGTGTTTCTAACCCTGCTGCAGAGTTTGGTGTCATCAGCAAATTTGATAACCTCACATTTTGTCCCCGTCTCCAGATCGTTGATAAATATATTGAACAGTAGAGGTCCCAGCACCGACCCCTCTGGAACTCCGCTCGTGACCCATTGCCAGTCTGAGTATTGGCCCTTTACTCCAACCCTCTGTTTCATGCCTGCCAACCAGTGTTTGATCCATCGGTAGATATCCCCTTGCACCCCGTGGTTCCACAGCTTTTTAAGTAGCCGTTCGTGAGGTACCTTGTCGAAGGCTTTTTGGAAGTCAAGGTAAATGATGTCTATGGATTCCCCCTTATCCATCTGGCTGTTTATTCCCTCAAAAAAGTACAGCAAGTTCGTGAGGCATGACCTTCCCTGGCAGAAGCCATGCTGGCTCGCCTTCAGTTGTCCATTGTTTTCTATGTGTTCGCAGATTGTGTCCTTTACCATTGCTTCCATCATCTTTCCCGGAACCGAGGTCAAGTTCACAGGCCTGTAGTTTCCCGGGTCACCCCTTGATCCCTTCTTAAAGATGGGCGTAACATTTGCTATTTTCCAGTCCTCTGGGATCTCCCCAGTTTTTAGGGAGAGGTTACATATTTGGTGAAGTGTCTCTGCTATTTCGTTTCTCAGTTCTTTTAGTACCCTTGGGTGGATGCCGTCCGGGCCCGGTGATTTGTCGCTCTTCAGTCTGTCTATCTGTCTGAGGACATCCTCTTTGCTTACCTCTAGTTGTACCAGCCTTTCGTCATGTTCTCCGTTTATAATCACCTCGGGTTCTGGGATATTGGATGTGTCCTCTCTGGTGAAGACTGATGAGAAGAATTTGTTCAACCTGTCAGCTATCTCTTTTTCCTCCTTTATTGCTCCTTTCCTGTCTCCGTCGTCCAGTGGTCCCACTTCCTCTCTGGCTGGTTGTTTCCCTTTTACATACCTGAAGAAGGGTTTGAAGTTTCTTGCTTCTCCCGCCAGTCTTTCCTCATATTCTCTCTTTGCTTTCTTGACCTCTCGATGGCATTCTTTCTGGTGTCTTTTGTGCTCTTCCTGGTTTTCCTTTGTTGGTTCCTTTTTCCATTTTTTGAAGGATGATTTCTTGTCACTTATCGCCTTTTTAACTGCAGTTGTTATCCATGCTGGGTTTCTAGTTCGATTTTTTTTGCACCCTTTCCTAAACCTTGGGACGCACAGGTCTTGTGCCTTGAGCACTGTGCCTTTAAGCAGTATCCAGGCTTCCTTTACGGTCTTCATCTTCCCTGAGCTGTTGCTGAGCTTTTTTCCTACCATTTTCCTCATGTCCTTGTAGTTTCCTTTTCTGAAGTTGAGTGCTGTCGTCGTGGTTCTTTTCACCTTTGATGTTCCCATGTTTAATTTGTACTGGATCATGTTGTGATCGCTGTTCCCTAATGGTGCTAATACCACCACTTCCTTTGAGAGTCCCTCTAGCCCGTTGAGGATTAGGTCTAGAGTGGCATCCCCTCGCGTTGGTTCCGTGACCAGCTGCTCCATGAAACAGTCCCTTATCGCCTCTAGGAATTTAGTTTCTCTCGTGCAATTTGAGAGCCCAATGTCCCAGTCTATTCCTGGATAGTTGAAATCCCCCATAACCACCACCCTTCCACTTTTGCACACCTGCCTCAGTTCGGCCTCCAGGTCCAGGTCGTTTGCTTCTGGCTGTCCTGGTGGGCGATAGTACAGCCCCAATTTGATGTCAGCTTCTTCCCCTCCTGTCAACTTAACCCAGACTGTCTGCCCTTATTGTTGTTTCTGTTCTGGATGAAGGAATGGAGTCCTTTATATACAGTGCTATTCCTCCCCCCTTCTTGTGTGCCCTGTCCCTCAAATTGATTCCATATTGAAGACTTCAGGTTTACGTAGGAGCAAAAACTCAGTTCTGATTTCCCCTGATAAAGCAATAGTACTGTACTTGCATTTGCTGCAGAAACATCAGGAAGCACTTTTGTTTGGTCCTTTTCTCCTCGTGGCTGAATAGCTGACACTGCACACTCCTCCTGCTTCCTCTCATCTCCAGTTCCCCCACCCTGCCGGGCAAGCAAGAGGGTGTCTGGAACTTTACTCGGCGTCGGCCGCTCCTCTCCTACTCCTGCTCCTTCTGCTCCTGAAGCCTCAGGACGAACCAGAGGACTCCGTTCCTCCGGAGATAAGCTGACACCCTCAAAGGAGAGCACATGCGTTTCAGCCGAGGCATTATCTTCCGGCTGCTGCGCTCTTGGGCCTTGCTGCACAAATTCATCCATCGGGCCGGTCCGAGGTAACTGCCCTCCTGGTAAACCTGGGCATTTAGTTTTCCTTTACACCATGGCACGGTAGAAATGTTTCATAAGGACCACCATGATGTCCCAGTACAGCTTCGAGTCGCTATCTTGTCAAGCTCTGCCTAGAGAGATTAAAATTAGATTGACTGAACACAAGTCTAAAATACATACCAAGAGGAAAGATGCTTCTTTGATTCAACATTCCATTACTGACATCAAATGGATTATAATTGTTTATGTGGAAAGCAGGTGCATGGGTGGTGATCTTCAAAAATTGTGAGCCATGGAATTGAGGGTGGAATATGTGGATTAAAAACTGGTTGGCGGATAGGAAGCAGAGAGTGGGGATAAATGGACAATACTTGGACTACAAATGCATCACGAGTGGAGTGCCGCAGGGTTCGGTGCTTGGACCCATGCTTTTCAACATATTTATAAACGACTTGGAAATTGGTACAACGAGCGAGGTGATTAAATTTGCAGATGATACAAAGTTATTCAGAGTAGTAAAGATGCAGAAGGATTGCGAAGACCTGCAATGTGACATAAACACGCTCGAGAAATGGGCCACAACATGGCAAATGAGGTTTAACGTGGATAAGTGTAAGGTGGTGCATGTCAGTAACAAAAATCTTATACACGAATATAGGATGTCCTGTGCAGTACTCGGAGAGATCCCCCAGGAAAGAGACTTGGGAGTACTGGTCGACAAGTCGATGAAGCCGTCCGCTCAATGTGTGGCGTCAGCAAAAAGGGCAAACAGGATGCTAGGAATGATTAAGAAGGGGATCACGAATAGATCATAGAAAGTTATCATTCCGTTGTATCAGGCCATGGTACGCCCCCACCTGGAATACTGCATCCAGCACTGGCTGTCATACTCGAAGAAAGACACAGTACTACTCGAAAGGGTCCAGAGAAGAGCGACTAAAATGGTTAAGGGGCTGGAGGAGTTGCCGTACAGTGAGAGATTAGAGAAACTGGGCCTCTTCTCCCTTGAAAAGAGAAGACTGAGAGGGGACATGATCGAAACATTCAAGATAATGAAGGGAATAGACTTGGTAGATGAAGATAGGTTGTTCACCCTCTCCAAGGTAGAGAGAACGAGAGGGCACTCTCTAAAGTTAAAAAGGGATAGATTCCGTACAAACGTAAGGAAGTTCTTCTTCACCCAGAGAGTGGTAGAAAATTGGAAAGCTCTTCCGGAAGCTGTTATAGGGGAAAACACTCTCCAGGGATTCAAGATGAAATTAGACAAGTTCCTGCTGAACCAGAACGTACACAGGTAAGACTAGACTCAGTTAGGGCACTGGTCTTTGACTTAAGGGCCGCCGCAGGAGCGGACTGCTGGGCACGATGGACAACTGGTCTGACCCCAGCAGTGGCAATTCTTATGTTCAGAGAAATCTCAATTTAAGGATGACTTTGATCTGAGTCCTTCCTTTGTGATTGGTTAGAAAGATCACATGTTCATGACATCAGCAGTAGTGAAAAGATGCCGGAGCCATATTTGAAAAATGGATGAATGCTTTGAAGATTCTAGCATTATTGGTTAGGACACCAGCATATATTTTTTATGGCTGAAGTTTCTTGTAAAAGTTTGAATAAGGAAAGATTAGGTTACTCACCTTTGTTAATCTTTTTTCTTGTAAATAGCCTCTGGAAGCTTCACCATAGGTCTTGCATCTATTCCAACCTTGGCTGCAGAACTTACAAATAAAATCAGTCCCCTCTCCTAGGTTATCTCTCAGGACACTCCCCTCCCAGCTCATAAGGTAGTAAAGCCAGGAACTTCTAGGAGAAACAGGAAACATAAGAAAAGAGAGAGGGGAGGGGGTGGGGACTCCCCGCTACAAGTTAATTCTGCTCATGATAACAAACACATAATCAATAAACACCCCAAAAGGCCAAATTTAGCTTAACAAGAAATTTGAACATATATAAACTGCAAAACTGAGTAACGTTTCTCTAAAGGAGAAACTGCCTGAAGATCAGAAGGGGTATCACCCTGGGACCTCTCTAACCCCTTAACCTTGTATAAAGAACACTCATGGGATTCTTAGTGAGGCTGGTCAAAGACAGACATCCAACTTACCAGTTACTGGCAGGCGACCTGCGAATCGGACATAACAGATGGGAGAGTGTGAAGCTTCCAGAGGCTATTTATAAGAAAAAAAGATGAACAGAGGTAACCTAATCTTTCTTTCTTGTACAATAACCTCTGGAAGCTTCACCATAGGGACGTATCAAAGCAGTCTCAACACCCCAGGGGGGGCCCAATGCGCCCGCCGCCAGGACTGAAGCCCCCAAAACAGCCTCATGCTTAACCGCCACATCAAGTAGGTAAAACTTGGTAAAGGTATAAAGAGAGGCCCAACTGGCCACCCTACAAATCACATCAGGTGAGACCACACGTGATTCAGCCCACGAGGAAGCAATTCCTCAGGTAGAGTGAGCCTTCACCCCAAGGGGAGGCTTCTTCCCCACTGACACATAAGTAGCAGAAATGGCAGCACAGATCCATCAAGAGGTGGTAGCCTTGGAAGCAGGCTGAACCCGATGCACAGGGCCCACCAAAACAAACGAATGGTCCAAAAGACAAAAGTCATTCGTGGTCTCCAGGTATCTCAAAAGGAGACGTCGAACATCCAAAGACCGTAAATCATGGTCCTTAGACTTGGAGCCCAATGGAACAAAGGCGGGAAGCCAAACTTCGTGGTTGATGCGGAAAGCAGAAACCACTTTATGAAGAAAAAGAAGGCACGGTTCTCAAAATAACCGCAGACTCCATGATGTGTTGAAAAGGATCTCTGCACGACAGAACCTGAAGCTCTGACACTCTCCGTGCAGAAGTGACCACCACAAGGAAAACGGTCTTGATGGTAAGATCTTTCAAAGGTGTTCATAGGGCATACGAGATAGCGAGTGGAAAACCAGAATCAAATTCCATGTAGGATAAGGCAGTATCAAGGGAGACCGCAGCCTCCCCGCCCCGTATGATGTGTACAATGTCTTGGTGAGACCCAGAGAACCCCTGAGAGAGAGGGACCCAAATACAATAGTCCTGCAATATGGACACATAGAAAAGAAACCGCCAGACCCTTCCTGAGGCCAGCCTGCAGGAAGTCCAGAACATGTGCCACCGACGGGGCCAAAAGGTCCATTCGGACCCTGGCACACCAAGCCTGACAACACCTCCATGCTTTCGCATTAACCGACACCGTTGACTTCCTCGTCCTATGAAAAAATGTGGCAATGACCGCAGAAGAGAAGCCCCTAGCCCTCAAGGCTGTGCGTTCAAGCGCCAGGCCATAAGACCAAAGCAGTCCATGTCTGGAAGGGTTATTGGCCCTGCATGAGCAATTTACGATGGCAAGGAAGATGCAGGCCTCTCTCTAAGCTCAACCACACCAGGTCTGCACACCAAAGATGCCTGGGCCAGTCCGGGGCCATTAGGAGTACCGGACCTGTGTGAGATGCCACCCAGCGCAGAACGTGCCCTATCATAGGCCACGAGGGAAAGACATACAGAAGTTCCCCCTTCGGGCCATAGTTGAACCAGAGCGTCGAGCCCTTTGCTGCTGACCTCTCATCAGTGGCTGAAGAACCTGACCACCATCCAGTTCCCCGAGGACACCATCAGAGCGAAGGTGGGAAGACCCCACCGGTGAACTATGGTTTTGAATGCTAGCCTGGACAAGGACCATTCTCCCAGGTCCAGAAACTGATGACTTAGTAAGTCTGCCTGCACATTGTCCACGCCGGCCACATGAGCTGCGGACAAAGCCATCAGATGCCCTTTACCTCGGTATTACAAAAACTTGTAATTCCAGATTACAATTGGTCCAGAATACTGCTGCCAGGCTGATTTTTGGGAAGTGTAAGTTTGATCATGTGACACCACTGTTTTTCAACCTCCACTGGCTCCCTGTGTATCTTAGAGTCCAGTTCAAGTGCACCTGTGTTGTTTTTAAAATTCTTCTAAGTATTTTCATCCCTTTAGTTCCTTTATCTTGGAATCTATAGATTCTCTTTTGCAAGAGGAGATCAACAATTTAAGCTTTTCTGCCCATCCAGTAAAGGTATCAAAAGAACTAAGATCTTTGGCCTCTCTTTGTCCTTTAAGTTCACACAACTTTGGAACGATCTTCCACTTTTCCTGAGACACTTCAGCTCCCTTTCTTCCTTTCGCAAGGCTTTGAAAACTACTTTGTTCGCCAAACACTTTGTTAATTAACCCTTTTAAGATCCAATTAATATGTTTCTCTCAGCTTAATCTAACTATTGGAAACTGAGTCGAGCACTCTTAGATTGAAGTCTCGGTATATAAAACCAAGTATTAGATTAGATTAGATGCCTCTCCACCCAGGCAAAGTGTATCCTAGCCTCCAGGCTCAGCAGGGGATTCCGCGTGACTCCCTAACTGTCAACATAGGCAAAAGCTGTCAAATTGTCTGAGAATACACACCCTCAAAATCTCAGCAGCACCAGACAAAATGCACACAGCACCAGTCGATTGATCACCCTCCTGCTCTCCAGCGCAGTCCACTGGCCCTGGGCCGGCCCAGACCTGCAAACTGCTCCCCAACCAGAGAGATCCACATCCGTTGTCAGGGTCACCCCGTCCAAGCCTCTCAGAGGGAGGCCTCTGACCAGAGGAACCGGTGAGAGTGTGAGCTGCGGCGGCCACTTCCTTCGTGGCCTGGGCATGTCATGCCAAGCTCCGCCAGGATCTCGAGGAGGTTGTCCTTCAGGACCACGACTTCCTAGTGAATTATTTGGCAGATGCACTCTATGACATCTTGACAGTTTTTGCTAAGCTGGGAGCTTATTCTGTATCCGTCTGGGTGATTCCTCATCTCATGCTATGCTAATCAGGTTACCTTTTAAAGGTTCGCTCTTGTTTGGCCAGGGTCTGGATGACCTTAGGACCAGTGTTCAGAATCGTAAGCCTAAAATGCTCCCTGGCTCTAAGCTTTGCCTAGCTAGGGGTATGGGATGGACGACTTTTCATCCCTACCGGTGCACTTCACAGTTCGTTGGGCCCCCGGCGACAGGGCAGTGTTATGGAGTTACCTCAAGACCTCGCTTTGGAGGTGTAGCGTGCCAACAGTCTTCCAACTTCTGTTCGTCTGCCCCTCCCGAGAGTAAATTATGTCTCTGGTGGTTCTCCTCCCCCCGGAATTGGGGGCAGCTTTCGGCCTTCTTTCTGGAAGAGCGGAAGATACCTTCAGACCAATGGGTCCTCGAGGTACTCAGGGAGGGCCTTCGACTGCAGTTTCCGCCAGATTTCTTCCTGTTTCCGGTGGGATACCCAGACAGGGCCAGCAGGGTGTGAGCCATGGTGCGCAGGTTGCTGGATCCGGGACAACCCCAAGCACTGGGAACCTGTTGGCAGTGGGATCCTGAAGATCCACTAGAAAAACCACCTTGGTGGACGCCATACTTCGACAGCAAATGGACAGAGGCTGGGGCAGAAGCAATGGTAGAAACGCCAGTCCGCTCTCTGGTGTCACTGAAGAGAAACACAAAGACATGCTGCAGCACTGGATACAACTTAGAAGAAACAGGCACAGCCTATTTACAACCAGAAAAGCCTGACACTATATCCGACCCTTGCAGACAGAAAATAAGCACTGGCGGCAAAAGCTGCTCAATGTGCCAAAGTTATAGTGCTCTCAGCCAAAGAAGAAGACTTTTGCCCCCAAAACAGCGCTTGCGCTTTCATGAAGTGCATTTTGCACCTATTTGAGGGGGACCGGACGTGCCCAAAGCACAGTAGAAATGGAGGGAAATGGGGACTCTCCGAAGGAGGAAAATGCAGAATCTATGCACGTGAAATGTGGCTGTGAATCTGACATTCATCCACTGTAATTGAGACATGAATCCATGCTATCCTGTCCTGAGGTGGCCATCTGTGAAGTTTGGAGCAAAAATGAAGCTTATAAGTCCAAAAAATACACTTTTTAAAAAACTTTAATGAAAATCCAAGATGGTCACCGTGGGTGCCGATTTTGCCCTAAAACAGCCCAGGGAAAACGCATCATGCTTTTTCTTTTGCTCTCCGGGTTGCAGTGATGCACCTATGTCTCTCCCAAAGAGCATTCCTTCTTATAGTGCAGCGCTGAGGTGAGTCAAGAGCTCAAATGTCTGGCACTTCTTCAGTCAAAGGACAGAATTGGCATTTTGGGTCTAGATGCATTAGTTCAGCCCTGGCTAGCTCACGAGCTTCTTTTACGTGCTCCCTCTGTGACATCTGGTTGGTCAGGTCATCCGCAAGATAGCATTGTATTCAGGACTGGTGATCCTCGTAGCTCTGGAATAGCCTCATCATCTGTGGTATGCGGATCTAGTCCATCTTCAACGAGGCTGGAAGATCAAGCTCCCTCTTCCTCATGATCTACTCAGTCAGGGTCAAGTTCTCATGGAGAACCCACAGCATTTTGGCCTTAAAGTATGGCTCTTGAGCACTCAACCTTGCTAATGTGGGAGCTATTCAAATGTGGTCGCCTCAAAGTTTCTGAAGTCCAAGTGGCCCTCTACTATGGCTTCTTATGCCAAAAATATGGAAGGATCTTCAGCAGTGGTGTACCAGAGCCCAGGTGCTGCTGGTGAGGGCTCCTATTCCAGTGATTCTGGCCTTTCTTCAGGCCGGTTTAGATAAGGGTTTGGCGGTTGCCTCCTTTGCAGTTCAAGCGGCAAGTCTTTCATGTTTTCAAGCACACAGTGGTTCCAGTTCACCAACCTCTCATTCAGATGTGACCAGATTTTTCAGAGGGGCGCTTTGCTTCCGTCCTCCTTTGCATTATCCTTTTCTTACATGGAATCATAATTGTGTTCTGCAGAGTTTCATATAAACCTTTTTTGAGCCACTCAGGGATGCTTCACTTTGGATCAGACAATATTTCCTGTGGCCAGAGTCTCCGCACGGTGTATTTCAGAGCTCCAAGCTCTTTTGTGCAGGGAGCTCGTTCTGCGCATGCAGACATGGGAGTTGTTTTCCGTATAGATCTTTCCTTTCTGCTGGAAATAGTTTCAGATTTTCATGTCAACCAAGAGTTTGTTTGTCTGCACCAACTCCACGGAGTTGGTGCAGAAGGATCAGTTCTTCAGCAAATTGGATGAGCAGAGGGTCTTCCTCCATATCTGGATGCCTCAGGCCCCTCCCTATGCATCACATGATTCACCGAGGAGGGGCCTAAGGCTCAGTGTCGTCGTCATAGGAGGAGGAGCAGGAGGTGTTTTCAATACCTCCTGCTCTCAAATTTTAAGTACGGGGCAGGAGCACCTGGAATGGGAGTGAACGCCTTCATAGCAGGAAGGAGTGGGCATCCCTCCTGTCTTTTTTTTTGGTAGGGGGAAGTGGGAGTGGTGCCTTCAGGGCAGGAGGGAGTAGGCATACCGCCTGCCTTTTTTCAGGCATGAGGAGGGAGTTCTTTTGTGGCAGGAGGGAGTGGGCATCCCTCCTGCCATTTGTTTAAGGTTTGAGGGAGGTCACTGCGTTTGTCAGGGGGCGCAATTGTCGGGGGTCATTGGGGAGGTGCCGATGGCGGCGGTGGGGGATTTTTTCATTTTTTAAAAAATGGGACAGATATTTTGTGTGTGTAATACAAGCAAAATATCTGTGTCATTGAAAAAAAAAAAGAAAAAACCCCCCACCACTGCCGTCGGCCCTCCCCAACAACCCCCGACAATCTCACCCCCACCCTTGACAAATCCGGTGACCCAAGACAGATCAGTTGGTAGCACAGTTACCAATAGGTCTAGAGCAATCGGGTTTTATGATTGGTAAAACCTGATCATAAAAAGCCAAACAATGTTTGTGCATCAATAGCTTGGCTATTTTGCATGGGGTTTTACTAATTTGCATGGGTCGGATCGGATCGTTAAATGGGTGATCGGGGGGAAAACACATGGTGAGCAGTTTTGTGCATTGGGGAATCTGATCCGATCAATCGCTCAACTGGTCAGATCGGTTTAGCGATAATCGGGACATGATCGGTAAGTTTTGTGCATCCCTCTGTTAAAGACAGCCTGGCCAGTTGTGTTCACTACCCACCATGCCTTAATTTCCTGAATATGGACTTGGTAATTTGTGGCAAGTTGAGCACCCCAAATCATTTTGAAAAATTGGCTCCTATGTGCTCTACCTATGCCCCACTTACTTTCCTGTACTGTGCCACTGGCACACACCCTTATGGAATAGTACTGAAGTGTCTTGCTAGCACTCATCCCTGAAAGTGCTAGTATTCTGTAATTCTACACATGCAAGTAGTGCATAAATTTAAGTGCCCCATCATAAGAAAGATTATTACATGTTACATGCATTTTATACTAAAAGAAAAATTGCCTGCACCAACTTCATTAAATCTGATATGTTAATAAGTTTTCCAATATTTTTTTGTAAGATCTAGTGTATGTAACCAGTTACATGGATAACAACCTTACTAATCCCTATTTGGAATGGAAGAAATTAGGAAGCCCTGACTTTCCAACAATCAAGCAGTTTCAACAAATTAGGGATGCTGAGGTATGATAAAATTACTGTGTCATTCTATATTTTTAGAAAATCAGAAAGTTGATAAGGCAAATATTCTGCTGGTTAAAGTTAAGCAGATAAATCAGAGATGAGCAGCCTTGGTTCTCAAGGGCCGCAACCCATTTTCAGGATCTCCCCACTGAATATACATGATATGCATATAGATGTCATGAATATTCATTGGGAAAATCCTGAAAACCCGACTGGTTTGCAGACTTTGAGGACCAAGGTTGCCTACCCTGGAAATAAGTTATATTGTCAAGTTTAATTGGAATAATCCAAATTACAACCAGTTAAGTCACTGGCTTTGAACTTTTTTATTTGATTAGTGGAGTGGGAGGGGGAGTGGGAGTGGTGCCTTTGTGGCAGGAGGGAGTGGACATCCCTCCTGCCGTTTGTTTAAGGTTTGAGGGAGGTCACCGTGTTTGTCGGGGGAGGGCACAATTGTCGGGGGTCATTGGGGAGGCGCTAATTGCGGCGGTGGGGGATTTTTTTTAAAAATGAGACAGATATTTTGCGAGTGTAATACATGCAAAATATCTGTGTCAAATTTAGCCAGTAATCAGACAGCGTTATAATGATACAATTACAACTTCCACTTCCACTTCGACATGTCCCGTGAGGTACTTACATGATCGAAACATTTAAGTACCTCATGGGACGTGTCGAAGTGGAAGATGATATTTTCTTTCTCAAGGGACCCTCGGCCACAAGAGGGTACCCGCTCAAACTCAGGGGCGGAAAATTTCATGGTGACACCAGAAAGTATTTCTTCACAGAGAGAGTGGTTGATCATTGGAACAAGCTTCCAGTGCAGGTGATCGAGGCAGACAGCGTGCCAGACTTTAAGAATAAATGGGATACCCATGTGGGATCCCTACGAGGGTCAAGATAAGGAAATTGGGTCATTAGGGCATAGACAGGGGATGGGTAAGCAGAGTGGGCAGACTTGATGGGCTGTAGCCCTTTTCTGCCGTCATCTTCTATGTTTCTATGTTACAAAGAGTGGGCAGCACTAGTACAGACAACGGGCTGCAAAATAGTACCTGGCGGGCCACATTTGGCCCCTGGGCCATGAGTTTGAGACCACTGATCTACATGATTGCTTGCTAACTGTTAGTTCAGGAATATCATGCGATTCCTTACTGCCTCCAAAATGAGTGATGTAAATGCTTACACAGTAATTATTTTAAATGGCTGTGCAGTAATGGCAACATTAGGCCAAGGACAAGAAGCAGATGAATGCAGAAAGGCCTTTAAACATTTTAATAAATAACATTAAAAAGGCCCAAGATGGCCATATTTTGCCCATGCATATGCTGCATTAGGGCCATTATATTTGTTTTATACTAGCTTGGTTTGTTTATTAACAGTTTATGGCCTTGTGTCAATTCACGCCTATGTTGGGTCAGTCATTGGTGGACTTGTGGTTTTGCCTTTCTTTTTGTCCACCTCCATTGTCTGCATTCTCAATTTTCAAACAGACAATTTACCTGGGTATAAATGACTTTTGAAAAATGCCCTCATTATGTAGTTATTGGTGGTTTCATTTTAAAAGTATTATGTTTAATAATGTATTTTCCCTGTGCTGCTCCTTGTGACCCTGGGCAAGTCATCTGGCCCTCCATTGCCCCTGGTACCATAACTAGATTGAAAGCCCGCTGGGGGGAGGATCCCACTTAGATAAAATTATCTGGTTGTAAGCTGCATAGACGCCACATAATGGATATAATAATAATAATAATAATAATAAAGGGTTGCCATATAATTTCAGAAATTCTTTTTAACCGCCCTGCCCACTGTATTCACTGCTAGTACAGCTCCATTCTCAATAACTCATGCATTTGATTCCACTAAAGAGTTTGATTGGGGGGAAGTGTTTGCACTTATCCATTGTAGCAATAAACACCATTTTGCAATCAAACAAGCTTTTGCACAAACCATTCATTTGCACGAGAGTGGACTGGTAGGTCGCTATTGACGGACACAATCTAAAGAGGACCAGCCAGCACGGCTTCAGCAAAGGAAGATCTTGCTTGACGAACTTGCTGCACATCTTCGAGGGAGTAAACAAGCAGATAGACAAGGGTGACCCGGTCGACATTGTATATCTGGATTTTCAGAAGGCGTTCGACAAGGTCCCGCATGAATGACTACTTTGAAAAATTGCAAGCCATGGAATCGAGGGTGAAATACTCAGGTGGATTAAAAACTGGCTGGCGGATAGGAAACAGAGAGTGGGGGGTAAATGGACAATACTCGAACTGGAAAAGCGTCACGAGTGGAGTGTATCACACCCGCGCTCCTGAAATGTGCAGTGAGCCCACGGGAACGTGGCAAAATATCTGACCTAGCATGTCCCTTGCTACTAAAGGACCCTTCAGGACTTTATTCTGGCAAGGTAACTGCCTAATAGGGTATGTAGGTAATGAGTTCTAGTCAGAAATGGCAAAATAATCACTTTATTCCGGCCACTGGCCCAATAAACCAAAATACAGGCTTCAGCCTGGCAGTTGCTGGAAAAACATACAGTTCATGAAAAGAAAATCCCAAAACATCACAATCCGGCTGTTACAGTTTGTTAACACTAGACTAAGTACAGTTCCCTGCTTCCGGTCTTTATCAAGGTAATCTAACAGTCCTCTTCAGCAGACCAGTTATATTTCAGTCTTGCAGCATTTACTACACAGTTTATACAAAAGAGCACTGCCAGAACTTGGTCTGTTAATCACTCCTGAAACATTGCTGTAGTAACCACACACAGCTGAGAAGGAGAAACGTAATTTTCCAGCTTGGTAAGTAGCTGAGAAAACATACACATGATTGTTGGCAGCAAACCTCAAGGCTTTAAGGTAAAATGCAAAGTTCATGCTAAAGAGAGATCCTAAACTCTTTCACAACAAAAATACACATTCACTGAGATTCAAAACTGCAAGCAAAAACAAAACTCCTGTGTTTCAATGCACTTCCATTGCTATGGGGTAAGCCTCAATTCCTACTCGGCTTTCTTGAGTGTCCATGGCTTCCTCAAGATCTTGCTTCCAAAGCTCAGAAGGAAGACTCAGCTCCTCGGCTTCAGTCATCTGCCAATCTGTATCCTCAGCCACTGTTGGTAGAGGAGAGAGGAACATATCCTCCTCTGCTGTTTGTCTCTCTCTTGGTTGCTTCTCTTCCGTGTCCCTCCTTCCTCTTCCTGTTCTGAAGAGACTGGTTTTATCCTGTGGAGAGCCACTCCCCCTCAGACTGGGTGGGGGAAGGGCTTTCTACATACTAGCCTGCCCCTTATGATTACAAGCAGGATTCTTTCTAGCCCTAGTCCTAACAGGCACAAGATGCTCAATAGGTAGCAAACCTCTAGCAGTGGCAGGAACAAGTTTGAACTGGGTACAGCTTTCTTGTCTATTGTGACATTTCCATCCCTAGGGATGAACCTGTCAGGGTTAAGTCAAGTACTAAACCAAATCCCCGAGGCAGGAAACCAGTTAAAGGTAGTCCCTCGTAGGCTGCTGAGGACAGGACTGCCTATCCTGAGGAGCATGAACCTGACCCCGAGCTGGAACTCATGCTAGAGCCAGAGCCTGTTAGGAGAGTAACCTCCCTTAGGAAGTTCAATCAGTTCCCCAACAGCAATATTCCTAGTGAACTGAGAGGGAGCCAGAGAGCACTCAAACCTGTGCCCAAGCCAGGTAAGCTAGGGAATGGCTTTAACACCTTAAAACAGCTCTCAAAGTCTATGGAGCAGGCAACCCAGGAAGACCTGGCAGATAGGGCTCTTCTGGCCAGGCAAAGGCCAGGCACAAGTCAGGAGCCCATGGAATAGGAAGGCTCTGCACCCCAGGAGATTACAGAGCTGGAGGCTCCAGAAGAATGTATGGACATAGCTGAGTTTGGAGTGCCTGAAGTTGAATCGGTGGAACCGATGGATGTGAGTTTGGCAGTTTCTTGCCAGTAACTTATTATGCTCTTTTTGGATTTTTGTTGGGACAATTTACAGAAGAAACTGTTTTGAGAAAAGTTTTTTTTGTTGCACAGCAATGGGGGCTGGGCTGAAAGCAGTGCTGGATTTGTACACAGCACTAATTGAACTGCTCTACACCAGCTGGGACTGAGCTTGTAGGAAGCTGGTGTGGTTTTCTTTTGTTGGCTGCATTGCAAGCCAGTAACTTGCAGAATTGGGGAGGGTTCCCCGAAGACCTAGGGTTGGGATTTTGCGGGCGCTTGAAAAAGCCAATAGTAAAAGGGGTCCCAGCAATTCTGTTCCCAGTCTCCAGAGACTGGAGAGTTGCTGCAGCTTAAAGTTGCAAAGTTTACAAACTGCATTGCTCTGAAGTTTCATTTTGTGATTCATTATACAGGAGCCTGGTGAAGAGCAGGACTGAGTTAGTTGAAGCCCAGGTCTCTAAGAAGAGGAGTAAAAGTATTTTTCTTTTTCTTTGTTGGGAGCTGTATGAAGCTGCCCAGGACATTATTAGGCACTTGAGGTTACTTACCTGGGAGAAGTACTTGAGTGTGTTTTGGGAAGACAAACTGGCTATTATGAACTGTGTGTTTGTTGAGTGAAAGCCAGTATAATTGTTTTGGGTTTTTTTTTTTTAAATTAAACTTATGGCAATGGTCTGAGAGATTTTTTGATTTATTATTATTGCACCAGAGAACTATACTACTGTTTAGGGTCTCCCCCTTTGGGAGCCATGCCAGAGTTGTGCTGCCACCAGTTGGTGGTCCCCCACAGTTTCCTCGCAGGTCCGGCTGGTGACACTATCCATTTCCTGCCATGCCTCCATCTCACTATCTGAGCAGTAGTCAGCTAGCTCTGTCAATTGGCCTGCCACCTGATCAGCTTTCTTACATCTAGGCTCTGTGTGTTTTCTCTTTATTTCTGGGAAAAAACCCGGAACGGATTAAGGTTTGTTAAAGACAAGACCTGAAACGGACTTGGGTTTGTCACAAGTGCCGCAGGGTTTGGTGCTTGGACCTGTGCTCAACATACAGTGGAACCTTGGTTTACGAGCATAATTTGTTCCAGAAGCATGCTCGTAAACCAATTTACTCGTATATCAAAGCGAGTTTCCCCATAGGAAGTAAGGGGAACTCGCTTTATTCGTTCCACCTCCCCTCCCCCCAGCCACCATTGCTGCTCCACCCCACCACATCCCCAAAAGACCCCCCCATCCCTGACGCCACTGGTGCGCTTCCACATCCCTGCACGCCCGCAAATGCTGCCCCCCACGAACCGGCATCGCCCCCCCTCGCAAACGCTCGCCCCCCCCCCCCGCGTGAACCAGCATCCCCTGCTTGCCCCTTTATGACCCAATTTTACTCTGGCCCGAGTCACTTACCCCTCTGCCGATCTGAATCCAATCCCTGCATGCAAATGAGAGGAATGGCATGCAAAGTAGGCATGGACACGATTCACAAAACAAATTTCACTATCCAACTAGGCTGGCTGATCAACCCAAGAAGCGACTGCTGGGGACCAGTCGCAAATGTCCTTTCCGACTCTCCAGCTCCATTGAAGCCCTGATCTCTGCACGCCCTGCTCTCTACTGTCCCGAATCTCTCCTGCCTGCCGCCCTGATGCTCTACCCCGATTCTGTCCTGCCTGCCACTTCGAATCGCTGCCCTGCTCTCTCCCGAATCGACGCCCTGTTCTTCCCCGGATCTATCCTGCCTGCCCTTCCCCGCACTGCGAGCCCATGGTTTTAATCCGCAGGTTTAAAGTGGGTTAAAACCATGGGCTCGCTGGGCTACACAAAAGTAAAGTAAAAGTTTTAAAAAGTCGCAACTCAGACAGGTCTTAGATGCATGCTGCATGCGTCGGGATCACACACTAGCAATCCGTGTTAGCAGATGGGGGCGTTCCTCCGATTGCCCCCATTTGAATATTGCTGGTTTGTGAATCCATCAGACCTACCCGGATCAGACACGGATCAGTCTCGATCGGGCAGGTTAGTAAATCTAGCCCTAAGTAAGCACACCTTTGGATTCTTCCACAACAGCACTGCCAAGATAGTACACAACTGAGCCCAAAAACTCTCAATTCTATGGCAAGTCCACAGGACATGTTTTGAGAGTACCCTCTTCCTCCCAACATTTCAGATAGAGCACAGATTGCAGTATACCCAACTTGAGGGCCCTCATAGGATGAATGCATAAATGATGTAACATCTTAATAATTTATTTAAAACACACATTTCCCCCCAACAAACTCTTCAATGGTAATCAGCTGTATATTGACTACTGGTGATGGTGTTATATACTTCTGTAATAAACTTGAAATAGATAAGCTTTTCTTTCTATAATTTTAACTGTCACATTTGTATTTTGTTATTATTATTATTTTTTTTATTTAGGACCCAGTAATGGAGGGACCATTACCATTTCCTAAAGAAGGAAAACTATTTATCAAAGTTGAGCTTCCTGTTCCTTCCTTGTTTCTGATCCATGTCTGTGCAAGAGCTACTGACCCTCCAGATCAAGTATGGAATTTGAATTTTTTTAAAGCTGGACATAGAGACAAAAATTTTAATTAATTCAATCTAAGGCTGGAAAGGAAGCCAAGCAAATAACTATTTAGGAAGAATGACCAATACAAAAGTATTCACTCACAATTTGAGCAGAGGCTTTGTTGAAGATTGAACAGTAACAAATTGTGTGATAATAACATAGTAAATGACAGCAGATAAAGACCTGAATGGTCCATCCAGTCTGCCCAACAGTCACACTCATTATATCTTCATGGTTAAATTGGGGTGTTTTCTTTAATATTTCTGGGTTTCCACTACTGGAGTTGCCACTCAAGCCTACCATAACCATCCTGTCACTGGAGCTTCCATCAAAGCCCTCCCAAGCTCATCCTAAACCAAATCACCATAAATAGAACACAGACCATGCAGGAATACTCAGTACCAGCCTTAGTTTGTTTTATTTCATTCATTGGGGTCTTTTTACTATAATATATTTGCTGTTAGTGAGGCAGTTAGTGCATGCTAACAGTTAATGCAGAAATTTAACAGTTAGTGCCTGCTAATTTCCTCAATTTCCTCAATCTAATGCAGAGTGGGTGGAGAACAAACACCCCCTAATTCTATAAAAAGCGTCAAAAATTAAATTGAACAAGCTAATTAACAGTGATAATTGGCATTTTAACAAGCAATGATTGGCATTAATTAGAATCAAGGGTTATATCAGGGCGTAAGCGCTCTTCTATAAACCACTTCTAATTTTAAGTATGGCTTATAGAATAGTGCTTTTGTGGTGCTAATTTTTTGAGCACCATGTGTAGAATTTGGTCCACACTGACTAAGTAGAGACTGTGCCTTATGCTCTAAAACTAAACAGAATAAATATGATTGCTCTGCACAGCAAAGAAGCTGTAACTTTTTAAAAGTTCGTCCAGCAAAGCATCCTGCAACTGAGCTAAACCTGAATAATGATTCAATGGACCAGAGCAGTGGTTCTTAATCTTGTCCTGGGGGACCCCCAGCCATTCGGGTTTTCAGGATATCCCTAATGAATATGCATGAGAGAGATTTGCATATAACGGAGGAGACAGATATGCAAATATGTCTCATGCATATTCATTAGGGATATCCTGAAAACCCAACTGGCTGGGGGTCCTCCAGGACAGGGTTGAGAACCACTGGACCAAAGCGTTGAATCAAAATTGGAGGTGTGTAGAATAAGAAGAAATAGTATATTTGTCTTTTTCTCCTATGTTAATGTTAGCTTTAATTCTATGGATGTGTATAGATTAGGTCTGTTCTATCTGAGAATTTTGACATTCTTTTCTTGAATGATTTATTGTGTTGTATTGTAAACCACTTAAATCCATATAGGCTTGGCAGTATATAAAATTTTAATTAATTGTATATGTAGTAGTAGAGATAATATTCAGCATGATAGGGAAATGCAGTCACAAAATATTTATGAATTTCCAAAAGAACATGTGTTATAAAGGCTGTGGCATAGGCATTTGATTGCAAGATTAAAGAACCTGTTATTTTGCTTTCTTCAGGTGACTGGAGTACGTCTGAGGTCACTTACGCTTGGACAAGTTGCAGTGGTTTGGAATGATAAATGCATACATTCAAAGTAAGTAATTAATAATGATGCAATACCTTAACAGTGGCATGGCTAACTTCTCTTCTGTATCTACACCTCTCCCTCCAAAGAGAAAATTTTCTCTGTCCCCTACCTAAAAGATACCTAAAAGGGTGTAGCTATAGCTATCTAATCAACATCACAAGAAATACCTTCATGCCTCTAGTGTGACCTATTTACAAATAAAATACATATTTGTTCTTGATTGTTTGTTGCTGTTTTCTGGGTCTCACCATGTCTGGGTAGGTAGAACCAATGTTTCAGCCATCATGCTGCGGCTTTCTTCAAGGTATGCTGTGAGGTCTGTAGTTTGTCTTTATATATAGTGGATTCACTGACCTGATTGAGAACAGGGAGGTCATGCATTTAAATTTTGGCAGAAAAGTTCATTGGTCACAAATTTGAAATGTGGTGGGAAAGTTTGTTGGTCACAGATTTGAATTCTGCCAGAAAATTTGAATTTTGGTGGGAACGTCCGTTAGATCCAATTTTTAAATTCTGATGGGGAAGTCTGTAGTCACAGACAAAAAAGGGGATTGGGCACTTTTAGATGGAAGGAGAGGGCATTTGTCCTTGCCCTGGTCCTTTTTGCGCTGAATTTCTTTTGGATGAATGGTTATCATGCTTTGTTTACGGAGAGCCCTTTATCTCCATTGAAGTTATTGGGGTGTCTTGCTCTCTCTATTGCCTCTTTGATTCTTCTCAGCCACATATTCAATTGCTTCGTGCAGTTGATTGTTAATTATAGATGCCTGTGAGGGATTAAAATTAAATTCTGAAAAGACCAAGTTTATCTTTGCTTCACCTCGGCAGAATGCATTAGAGGACCCTCTCATTATCAAGAATATACAATATCCTGTTTGTTCTTTGGTCAAAATTTTGGGAGTTACGCTTGACCAGAATATGTCCATGCAGAGTCATGTGGATTGGTCATCCATAAGGGCTTCCATATCCTATGGAAATTGTGTTCTATTAGAGCTTATTTTGACATAATGGCACTTAAATTACTAGTTCAATTGGATATTGTTAGGCCACCTGGATTACTGTAACATCGTTTATTTGGCCGGAACAAAAAAGATTATCTCTAGGCTGTGAGTTATACAATATACCGCAGACAGACTCATTTTTGGTTTGAAGAAATATGACCATTTAACTCTCTTCTATTGTCAATTGCATTGGTTGCCTTTTGAAGCACGTATTTTTTTTAAGTTGGGCTGTATCTATTTTAAAGTTACGTCAGGTCAAGCTCCATCTTATTTGATCAATTCATTCTCTTTTGCTACTCAAAAACATTCTCGTAAAGCTCATGCTTTTTTTGTTTATCCATCAGTGAAGGGTTGTAAGTTTAAAAGATTACATAAACGCATGCTTTCATATCAGGCTGCCAGCCGGGATAAAGAATTCAAACAATTATCTCTTATGTCTTTCTCATATCTGGAATTCAGAAGGTGTTTGAAGACAAGTTTCAAGTTTTATTTTAATTTGATGAATCACTTAATTTAATTTTTACTAAGCGAATTACAACATAGAAAAAAAAAAGACTTATTTATTGTCTAGATTTTTAGGTAATTAAGTTTTGTGATGATCACTTGGTTGTAAGTTTAATGTAATATTTCGTAAACTGCATAGATCTTATGTTATGTTATTAAGGGGTTTTCCCTCACTAAGACTGAAGTTATGCCTCAGGGCAGCAGGGGGCAGCAGACAAATCAGGGAAAACTATCTGCTTTGAATGCACCGAGCTTTGCAGCTCAGTGCTGAGATCTATTAGAGAAGTGGTACAGCCCTGCTGAGGGGCGGGACTCAGGCAGGGAGGAGTACTTCTGCTCCAAACTGGAATCATGCTAGAGAGGTCCCTGAGAGAGGAGGTCCTGAGGAAGAGACTTTCACAAGAGAAGCTTCCCTAGATATGGAATAAGGAGCCCTGGGAAGGAATGGAGAGATGACTCCAGAGCAGTTTCCCTAGTTGTGGGTTGAAAAGAAGCCCAGGGAAGATGTGGGATTGTCCAGGTAAGACAACTGATAGCTGAGCTAAGGTAAGCCAGTATTCTGTGATGAATAAAGGGGTATGGTAGAAATTGACCAGAGCCATAGACTATAGTTTATACGTATAGGAGAATAAGAGAACTAGTCTGCTGGAGTAAACTATTTCATGAAGTAAGAATTATGTTGAAACTCCTGAGTCTGTGAAGGAACAGGCTCAGGAACAGTGAACAATAAAGCTTTTGTTGTACCTTCCCAACCTTATCTGCCTGGGTGTTTGTGTGTAAGTGTGCACAGGAAAACCTGGACTGGATCTGTCACAGTGTCATTACAGGGTGGCCCAAAAAATTGCCTTGCCACTCCAATATTATCACACTGTTGTGCCTTGCCACTCTGATATTATCACATTGTTTCTCCTTTGTCTGGACTGATTCCATACTTTTTATATCTTTTTGAAGGTGGTCTCCAGAATTGTACACAATATTCTAAATGAGGTCTCACCAGAGATCTATACATGAGAATCAATACCTCTTTTTTCCTACTGGCCATACCTCTTCCTAAGTACCCTAGCATTCTTCTAGCTTTTAATGTCACCTTTTCAACCTAGTATTCTTCTAGCTTTTATTGTCACCTTTTTAACCTGTTTGACCATCTTAAGATCATCACATATAATCACACCCAAGTCCCGCTCTTCTGTTGTGCACATAAGTTCTTTACCCCCTAAACTATACTATTCCTTCAAGTTTTTGCAGCCCAAATTCATGACCTTGCCTTTCTTGGCATTAAATTTTAGCTGCCAAATTGCAGACCATTCTTCAAGCTTCGCTAGGTCTTTCTTCATGTTATTCACGCCATCTGAGGTGTCTACTCTGTTGCGGATTTTGGTATCATCCACAAAAAGGCAAATTTTACCTGACAGCCCTTCAGCAATATCGCTTATAAAAATGTTAAAAAGAACAGGTCCAAGAACAGAACCTTGAGGCACACCACTGGTAACATCCCTTTCCTCAGAGCAATCTCCATTAACCACTACCCTCTGATGTCTTCCACACAACCAGTTTTTGACCCAGCCCATCACTTTGGGGCCCATCCCAAGGGTACTCAGCACTCTAGGATGTATTTAGGGCAGGATTAATTCATTGAAGGCCCCTAGGCACACAAGTACACTGGGCCCCCCGCCCCGCCCCAGGCAGAAACAGGAAGCTGCGTCAGAGGGAAGCTTTGGGCAAGTAGCACTGCTTGCACAATTACAGTTCCCGTTGCCTTTCTTACCTGCGTTGCATGCTTGTTTTACTTTCCGTCAATGGGGGGGGGGCTGCTTTGCCGATCGGGGTGGGGCCCGCGTTGCCAATCAAAGCTGGAAGGGCCCATCACTGTTTGGAAAAAACAATGTTGATGCCCTCCTTCATCGGGCCCCCCTGACCATTTTGGGCCCTAGGCACGTGCCTACTTGGCCTATTGGTTAATCCTGCCCTGGATGTATACCATCTGGCACCATCGCTTTGTCTACCTTTAATTTAGCTAGCTCTTCAGTAACACAACCCTCTGAAAATCGATCAGGGTCTATCACTCTTCCATCCCTATTCGCGTTTGTTTTCTGTGGTCCCGCTCCAGGCATTTCAGCCATGAACACAGAGCATAAATATTTGTTAAGCAGCTTCTACAGATTTCTATCCTTCTCCTTTGAGTCTCACAATGCCACTTGTGCAGTTCTTCCTTTCACTGATATATCTAAAAAATATTTTTTCTCTCCCCGTTTTACCATGTCTGCTATGTTTTCTTCCATTTGTATCTTTGCTTTCCTGACTACTCGACCAGCCTCTCATAACTTTTTTAGGTATTTTTGCCTGTCTTCCTCTTTCTGCAATCTTTTGTAGTTTATGAAAGCAAACCTCTTATTCTTTACTTTTTCAGCTACTACTTTTGAGAACCAAAGTGGTCTTCTTGTCCTCTTACTTTTACTTACTTGCCTCACAAAAAGGTTTGTCGCCCTTACAATAACTCCTTTCAGTTTTGCCCACTGCATTTCTACTCCTTCCAGACGCTCCCATCCAGACAACAATTCCTTGATGTAACCTCCATCAGTTCAAAGTTAGTTTTTTTAAAGTCTAGAACCTTTACTTTGGGCCCTAGTTTTGCCTATTTGGCTGTCTCAGAGGAATTGCTCTGTAAACAAAAAATTAGAATTATTTGAAAAGCCCATGTTCTAAGGAAAGTTTTGAAAGAACACTAGTTCAGCAGTTAAGGCATGGTTAAGTATTCTTACAGTATTCTTGGTGTACACTGTCTTGAATGAATTCCTTCAAAAATAAATCAATCCTAATAAATAAATGCCAAGAAAGGGTAAGGGGATTTGATATACTGGCTAGAGAATGACACGGAGACAAATTTTTCCCCGTCCTGGTGAGTCCTTTTCCTGTCCATGCCTCATTTCTGCAAGCTCTGTCCTCATCTGTACAAGCCTCAAACAAATTTTAAAATTATAAGTGTTTGAGGCTTGTGCAATTAAGGCAGAGTTTACAGGAATGGGGCAGGGACAGCAACAAAACTCATGGGGACAGGGAAATTGAGTTCCTGCGGGGATGGAGACAAATTCTCTAATACTGACTTTCTGTGGCACAAAGTGGTTTACATTAATTATAGTCAGGTACCTTACTCTGTCCCTAATGGGCTCACAATCTACCTATTGAACTTGGGGCAATACAGGATTAAGTGACTTGCCCATAGTCACAAGGGATTCAGGTGGGAGTTGAATCTAGTACCCCAGCCCACTGTGTGAGCGGTCATTGAAAAACTGAATGAATTTAACTATTAGGCTAGAAGAAAATCCATAGTAATAATAATAATTTTATTCTTATATACCGCCAAAGCCATGATAGTTCAAGGCGGTTTACAACAAGATGAGTTGGACAATCAGCAAAGCGGTTACAATAAAGAGTTATCGAATATAAGTCATGATGTTTCGAGGCAGTATACAATGAAAGGTGCTGGACAAACAGCGAAGTGGTCACAATACAAAGACATCGATTACAAGCTTACAGAGTGGAAGAAGTGGAAGGTTATAAGATTCTTAGGTTACAAATTGATTAAATAAATTCATTTTTACAGATTTTCTAAAATTGAGGTAGGACGAGGAACACGTGATAATGTTACCCAGCCAATCGTTCCATTTGCCTGCCTGGAAGGTGAGAGTTCTGTCCAGGAATCTTTTGTAGTGGCAGGCCTTAATTGTCAGATAGGTGAACAGATGAATTCTACGTGTGGGCCTAATATAACTATCCAGATTAAATTGAGAAACCAGGTACGTGGGGGCCAGCCCAAATATTGATTTATAACAAAGACAGAAAATTTTAAACAGAACTCGTGCTTCCAGGGGCAGCCAATGAAATTTTTGGTAATAGGGAGTAATGTGTTCCCATTTCTTCATCCCAAAAATCAGTTGTACTGTCGAATTTTGACTAACTCTAAGTCTTAGAATGGTTTTTCTGAAGGAACCCAAGTAGATGATGTTGCAATAATCGAGCATGCTTAAGACGGAAGATTGAACCAATAAGAGGAATGATGCTGCGTCAAAGTATTTTCTGATGGTTCTGAGCTTCCAGAGTATCGAGAAGCATTTTCTAGACAATAAATCTGTGTGAGCATTTAGAGCAGGGATCTCAAAGTCCCTCTTTGAGGGCCACAATCCAGTCGGGTTTTCAGGATTTCCCCAATGAATATGCATTGAAAGCAGTGCATGCACATAGATCTCATGCATATTCATTGGGGAAATCCTGAAAACCCAACTGGATTGCGGCCCTCAAGGAGGGACTTTGAGACCCCTGATTTAGAGTTAGGTGACGGTCCAGTATCACTCCCAGAATTTTTATGGAATGGTCAATAGGGAAGACCTGACCATTCAAGGAGATTGATGAGTCTTTAATTTTGTTGTTTGGGCTTGCCAGGAAAAATTTGGTTTTTCTGAGTTAAGTTTCAGTTTGAATTCGGTCATCCATAATTCGATTTGCTTTAGAATGGATGATAGTTGATTCTTTGTCTCAGAAGTCAGGGTAGTAAGGGGAATAACTATAGTGATGTCGTCTGCATAGATATAAAATTTAACTTTTAAGCTTTGCAGTAAGTTCCCTAATGAGGCTAAGTAAATGTTAAACAGTGTAGGGGATAGAGGAGAGCCCTGCGGGACTCCGCCAGAGTTTACCCAGCTGCAGGATTGTTTATTGTCACTATAAACTTGATATGATCATTTGCTCAAAAAACCCTGAAACCATTTTAACACATTGCCTGAAAGACCAATTGACTCCAGTCAATCAGAATAGCATGATCGACCAGATCAAAGGCACTACTTAAGTCCAATTGCAGAACTAGTGCCTTGACTGAATAAGGTATGGAGGAAATCTAGTAGTGATGCAATGACCATATCAGTGCTAATCCCTGAATGAAAACCTGACTGATTGTCTTGTAGTATGCTAAATTTGTTCAAATACATTACTAATTCTTGGTTGACCAAACCTTCTATCAGTTTAACGAATAAGGGAGTGCTCACAATGGGTCTGTAATTTGATGTCAGCTTGATGGATTCCTTAGGATTTTTTACAATCGGTGTAATTAGAATATGGCCTAGGTCTTCAGGAAAAGTATCGGTTAGTAATAGAGAGGAATGCCAATTGTATAGTTTGGCTTTAAATGTAACTGGAGCGACTTTCATTATAATTGGAGGGCAGCAGTCTAATCTGCAATAGGAATCGGTGTATCTAATATAATAAAACCCTAAGCTGCGCATGTGCATTCCCACCTGCGTGCTCCCGTTTTCTGTGCGCTGTAGGGCACCGCAGGTAGGAGTGCGCATGCACGTGAATTTCTCTCTCTTTCTCTTTCCCCCCGAGGCAGATGTCGGCCGTGGCGGCTGTCGGCGGCTGCAGGCCGCGGCAGCTGTAGGCTGCGGTGGCTGTAGGCCGCGGCGGCTGTCGGCAGCTGCAGGCCGTGGAAGCTGTAGGCCGCAGTGGCTGTCGGTGGCTGCAGGCTGTGGCACTGCTGGCGACTGCAGGCCGCGACGGGCGAGCACGGAGCCAGTGTAGATGGCTGGAGGAGGACGAGCAGCATGTGAAGACTGCTGCACACGCTGCTGGAATCGCCAGGTTCGTAGTCGGGACCGCGGGAAGGGAAGGGAAGGGGGGGCAGTAAGAGACTAAGGGAGCCGGACAGACCATGGGAAAGGAAAAGGGGGTAGAGGAAACGTTACTGCTGCTGCACAGGGAAGTGGTGTGGGGGGAGGGAAATGGAGGGGGAGGGAATGCTGCTTTGACTCTGCACAGGGAAGTGGTGGGAGAGAAATGCTGCTGCAAAGGAGGCAGGGAGAGAGACAGATAGATAGAAAGACAGACAGACAGACAGCGGGAGGAAGGGAGACAGAAAGAAAGAAGAAATACACAGGGGCAGGGAGATACACAGAAAGACAGACAGACAAAGGGGGCCAGGGACAGAGACAGACAGAAATAAAGACAGCGGGAGGGAGAGAGAGACAGAAATAAAGACAGACAGACATATATTCTAGCACCCGTTAATGTAACGGGCTAAAATACTAGTTTTATATAAAATTTGCAGAATTGTTGCCAGGATGGAGTGGTAAAATTATTCCAGGACATATCTACCCTAGGTTCATCTTTGTATTGGGCAACTGGGTAGTTTAGATGGTTGGTTTTGGAACCTGTTAGTTTGGATCTCAAATTATTGATTTTGTTGTTAAAAATTCAGCCAGAGCATCTGCAGATGGTGGGGAATCTAGGGTGGAACAGGAAAAGGCCTTTATATCATAAAGATTGTTAACTAATTCAAAGAGGTTTCTACTATTAGTGTTCGGCGAGCTGATTTTTGGGGCGTAAAAGTTGGTGCGTTTCTTTATTATTAGTTTTTTGTATTCTTTTAATTTTAGTCTCCAATTCGATCTCCTTTCACTGTCCCCTGATTTCAACCATTGTCTTTCAAGTTTCCGTAACTCTCATTTCACATTTCCTAACTCGGCGTCTTACCAGCCTTCCAGATTCCTATTTCTCGTTTTCCTTAATTTAGTGGGGGTCATTTTATTTAATATCTGCGTACTCATGTTAGTCCAAGAGTCCGCTGAAAAAGAGACCGAGTCTGACCTAGAAGTTATTTCATAGTGTGACCAGAATTCCACTGGGTTCACCAAACCTCTGCTAGCTACCATTTTCTTATTTCTTTTTGCCTTTTGGTTGGGGAGCGTCTTACTTGCCAACTAAACTGGAAATTACATAAACGGTGGTCTGACCATAGAGAGTCAGTCCAAGTGGCTTGCTTCCAGTAAATCTTGGGATTGACTTGTTCTTTGGAGGAAAAAGAAACTAAATCTAGCTGATGGCCTTTTTGATGGGTCTTTTCAGGGGCTGGTACAAAGAAGTCTAAAAAAGAAATAAAAGATAGTAAATCTTTAGAGTCACCTTGCTCTACCTGTTCTAGGTGAATATTAAGATCACCTGTCAGAAGGTTATAGGGGCCTGATATTGAGTTTGAAAGGAGGAATTCATAGAAAATGTCCTTGGCTGTGGGCCATTTCTTGGGAGGAATATAAATAGGGTGATTATTAGAGCATCTTCTAACTGATCTGTCCAGAGTTTACAGGAAAGAATTTCAAGGTCCACTGAGGAATTTGAAGCTAGGATTGTGGACTCGAAGGACTCTTTTAAGATAATAGCTAATCCTCCCCCTTTACCCCTGCTTCTAGGTTGAGATATAATTTTAAACCCATGTTGTAAGGGCCACACCCAGGGCCCCTAAGCTCTAACAACCATTACATCTCTCATGGTGCTCAAGATATCATTCACACACGTCAGACACACCTAACGCATGTCTCACACATGTCTGACCCACATCTGGGCTCAGACAATAACCCCAACATCTCCTCTCTGAAAACAGATACAATGATAATATCATATGGAAATACACAAGCAAGAAAGATCTTATAATCCCAATATCCACTCCTATAATTACCAGTTATAGAAAATGAGTGAAAGTTACTTGCATAAGTTCTCTAAAACAAACTTTGATGACTGTCCTTGATCCACAGCATGCTGTACCACACATTAGCAAAAGGGAATGAGAAAGAGAGAGTAATCTGATACATCTCAGGAATGTTGCTGAAAAAACAAGTGTCTTTACCTAGGTGGAAAACTGCAAGCAAGCAAGGCTATTACACACACAACAAAAGGGAAATTATAAGGCTTATCTGCTATAATAAAACCCATGCGCACTTCAGTCTCTATGCGTCCATGCTTTGTGATCCGTGTTTCCATAATGCCACATGCGCAGTAGGAGCATGCGGCAGTTTGCGATGCATGCGGCAGTTCCCCCAGCAACATTCATGCCCCAATCTCCGACGCTGGCTGACTTTCTGCCTTCTGACTACGCTGCCACTGCCAGGACGCTTCCTTTTCTCACCCCCAGACCAGCAGTGATAGCAGCCGTGGCTTCATCAAGTAGCCACGGGGCATTTGCTAGGCTGGCCCACTTCGATAATGTGAGGCGGGCCGGCCTAGCAAAAGCCCCGAGGCTGCCCGGCCTTGCAGAGGCTGGACAGGGAGCAGGGAAGGGAGAAGGGGTACTACTGGACAGGGGGAGCAGGAAAGAGGTGCTGCTGGACAGGGGGGAGGTAAAAGGAAGGAAGAAGGGGTGCTGCTAGACAGGGGAGAGAGACAGAAAGAAAGAAAGACAGACAGGGGGCCAGGGAGAGAGACAGGAAGAAAGACAGACAGACAGGGGGCCAGGGAGAGAGACAGAAAGAAAGACAGACAGGCAGGGGGCAGGGAGAAAGACAGACATACAGAAAGAAAGAAAGAGAAAAAGAAAGAAATGCCTAAGTCTACACATCTATTCTAGCACCCGTTAATGTAACGGGCTAAAAAACTAGTAAAGAATAATAAAAACAGTTAGAACAGACTAGAAAAAGAGAAAATATTCTTATATCAATATACAAAGTAGAAATAAGCAAGGATAGGAAGAAAAGATCTGCTTTAGTGTCTCAACTCCAAAGACATACACAGGTAGGGATTTTGCATCTGGTAAAGGAGGACACTTGGCCCTGTCCCGTTCCACCCCCAGCCCCGCCCCATTCCACCTCCCAATCCCAGCCTCATGCAAACCTCGTCTCTTCGGGTCGGGTCTGAAATGCATCCATGCATGCGCAGATGTCACATGATGATGTCGTGCGCATGCTTGTGATGTCACCGTGTCGCATGTGCAGATGCTATGGTATTGGCTGCATTTTCAACAAAAATTCTTTAAAAAAAAAAAAATAGCAGTAATGTAAAACAATACAAGAGGGACAAGGGAAGAACTATTTATGATAGAAAAGAAAGGGGGAGGGAAACACATATGGGGCGATGACAGTATTGCGTTGTTTGAAAGGTTTGATTGCCTAAGAGAACGCATCGCTGAATAGAAAAGTCTTCAAATCTTTCTTGAAAATATGGACTGAGTTCTGGAGTCTCAGATCACTAGGTAACAGATTCCATAGCTCAGGGCCATGAACTGAAAAAATGGAATTACATGAATGACCAAGAAATATCAATGACATTATCTGGGGAGTTTGAGAACACACACAGGAACAAACACACATAGAAAGAAAAGAGAGAAGACATCTCACCAAACACCCACAGAAAATGAGTTTAGTCAGGCCAGCAGAGGGTCCTGCGGACACTGATAGAAATCCTTAAAAACATGAGAAATAATACACCTTTTTTATCTTTTTGTTTCAATAGACTAAAATGGAAAATGTCAATCAGCCCTTCCTGACCTTCAGGGTCAAGCAAATAAAATTCTCAGTTCTTTTAAGTGTATAAATCACTAATGATCTAAAAGATAATATTTTCTTGTTATAATGGGATCACATACAGGTGTTTGTGTTTCAAGTTTTATTATTTTTAATATACCGACCATCAACAAGTATCTAGCTGGTTTACAATGCTATGTTAAAATAAAGAATTAAAATAATACTTATAAAAGGGGGGAAAGTGCACATTAAAGACTTTACAAATACAAACATGAAAGTGGGGGTTGAAGGAGAAAAGAGGGGTTTAGTTACATTGTTAGGAGTGGAGAGAAAAAAAAATTTTTTTTGGTTGAAAAGAGAAGGAAAAGAGATAAAACATTAGGAATTGGGTCGCTTCTTAAAAGCGATTGGTGGACATAATGATGGGAAATTTAGGAGCTGTGAAAAGCATCTAGAAATAAGAACATTTTTAGTTTAGTCTTGAATTTATCAAGGAGATTTTCATGGTGGAGTTGGGGCGGCAAAGCATTCCATAAAGTTGGGGCAACTACGGAGAAGTTGATTTTCCTGGTGAAATAAAATTCTTTAATAGAGGGAACGGATAATAGGGTTCTGATCTGCTGGAGTCCCGAGATGGACAGAAAGGGATGGGGAGTTTGTCCAGGAATGGTGGAAAACGCGAGAGTTTGATTTTAAAGACTAGCATAAATGTTTTATAGGTAATACGGTGTGTGATAGGTAACCAGTGGGCTTCTTTCAGAAGGGGGGTTACATGATCATATTTCCCTAACTTATGTATGAGTTTTATTGCTGTGTTTTGGATGAGCTGTAAGACGTCGTAATTCTTTTGGGGGGATTCCGTTATAAAGAGAGTTGCAGTAATCAAGATGAGAGATAACTAATGAATGAACAAGGGTTGTAATGGCTTTGGTTTCGAGGATAGAAGTTAAAGATCGAAGAAGCCGAAGTTTATAAAAGCAGATTTTTACCACAGAACTAATCTGATCAAGTAGTTTTATTTTTGTTTACATTTTTACAGGATAAGATTTAATGAGGATCTTTTCTTTTATTATTTCATTGTTCTTGGTTGGAAAAAGTAAACCAATGGATTTATTGATGTTGAGGGAGAGTTTGTTTGCGTGAAGCCAGTCACTGATTTTGTCCAGTTTAGTGTTAATTTCTTGTATTTCGGATATGTTTGAAGGATCAACAGGGTGAAGTAATTGAATGTCGTCTGCATATGCGAAAATCGTGAAACCGATAGACTGAGTTAAAGTAAGGAGAGGGGCAATAAAGATATTAAATAATAAGGGAGAAAGAATAGAACCTTGTGGGACACCATAAGTTTGAACTATAGGTGGTGAGGTTTGCTCTTTTGATTGAACTTTGAAGTTACGTTCATTAAAGTAAGAGGTAAACCATGAAAGGGCTGAGCCTGTGATGCCACAGTTCCTAAGACGGTCAATAAGAAGAGAGTGATCGACAGTATCGAATTCTGCAGACAAGTTGAGGGAGATAAGAAGGACAGATTTTCAGTGGTCAAGAAAGTAGTGTATAGTGGTGATAAGACCTAGTAAAGATAATTCGGTAGAATAATTAGAGCGGAAGCCAGTTTGATGCAGGTGTAGCGCATTGGTTTTGTCGATAAACTCAGCGAGCTGGTTATATACTATTTTCTACGTTAGTTTAGAAATGAGAGGGAGGTTAGCAATGGGACGGAAGTTTGCTGGTAGTGTTGCGTCTAGGTTTTGGCTTTTTAATTTTGGGAAGACCAGAGCTGATTTCCAGGCTTTAGGGACAAGATTAACAGTGAGACTTTTAGTTACCATTTCCAATAGGAATGGACCAAAGAGAGGAAAGAATTTCTTAAGAATAGAAGGAGGAATGCTTTCTGTTGGGTTGTTGGGAGCATTTATTGATTGGAAAACTTTGAAGAGGTTTGTTAGAGATGGGAGTCTGAAGTTAGAAAAAGTACTGAAAGATAGACGATTTGTCTGGTCAATGGAATCTTAGGGTAGTGTAGGTATGGATTGTCCTAGGTTTGATCTAATTTCCTTAATTTTCTTGTCGAAAAAAATATGCAAGTTCAGAAGCAGGTGGTTGTTTGGTTAGAGGAGGAGGTTTCTTATTAGAATATGGAGATAGTGATCGAACTATACTGAAAAGTGCTGAAGAGTTGTAGGCTGTAGTTACATAGTTTGAATAGTATTCTTTTTTGGCTTGTTGTATAGCAGTTCCCAAGCCCCAAAATAATGTCATGGATAATTTCATGGGTGCCACTAATTGGACTGGACCATACATAAGGTAAATCCAGATGTTCAGGATGGGGCAGAGTAACTCCAAGATGTCCATCATCCTAACAAACTAGGACTCATGCCCAGGACATGTGCTCAATTAAATGCTAGGCCTTACCTAGAGGGAAGAAATATGTCCAAAAAGATCATCTAACTAGGGGAACTTGGGCATATAATAACTATTCCCAGCTATCACTCATATACCAGATAGTGAAGGAAAGATAGGTCCCAGTTAAAGAGAATGGCTTAGGTTAAGAAAACCTATGAGGTAGTTGTTCCTAGTTCTAATAATTAAAAAAGGCATACACAAATTACAGCAAAGACAGGCACAGAAAAATAATTGGAGAGATCAAAGAAAATTAGGCCTTAGGTCTTATCTACTAGGCCAATGTTTTCTTGTGCAGAATTTCAGTGAATGTTCTCCATCCAGCTCTGTTTGTTCATCGGTGTTTCAGTTCTGCCCAGTCCAGTGCATGCCAGTAAATGAAAAAATTAAAGCTGTCTATACTGTTTGTTAAACTTCTGCACTTACAGTGTATATCTACTAGTGTTATCTCATTGTCTGTTGCCAAAACTTACTGAATGCTAGTAAAAGTGCCCCTAAAGGCGCCTTTCAAGTAAATAATTATATTGTTTCAAATATATAAATTCCTCATTGCTTGTGAGCAATATGAGCACAGAGCTGTTTTTAAAAAACTGAAAATGAATGATTCTTAAAAAATGTTTTCAGAGTGTTAGGAATTAGAAAGGAGACAGGCCAGCCTAACTTTTGAAAAAAACATTATATTTAAAGCTGTGGGCATATTAATCCCCCCTTCTACTAAGCCTGATAGCGTGGGCTGGTAGGATAAATGCTTCTCAACTCATAGGAATTGAATGGGCGTCGGAATATTTACCGCACAGCACATGGCTGCGCATCTTAGTAAAAGAGACCTAACTTTCCTATTTAACATAATTGTAATAACAGCCATGAGGATGATGGAATTATCCATGTTGCTATAATATTTCTCTTATGACTCCATGCATATTTTCTTATCTCCAAAAAACCTGGCAAACATGACAAAAGCTAACAAATTTTTTTCCTGGCAATATCATTTGCAGATGTTTGAAAACTTTTGAAGTTGAATTTTCAGAAGATGGAAACATTTATCGACGGATAAATGCCAAGAATACTATATTTACATTATTTGTGTATAGTCCAGGTAAAAAAAAAAATTATGTTTTCATTTGTTATGTATTAGATTCAAACAATTTTTATTGATGCATACAATATCAAAGACAACATAAGAGTATCACATTATGTATAATACAACAACAATGCATCAAATAATATAAAATAAGAAGCATAAATACCCTCCACCTCCCCACCCAAAACCCTCCCTCCCCCCCCCAATGATATTCTCTAATTCACCTCACTATTGTATACTCTAAGGATGGTAAGAAAGTGGAGCTTTAAAAAAAAAAAAATGCACATGTACATGCAAATAATTGATAATTCCTTAACTTAGCCCCCTCCCCCCAATTTAGCATTCTGTGGGCTCCTTTTACAACGCTGACTGCAAATTAGCGGCGTACTGAATGCAAGAGAGCCCATGGGAATAGAATGGGCTTCTTCACATTCAGCATGCTGCCAATCGGTAGCACAACTCTGTCAAAGGAGCCCTGAATTTCCAGGACAATTGATGAGCCAATAGAACTTTTTGTACCTCTGCCTCTTTCATTTCTGTTCATTTTCTCACAGTACTCTTTCTGAAATCATGACTATGGGGTCCTTTTAATAAGGCGTGCTAGCCGTTTTAGTGCACGCTAAACGCTAACGCATCCATAGACTAGAATGGATGCATTAACGTTTAGTGCGCGCTAATATTGTGTGTGTTAAAACGGCTAGTGCGCGTTAGTAAAAGGACCCCTA
Source organism: Geotrypetes seraphini (assembly GCF_902459505.1). Classification (NCBI taxonomy): domain Eukaryota; kingdom Metazoa; phylum Chordata; class Amphibia; order Gymnophiona; family Dermophiidae; genus Geotrypetes; species Geotrypetes seraphini. The sequence continues at coordinate 384,946,337 of NC_047084.1, read as the reverse complement.
TATAACACAAGATATACTTCATTCAGTTTTTTTCTCTCAGAGTGTCTGCAGAAATCCACTCAATGTTGAATCTTTTTTTATTTCTCTCTGGAAAAGAAAGTGATGTAATTGCAGGTAAACAACAAAAAATTTCCTTGATTTACTGATGAAACAAAAGATATCCACAAAAGCAATGAACATTTCTTAAGAAAGAACTGAATATTTCATGGGGTGTCCTAATTTTTGCTTAACTTGGATAGTACATTTGCAAGGAGGTGAACACAGGGGCAAAGGTAGAATACTCCGTTACACTGTTCCTGCCATATTTAGTTGCTTGCACTTCCACCAGTTCTATAGTTGCTCTAAGAGAGCACCTAGTTGCTAGATGGAATGACTTGCTTCTCTCCATCAGAAACCAGCCAACCATCACCTCTTTGAAGAAACTACTGAAGATCCAGTGGCTTAGCTAGGGTGGGAGGCACCCGTTGTGGTGGCGCTCCCTCTCGTCCTCTTCTCTGTCCCCCACCTCACTCCACTCCTTTCCCACTCTCCTGCTACATGCAATCCCTTTCCCTTCCCCTGTTCCTGTTTCGCTTCCTCAGCACGAGCTGTATCTCTAACTTGCCGCCCGCGTCAACTCTCCTTCTGATGTCACTTCCTAGTCGTGGGACCTGGAAGTGACATCAGAGGGGAGCACCGAAGGCTAGCACAAGGAGCACGTTAGAGCTAGAGGTATGGTGGGGGGAATTGAAGGTGCACATGGCTGAGTAGGAGCGGGGGGAGGGGCGGAGAGGAGGAGGTGGCACCTGGGGTGGTCCGCCCCCCCTTACTATGTCACTGTGAAGACCTACCTTTTCTTAGAGCCTTTCCCCTCCTCCATCACCTAGGTCTATTCTTGTCTTTACTCTTTCTAGTACCTCTTTCTCTCTGAATTCTTTTTTTAATTATTATTATTAACCACTGTGTTGCCTAGGCTGAGGCTAATGTGTAGTATATCAAGTGCCATAAATAAATAAACACAGTAAAAATAAATGCTGATTCTAGGTTATACTAGTGTTCTATTATGGAACCTAGGCTCCCAGGTTCCGTAATAGAAGAGGCTCCTACCATGTGGTTTCAGGTCACCTAAATGGAGAACATAGTTAGAGAAGTTCTTCTTCACCCAGAGAGTGGTAGAAATCTAGAACGCTCTTCCGGAGGCTGTTATAGGGGAAAGCACCCTCCAGGGATTCAAGACAAGGTTAGACAAGTTCCTGCTGAACCAGCACGTACGCAGGTAAGGCTAGACTCAAATAGGGCACAGGTCTTTGACCTAAGGGCCACCGCGTGAGCGGATTGCTGGACACGATGGACCATTGATCTGACCCAGCAGCGGCAAATCTTATGTTCTTATGTTCCTTCCTGTCATTGTATTATCTATACACTCTTATCAAGATTAAACATAAAAGCGTAAAAAAAGGCTCAACAAGTGATGTCATTTTAATAGGGAGGAACTGAAAAAAACCATTAAATGATTGAATTTTGCAATTTTCTTTGTTTCTTTATAGAAAGTTCTTCCGTGTCTGGCTTCTATAGAATTCGTGCTGTCGACTACTGGAGCACGCCAGGACTGTTCTCTGTTCCAGTGAAGTATATCGAAACACCGTAGCAAGTAGCACTGAACAAAAAGGAGAAAGAATCATGCATATTTTTTTTTCTTTTTCAGAGGAGAATATTGATCACTGTATTAATAAACATCTTTATCAAGCATGCTGCCAACTGTAAATAAACAAAGCAGAGAAGTAGAAGGTACTTTGGGAGAAGATTTTTCACATATACTGTATTTCCCCATATATATATATATATAGACCGCAGACCATACATGGGTTTTACAAACTGTGTATGGGGCGTGGCCTAGTTAAATGGGGTGGCCTATATTAAAAAATTTTAATCTCCCCCCGGTACCTTTTTCAAAAGCCCCCTCGCTGGCACGCAGCTCAGGTCTCCAGCGGTGCAGGGCAGCCGTGATCTCTTTGGCATCCAGCCTGCCCCCACACCGCTTGCTGAGTGGCTGAGGTCAGTTCTCGCAAGTCCCGTGAGAGCTTACATCTGCTATTCATCAGGCAGTGTGGGGGCAGGCCGGATGCTGAAGAGATCATGGCTGCCCTGCACCGTTGGAGGCCCGAGCCACACGCCAGTGAGGGGACTTACGAAAAAGGTACCAGGGTGGGGGTGGGGGGATGAATGGAAAAGGCAGGGGAGGTACCGGAAGATAAGCCACGGCTAATACCATGGGGCGGCTTATCTTCTGTTTTTTAAACATAGGCCGCCCTTTTCTGTGGCCTATACATGGGTGCAGCTTATGTAGAGGGGCAGCCTATATATGGGGAAATACTGTATATGCACATACAATGCTGCTCATAAAATTTCCACTCTTATACAAGTATGCAGAATGACAAGAATGCACTCACTCATATATGATTCAGTAATAGGTACATAAGTACATAAGTAGTCGCCTCCGCCGGGGCAGACCAGAGGTCCATCCAGCCCAGCGGTCCGCTCACGCGGCGGCCCATCAGGCATATTGCCTGGTCAGCGGTCCCTGACTAATTTTATGCCTACCTCTACACTTATCTCTAAACCTTCCACTGCTCTTATCTGTACCCCTCAATCCCTTTGTCTTCCAGGAACCTATCCAGGTCATCCTTGAAACCCTGTACTGTGCTATTTCTTATCACGGCCTCCGGAAGGGTGTTCCATGTGTCCACCACCCTCTGTGTGAAAAAGAACTTCCTTGCGTTTGTTTTAAACCTGTCCCCCTTCAATTTCATGGAGTGACCCCTTGTTCTTGTGGTTTCTTTCAAATTGAAAAATCTGTCTTTGTCAACCTTTTCGATGCCCCTCAGGATCTTGAAGGTCTCTATCATATCTCCTCTGAGTCTCCGCTTTTCCAGGGAGAACAGCCCCAGCTTCTTCAGTCTGTCAGTGTATGTAAGGTTTTCCATACCCTTAATCAGTTTAGTTGCTCTTCTCTGGACTCCCTCAAGCATTGCCATGTCCTTTTTGAGGTACGGTGACCAGTACTGTACACAGTATTCCAGATGCGGGCGCACCATAGCCCGGTACAGTGGCAGGAAGACTTCCTTCGTTCTGGTCGAGATACCCTTCTTAATGATACCTAACATTTGGTTTGCTTTCCTCGAGGCTGTGGCGCATTGTGCCGACGCCTTCAATGTCGTGTCTACCATCACTCCCAAGTCTCTTTCCAGATTACTGACCCCTAGCATTGATCCCCCCATTTTGTAAGTGAACATCGGGTTCCTTCTCCCTATATGCATGACCTTGCATTTTCCTACATTGAAGCTCATTTGCCACTTTTTCGCCCATTCTTCCAATGTCGTAAGATCCCTTTGGAGATTCTCGCAGTCAACCGTGGTTTCAACCTTGCTGAATAGTTTGGTGTTATCTGCGAATTTGATGACCTCGCATTTTGTTCCCGCCTCCAGGTCGTCAATGAATATGTTAAACAGGAGCGGTCCCAGCACCGATCCTTGAGGAACCCCGCTCGTGACCCCTTGCCAGTCCGAGTAATGGCCCTTTACACCAACCCTCTGCTTCCTGTCTGCCAGCCAGTTTTTGATCCATCGGTGGACCTCCCCGTGCACCCCATGATTCCATAGCTTCCTGAGCAACCGCTCATGGGAGAGTTCGTCCATCAGGAACTACATAAACAAGGACTAACTAACAACGTGGAGGATATGTGGTTGTCCCTGAAGTCCATACTACACGAAGCAACAGACCGATACATAAGGACAGTAAGTAAAAGTAGAAAAAACAAAAGACCCCAATGGTTCAGTAAGGAAATCGCAGAATTAGTTAAACAGAAAAAAGACGCATTTATCGCCAACAAACATTTAGGCAGGGAGGGGGCAAAAGAGGACTATCTTGACAGATCCAAAACTGTCAAAACAGCAGTCAGAGAGGCCAAACTCCGAATGGAGGAAGAGCTAGCACGAAAAATGAAGAAAGGGGATAAATCTTTCTACAGCTATATCAGGGACAGGAAAAGAAACAAAGATGGCATAGTACGATTGAAGCAATCGGACGGTAAATTTGCAGAATCAGACTCTGAGAAGGCAGAAATACTAAACAAATACTTCTGTTCAGTATTCACTCGTGAAGCACCGGGAGCTGGTCCTCAGCTTCAGACGGGAGAAAACCGGAAAGACCCGTTTCAAGATTTCGAATTTACGCCCAGTAGTGTCTACAACGAACTATCAAGACTCAAAGTAAACAAAGCAATGGGACCGGATAACCTACACCCCAGAATGCTCAGGGAGTTAAGAGAAGTCCTGGCAGAACCATTATCGGTTCTTTTCAATCTTTCCCTAAGCACAGGAGTGGTCCCCTTGGACTGGAAAACCGCCAATGTAATCCCACTCCACAAAAAGGGTTGCAGGACAGAGACAGCAAACTACAGACCGGTGAGTCTCACATCTATAGTGTGTAAACTCATAGAAACGCTGATCAAACAGCATATTGACACAATCCTAGACGAAGAAAACATACGTGATCCACACCAACATGGATTCACCAGGGGTAGATCATGCCAATCTAACCTGATTAGCTTTTTTGACTGGGTTACTAGACAACTGGACGCCGGAGAGTCACTAGACGTAGTATATTTGGACTTCAGTAAAGCATTTGATAGCGTCCCTCATCGAAGATTACTAAACAAGCTAAAATCGATAGGATTAGGAGACATTCTAACTACATGGATTGGGGATTGGCTGAACGGCAGACGTCAGAAGGTGGTGGTGAATGGTACCCCATCTGAAGCGTCGGACGTGATCAGTGGAGTGCCGCAGGGATCGGTCCTGGGCCCAATTCTATTCAACTTATTCATAAGAGATATGACACAAGGACTTAGAGGAAGGATATCACTATTCGCCGACGACGCCAAACTTTGCAACATAGTAGGCAAAAGCTCATTACCTGATACTATGTCACACGACCTACTGCTGCTGGAACAATGGTCAAATACTTGGCAGCTAGGCTTCAATGCTAAAAAATGCAAGATAATGCACTTGGGCAAGAGAAACCCGCGTAGAGCTTATGTACTAAATGGCGAGACTTTGGTTACGACCACGGAGGAACGTGATCTGGGAGTGATCATTAGTGAAGACATGAAAGTTGCCAATCAAGTGGAGAAGGCTTCCTCCAAGGCAAGACAGGTATTGGGGTGTATCCGCAGAGGTTTCGTCAGCAGGAGACCTGAAGTTATAATGCCGTTGTACAGAGCCATGGTGAGGCCGCACTTGGAGTACTGTGTTCAGTTTTGGAGACCACACTACCGAAAGGACGTGCAAAGGATCGAGTCGGTTCAGCGAACGGCCACCAGGATGGTCGTGGGGCTCAAGGATCTCCCATATGAAGAAAGACTACAGAAGTTGCGACTGTACTCACTCGAGGAAAGAAGAGAACGGGGAGATATGATCGAAACGTATAAATACATCACAGGACGCATCGAGCCAGAAGATGATATCTCCTGGCCCATGGGTCCCTCGACCACCAGAGGACATCCGCTGAAAATCAGGGGAGGGAAGTTTCACGGAGACTCCAGGAAGTACTTCTTCACCGAAAGAGTGGTGGATCATTGGAACAGACTACCACTCCAGGTGGTAAAGGCCAGCAGCGTGACGGATTTTAAGAATAAATGGGATACTCTTGTGGGATCTTTAAGGAAGTAAATTCAGGAGGGGATACTTGGAATGGGCAGACTTGGTGGGCTGTAGCCCTTTTCTGCCGCTTTTTTCTATGTTTCTATGTTTCTATGTTTCTACCTTATCGAAGGCTTTCTGGAAGTCTAGGTAAATTATGTCTATGGGTTCACCTTTGTCCACCTGGTTATTTACCCCCTCAAAGAAGTACAACAAGTTTGTGAGGCACGACCTACCCTTGCAGAACCCATGCTGGCTCGACCTTAGCTGTCCATTTTTTTCGATATGGTCACAGATGCTGTCCTTAATCAGTGCCTCCATCATCTTTCCCGGGACCGATGTGAGGCTTACCGGCCTATAGTTTCCCGGGTCGCCCCTCGAACCCTTCTTGAAGATGGGCGTGACATTAGCTATTTTCCAGTCCTCCGGGATCTCTCCAGTTTTTAGGGATAGGTTGCATATTTGCTGAAGTGTCTCTGCTATTTCATTCCATAACGTACGCTAGCACTCCACCAGGTAGAGAAGACCGTACCTTGAACAAATTTGGCTGTAGACTATTTCAAAACTCCATGCTCACTAGCCGCATCCTGATTTACAATTTTTATATAACATTGGTACAGCAAGCAATTGGTACAGCAACTTTCCTACTATTAACATGATAGAGTTGCCCTTCGTACTCATCCAAAATTCCTACCTAAAGTAGTCTCGGAATTTCTTTTTTTTTTTTTAATTTCTTTTTTATTTGCATTTCAAATTTAATACAAGAATCCTCTTGTCACAGTAATACAGAGCACAATTCTTAAAAAGTATATATGATTTGTCATCAAAAGTTCAAGAAAAAACATAAGAAACTATAAAATCATATAAACATTAACACAATATCCATAACTCTTCCTTAGACCACACAACAACCATGGAGAAACAAGTAAGAAAGACAGATCTCTTACTATAGGAAAAATTGGTTACATGGGCTTATCGTGCCACTGGGGCTTGCGCACATCTGAGAAACTGAAAGCTATGTCGTCAGTAGTTTCATGACCAGCAGGACTTCCCAAGGTGGACAGGTTTCAGTGGAGATGTCAGACTAACAATGTACCCACCCCTCCATCTGGGCACAGCAGATGAGCAGTGTTGGAGGCAGAGGATCACGTATGATCTGAATATGGTGACAACATTAAATTTATACTGCACAGAAGAAAGGCCTGGCAATCTACTTCTGTATTCTTTCACAAAAACTTGATGGCCCCTAACAATAGGTATATTCAAGAGTGGATTCAAGGGTGGAGTTGTAATTTACATGCATTTTTAAAAAAATGTGTATACATTTTTATCCCAGGCAGGCAGCATATTCTCACAGATGGGTGACTTCATCCATGGAGCCCTGGTATGGACAGTGCAAAAGTGTACTGTCACTTTAATTTCTTTAGAAGTGTCAAGATCTCCCGTACCACACATGAGCCAGTGCCTTCCCACCCATCATTTCTTACTCTTCCACAAAACTAAGAAGACGTGTATTTTTGGAGTCTCCAAAAGTGCTTTTTATACCTTTTAGGGGCCTTCCCATTCATTATTTTTCTTGTTTTCATTCCCCTATTTTAAATTTCTATTTTTTCGTATTTTTGCTTTTAAGGCCTTTGGCTCTCTCTCAGCCTGTTCTCAGGCTGGTTATTGGCATCAGCTTCCTCGGTACCACCATCTACCTTGACATCGAAGGAGAGGCAGAAGTTCCTCTCGCCGCTTGCCTCAACACCATAGTCGACATTCATCTCAGTGGCGTCCTTCTAAAAGCCAATCTAGATGATCTCCAAGCATTGAAGAATTTGACTCAGACCTTTCAAGTCAGAATTATTCTGACCCATTACTTTCAGCTCCAAAGCTGAAAGGCCTCCTGAGAACCTCTCCTTTACAAAATTCATTTGACAAATGGGTCAGGTTCTACCAGTCAGGATGGACACTTGGAATCCGCTACCGGAGGAAGTGATCAGGCAGAGTACGGTGCAAGGATTCAAACAGGGATTGGACGGATTCCTGAGGGATAAAGGATCGTGGGATACTGAGAGAGGTGTTGGGATGTAACACAGGTATAGAAAGCTAACCAGGTAATAAGTATAGAAACCCAACCAGGTCGTGCATGTGCAAGACCGGAGGGTTAGGACTTCGATGGGAAGCTAGGACTTAAATGGGAAACCAAGGTGGCAAGGGGATCCCTTCTGGAGATTCAGACAGGTCGTGACCTGTTTGGGCCGCCGCGGGAGCGGATTGCTGGGCAAGATGGACCTATGGTCTGACCCGGCGGAGGCACTGCTTATGTTCTTATGTTCTTATGAGTCTGAATCTGAACCAAGAGCTGAGCTTTTTGACGACTTGGATTTTGAACAAATCCCTAAGGACTGCTTAAAGCTCCCATTCTATAACCTCATGAGAGATGCCATGTTCAAAAATGGGAAAAGCCCTTGCTCATTCACATGGCACCAAAGAACTTGGAGTTCCTTTACAGAATCCAATCATGTCCAGGTTTTGACAAACCTCAATTGCAACATCACTCTCTCTTGGTGAAATCTGTTCTAAAAAAAATCATCCAGTTCCATAACGTACGCTAGCACTCCACCAGGTAGAGAAGACCGTACCTTGAACAAATTTGGCTGTAGACTATTTCAAAACTCCATGCTCACTAGCCGCATCCTGATTTACAATTTTTATATAACATTGGTACAGCAAGCAATTGGTACAGCAACTTTCCTACTATTAACATGATAGAGTTGCCCTTCGTACTCATCCAAAATTCCTACCTAAAGTAGTCTCGGAATTTCTTTTTTTTTTTTAATTTCTTTTTTATTTGCATTTCAAATTTAATACAAGAATCCTCTTGTCACAGTAATACAGAGCACAATTCTTAAAAAGTATATATGATTTGTCATCAAAAGTTCAAGAAAAAACATAAGAAACTATAAAATCATATAAACATTAACACAATATCCATAACTCTTCCTTAGACCACACAACAACCATGGAGAAACAAGTAAGAAAGACAGATCTCTTACTATAGGAAAAATTGGTTACAAACAAAACTTAATGCGGTACAAAACCAGCCTTCCTTTCTTTTACAGCTCTATTTACATTAACTTTCTAGCATCCAAAAAGTTTGAAGCTGCTTTGGTTCAAAAAACACATAGAGGGGCATAATTGAAAGGGATGTCTAAGTCCGTTTACATCCATCTCGCAAGTCATCCAAAGTAAAAAAACAGCTTAAGACACATTTTCGAAAAATTTTTGTCCCATAAAAAGACTTTGGGGAAATCGAAAAAAGGCCTTCGTAATTAAATTCAAGTCCTGTTCAAAAACAAATGAAATGACTAGAGTTCCTCGTTATTTGATTTCCTTCTAAGAATTTTCTAATAAATCAGTCAAATTATTCAGGTCAATTCGTTGTTCCGTTTCTTGATGATTTTCTTGTGAATTCTCTCTTTTTTCGGTAGGTAATATAATCTATTTATTGGTGGGATCATTTCGGAGGTGAATTGGAGATTTTCCATCAAATATTTTTTAAACAAGTCTAAAGGATTAGTTAATTGTATTTTAGGAAAATTTAGGGCTCCTTTTACGAAGGTACACCAGCGTTTTTAGTGCACGCACCGGATTAGCGCGCGCTATAGTGCGCACTAGCCGCAAAACTACCATCTGCTCAAGAGGAGGCAATAGCAGCTAGTGCACGCGGCATTGTAGCGCGTGCTATTCTGCACGTTAAGGCCCTAACGCGCCTTCATAAAAGGAGCCCTTAATATCCGAAGATTAAGCCTCCTATTATGATTCTCCAATTGTTCAATTTTCTTCTGAAAAAGGACTCTATCTTTGACTACAGCAGGGCCGCCATCAGAAATATCTGGGCCCCTTACTGAGCAATCCTATTGGGCCCCCCCCCACGCACCCCTTCCCCCCCCACTTTTGTCCAGGGGGGTGCTATCAGGAAATCGGCAGGGGACAAAAAAAAGTATGACAGCAGTGTTTATTGTTTATTGTTGTGCACAGCAGAAGCATAATACAGGAATTTGTGCTATGGTGGCCTAGGACCAATGTTCCCTCTAAGGATTGATGAGGTGTGTGTAAAAAAAAATATGCATGAGCGACAAGTTACATACTCCACAAATTTATGAGCAGGCGCGGAGGACGCATTTTTAAACAAATGTAGTTTATCCTTGTACTCCTTATGTAATTTTAATCATCTATGGATATGTTTATATGTTTATTGTTCAAATGGTTTTATTTATTTCCCCAAATTTATTTTTGTTATACGCATTGAAAATATTTGATATTGCGTTTAAATCAAAATCTCAATAAACTTGAAACGAGTGCCCGTGAGATTGTGGGAGGGTTAAATACTCAAAACTTAGAAGAATAACAATTTATTTAAAGTTTTTGCTACGCCAGCTTTCTGGTATCTTTACATACAGTGGCGTACCTAGCATATGTAACACCCGGGGCCCATCATTTTTTGGCACCCTCCCCCCCCCCATCTGTAAGAAAAACATGATTTTTAGTAACAAACCACACGTCACACATGAGTACCTAGGAAAAGGCAGCATCTTACATATTGCAGTGAGCAGTACATCAATACACCCATTGTAAAACTAAACAAGCCAGACCAGCACAGATCAATCCTACACCGTCAATCCTAACAGAAAACCATGTCTTTCGAACACACAGAACACAGAAAACACCTTCGCCTAGTATGGAATATGTCATCACAAACTAACCCCTCCCCCTTTTACAAAACTGTAGTGTGGATTTTAGCCACAATGGTAACAGCCCTGACGCTCATAGAATTCTGAGCATCAGAGCTGCTACCACCACGGCTGGCGCTAAAAAATGTTCCACAGTTTTGTAAAAGGGGGGATAAAATAGAAATACACAGTTTCAACGCTCTAGCTCAGAGGTGCCCAAACTTTTTGGGCTTGCAAGCTACTTTAAAATGACCAAGTCAAAATGATCTACCAACAATAAAATTAAAAAACACAAAGCACACTATACGCTGAGAAAATGTTAATTATCATTCCTATTCTGGGTTTTTTTCAAAGAGGTCAAGGCAGATGACTCTATGCATTGTCACCTCAGTAACAACCATACAAAAATAGACAAATATATCCCCCTTCCTTTTTATTGAACCACAATAGCAGTTTTTCCCAGTGCTGCTCTCGACGCTCATAGGCTCCCTGCGCTAAAAAACACTATTGGGGTTTAGTAAAAGGGGGCCATAGTACAAAATATAGACAGCATATATAAATTCAGACACATTTTGATCACTAAATTTAAAATAAAATAATTTTACCTACCTTGTCTGGTGATTTCATGAGTCTCTGGTTGCACTTTCATCTTCTGACTGTGCATCCAATCTTTTTTCCCTTCTTTCAGCCTGTATGCTTCCTCTCCTCCAGATCTCATTCCCTCCCCTAACTTTTTCTTCCTCTCTCCTTGCCCTTTCTTTCTTTTTTTTCCTCTTGATGCCCTCTTTCTTTTTTTCTGTTTCCCTTCTGTCTCCCTGCCTGCCCCCTTTCTTTCTCCCTACCCTCCACAAAGCCACTGCTGCCACCATCGGGGGAAACAGGCCCCAAAGCCACCGCTGCGGCTGCCCCAAGCTCTCTCTGTTTCCCCCCGGGCCAACCAGCAATCCCCCGACGTCAATTCTGTCGTCGGAGAGGAAGTGCCGCCCAGCCAGGCAGCGATTGGCTGGCCCGAACTTCCTCTCCGACTGCAGCCGTAGGGCGGGTGTACAGCCGGGGCGGACCGCCCCCCCCCCCCTTTGGTAGGACACTGAAGACGTGGCAGCGGTTCCTCTCACGAATCCCCACCTGTGTTGGAAGTCCGATGCAGTCGGGGATCTTGAGAGGAGCCGCCGCTGCATCTTTTAACTTTAAACTACAGGCCGCCGCCGCTTTCTCTCACCTCCTCCCGCCCTTGACTGAGCGACAGGGGAAAGCGTATGAGCGACGCCACTGAAAATAGTGAGCGATCGCTCATGCGCTCACCTTAGAAGGAACACTGCCTAGGACCCTGGGGGAGCCCGGGCCCCCTGTCAGCTCCGGGCCCCTGAATGCAGGACTGGTAGTACTGCCCTGATGGCGGCCCTGGACTACAATAGTTAAAATTTTCTGAAGGGATGAAATTTCCTTGGTTATCTGGTCAAACTTAGAATCCATTTCAGTTTTAATATTTTGTCTCGGAATTTCATCTTAACCAATCTATACTTCTACCTGTCTTCTTTCCAAGACCACATTCCAATCCTGGAGAAACTGTGTGGAGCTCCTGTAATCAAGAGAACTGGGAGCTCCTGTAACCAAGAGAACAATTTCTACATGTTTAGTGGACTGTATCTCCTTCTGTTCTGCTTGGGCCGCTTGAAGGTCATGTAACAGCACACAAGGTTAGGGTAATGGCAGCTTCAGTAGCTTATCTCCATTCCACTCCCATTGAGGACACTGTAAAGCAGCGACCTGGTCTTCGATTCATATTTTCACATCCCATTACTGTCTGGAAACTCATTCTAGATGGGATAGTCAGTTCATCCAAGCAGTTCTACAAAATTTATTCTCTATTTAAATGCCAATTTCCCTCCATCCTTTCCATATTAGCTGTGAGAATATGCTGCCTGCTTGTCCTGGGATAAAGCACAGTTACTTACCGGTAACAGGTGTTATCCAGGGATGGCAGGCAGATATTCTAACATCCCTCCCACCTCCCCTAATTGGCTTCTTAGCTTTTTCACTGAACTGATGGTCCCGCATGCCTACGTCAGGCAGGAAGGCACTGGCGCATGCGCAGTATGGGCAGTCTCAAGACTTCTAAAGAAGTTAAAGTGGCAGTACACTTTTCACTGTTCATACTGGGGCTCCATGGATGACATCATCCATCTGTGAGAATATCTACCTACTGTCCCTGGATAGCACCTGTTACAGGTAACTGTGCAATACCAGCTCCTGAGCTGATGTACATGTCTATGATATTATTATCTCAGGGGAGGAGACATAGGCATCCTGGGACTGTCGGCCAAGTCTCTTCCCTGAAGAAGCCCTTTCTGGAAACGTCAATCGCTCCTCCTAAACTTACTTGCTCCACTTCATCACTTCATCATGCTTCTATTCTTTTCTCTCCTCTCTTCTACCTTCCAAAGTATTTAGATCAATGCTGTCTTGTTAAAATGTTTATTTTATTTTTATTTTTCCTCTAACTCTACTTTTCACTTCTCTATTACCCTCCAGGTACTTTAGTTAGATTGTGAGCCTTCGGGACAGTAAGGGAATTTTTCAAGTACCTTTCTTATTTCTAATCTTAATGTATATTTTCTGTAAACCGCTTAGAACCTAACGGATGTAGCGGTATATAAGAAATAAATTACATTACATTACATTATCCCTGTGATTGCTGCAGTATTTCAGAGACAATTTGTTAAAGGTGCCTGCTTCACCTCTCAGTCTAGATAACTTGTTATTGTAAGCCTCACGCAGCTTAAAATGGTGTGCCGTTGAGATCAATTTATCTGTTGTTGTTTTTTTTTTAGTTCAATCATCTTTATTAACATTTTAAGATATACAACAATCAGGTAACAATGACCAATAACCAAAATCATCAGTATCAGCAAGGGTACATGGTGTCAATCATTACCACACAAGAAAGCACGGTAGGAAACGTCCTACCAAAACAAGAACCAGAGAAAAAGAAAAATAGAACTGGTCAGACGTGTATAATATAACTCAATATTCCAGCAATGACTTGAAATACCCATTAATAGCGGATATAGCAGAGAACATGTAGCAGAAACAGAGCAGCTTATCTGTTGGTTCTGTCAGTAAATCATATTAATACTGATGGCATTTTTTTCTGTTTTATCATTCAACTGAGGTAAAGACAGTATATGAAATGTTTATGTTGAAGTTTTACATATGCATTACTGTGTTTTGCATCACATTGTAACAAAATGCAATAACAACCTGTAACAAAGAAGTCTGTTTTCTTCTTCCTCTGTTAGAAAATTAAAAGTTACAAAATTGGGAGCCAAGAAATAAGCCTGATGTTCATTTTGTCCTAAATTTAGGAACTTGTTAGGTCCATAGTGCTGAAAATTTACGACAATTTCCTAGGGGATAGCATAAAGTGTTAACTGCATAAATCTTTTCTTTTCTTTTCTTTTTAAATCAGAGTCAACTGTTCCACTGGATGTCTGACCAAAAGCTATCTATATAAAACAATGAGGGATAAAAAGTCCAGGGGAAGAGGAATCTCATAACATAGAAACATAGAAATAGACGGCAGATAAGGGCCCACGGCCCATCTAGTCTGCCCACCTTAATGTCCCTCCCCTACCTTTGCCCTGTGAATAGATCCCATGTGCCGATCCCATTTGGCCTTAAAATCAGGCACGCTGCTGGCCTCAATCACCTGTAGTGGAAGACTATTCCAGCGATCAACCACTCTTTCATTGAAAAAGAATTTCCTGGTGTCACCTCGTAGTTTCCCGCCCCTGATTTTCAACGGATGCCCTCTTGTTGTCGTGGGACCCTTGCACATAGTGCTTAGAGCTCAGTTCAAATCTCACTGCAGCTCTTTATGATCTTGGGCAAGTCACTGAACTCTATTGCCTCAGGTAAACCCTGTGGGGCAGAGAAATACTTAATCATGTACCTAAATGAATAATGCAGACGGCTTATAAGAAGATAAAAATGGTCATACTTGGACAGACCGAAGGTCTATCAAGCCCAGTATCCTATTTTCAACAGTGGCCAACCCAGGTCCCAAGTATCTAGCTAGATCTCAAGTAGTAAAACAGATTTTATATTGCTTATCCTAGTAATAAGCAGTGGTTTTCCCCAAGCCATCTCAATAATGGCCTATGGCCTTCTCTTTTAGGAAATTATCCAAGCCTTTTTTAAATCCCACTAAGCTAACTGATTTCACCACATTCTCCAGCAACTAATTTGAGTTTAATTACATGTTGTGTAAAATATTTTCTCTGGTTTGTTTTAAATCTACTTGGTAGCTTTATCACATGTCCCCTAGTCCTAATATTTTTGGAAAGAGTGATTCACATCTACCCTTTCCACTCCACTCAGTATTTTATAGACCTCTATCATATCATCCCTGAGCTGTCTCTTCTCTAAGCTGAAGAGCCCTAGCCGCTATATCTTTTTTGAAATACAATGACCAGAATTGCACACAGTATTTGAGGTGTGGCCATACCATAGAGTGATACAAGAGCATTATAACATGTTTTCCATTCCTTTCCTTATAATTTCCAGCATTCTATTTGCTTTCTTAGCAGCCATTGCACATTGAGCTGAGAGTCTCAACGTATCCTCAACAATGATACCTAGATCCTTTTCAAGGGCAGTGACTCCTACCACAGAACCCAGCATCACATAGCTATAGTTTGGGTTTCTCTTTCCTACATGCATCACTTTGCACTTGCTCACATTAACGTCATCTGCCATTTTGATGCCCATTCTTCCAGTCTCACAAGGTCCTCTTGCAATTTTTCACAATCCTCTTGCGATTTAATAACTTTGAACAACTTTTTGTCATCAGCAAATTTAATTATCTCACTAGTTGTTCCCATCTCTAGATCATTGATAACTATTTTAAAAAGCGGCGGTCTAAGGACGTGGCCCTTTGGTTCAAGTAAACCTGGGGTGTGGTGGGTCTATTAAAATGGACAGTTATTTGGTGATATGTGCAAACATATGAAGTAATAAAACAGTCACTAAACTTTCTTACTATTGTTCAAAGGATTTTACGAGTTAAGTAGAATATGATAAGATAAGGATTCAATCCAAGAGCAGGTAAGAAAGTTTTGAGTGGCTATAAAAAAACAAAATTGGATAACAAGAATACAGAACCAGATAGACAAATATGGGGATAAATTATAAGATATTGGTAAAGAAAGGACATGTGCTTCTGGCTTTGAGGAGAAACAGGAAAAGATCAGGAATCCATCTTGTGGTATGTGAACTGACAAGTTTTGTTGATTTGTAATATAGGTTAGAGAAAATCCAGACCAGATGTACCTAGTTTTCTTAGAGGCCTATTCTCCAATTTGTGTCCAGGAGATATACTCAAGAGACCTGCTGGCAGACATAGATTGGCCTCTGACTTTGTTGCTATAGAGATAGACTTTTTTCTTACTCTGGGCTACAGGGATCACATTCCGAAGAGGGGCCCTTTTTGAAGAATAAAGTTAGAGACACAATTAGATACATATGGGCATATATTTGTAAATAACTACAATATTGCAAAAGATGAAGTGGGGAAATATAAATAAAGTAGTGCAAAAAAACTCCACTTAAAGCTGAGAGTCTGCTCAAATGGAAGAAATGCCGCAGGTTCTATCGGTAGAGCCCAAGCTCAAACACCCCCCCCCCCACACACACACACACACATCATTGGCAAAAAAATTTCCATAGAGTAAACTCGCTATTGAGGTTTAAAATAATTGAGGACTGAGATATTTTGCAACTGAAACCACTGTGAGTGTTTAAAACAGTCTGTTATATTGGCAATGTTTCACGACACTAAACAAGAGCTAAATGAATGTGACCGACCCTAACATTAAATTTACGTATAAATGTGATATCAAAAAATAGCATTTTTAGATATTGAAGTGCATTTGGCTCAGAATTGTTTTGAAACAACTGTCCATAGGAAAAAGTCTGATCGGAACACGTTACTTTTATATCAAAGTCACCACCCAAAAGCCATACGCGATTGCATCCCTACTGATCAATGAAAAGGGTCTGGTCCCAATACTGCCTCACACTCTCTGCCGTCTGTAAGTCAGATGCATCTGGGGACACTCCTTAGAAAGAACATACTCTCATGCAAACAGTTATGTATCTAAAGAGGTGTCCATTTATTTAGTGTCCAGGTGCATATATTTATAGTCTTCTTGTACATGCGCAATCACAAGCTAGTTACAGGTCAGTTTCCGTGTATAGCCATATGTGGAAGAAAGCTAAGTTTCTTTCTTTAGAAAGCAAAGTTTTGTTTCTTATACATGGCATCATCTTACAGGCAGACAGGGAGGGGGGAGGAAAATTCCAAAGCCAGCACAAGCAGTTGTAACACTGAGCTCATAGGTACAGATAACAAAGAGAAAAGGGATTTTGTGATTTCTTTCAGTGCAACAGTTTCTGAGCATTCATAAGCTTGCAAAGAATATACAGTATACTCCTACAGTCAATTTCTTAGAATTAAAAGAATTTGTTCAGAAAGTCGCAAATTTTATAACCAAGCTCAGACACTAGCACAAAATTTTTTGCAGTGTGGCTATCCAAAGAAAGTGATTAAAAAAGCATGGAAATGGGTGAAGTTTTGTGAGAGACAATGGCTGTTGAAGCATGCCCCTATCCAATCTGAACCATCTTTAGTATGTGTTTTACTTTATTCAATGCAGAGTTGCAAGATGAGGCAGGTTATTAAAGCTTATTGACCAATTCTGTTAGTCCATCAAAATCGCCGGAGCCTGCCTAAGTTTGCCTTCTGTAGAGGTCATAACGTAGGGGAGAAAATTAGATAATCATGACAGGGATCTGAGACTTTTGAATGGACTAAAAGAGAAATATCATCAATTAAAATATGAATAACTGATGAACATACACATCAATATACGTATAAATACAATAAAAGAATAATATGGCAGGGACATGCAGAATGACAATGATATCATGAAAATAGCAAAACAGAAGTGTCACCAATTGAAATATAGACATGCACATCATTAAAATACACATACATAAAGTTAAAAGATATCAGAATCATGCTTTTCTCATGCTTGGTTTAATCATCTTTAAAACAAAGAATTTTAGATCCTCTGCAGTGTGACCCATTATTTTCCAATGTTCAACCAGTGGTGCGGTCGACTAATTTTCACTGGGTTGGGTCAATTTCTAATGGTTCTAAAACATGGATTCCCTTTTGAGTTTTCTGTACATGTTTTTACTGATTTTATACGTTGTACTCCAGGTTTCTCCGTGGAGCCCGTATGCATCATACACCTTGGCAGTTTTTTCACACAGCATGGTTTGAGCGCCTGGTACATTCATAGTCAATGTTGTCCTTTTTCATAAGTTCCATTTTGTTTTTATGGCATTCCTTTTTAGTCTTTACAAGTATATTGGTACCATCTACTGGATATGTTTGGTTTTATATTTCTTTATATACTGTTTTGGTTTCTTATATGTGATCTTTTAAATGTGTTTTCAAGTGGTTTGTATACATTTTTATACTTCATATTACACATGATTCTGATAACTTTTTACTTTATGTATGTGTATTTTAATGATGTGCAAGTCTATATTTCAACACTTCTGTTTTGCTATTTTCATGATATCATTGTCATTCTGCATGTTCCTGCCATATTATTCTTTTATTAAAGAGGAGAGGATAATAGGATGATTATAAAGACTATCATATTCTCATTGTTCCAAAAAATTGATAATTGTCCAAAACAATTTCTGGTTTCAATACTTCATGTTATCATTTCAAAAATTTTTATTTACTACACTTTGATTTTTCTATAAGAATCTCATTAAACACCAAATATTACTAAGGGAGATGAGCTTATCATAAGATTTAAGAACTCAGATCATAGGACCTCCTATGATTAAATACCATTCCAGGTCCGCATCCTGCACTCCATTTTTTTATCATATATGCTCACTCCTCCCACCCTACCTTATAAATTAATTGTGTATGCTATCTGTGTTATTAAAACATTAATTTTTATCAAAACACTGGTTTCTTGCATAACACTAGTTTCTATCGAAATCTTGGTTTCTTGCATAAAATGTCACCTTAACAAAGGCAAAGAAGGCAACACTTATCTTATAATGGAGCCAGCCAGAATCAGCGCTGAGTATTATACAGACTCCCAACACCCTCTCCTAGAACTATGGGTGTTTCAATCTGAAACAGATCTTCTTCGGGGGATTTGTGCGCTGCCTCTCTCTAGGGCTTCAAACTGCTGGATAAGTAGCTTCAAACTTCTAAATAAATGTTTTCCTTTTTGTTTTTGGCATAGAGTAGCTGGTTTTAAGAAAGGTTCGAACAAGTTTTGGAGGAAAAGTCCATAGTCTGTTATTGAGAAAGACATGGGGAAAGCCACTGCTTGCCCTGTATTAGTGGCATGGAATATTGCTACACCTTGGGTTTTGACCAGGTACTAGTGACCAGGATTGGCCACCGTGAGAACGGGCTATTGGGCTTGATGGACCATTGGTCTGATCAGTAAAGCTATTCTTATGAACGTTGGACAGACTACCAGACCGTTTAAGGTCAGATTTGGATTAGGGCTTTGAAGATGGCTAAAAATGTGGAAGAATTTGGACATAGTTATTGGCAAGTCATGGGAGTCATATTTGATGGATGTATATGTACTTTGTAGGAGATAGGATGATAATTGGAGGGTGACTATTTGCAGGAGCTGGTTCCCCACATACTTAAATTTAAAGAAGAATCTTTGCTACTGAGTGGGGTCTTTAACTTAACAAGGACGCCATTATTAGATAATTCTGGGAGAAGTATGGGATATAGGATGCCCTGAAAACTTTGGATGTAGAAGATGGGTGGCAATTGTTGTAGGTGAAAGAATGGGACTATACTTATTCTAAAATGCAAGCCTCCTATTCGAGGATTATCTTTTTGTAGAAAGGAATTTATTACAGCAGTTATCCCGAGCTATGATAGAACAGGAGGCTTGGTCAGATCATGCCCCTATTTGGGTGGAGTAGTCAGACCAAGTGGAAGGACAGGAGCAGAAATATTGGAGGTTATACTCTGTTTAAACCTAAGTGGTTCACAGTTATAAAAACAATACAACAAATATATATATATATATTTTTTAAAACCTCTCCAACAGTATTATTAAAGTGAGTAGCTTTCAAGAAAAGGCCTCTATAAATAGTCATTTTTAACACCTTTTTAAATCTCTGAATGTCAGGGAGCATCCTAAATGACCCATAGTAACACATCTGCCACTGAGACTGACTGAAGCCCTCATTTTTGCAAAATGTACGCTTGTCAGCCCTTCACTAACTTCCCGTAGTGTTCCATCTGACCTCAGGGCTCAACCTGATTGATATACTTCCAGCACCTGAGTCAGATACCAGGAGATATGAAAGTGCATCACTTTCAAAATCACTCAAAATTATATAGCATATTTTGTGTTAATTTTATGCTAAATTATCAATAAATAGTGAAAAGTGTTCAGTGTCAAAGTGCTTCCTACAATTGTGAACTGTTAAGGAAACAGTTAGGGACCATCATCACACTTTTTTTATAAGTCCCTAATAGCAGTGTGTTATACTCAAAGCTGGTAACAATGCAATGATGGTAAATCAGAAGTAAATATTCACTTATCTTTTAGATGTTATAAGCTGCATCGTGTTTTAACCACTCGGTTCGGTCATTAGGTTCTTTTTTTTCTTTTTAATTTTCTATGCAAGGTGAATTAAAAAGTGCTCCTTGAGTTAAAATTCATAGCATAATGAATTGCATATTTCAGCATTGATCCACCTCACCTCTATATATGGAGTCTTATAATCTTTCAAAAACATTTTTTGGAAATACAGTAGTTCATTTTCTTACTAAGCTGGGACGAGGATCTTTGACGCTACCGGGGCTCTCTAGTATCGAGCTTCAGTATTTTTATAGATAATATAGCAGAGTTTCTCTACTTCCCGGATCCTTCTTAAACAATTAAATTCACTTAATTTTAATTTTTACGCTGTGTAATGTTTCATTTTCTACAATAATCTTTTATGAAACTATAAACTTGCCTGCGTGGGTTCCATCTTAGCTACTCTGTTCATACCAGCTGGGCTAGCCTATATTTTAGTCTTGACAGGGACCTTAATACAGTTGTTATTCAAGTTTTAATGTTATTATGATCCCTCTAAAATCTACCTTGATATTGAGGCTTGTACTCTCTTTCTTGTCATGCTAATCAAATACTCTTTTACCCTTCAGCGATAGGCAGAGAGACTTTGCTCATGTTGCTATACCCCATTTGAAAATAGAGGCTTAAAATTTATTCCTCTTTGAAGCTTGAACTTTGCCTTTCTGCGCAGGTGCAGTTTGCTTCAAATACCAGAAGTTTCGCCAGCTGATTATGATTGGCAGCTTTGGGGTTTTTTTGTATAATAATTTTTATTAACGATTGCAACATAGAGTGTACAGAAATCCAACAGTACAAGGACACAAGGCCCATAAGAGAAACAAAACTGAGTGGGAATTTAAACTGGCAGTATACAGAAAAGAAATAAGTACAGGAACGGACTATCGCCATACACTCCAGTCACAATCTGCAAATTTTAGTCATTTGAAGATCAAAAGCAAAACCTCCAGTCGCACTGCACATTCACTTACTACAAACACACCATACAAAACTCAACATACGCTCCACAGACACACCACCACACACTCTCAAGCACTCACCCCTCGTTATGGAACTACCCCAGAGGCCCCCAAAATGGGAGGAAAGAAAGAAAGAGAAAGGGAAACAGGAAAATAGAAAAAGGGTTAATCAAGAGGGATTATCCAGCTGTGTCAGCGGAGCCCCGGGACATAATAACAAAGCTGCTTTCCAAAGCCCCACATAGCAGCGATGGTCAATCCTCCCCCCCCCCCATTGGGAGTTCTTTAGATTTCAAAGCGGGCTACCTGAGCAACCCGATGGAGCCAATGAGTGAAGGAGGGCACATGGTCTGACACCCAATGTTGCAATAGGAGTTTTCACCAAGAGAACGGCTAAGTAAAGAAATTTCTGCTGAGGGACCGAGAAACCGGCGTCCAACAATAAGAGCATGCTATAGTCACGGGGAATAGAATGGTGCATGATCTTCTCCAAAAAGGGGAGAACATGCAACCACAGTTCCGTGGTAGGGCATTCCAGAAAGTGATGGACCAAAGTCCCAGAGGAACGGTGACACTTAGTGCAAATAACCCCCTCCCATAGGCCCATATGAACCCCTTACTTCCTAGAGATATACGCCCTGTGGATTATCTTAAACTGCATCTCCTGTAGATCTGAAGAGCCACCCATGGATCTAATATGACCAAACAAATCAAGGAACTCTCTCTGCTCCCCCAGGAAATCTATCTCTCCTGCCACACTATCTCTCCTGCCACACAGAGACCACTCCATCAATGGGACCCAGATACACGGTCGCCCATAGCATATGACACCATAATGAATTGTTCATCCAGGGGACCACAGAGCTAAGCGTCCCCCCCATCTCTGTTGTAGCGTAGTATAGTAGTGGCGGACCTGGAGATACGCCCAAAAATGTTTCGACGGCAGATCCCAATGTTGCTGAAGCTGGGCATATGTGAGAAATATACCCTCTCCGCCCCATCCCACACGTCTCTCAAGGTCCTACACCCCCTCTGCTCCTAGTCCTGAAACCAGGAAGGACCCATCCCCGGGATGAAGGCAGCATCACTGACGCAGCAGGTGTTTTCTGCTGCTGTCACCTCCACCACCTCCACGCTAGCCGAAGCGGTTGGAGGAGACGCATTTTCGGGGATCCCCCTGGGATCGCATATGTAATAAAACCAAAATAGAGTGCGGTGCACACCAGGAAGTGAGCCACCCCCCGGGAGTATACGTGAAATGTCCCGTCCAGCCCTCATGGATAAACCAAAACAGAGCCGCTACGTTATAAAGTCTAATATCTGGAAGGTTCAATCCGCCCCGCGATCTATCCAACATTAGCTTAGTATAACTAATGCGAGCCCTTTTGTGGCGCCAGAAGAAAGTAGATATAATGGAGCGAAACACCCTCACCTCCCGAGCGGAGAGCCATACAGGGAGAGTCTGTATCAGATACAGGAGTTTCGGCAAAAGAACCATTCTAGTCAGGGCTATTCTGCCCCACAGGCCTAACGGTAGCTCCCTTCATCAGTCACATAGAGCCTTGATCTGCTCAAGAGGGCGACGGATGTTATATTGATACATGAGGGACAAATTGGGACTCAAATACATCCTGAGATACCACAGCGGCTCTCCAACAGGCGGTATAAAAATAGCTGAATGCCAGATCTCCTTGTGAGTAGCATCCAGGGGCAACAACTCTGACTTTGCGTAGTTGACTCTCAGACCGGAGATATTACCAAAGGTGCGGACCACCTCTAGTGCTCTGTCTAGATCCTTTTGTGGATTGTCAAGATATAGCAAGATGTCATCGGCAAATAGATTTATCCGGCTTTCCCTGTCCCCTATCCAAATTCCCTGGATTTGAGGATCGGTTCTAAGCTTTGTCGCCAAAGATTCAAGGGCTAGCACAAAGAGTAAAGGTGAAAGAGGACATCCCTGCCTGGTACCCCTGCCCAGCGGGAAAGGATTGGTGAGGCCCCCATTCACCAGCAAGCACGCCTGCGGGTGAAGATAAACTACGAATCCATTCATGAATGCGGCCAGACCATATTGCTGCAAAACCCAGAATAGGTATTGCCAAGATATGCTATCAAAGGCCTTTTCCATGCCCAGGCCTACTATAGCCGATGTGCTCCCTTTTCTCGAGTGTAATGCCATCAAGGCCCGAAAAAGGTTCATGGAGGCGTACCGTCCAGGAATAAAGCCCACCTGATTCTCATGGATTAAGACAGGGAGAAATGCGGGCCAGTATAGCAGCTAAAAATTTAACATCCTGATTAAGCAGGGAGATTGGGCGATACAATCCCAGCTGATTAAGCAGGGAGATTGGGCGATACGATCCCAGCCTATATTTTAGTCTTGACAGGGACCTTAATACAGTTGTTATTCAAGTTTTAATGTTATTATGATCCCTCTAAAATCTACCTTGATATTGAGGCTTGTACCCTCTTTCTTGTCATGCTAATCAAATACTCTTTTACCCTTCAGCGAAAGGAAGAGAGCTGGGGTAGGATCCTTCCCCGGTTTAGGCAGCAAAACTACATGGGCCATATTTCGCAGTCCAAGGTCCTTCCCCGAATGCATCATATTATATGCAGCCCCCAACGCAGGAGGGATAAAATCTACCACAATCTTATAGTATTCGGGTCCAAACCCATCAGTGCCTGGCACTTTTGTGAGTTTCAAAGCTTTAATACCTACCTGAATCTCCTCTGACATAATCGGGACATTCAAGAGTTCAAGTTGGTCATTGCTCACTTGAGGGAAAGCTAAATTCCGGAAAATATCCGTTCGATCTTGCTCAGACGACTCTCCGTGCGAATAAAGGGTCTCATAGAATTTCACAAATTGGGACTGAATTTCTCTGCCCTCGTATAAAGACAGCCCCCACTATCTTTAATAGACAGGATGACCTGTTGCTTCCGTAGAGGACGCACAAGATTTGCCAGAAGCCATCCCGTCTTCCCTCCCCATCGATGCAATTTATAACATTGGAAATAGATATCCCTATTGGCCCGCTGACTCAAAATGGCCTCCATCTTGGAACGTACATCCCACAAACGACGTTTATCCTCCACAGAGAGTGTAGCGACATGTATCCGTCTCAGGATCTGCAATTCCCGGGAGATCCTCAAAAGGTCAGCATCCTGCCGCTTCCGTTTACAAGACACGTAGGCATTAATGAATCCCCCAAAGTACCACCTTGGATGCCTCCCAGAATACCACAGGGTCAATGTCAGGCATCATGTTAGTATGACAGTACTCCTGCCAGTGCTCCCTGAGGTACCTATGGAACTCCATATCTCTGTACAGATGGCTTGAGAACCGCCACCCCCATTGCAAGGGGTCCTTCATAATCTGAACCGACAGTATCAGCGGGGAGTGGTCTGATAAAGGAACATCTTCTATGGAGATACTCTCTATCCGCGACAGCAAAGAAGGCGACACCAGAAAATAATCCAGACGGGCATATACATCATGAGGGTGAGAGTAAAAAGTGTAGGTAAGCTCAGTAGGATGCAGAGTCCGCCACAGATCTAAAGGATGCAACTGGTCCGTCAAGAAATTGACCCCCCCTTGGCTCCATGGTCCCCTGGGCAAACCCTTGCTGGTCTGAAATCCATCAATGGGTATGCCGTGATGTTAAAATCACCCCCCACAAAGAGTTGATATTCAGAATACATAGCTACCTTAGCCAAGAGCTCAGAGAAGAATCGGTGACTATATACATTGGTGGCATAAAGATTATAAAACATCCATTTCTGATCCCATAATTCCCCCTGAACTATCACATATCTCCCCTCCTTATCCTGTAGAATTTTATGGATGTGTAATGGCAGATGTTTATGGAACAATATCGCTACCCCTCTCTGTCTGGAATTAAAGGAGGACAAGCACACCTCCCCCACCCATTCCCTGTGCAACTTGGCATGCTCAGCACCGGAGGAGTGAGTCTCCTGAAGATAGGCAATATCAATATGATTGTGCTTGAACCAATTCAATAATTTCTTTCTCTTCATGGGGGAGTGGATGCCATCCACATTATAAGTGGAAATGCAGAGCTTTACCATTATCAAAAGCAGGTCTAGATAAAGAGACAGGAAACACTGAAAGAAATAGTGAAGAAAAAAAGGGACCTCCCAGCTAAGCCCCCCTCCTTGCCTCAAGCATGTCCCATGCAAGGAAGCAGCAGCCTCCACAGTCCTCAGATCCCACCCGGAAGGCGGGTGCTCCAAGAAAATAGGTGATGGTGCCAGTCCAACACACATCTCCCCAACCCACTCCCCAAGCCACAACCATACACCCCACCAATCTCCCCACACACACCTTCCATGCACACCCCCAGGCACACACCCCACCCTATCCCAGAGAATGCTCCCCCAGGATTTCACCCAGTCCCCAAACAGACCCAAAAGAACCAGAACAAGAAAACTGAATCCCATAAGGGAAATTTTTTTTTAAAAAACCCCAAGAGATCACAGATCCGGGCTAGCCTCGATCCGATACTTACTTGATAACACGAACTCAAGAACATTATACCCTGATATCAGAGATTTAAAAAAAAAACCTTCTTCCCAGATGCACCCAACTACAATAATAAGACATGCAGTCTCCAAACGATAACAGTCCCCGGACTCCCCCGGGAAAAGTGAGAAAACAAAGCCAGGTCGACATCATGGCGGCAACACACAGCAACCTCTCCCGCAGTGACAAAAGCAGGGGCCATCGCTAGCGTCCCCAGCGAAACAGTCAGATTCCAGTCCGCAAAGTTCAAGGAAGTCCGGAGCAATGGGTGGTGACAGGACCAGCACGCCAGCCAGCCATAGAAGAGTGGTGAAGAGAAACTAGTCCATCAGGTTGTACTCTCCAAACTCCAAGTGCAAAGCTGCTGCCGGTCTCAGTCTGCCGGTTCACCTCTGCATTCCATAGGGGGGCCAGCGGCATTGATGGTGTCCAGGAAACGCTGTGCCTCCACCTTGGTCAACAGAGTGTGCACCTTGCCCTTCTGCCAAATCTGCAGGCTAGCAGGGTAAACTAAGGCAAAGCTCACACTCCTACGATGCAGGGAGGTGTAGATGGGTATCATTTCCCGCCTCTAATAAGAAACACGTGCAGAGTAGTCATTGAAGAGGAGCAGCCGCTTCCCCTCGTACATCAGACTGCCCGTCGAGCGATAAGCTTTTAAGAGCTGTTCTTTCTCCCTCCAGTTCACATACCTGGTAATAGCCGCTCTAGGCTTAGGATTAGACCCCAAGGTGGTACCCAGCCTGTGCACTTTTTCGCACACAAAGGTTCCTGCTGAGGTCTCCAGGCCCAGGTGTTCCGGCAGCCAAGATTGAAAGAATTGATATAGATCACTGTTCTTCAACCACCGGTCCGCGGACCGGTGCCAGTCCGCAGGAAATTTCTGCCGGTCCGCACAGGGCTGGCAAGATTAAAATGACCATAGGTCTGTTTTCAGACCTCCTGTCCCGTTGTCCCCACACACAGCTTTGGGACAGTGGTAGACAGGCAGGCTGGCTTCGGGGGTGGGGGGGGGGACAAAGTATGGAAGGTAGTGAGAGGGACATGGGAAGGAGGCACTGGGGGCACTAAAGACAAGAAGGGGCACTAAGGACATGGGATGGGGGCACTGGGGGCACTAAAGACATGGGAAGGAGGCACTGGGAGCACTAAAGACAAGAAGGGGCACTAAGGACATGGGAAGGAGGCACTGGGGGCACTAAAGACAGGAAGAGGCACTAAGGACATGGGAAGGAGGCACTGGGGGCACTAAAGACAAGAAGGGGCACTAAGGACATGGGAAGGAGGCACTGGGGGCACTAAAGACATAGGAAGGAGGCACTGGGGGCACTAAAGACAAGAAGGGGCACTAGGGACATGGGAATGAGGCATTGGGGGCACTAAAGACATGGGAAGGAGGCACTGGTGGCACTAAGGACATAGGAAGGAAAGAGGGAGGGAATAGAAAGGGACAATTCTTGGGCCTGAGTGCAGAAAGAAAGAAATGAAAGAAAGGATACACAGACAGAAGGAAATGCAACCAGAGACTCATGAAATCACCAGACAGCAAAGGTAGAAAAAATGATTTTATTTTCAATTTAGTGATCAAAACGTGTCAGTTTTGAGAATTTATATCTGCTGTTTATATTTTGCACTATATTTGTCTATTTTTCTATAGTTACTGAGGTGACCGAGCTCGCAGAGATGGGGCGGAAACGGGGTTTTTAAATTTTAGTCCTAGTAGTTTGCCGGTCTACAAAATAATTATTTTATTTCTACCGGTCCATGGGTGTAAAAAGGTTGAAAAACACTGCTCTAGACCAGTGTTCTTCAACCTTTTGACACCTATGGACCGGCGAAAATAAAATAATTATTTTGTGGCTCGGAAGTTGAAGAATACTGGGCTAAGTCATGCCCATCTCCACCCAATCTCTACCCCAGACCCCGCTCCCATATTGTAACACTATTTTTTCCATTCATTTTTTCATATATACACACACACACACACAATATAATCGTATTAACAACACATAATGGTTAACCACAAAATTAAAATACACAAAGCACACTGTATTCTTTTCAACATTCATTCCTACCAAAGAAACAGATAACCCCATGCAAATGTAGGACTGAAAACTAAAAGTACTAATATTTACAAACAAATCCTAAGATGCAAGACTCTGCAAGCAGTACAACCCCAGAGGAAAAGAAACAAATGCATTTCTTCCTGAACAGACAGCAGATGTAAATCAATCACTAAATAAAAAATATAAAAGCATTCCCCCTACAGTTGTTGTCTCTCTCCCTCCATTCTGTGCCTTGCCTTCTGGCCTGCCTCCCGGTGTTATCTTCTGGCCGGTCCACGGTACAATCAATGCGGTGTCTTCGAGCCAGCTCCCCAAGTGCTGCATTGCACAAAGCCGCGGGCAGCAGTTCCTCGCACGTGTCCCATGCCTCATCTGGAAGCCTTCCCTCTGACGTTTCGACGTCAGAGAGAAGGTTTCTGGATCAGGCGCGGGCTGCGCTTAGGAGCCTTTACCCACGGCTTTATGCACTGCAGCACTCAGGGAGCCGGCCCGAAAACGCCGCATTGATCACACCGTGGACCGGCAGCTAAAGAATACGGTCTTCTGCCCGATGGACATGCTGGCCCTGTGGACCAGCAGAAAATTTCTGCGGACTGGCCCACTACTTTAGACTTTTCGAATATCAAGTAAACTTCAAGGTTCCATCAATGATAGCAAGCCAACCCCATCTTGATGCAGCACAGAAGCTCCACGTGATGATACCTCCATCATTATGCTTTACATTCAAGTGAAGTTGGAAGATAGGTTTCACAAAACAAACATTTGTTAGTATGACAGAAAAGTTCAATTTTTGTCTTACGTATCTATTTTGCATTAAGGTTGGTGAGTGGTGAATGACTGGTGATTGATAAATTAATCTCACGAATGGATCAGCTTAGGCTGCCCTATAGTGAGTTGGGGAATGAATTTCTGAGGTCTCACCACAAATGAGTTTTATATTTTGAATGAAAGCTCAGCCTTACCACTCTTTTCAGTATTGATTAATGAATTATTTATGATCTTTGGCAATCAAAAATCCTCGGTGCTTCAAAAACTTTAAACATCTGCCTGTTGAATATGAAAGCAACAAAAAATGCATGGTTGATGGCGAAACTGTGGATTGAATGGTTTCAGAAGCTTGACAATCTGTTGAGAAGGCGTAGGAGGCACATTGTAATGCTGTGTGATAACTGTGAAGCACACAGCAATGACGTAAGACTAACCAACATCAAACTTGTGTTTCTTCCACCAAACACGACCTCTTTGTTCCAATTGATGGACCAAGGAGTAATCTTCAAACGTCATTACAGGTTGCTTGTCTTAAGAAATGTGATGAGAAAAATGACAGTGTTTGACTCTATTCACATGGTACGGGAAGTTTTGTGTTTGGTTGTTTGTTAATATATTGAAGAGTATTTGTAGACTATACATTCATATATAACAAAAGAGCAGTGTATATAACCCAGGTAGATAACAGTGACAAAATAACACTTAACAATGTACAACTAAACAAAATACTGTAGACAGTGACTTATACCACCAATAGGTGAAGATTTCATTGCATAACTTCAAATTTCCAGATGCTCTTTTGAGAACCTGAGGCAGGTAGCGATATTCTTTAGAAAGAGTAATGGTTTCTTCTTAGCTCTCCTTTCAGGAACACATTCCCATTCATTTTTTTCTGAACATGAATCCTTGCGTCAGCTGCAAAGTGAGAAGCATGCAGATCTGTAGGTATTAGGCAGGTGTTCTTTGTGATTTTGTAGATGCTTTTCTGGTTTTCTTCAAGGGTGTTCATGGCAGGGTGACAGCTTTTGGGTAACCACTGTAGTCTTCAACTTTTTCCATTTGTAGACTGTCTGAGAGATGGAGCCCCTAGTGCTTAGAAATGGTCTTGTAATCCTGTCCAGACAGAACTGCATCAGCTACTGTTTTTATAGAATTTCTGAAATGTTTTTTTAATAGTATTATGATGAGCTCCCAGCAACTTTTATGGTGAAGACAAAATCCAAACCTTTTGGGCCCTTATATAGGATTCGATGCCTAAACTCATTCATGCATATGTACTCTGCAATTACTATATATGAGTACCTGATTCTAATTAGTCAATTAATTATGCCAAGGAAACAAAATGCTCGCTCACTGCTTTTGAATTAGTTTTATTCTGTCTACTTTGTACATTATTATGTATCAAGAAATATTTATTTATTTACTTTTCTATACCGTTCTCCCAGGGGAGCTCAGAATGGTTTACATGAATTTATTCAGGTACTCAAGCATTTTTCCCTGTCTGTCCTGGTGGGCTCAAAATCTATCTAATGTACCTGGGTCACAAGGAGCAGCATGGGTTTGAACCCGCAACCCCAGGGTGCTGAGGCTGTAGCTTTAACCACTGCGCCACACACTCTCCAAATATGGAATTGTTTAATTCATATTCTTATTGCAGAAAGATGGTTTCAGTTAAACAGAGGTTTCATTGTAAGAAATTGTTATTCTCACAATTTTTCTCAGCAGATCATTTATAGTATACTAGATGATATTACTGTAGCACAGATGCTCATAGAGTATGCCATAATTTTTCACACGCTACAAAAAAATATTAAATATTTTAGGATGCAACAGCCACTGGTCCAGTTCTACAACGATCAAGGAGATTTAGGTACCACGATGTGAAGCTGGAACATTTTTAACAGGCTCCTGCAAAAGAATGAAAATGTTTAGTTTATAATTTCCATTTCTTGAAGAAGAATGTTTGAAATGTTATGAACAAATTTATATTATCTAATTCAAAATTTATATTATCTAATTCAATATTATCTAATTCATGATGCATATCATGAAAAGTTTATGATTACATAATCCACAGTTCTTCAACCGCCGGTCCGCGGACCGGTGTCAGTCCGCAGAAAATTCCTGCCGGTCCGTGCAGGACCAGCGAGATGGACGCCGTTAAATTTCTTGCCCCGGTGGTGTTCACGGAAATCTTCTGTTCCTCCCAGCCTCGGGCGATCAAGACAGGCTGCCGACGTCGGCCATTCCCTCTGTGAGTCTCGCCTATGCGGAAACAGGAAGTTGAAACAAAATAGGCGGGACTCAGAGAGGGAAGATCCCGACATTGGCAGCCTGTCTTGATCGCTGCCCCTGTAGAGTCGCCGAAGAGGGCCGCGGGGAAAGTGCAGACAGAGAGGAGATGGTCAGCGTGCGCGGGTAGTTCAGCATGTCGATTGGGGCCATCAGCAGCGTTTGTGCTGAGAGTCTGCCCACGTGCAGGATGCGGCGGGTAGGGGCCTCCGGCTCGTCTTGGGTGGCAGGGCCTGCGGTGCAAAGCTGTTTTTGCCGGCTTGGGGGGGGGTCACGAATGTGCAGGGTACAGCAGGAATAAGATCATGGGGAGCCTTCAACAGTGGCTGTCTCCTCTCCTAGCAGCTCTGTACTTACCAGGGCAGTGATTCACTTTGGCAACTTCCCCTTTGCTCAGAGGTGGCAACGGACCCAAGGCTGCCTAAGGAAATCACTGCTGCAGGCAAGTACTGAGAGCTGCTGGAAGGAGAGGAAGCCACTGTTGGAGGCTGGGAAGCTGCTGGATAAAGGGAGAGCTGCTACTGCACCTGGAGGGAGGTAGAAAGAGAGATGATGCTGCTGGGAGGGGAAGAGGGAAAGGGATGGGAAGAGAGCTACTGTTGGATAGGGGGGAGGAGGGAAGGGAGAAGGAAAAAAGGAAGGAAACAGCTGGCAGGGAGATTAGAGGAGGGAAAGGGGAGAGACAGGAATGATAAAGTAGAGAGAGTTTGATGCTGGAAAGGGGGTCAGCAGAGAAATGAGAGAGGGATAAAGATGCTAGATCTGGTGTAGGAGAGATAAAAATGAAGAAAACAGTGAAGCTGGAATGAATGATGTAAAAAGGAGAGAGGAGGCACAGGCTAGATGGAAAGGGGAGAGGGGCATAGAAAGAAGTCAGATACATATGGAAAGGGGAGAGGCCAGACAGTGGATGGAACGGGCAGACGCTGGAAGGAAGAGTGGAAAGAAGATGAAAGCAGAGACCACAAAAGGTAGAAAAAAATCATTTTATTTCTATTTTGTCATTACAATATATCAGATTTGAAATATATATCCTGCTAGAGACATAACTGGGGACTGCAAAGCCTAACACTATTCCTATCATGTGTGACTGCAGTATTCTGTTAGCATGATATTTCTGTGTAGCATTCTGTAATAATTTGGCTTGTTCGGTTTTCTTGATAGTAGTGGGGATATATGTGAAGGGGAGGGGAGACAGGGGTTTTGTTGGTCCTTGCTCTGAATATTTATATTTATAAAATGACAATTGTACAGAATATTTTTTCTTTTTATACTTTAATAAAATACGTTCAATATAAAATCATAACTGAGGCTTGTGCAGATGGGATCAGATGGTTTGTGGGGACCGAGCTTGCGGAGATGGAGGCGAAAATGTGTTTTTTTATTTCGGTCTTAATAGTTTGCCGGTCCACAAAATAATTCTTTTATTTCTGCCGGTCCACGGGTGTAAAAAGGTTGAAGAACACTGACATAATCCATCTGCTATCTGGACAGCATGTTGCATGGGCAGTGGAGTTCCATAATTTAGAGCTACACTTACCACAATGCACAGTATCTGGATTATATCTGAGAAATGTGAAAAATACTGAGGCTTAAGCCAAGGCCTGCTATTGAAGTCTGTGTAATCAGCTATCCTCACTAAGAGTGCTGGAGTACTGTGTGCAATTCTGGAGGCCACATTACCGTAAAGATGTACTTCGAGCTGAGTTAGTCCAGCAAATGGCCACAAGGATGGTCTCCGGACTAAAGGGTCTCTCATACGAGGAAAGACTGGGCAAATTGCAGCTCTACTCTCTAGAGGAGCGCAGGGAGAGGGGTGACATGATTGAGACATTTAAGTACGTCACAGGTCGTGTCGAGGTGGAAAACGACATATTCTTTCCTAAGGGACCTTCAGTCACAAGGGGGCACCCGCTCAAACTCAGAGGAGGGAGATTTGGTGGTGACACCAGGATGTATTTCTTTACAGAAAGGGTGGTGGATCACTGGAACAAACTACCGGTGCAGGTGATCGAGGCCACTAGCGTGCTCGACTTTAAGAATAAATGGGACATCCACTTGGGATCTCTACGTGGGTCGAGCAGCACTCTGACTTAATGGGGTGGGACAGTAGAGTGGGCAGACTTGGTGGGCTGTAGCCCTTTTCTGCCGTCATCTTTCTATGTTTCTATGTTTCTAATATCTGGTGGAATTGCAGTGCAGTTAGGGAAAAAGACTCAAAGTCCAAAAGCTGTTTTCAAAATACTTCCGTTTATTTATAAAACACAATGGAGGACAGAGGGTCCATTTGTTTAATCAAAACTTAGAAATGGAAAAGCCAAACTTAACATGGCAATGTTCCAGCATCACTGCCCGCATCAGGCTAAACCTTCCAGCAGAACTAACAGATTAGAAAAGATCACCACCATATCTTTTATCAGCATGGAAAAGTACTTGCTGGAAGTTTCAGCCTAACAAGCAAAGTTTTGATTCAGCACTCACCTCTCTTGCAGGATGTTGCTTGACATCAGTTAGCAACAGGAAGGAGGGAGCTACTCTAACAATGGACATTGAAACATGGCTGTGTCGAGTCTGAATTCTCCAGTTGTGAGTTTTGATTAAATAGATTTTATAAAAAAACAGAAATTTTGAGTAGAGAATGACACGGTAACAAAATTCATCACCGTTCCCGTCCCCGCGGGAAATAATCTCATGTCATTTTCTAGTGTCTATTTCAAACTCGGTCCTTCTACACCATCATTCTTCAAAGCAAAGCTTGCGGGTCAGTGGTTGTGGCTATTCATACTCTGATTCTTCCCTCTCTCCTTAAAGAATGACATGAAGATGGTTTCCCGCGGTTATCCGCGGGGACGGGAACGGTGATGAATTTTGTCACCGTGTCATTCTCTAATTTTGAGCTCTGGTTCTCCTTCCCTGATCTCACTGCATTGCTACTACCGTAGTTACTATGTGTAAGGATCCTGTTCTTCTTTGTATCGTCATGATTTTAATATCTCCTAAAATATACTTTTGGAAATCTTTTTTTTAAATTGACTTTTAGAAATTTATATTTCCCATAACATAAGAAATGAACAAGAAGCTTTCAAGAGCAAAGATACATAGATATCACAAAAAGTGAAAGATAAATATTTCAAATACTAGTCCACATATAAACACAGCAACATGATGGCAGATAAAGGCCAAATAACACATCCAATCTGCCCTTCTACAGCATTCACTATCTTCTCTTCCTAAGAGATCCCACATGACTGTCTCACACGTTCTTGAATTCAGACCCAGTCCTTATCTCCACCACCTCCACTGGGAGACTATTCCATGCATCTACCACTCTTTCTGTAAAAAAGTATTTCTTCAAATTACTCTTGAGCCTATCACTTCTTAACCTCTTCTATGTCCTCTCACTCTGGAGTTTCCTTTCAATTTATGCCACATAGGTATTTAAACGCCTCTATCATATCTCCCTTCTTCTGCCTTTCCTCCAAACTATACATATTGAGATCTTTAAGTCTTATGATGTAGACCAATGATTCCCAAACCTGTCCTGGAGGACCCCCAGCCAGTCAGGTTTTCAAGATATCCCTAATGAATATGCATGAGAGAGATTTGCATATAATGGAAGTGACAGGTATGCAAATCTCTCTCATGCATATTCATTAGGGATATCTTGAAAACCTGACTGGCTGGGGGTCCCCCAGCACAGGTTTGGAAACCACTAATGTAGACCAATGATTCCCAACCCTGTCCTGGAGGACCACCAGGCCAGTCGGGTTTTCAGGCTAGCCCTAATGAATATGCATGAGAGAGATCAGCATATAATGGAAGTGCCAGGCATGCAAATCTGCTCCATGCATATTCATTAGGGCTATTCTGAAAACCCGACTGGCCTGGTGGTCCTCCAGGATGGGGTTGGGAACCACTGGTCTAGAATCGGAGTTGTAAGCAGGAAGGGATTACCGCCTTGAGAAAGCCTCATTAGGTGAAACATGTTGGCTTGATATCCCTGCATTGTGACCACTAAGCTAAGTACTTATTAACTATTATTGAACTAAAGTATTGAATAAATAACTGTAAATATAGATACTATAGAAAGGAGTCTGATGAGGAGAGGACACTTAAAGCCACGAACTATGAAAGTTACTGAGTCCCTGGTGGTGTCGCTGAGGACTGTTAGTGAATGGGTTTGAGAGTATGAACAGTTGATATATATTTTATTTAGCATACCTGACTGCAGTACAGGC
Source organism: Geotrypetes seraphini (assembly GCF_902459505.1). Taxonomy (NCBI): domain Eukaryota; kingdom Metazoa; phylum Chordata; class Amphibia; order Gymnophiona; family Dermophiidae; genus Geotrypetes; species Geotrypetes seraphini. Next base: position 384,911,356 of record NC_047084.1, on the reverse strand, counting down.
TGGAATTGCTCTGACAGGCAAATAGATTCCTGTTTGCGATAGACAATATCCTGAATAGCAGATGGGAATCCAAGAGGTTTGCGGGAAAAGATAATAGAGTATCCATCATCGCAAGTACCATCTTCTTTAACACTCCGGCAAGCGTATGTGATAGAATAGTTGTCATAATCTGTGTCAATTATCCAATAGTTATCCCCTGGAAAGAAAACAATAGAACATACTGTATATATTGGAAATTGACTTACTTTCTGCATATATCTAAATTCATGGCGGGAATTTCATTATGCATAGGCCTAATATTCAAAGTATTTATGCTCCTAACGTTAGAATAGAGAATGACACGGGGACAAATTTTTCCCCATCCCCACGGGAACTCATTTTCCAGTCCTGTCCCCACGAGTTCTTTTCCAATCCCTGCCCCATTCCTGCAAACTCCAACCTCATCTGCACAAGCCTCAAACACTCTAAAATCATAAGTGTTCGAGGTTTGTGCAGTTAAGGTTACAGGAATGGGGTGGAAATTGGGACAGTGACAAAACTCACGGGGACGGGACAGGGAAATTGAGTTCCTGTGGAGACGGGGACAAATTTGTCCCCGTGTCATTCTCTACATTAGAACTCTTTTACTAAGCCACATTAGAATATGGGCTCAGAGCCATATTCTATGCATGACTCCTAACAAATCAGCACCGAAAAAGATGGTGCATGGTGTGATTCTATAAAATGCCTCCGAAGTTATGTGCAATTTATAGAATCATGTGTAGCGCCTGTATGCATGACTAACATTTAGGCACATCCATTTAGGCTAATGAATACCAGGCCTAAATACCTGTGCTTAAGTGGTTGGGCATATTCTATAACAATGCCCACATCCTGCCCACACTCCTCCCCTGGTCATGTCCTATTTTGAGATTCACGCACTCTAATTTGTGTGCACCAATTTATAGAATGCACTTATAAAGTTATGTGCATAATTTCTAATTAGTGCTAATTATTACTTTTTAATTGACAATGATCAGCACTATTTAACTTAAGCAATTAAGCTGCATGTGCAAATCGACAATATGCACCAATTTGCAGGTGCATTTTTGGTTGCACTATACAGAATCAGACCCTTAGTGCACTGACTTTCCCACATAACACTGGATGCCAAAATGGTCTTGCGCTCAGCTTAAAAGAGGGTTTGGCCAGGGGAAGGGAATGGGTGGGTCAGGGGCATTCCCATTATTTAAGTACAGTGCTATAGAATAGGATCATTATTATTCTGGAATTAAATATTGTTTCTACATCCCAGAACAACTGTCTTTTTCTTGATTTAAAGAAAGTGTCCACTTCGCCAACTAATCCTGTACCTGCCACTGAGACCAAAAGATAGAAGAGAAGAATGTTACATTCAGATTTTTTTGAATTAATATTTTTCCTTATTTATACTCTACCATTTCATATCTCCACCTTCCTAATGTGGAATGTTGATTCTTTTCTTTATTTAATTATGGTTTTCTCTTTTATCAACATTTCCTGTAACAAGTGGATACTTGTAAAGATTTCACAATTGAATAAAATATAGACTAAATAATAGGGTCATTTATGCCCCCAATTGCCATTGGTTGCAAGCCAGCATTTACACCAGATTTCAGCAGGTATAAGTTCTGATTGTTAGCACCTAATTGACTAATCAGTTTATGTGCATATCTGGGATCTATGCCCAAATTTGGATGATCTTTACATAATCTTAAGAGATAACGTATCTACGTTCAAAAGTATCCATCGGACACCTAGGAACACTGGCGTAATAAGGGAGGGTGAACCACCCGGGTTCCATCTTGGTGGTTGCGTTGACACCTCTCTACCCTCCCATGCCCACACTCATGCCCTCCATTCCGTACCCCCTCGTATCTCTTTAAAATCTACTCCAGCCTGCTGCTCATGCCGGCCTGGCTCCCTCTGAAATCACTTGCGGGTCGCAAGGCCAGGAAGTGACATCAGAGGGAAAGCTAATGCCAGTGTGAGGTACGAGGTAATGCCAGAGGTACGAGGGGGTGGGGAAAGGAGGGTGCAAGTGTGGCATGGAGTCATGGAAGGAGTGCCTCCTACCTTCACTATGGCACTGCCAAGGAATTATTTTTCAGTTGGGGCTGTTCCATTTAGTCAGGGCCCCCATCCCTTTGTTTGGGATTGTAACTACTGCTCTGTGCAGTTTATCCTCTCAATCCCCATGCCTTATTCAAAAGTATAAAAGTCATTTCACTATTATTTTGAGCTGAAGTGCGCAGTGCTTGGTTTCCATCCTTTTGTCTTTTAGTGGTCCTCCAGCTAATATCTTACTCGTTTAGAAAGTCTCAAAGTTGGGGCATTGGATCATCTATTGTACTATTGTCCCTTGATAATTAAATTTTGGAGATCTATCTGGGAACAAGTGAACAAAATATTGGAAAATCCAGTGGCATTGACGTACGATACCATCCTATTTGGTACATTATTGAGGGCTAAAAGCCAAATATCTGCTCGGAATAACAAACTTCTCTTTATAATGACAGGGGTTGCCATACAACTTATTTTGAGGAACTGGAAAAACTGGGATCAGTTATATTACAACAGGGACATTATAAGAAGTTTATGGATATTTGGAAGCCATTGACAAAATTCTGTAAGGAGTGATTGTTGATTTCCCCTTTTGATAATACACATTCAGGGTGAGTGGGAAGATTTTTTTAAATTTAGAGTGCAATTTTTGGATATGTAGACGGGGGGGTGATATATGTATTTGTCATAGAATATAATTTTGACTGATTGTAAGTGCTGTTAAAAGTGTAAAATGTTTGTAAAATATGTTGCACTTATTTTTGGCTTTAAAATGAATAAAGATTTTTTTTTTTTTTTTTAAAGAAAGTCCATTACCATTTATTTTCTACTCCCTTCTCCAAGAGGGCATTCCTTTCCATTATGTTTTCTGATGCTGTTCCTGAGTCTATCTGCAGCTTTCTAGATCTATAGTTTCCACGTCTCTTTCAATGTTTGATTAAAGTGCTAATTTAGCATGACCACACTAAATTCATGAGCGAGCACCTTAACCTGTACCTTAAGGTCTTGTTACACAGCACACTATTTCTAGCACGCACAAACATCTCTTTACATACACTTTAAATAAACTTTATTGAATAGGTCCCTTAGTCAACCAGGAAAAATGATTAGCAGCTATTCAGTAGTATACAGTGTACAAATTACCCACCTCCGCCGGAGAAGTAACTAGCCAGACCTTGGTAGGTCATATACATTTTAGCTGGAGTTGAAGGGTCAGGTACTGAATATTGGGCTACCATATCCACGCAAATCACCCAGAATCTGGGGGGAGGGGGAAAAAGGAAAGTTTAAATTCTACATGTGTTTTCCTTTGTTCTTGTATATATCTGGATAGCGTGCTGAATAGAAGGAATATACGAGTCAATATTCAGAAGACACTGGTTTTTAAACCCAAGCTGCAGCATTTAAATTTCATGCATTCAGCAGGCTATCTGCATAGTGTGATGAACTGAATGCACATGATAATGATGCTTATATTCTGCCAACTCCCTGATACCAGGATAACATAATCTAAATGTGTGTAAAAAAAATTCAATAGGAGGAGCACTATTGAGCACTACAGAATATGATGCTGGGGTGCCTCCAGGACCAAGATTGACGCATCCATGCCCATTCTCCACCAGGCCCCCTTCCCAAAAACATTGTTGAAAATTCATTAATGTGCAGTTTATCATATGGAAACAGTATAAAAATCGTAAAACACTTTAATATGTTTATGCAGTAGTCTGCGCTCTCATGCTCTAACTACATGTTAAGGGCCCCTGACTTCAGCATTTGCCTTCCTTTTTTGAAGCAGGCTTTCAATATGTGTTCATAAGCGCATGACAAAATCCAAAAGGCATAAAACCTCATCATGCTGTTTAATGTGGTCAATGTATGCATCTTTTATCTCTGAGGCCTTACCCAAAGAGTTTAACTCTGCCTTTGGAGGTTGCTGTCATTGTGCCATCCTCACCAACTGTATACTCAGCAAAGATATTATCCTGAAGAAAAAGGCCTTCTGGATTTTTCATTGCTATGGCATACCATTTTCCTCCATACTAAAAAAAGAAAATCAAGTCAATTTTAAACAATTACGTTCATTTATAGATCAAGTCAATTTTAGCAAACATCCTGCTGAAAAACAATCTACATATATACCAAAGGGACTCTTTTACTAAACCATGTTAAACACTTAAGACACCATTTACCATGCAGGAACTGCTGGGCCACAACCATGTTAAAAGGCTTTGCGGTAATTTAGCAGTTCCGGCTTGATAAATGGTGTCTTAAGTGCTTCTTGTGTGAGGAGGTATATGAGGATCGACTTAAAACACTGGGATTGTTCTCCCTTGAGAAAAGGAGACTGCGTGGGGATATGATCGAGACCTGAAAGGAATCGACAAAATAGAGCAGAGAAGATTATTTACATTGTCCAATTTGACACGGACAAGAGGACATGAAATGAAAATAAGGGGGGACAAGTTCAGGACTAATGTCAGAAAGTTCTGCTTCACACAGAGAGTGGTTGACATCTGGAATACTCTCCCAGGGGAGATTATTGCGGAATCGACAGTCCTAGGCTTCAAAAGCAAACTAGATGCATATCTCCTTGAGAGAGGCATATAAAGATATGGTTGGCTATAAAATAAGCCAGGTGTATACCTAGCAGGGCCTCTGCGTGTGCGGATCGCCGGACTTGATGGACCGAAGGTCTGATCCGGAGATGGCGCTTCTTATGTTCTTAGGTGTGGCATGGGCAGACAGTGGATGTAGAAGGTGTTTGATATCACTGCACAACAATTTTTTGGTTAAGTCTTGATTCCTGAAAAGTTTTTGGTGATTATGACAGGTACCAACTTGGTATGCTCAAATATGGTTTTGGTTTTACTGCATCACGTAAGAACTATGAGAAATAGACATTTTTATGTTTACTGACAATAAAATATATAGTCAAGTTTACGTTTCGCACAAGCAACTAAATGAAACAGAATTAAAAGTGTTTTGCTCCCGAGTTTCTTTTATATTCAGTGTCTGGTGCATCACGTTGTAGCATCCAACAATAGTCGGCAAGCATTGACGGATTCCAATTGCCCTGGTATCGTTTCTCCATCGTAGCTATGTCTTGATGAAACCTTTCACCGTGCTCGTCACTCACAGCACCGAGATTTGCGGGGAAGAAGTCCAAGTGTGAATGGAGGAAATGAATCTTGAGTGACATATTGCACTTCATTCTCTTGTATGCTTTGAGAAGTTTGTCTACCAGCTGAATGTAGTTTGGGGCTCTGTAATTGCCCAGAAAATTGTCAACAACGTCTTTCAAGGCTTTCCAGCCAATTTTTTCCGGCCCAACTAACAGATCTTCAAATCGCTTGTCACTCATAACATGTCTGATCTGGGGGCCAACAAAAATACCCTCTTTGATCTTGGCATCAGTTATTCTTGGGAACATCTGTCTTAAATAACGAAAACCTTCCCCTTCCTTGTTCATTGCTTTCACAAAATTCTTCATGAGTCCCAGCTTAATGTGAAGAGGAGGCAAAAATATCTTTGTCGGGTCAACAAGCGATTCATGTGCTACATTTTTCTGTCCTGGAACTAACTTTTTACGGAGTGGCCAGTTCTTTCTAGAATAGTGCGACTCTCTGTCTCGGCTGTCCCATTCGCAGATGAAACAGCAGTACTTTGTATAGCCAAGCTGCAGTCCTAGTAACAGAGCAACGACTTTGAGGTCTCCACAGATATTCCAGTTATACCTGGTATACTGGACATACTTTAGTAACATTTCCATATTCTCATATGTTTCTTTCATATGTGCTGCATAGCCAACAGGTACTGAAGGATAAACGTTGCCATTGTGCAACAGAACAGCTTTCAGGCTTAACATTGACGAATCAATGAAAAGACGCCACTCTTCCGGGTTGTGATCACAACCAAAGACCGAGAACAATCCTTCAATGTCACAACAGAAACAGAGACTGTCGACTTGTGCAAAAAATTTGGTTATATCATGATGCCGGTCTCGAAACACAGAAATTTTCGTACCTGGTGATAGCAAACACCATTCCTGCAGTCTCGAACCTAGCAGCTCAGCTTTTGCTTTTGACAGACCCAAATCTCTGACCAAATCGTTCAATTCGGACTGTGTTATCAGATGTGGATCGCCTGATGAGGATGGTTCAAAATCCGGGTCAATGTCACTGTTAGAACCCTGCACTGCAGTTTCTTCATCTGGTTCGTCTAAGGTCCAATCCTCTGGTGGTTTCGGAACTGGAAGACTGTCATCATGTGGCATGGGTCTCATTGCTGAAGGCAGATTAGGATATTCAATTGACTTCTTGTTTTTGGCAGAGAAACCAGACACATTAGTCAAACAGAAATAACAGTCCGTCACATGGTCTTTCTGTTCTCGCCATATCATCGGAACAGCAAATGGCATCGTCTTTCGAGTACCTCTGAGCCAGGCTCTCAGACTAACAGCACATGTCGCACAGCAAATGTGAGGCGCCCATTGCTTGTCTTGATCACCTATTTTGCAGCCAAAATACAGATGATAGGCTTTCTTTACAAGGGCAGTCATCGAACGTCTCTGAGGCGTAAGTGTATATTCCCCACAGATATAGCAGAATGTGCCGCGGCTGTTACGACACCGACGAGACATATTGCCCGACACCAAAACGTCTATAGCATCAAGCTTACTTACTGTTATATTGCTACAGCTACTATACTACTATACTTTACTATACTGATACTATATACACACACGGACTATCTATATTAACCAAATGAGCAGGATCGGTGTATGGAAGCCACCATTATAGCATGGTGAGACAGCGCAAGCTCGTTCAGACCTGCCCAGACATGCCCAGGATGTCATCTTCCATAAAACAGCTTCCAACCTGGCTAGATTTTATGCATGGACATACCCAGGCGGCACAAACCGTTGTTGATAAGACACTTATGGGAGAAAAAATTGTTTGCATCCAAATATAAGAAAAAATCACGACAAAATTGAAGATTTCTCTGAAATGGTACGTGATGGGTAATTTTTGATGTAATATTCATGATCAGCACCCAAAATTCTATAAGAAACACCCAGCAGTGTTCAGGAAGCAAAAACTTTGTTGTGCAGTGTATTTAGTGCACTGCATTTGCTGTGCACTTAAGGGCAAATTCTATAAGAAGCGCCCAAACGTTAGGTGCTGATATAGGCACTGTTCAGCGTGATTCAAGTAAAATTGGGTGCTGTTTAATGAACCACGCTGAGCGGCACCTAGTTTGGAGGCGCCCAATAAATAGGCCAGCTCTAGGCACAACTAAAAATTAGACGCCTTGTTGTAGAATCGCTGGTCTTAAGCGTGTGTAAGCACTCATATAGGCACCTAACACGTAGCCACGCCCACACCTAATGTGCATAGTGCCTATTTTTTTGAAGGCCGCCTACGTTTTTAGAAGCGCCTTGTTACAGAATCACTCTTTCTTGCTAGGCGCCCAAGTTTCAATTATTGCTGATTAAAAAGCTTAATTGAGCTTGTTAATCAATTTAGATAGGAGAGCTTGAGATTCCACAGTCGTCATATTAATACACAATTTTTGCTTTTGATGAGTGGATTCGATCATGGTCAAATCTTTCAAGACCAAATCCTGAAATGTTGCTATATGAGGATCCATGGGACCTGGGGGAGTCAGAAGTAATCTGAGAAAAATATAATTTTACTTGTAAATTATGTATAATACGTGCAAGATCACATCTGATCTTAAAAGGGTCATGCTTTACAGTTGGCACAAAGGATAGACCCTTGTTGAGGACACAGGTTTGTGGAATCTCAAGCTCTCTAGTCTTTACAACAAGATCAGCATCTCATTATTAAACCGGTGGACAAAGGAGGTTTGATAGTGATTCAGAATAGACAACAGTATGAATCGGAGTTCCTTCATCAATTGGATGATCTCCAGAATTATGTCCTCTTAACTAATGACTCCACTAAGTCCCTTCAACTGGAGATTAGCAAATTGGTCCAGGAAGCTTTAGAAGTTGACATGATCACCATGGCTGAAAGTCGCTTCCTTCAAATTTCCCATCCTAGAATTCCTGTCTTTTACACAGTGCCTAAAATTCACAAATCCTTCAGAAGTCCTCTAGGCAGACCTATTGTTTCCCTAAAAAATACAGTTTTGGAGCCATTGTCCCAATTTTTGGATCATTTTCTCCAACCCTTTATGGGTAAAGCTAGATCCTTTATTAAGGATACCACAGACTTTCTGTGTAAACTGCAAACTCTGGATCTTCCGAGTACTTAGTTACTCTGGACGTGGTAGCTTTATACACTAGTATTCCTCAGGAGCAAACCTTAGACATTGTAGAAAAAACTCTTGCCCAACGAGACTTTCCTTGTAGAATTTCCACTTCTTTTTTGATGAGTTTGGCTCACCTAGTCCTAACTAGGAATTATTTCAGATATACAAGGCGTTGCAATGGGCACTACAGCGGCACCTAGCATTGTCAACCTATTTATGTCTCAATTTGAAGAAGATTTTGTATACACCAACATTCAATTTCAACATGTTTTGGGATGGATACGTTTTACTGACGACATCTTCTTCATTTGGACCAGTTCTGAAGAACATCTTCATACCTTTGTAGATTGGTTAAATTCTCTTACGAGCTACTTACGTTTCACAGTGACCAGTCACAAATATTCTATTACATTCTTGGATACCAGTGTTATTTTACAAAATGGGAAGTTATACACCAAGGTACATCATAAAACCACCGAGAGAAACAATCTTCTGTCCTTTTCCAGCTGCCATCCTAGACAATTGAAGGCAGCCATCCCTATTGGACAATTTCTACGTGCCAGATGTATATACACTTCAGATGAAGATTTGCAGAACAGATTTTTAGCTAGTGGCTACCCCAGAAGTGTTATCCATAAGGCCTACTTAAGAGCATGGCATGCCAACCGGGACTTGATGCTGGTGGGTAGTAATAGGGAAGTTTGAAAGCATCAGCACAATGTGCGACAGCCTCAAAGAAAGTGAACAGAATGTTGGGTATCATTAAAAAGGGTATCACAACCAGGGCGAAGGAAGTCATCATGCCGTATATCGTGCAATGGTGCGCCCACATCTGGAATACTATGTCCAGTACTGGTCGCCGTACCTCAAGAAGGACATGGCAGTACTTGAGGGGGTCCAGAGGAGAGCAACTAAACTGGTAAATTGTGTGGAAAACTTTTCATACGCTGACAGGTTGAAAATGCTGGGGCTGTTCTCCCTGGAAAAGCGAAGACTTAGAGGAGACATGATAGAAACCTTCAAAATCCTGAGGGGCATAGAGAAGGTGGACAGGGACAGATTCTTCAGACTGTGGGGAACCACAAGTACAAGGGGTCACTCGGAGAAATTGAGAGGGAACAGGTTTAGAACAAATGCAAGGAAGTTCCTTTTTACCCAGAGGGTGGTGGACACATGGAACGCGCTTCCGGAGGTTGTGATAGGCCAGAGCACACTACAGGGTTTCAAGGAAGGTTTAGATAGGTTCCTAAAGGATGAGGGGATTGAGGGTTACAGATAGATGTAGAGGTAGGTTACAGAAATGGTCAAGAACCACTTCACAGGTCACAGACCTGATGGGCCGCCGCGGGAGTGGACCGCTGGGTGCGATGGACCTCTGGTCTGACCCAGTGATGGCAACTTCTTATGTTCTTATGTACTAATCAAATCTGTGTGTTATCTCATTCTACCCAGTCTTCTGAGGTAGTGGCCAGCATCAGATCCCATTGGCATCTATTACAGCTTCATCAACCATTTCATGAAAATCCATGTATTGCCTTTACTCGGGGGAAAAACCTTTCGGAATGTTTAGTTTCTTCAGATTTCCAACTCAAATCCTAGTTCCAACAAAGTGAAGGACACCATTCCCCCTGTGGCAAATGTTCTGTATGCAAATGTCTTTTTCAGACAGCAAATGGGTCCATCCTACTACTAAAAAAGAATATCATCTTAGATCCAATACTACCTGTGAGTCGAAGTTCGTGGTTTATGTGATCTCATGTCCCTGTGGACTAACTTATGTGGGATGCACCACTCGCAGTGTTAGGACTAGATTAATTGAACACCGTAGTTGTTTGAAAACCAGAAAATTAACTGCCCCGATGGTGTCCCACAATGATACTTACCAACATGATTTTTCCCAATTACAATGGTGCATTTTGGAACAAGTCCACACAAGTTTCAATGGTGACAGAAATACCCACTTACTCAAGAGAGAACTTTTGGATTTTTCAATTGAAATCATTTCCTCCTATGGGACTCAATGAAAACGTACACAGATGTTTTACTAGTTAATTTTCTATCTTTTATTTTCATTTTGCAGCTTGCTTTCGCTTTTCACGCAAGCCTATAATAGCATTGCATCTGATTATGGCATTTTCTTTTTCTTCCAATATTTCTTTTTCTTTTTTCACTACTTTTGACGTCATTACGTCAGTACGTGGGCATTGTCTACGCTGGATTCTCTGGATTTAAAAACTTCCGATATGCCATTATGCTTTTTGCTTCCCCCGATGCAAAGGTTTGATTTTCACACGCCTTGGTGGATGGTGCCAACGGCTTTAATAATAGTCTGTCGCCCTTACAAGTATGATTTTCCAGTAATCTCCTCTCCTGAAGAAGGCAGCGAAATGGAGCTCTGTCGAGTGGTGATATTGATTTCTATAGGCAACACATACTTCTGACAAAGATTGAGCTAAGTATTTGTGTGCAAGCAGTTTTGGATGAAATTCTACATACAACATTATGAATTGCTATAAAGAATATGAACTTTTATTTTTGACTCTTGTGAACTTTATGAACTATATTTATGAACTATATTTGTTTATTGATCTACTGAGTCTAGAATTTTCTACTTCATTATTCATCAATTTTGATTTGAACTGTTTTTTTATTTTTATGAAATACATGGAAGTAGGGTATAGTTTATGGTACTGTTTCAGTATGAAATTTTTTCCAGTGTTTGCATTTGCACTTTAAGATGCATTTTCAGCATTTTAAGGACTTCTAGCATTTTCACTTTATGACGTTTTGGGAGACAATTCATTCCTTTTGTCTTAGTATTTTTTCTAGTATTTTTCCAGTTTTATTCATTTTTCTCCTGGAGTGAATGTTTGTAAGTGATTCAAAGTACACATTCTTTTTTGATTATACATAAAATAGGACAATGTGATGTATGAGGCAGTTCTTATTTAGACTTAGGTCCGGTGCTGGTCACCAATGAGTTACTGCCTGAGCCAATAATCCCTTGTGTGCAATCTGAAGGGCTCATACTGATGTCCTTTATTTAAAGCTTTTTTATTTCAAACATTTCCCCCAGGAGAATTAGAGTGTTAGCCAATTCTTATTTGGATCATAGCTTGGACACTATTGGCAACAGGGTTCAAAGGGTTCTATTATTTGACCTTTATAAAATAGCCATACAATAGGCTCCATTTTGAAATTTAACAATTAGCACATGGCCATCATAAATATTACCATGTGAGTTCTTACTGCTACCCATTTTGTAGGTGATTAGGGCTCATGAGCTAATTCCCTGCTAGTCAGTTAGCACGCAGCAATGCCCTACACACTAACTGATTTGCGCTGTCATGCCTACTCTCCATCCCCAAATATGCCCCCTTCTGAGAAAATAAACATTATTTTTTTAGTGCATGGTGTGCATGCGTAAATTACCAAATGTACCATGGGACACATCAGCTCGTCCCACAGTATCTCTTTTTAAGCTGCAGTAGGCATATAATAATTCTTACCACGGCTTAGTAAAAGAACCCAATGGTAAAGTGGGAGACAAGCGTTAGTACCTGTGGCCCACTGTTATCATTATCAAAAAGTTTTCTAGTTTACCTTTTTTATGTCGAAATTATCTTTAACAGAAAAGGAGTCTACCACACAGTCATGACTCATGCTGCTCTTAAAATGTAAAAGGATAACCAGGATAACATATTCCATATACTTCATTCTGCAAGAGAGTAGAAAAGGAAACCTTTAGTGCCATAATCTAATAATTAACTAATATTTAACATTTAGGGGGGGAGGAGCATGGGCTTCTGTTAAGATGGGTTAGTTTACTATATCGTGCTATTGTAGCACAGAGACCCATTTTATGCGGTGAGATCCTATAATAAATTACAAGTGCATGACTTGGGGTAAATAACCCATATTAATGGTAGCCCATTTGATAACTTCCCTTCTTAGTCTCTCCCGAAGGAATAAAGAATGATGGAGTCTCTGTGCATGTTTAGAAAGTCATTAAATATATATTTGCTTTTACATAGGGTTACCATATTTGTGAAGACAAAACAGAGGACACGTGGCCATGCCCCTGCCCATTCCCCCAGTTCTACCCCAGTCCACCCCTAGCTTCACCCTTCCCCTAGGTGGGTGCCTTCTGTATGCAGTCAGGACCGTAGCAAGCTATAATTATACCCCATCCTTTCTTGCACTTTCCCCACCCTCTTCCGTATGATATATCAGACTTTCAGTTGTGAGTTTTGTACTTTATTCAAAATTAAAAATACAATCTTTTTTCAAGTTTCAAGTTTATTAAAAAGTTTGTTATATTGCCAAATCAGGCTTTTTTCTACTTTTCTAATCATGTTGGTCTCAGTCTCTGCTTTCTGCTTTCCTCTGTCTTCTCTTAACTCTTGTACAAGGGTTTTGTGTTCATTTGTCATTTCTCTCTCTCCTCCTGTCTTCTTCATCTCCTCTACTATATCCATCTCTAACATTGGGTTTTCCTCTCAGTGCTCCTTTATTTTTCTTCCTCTCTTCATTCATTCTTCCTCTATAGTCTTCAATTTCCCCTTTTTTACTGTCTACCTACAGCTTTCTATCTTATGTCTCTCACACCACACTTCTCATTTCCCTTCCTCTTATTCCCCAGTCTTTTACTAACTCTACCCTCTATCCCCTTCCATCCAGCATGTCCTTCTTTTACTCCCCCATGCCCTAGTCACCTCGCGCTTAGATTACTACAACTTGCTACGCTCAGATCTTCTGCTCTGCCATCTTTCTCCCCTTCAAACTGTCCAGAATTCAGCCGTACAGTTCATATTCCATGAGAGCCACTATACTCATGTTATCCCTCTCCTAAAGTCACTTCATTGGTTTCCCATCCATTTCTGAATATAATTCAAACTCCTCTTACTGATTTACAAATGTATTCACTCAGCTGCCCCTCACTATAAGTCTTTACTTATCTCCCCCTATGTTCCCCCACTGTGAGCTCCACTCAGCTGATAAGTCCCTCCTATCTATGCCCTTCTCCTCCTCTGCCAACTCCAGACTCTGTCCCTTCTATCTTGCTGTGCTGTATGCCTGGAACAAACTGCCCAAATCCCTATGGCATGCTCCGTCATTGGCAGTGTTCAAGTCCAAGTTAAAAGCCCACCTCTTCAAGAGTGCTTTCAACTCCTTCTCACCTTGGGTTCTGCATCCACAACCCTCCCCCCCCCCACCCCCGTCCCTCCCTCCAGCCCCCAAAGCAGCAAGGGCAGCGGTCCTGACCAGACAACCCCACTCATCCCTCCATATAGCCCCCGAGGCAGCAGCGACAACAGTCCTGACCAGACAATCCCCCTGAAGCAATAACTAGGCAGCCCCTGAAGCAGCAGCCAGGCAGCAGAGGCAATGCTGTAAACAGGCTGCTCATGGCCAGCCCCGGCAGGGCCTTTCCTCTGTTGCATCACTTTCGACACGTCAGAGGAAATGTGACTGGGGATGTGATGGGGGGTGGGACTGGGCATGCCAACTGTTATGGAATGTCTTGGGGTGGTGGAGGCAGGAGGAATTGGGCACTCCTCCTGCCACAGACATTGGGGAGGGGGGGGCAGCTTCAGGGGAGATTCCCATGCTGTGATCAGCTCAGTGGCAACCCGATTCTCTAACCGGGCATCCTATACAGAATCCGGCTCTAATGCCAGCTTTTACAAAGCTGCGGTAGAGGTTTTTACCACAGGTCAGTGAGATAAATGCTCCAACACCCATAGAATTTCTATGAGCATTGGAACATTTACCTTGCCAGCCTACACTAGAAACCTTTACTATAGCTTTCTAAAAGGAGCCCTAAATTTGTAACTGGTAATAGAAGCCCTGTTTGTAAAATACATAAGTATATCACAACTCTGCCCCAAATGCACCCAAACTATGTCCCGGGAATGTCTAAGTAAGATCTTGTTGGCATGTGTACCCATATGGATAGATTCAGCTGCACAATTTATAAAAAAACATTTTCTGCATGCAAAATCTGCTTTGTAAATTGGACATTTTTATAACATTTACCTTGTATAATATGTTCCCTTTCTTCATAGCAAGTATAATTTATGTCACTAGGAGTCCCAACCTTATTTTATAAAAACGTATTGTATAAAAGTACATAGAAATATCTCAGATCCCTAAGCATCAATTTAGAAGAATCCTTAGCCTTTCCCAATTCTGTCCTACTGGTTGGCTGGAGCTCCACTCACCAAGGCTGTTCTTCTTTGTTCCTCCTCCCTCTTACCAACCAGGGATAAAACAGGGAATAAAACAGGGATTTTTCTGAAAATATTATAGGCACCTTCTTGTGGTGCTAACAATTAAATAGATTATTTTGAGCTGGACATCTGAGGCCGGATGTTAATCATTTAGGAATCCTATGGAAAAATTTGAAACCTTATTTTATATAGGTATCATATGTCTAGACTTAAGGAGCAAGTTATTAACATGGTCTACAATTAACACATCCTAACTGTAGTCCCTATTGATAACTTTCCCTCTTTACTGCTAGACTCATTGCCAGTATCCCTCAGTCTCAAACTTAAATTTAAAAATAGCTGAGAAAGTCTATAGCTGTAAAACTAAACCACATTTCTTTAAGATTAGTGAATGTTTAATGATGAGACTTTCCAAATAGAAAAGGATCTTTTCTCATATACTGTCACATACAAATATTCAATTGTCTTTTAAACACCTTCCAAAGGTGTGACCTCTTGCTACCCAACTGCTTTGTTCATTTTTTAATAAATACAAATGAAGAAAAATTAAGTTTTAGCGTTTACAAATAAGCAGTATTTTCTTGGAGACCTACCTCTTTTGCTTTGCAGGCAGTGAACTTAATCTGTCTTTAGACTGCCAGATTGAACAGTGCCAGATTGAACAGTGTTCCGTTATATAACGGACCTTCAGACACAATAATTGGTTATGGCCACTCTTGTGACTGAGTAAGCTGATTAGACTTGGTTAATCCATTATGTAAAATTAACAGAAATCCTTTGGTTGACATGTGAGCCATTATTACTGTATAATAAGACTATAACCGGGTGCAAAAATCTTGTAAAAATATACTGCAGAGTTATGGAAAGGTCCTCTATATTAACTCTCTGAATACAGTGTTGATTTGGAGGTAATACTATAACTGTTATCCACATTTATATTGGGATTATACATTGCAGTGAAGAGGAGTTCCTCCAGATAGCTATTTATTTATTTATTTATCAGAACCAAAATCTAGACATTTTAAGTGCTTTACAATAAGAATATTCACAATATAAATTTCAGTATATAAAACCAAACACTTTACTAATGACACATACTACAACTGTCAGGGTCCAACAAGCATCACTTGCTAAAAGAATATCTTTAAACTGTCTCATAACATTAGAGAAATAATATTGCCTTCAGTTCTTTTTCAAATAATTTAAACTTGTCAACCTGTGCAGCTCGGGTATTAGAGTATTATTTTATTACCATTATATTTACTTAATCATAAGAACATAAGAATTGCCATACTATGACAGACCAAAGGTCCATCAAGCCCAGTATCCTGTTTCCAACAGTAGCCAACCCAGGTCCCATGTACCTAGCTAGATCCCAAGTAGTAAAACAGGAATAAGCAGTAGATTTTTAAACCCTGCTAAGCTAACTGATTTCACCACATTCCCTGGCAATGAATTCCAGCGTTTAATTACACATTGTGTGAAGAAATATTTTCTCTAATTTTTTTTAAATCTATATGCTACTTAGTAGCTTCATCACATTTTTTTATTTACCCTAGTCTTAGTACAAGGGTAAATAAAAAAATAAAGGCAAAATAGATTTAATGGCCTTAACAGAAGTAACTGAGAGTAATTGAACATATCACTTTTCCACATAGCCCCCATGGAAGATGATGCGTTTGTTGTATCATTCAACTAGCTTCTGCATTCCTGCAGAGAAGTTTTTCGGCTGCTCTCCGGGTCGCAGTGAAGCAATTCTCGGATCTTCTTCATACTGTCTCAGGAACTGGGTTACAACCTCTATACTCTATTGGTTGTACAGATCAGTAAGCTGTTTGGGCATACATCGTGCACAGACTTTCCTGTATGCCAAGTTATTATGCATTATGGCAAATGCAGATCCATAGCTGAGATCCAAATTTGGAGCCAATTGAGACACTGTTATCCGTTGGTCTTCTCGAATCAAGTCATCTGCCCTGTCAATGTGCTCTTGTGTGCGTGATGCTGATGGGCGACCAGAATGACCTTCGTCGGTTACATTTGCTCTTCCCGCTTTAAAAGCATTTTATCCACTCATAAACCTTTCATTGAGTCATGATGCTATATCCATACTGAGTCAATATCCAATGGAAAATTTCCACAAGTTTCACTCCCTCTTCCCATAGAAAGCCCACTACTGCACACTGTTCTTCGATGGTGCAATCTTGCAATTTAGCATCCCATGTTTCTGACCTCGTGGCTGCCACACGACTAAAGATGAAGCACGGCAGTGTGCATGGATAAACTATCCAACAGGCAATGTACGAATACATATGTTGCATTTCACTAGCTCTGTTCCAGTTATCACATAATTTAACAATTGCCTTTAATTTTTGATTCGCCCTTATATTTCTGGAAAGAGCAAACAAGTGATTCACATTTACCCTTTACTTTATCTGTGTTTGAACTTCCCTCCATGCATGGAAGGTGAGTGCACAGTTTAAAATATTTTATTTACAATGCTTTAAAATCTAATTGCTTCTTCACAAACTTCTAGATTTAAGACATAGACACTTGTTTAAAATGCAAATGAATATTGGTCTGTTATACAACTAAAGCAGTTTATTGTACCTGCATTATATGCAGGTACTTTCTCTGTTCCTAGTGGGATCACAATCTAAGTTTATGTACCTGGGGCAACAGAGGGTTAAATGACTTGCCCAGGGCTACAAAGAGCTGCAGTAGGAATTGAACCCAGTTCCCCACGTTCTCAGCCCACTGCCCTTTTAGGCTACTCCTCTACTCCTAACATATATTGGACCCATTTTCCAGTCTGAATTGAAGGCTGGCTTTAACATACACCCATCTCAACGAGGGGCTCTCCTCAGCATGCTTCTACACCAGAAGATGACGGCTGCCTATTATGACAGATTTAAATCATCTTCAGTTTACAGTTTGTGTCCAATTCTGTGCCATACCTTGCCCAGTCATAAACCTCACACATTAAGCCTTTTCCCAGCCCTCTTAATCTACTTGTGAGACTGTCAGCTAATCCCCTCTAGTCAACTGTGCCCAGCCCCTCCAGCAATTCTCTGCACCAGGTCAATGTTTCTCACACTGCCCTCCATGGTAATACAGCAAACACCTGTCAACTTCTTAGTTCCTTAAATATTACAGAGATGCCAAGTTAGCTATTGTCATGCATCCTCTAGTATCAACATTCTTGAGGGGCCTCATGAACAAAGGGTTATGGATTTAATATACTGCCTTTCTCTTTACATCCATATTTGGAGCCATGACTTCAGTCAACACTCCATAAAACATCATTGTCCTGTGCCAATCGGGAGTCATACACTTTTTGCAGCCACACAAACTGGGGTTGCAATCATAGAATGATTGCTTGAAGATATAGTAACCGCAGAACCTGAAAACCATCACAATTCAAATTCAAAGCAGAGAACAGTCATAAGAACATAAGAACTGCCATCTCCGGATCAGACCTAAGGTCCATCGAGTCCGGTGATCTGCACTCACGGAGGCCCAGTCAGGTGTACACCTGATGAAATTTTAGTCACCCATATCCCTCTATGCCTCTCGTAAGGAAATGTGCATCTAATTTGCTTTTTAATCCTAGAACGGTGGATTCTGTAATAATCTCCTCCGGGAGAGCATTCCAGGTGTCCACCACTTGCTGCGTGAAGCAGAACCTCCTGACATTTGTCCTGGACTTGCCCCCCTTAGCTTCAGTCCATGTCCTCTTGTCCGTGTCACGTTGGACAATGTAAATAATTTTTTTTCCTGCTCTATTTTGTCGATTCCTTTCAGTATTTTTTTTTTTTAAAGTCTCAATCATATCCCCTCACAGTCTCCTCTTCTCAAGGGAGAACAGTCCCAGTTTCTTAAGTCGTTCCTCATATTCCAAGTTCTCCATACCATTTATTATCCACAAGATAGAACAAAAATCCAACACCACTTTAATGTCAAAACACATAATTCATCAATATATCACTAATTTCTCAATTAAAAAGAGTTCTGTAAAATGGCTTTCCCACATATGCATGGCCCCAGGGTCCATCCCCTCCCCAGAAAAGCAATGGGCAAAGCCAGTGACTCTAAGTGGGGCATCAGGACAAAAATAGAGGCCATTTTATTTAGCCATTGTCCTTACAAGTACATTTTCAAATTATTATTTGAAGAGAATTTCCAGGAATGGATGCAATGAGCAATCACAGGACTAGTTGCCTGTTAGGCAGTGATATTGCTTTGTATTATCAAATCACCAATGCTTTATCCTGAGCATTCGATGCCATGGTCTATTTAACATGTCCTGTCTCTTCTTTCTCCTCCTATCTTCTTGATTCCCTGCTCTGTATTTGTGTCAGACATTGGTCTTTTCCTTTCCTCTTTTCTTTCTTTCCCTCTCTGTCTGTCTGTCTGTCTCTTTCTCTCTCTCTCTTTCTGTCTCTCATAGTAAACTGTGGAGGAGAGTAGCCTAGTGGTTACTGTAGTGTTCAAGTTCAAGTTTCAAGTTTATTAGGATTTGATATACCGCTTATCAAGGTTATCTAAGCGGTTTTTACAATCAGGTACTCAAGCATTTTCCCTATCTGTCCCGGTGGGCTCACAATCTATCTAACATAGTGCTCTAAGAACCTGGGGAATTGGGTTTGAGTCCCACTGCAGTTCCTTGTGACTTTGGGCAAGTCACTTAGCTCTCCTTGCCCTGAAAATGAAATAAGTATCTGTATACAATTTGTAAACCGCTTTGACATAACCACAGGAAAGCAGTACATATATCAAGTCCTATCCCATCTCCTATTACCCTTCAGTTTTATATCCCTATCCATTACCTTCAGAAACAAAGAGAAGAGAAGGAACTAATAGCTGCTTCTGGTTGAGTGATCACATCTCAGCCCCGAAGTAAAATTCATCCAGAACTTCAAAATAATTAATCTGTACTGCCAAAGTCTCTCTCAGTTCATAGACACAATAGTCTTTAGTCTTTATTACATTTGATATACCATTCATGTGGTTTGGTGAGCTTCATGGTAGTTTATAATAAAAACAGAAGTCATAGCACAACAAAAACATCAATCTGAAGACAATTGATATACAAATTTGCTATAGTAAGGGGAAGACATGGGAATCACAAATAAAACAGAGAAAAATGAGTGCAGATAAAAACCCATATGGCCTATCTAGTCTGCCGGCAAAAAACAAAAGGAATTGACCCCAAAATATCCACAGAGAAGAAAATCCAGAGAAAACCAAAAAAACCCTGTGGAGTGACGATGTTCCTAAATGGACTTTATTTGAAAGTGTCAAAGTTCCAAAGGTATACTGAAGTCATCCACATAAAATAAATTCATCCACATAAAAATAGGTTATCCACATAAAAGCCTTAAAGGACCTAGTCCGCTAGGGATACAGGACCCAACACGGTCTGCGTTTCGACAAAAAGTCTTCAGGGGTCCCTGGGGGGGTCCTATAAAGGTGAATACGTGGGAAACAATTGTGTGGTGAACTGGAAGTGAGACACTGCTTGTGTGAGAGATTAAATGCTCCCTTGGCAGAACACTGCAGACAAATGCAGCATAAGTTTAATGATCTTAGGTGTTTTTGCTTTGACAAGGAAATACAGAACATCCGGGGTGGAGATAAGCAGAGAAGACTTCTCCAATGGGAGACACGTTGGATATTTAGACTGGGCACTGTAAAACCTAGAGGTTTGAATATGATCGTGGATTGGGGTTTATTTTTCTAAAAAAATGTTTTTAGATAAATTATTTTTCTAAATAAATCTTTTTGTTAACTATTTCTTGCATTTTAGAATTGAATGTTTGTGGATTACAATTTCTAGCATAGTATTAAGTAAAATCACGCAGGCGCTGAAATTTAATCCACAATAGTAATTAAAGTGAGTTCTTAAGCACATGCGTTGGCGTTTGCTAGTTGTCAGCGCCATTTTGCTTCTAAGATGAAGCGTAGCTGCACAGTGAGTAACTCTATTTAATAATTTTAGTATTATCTTCAAGGTTTATAGATATGTAATGTGTTATTTTATGAATTTGTTGTAGCTATAACTCAGACCCCTGATGAAGCCGTAACAGGTGAAATGGGTTCCCGTTGGGCAGTATGAACTTTATCTTGCTACAACAACGATATCAGTGTTAAAGTTACCTTGAGATAAGTGCCGAACATTGTTATTTATTTTGCAAGTGAGCACTGTGATATAATATTTTGCAATAAGAAGTAGCACATTTCTCAAATACATAGTGATACTGAGCTCGATGAAAGATACCCCTCTCCTGCATAAGCTGACAAGAAATCATTTATGATTCAACAGTGCAGGCATCTGAGAGCACAGTATCCAAGATTGTAGATAATCAAATATACAAGTCTTGTTGTTGTGTTAATCTAGTGATTAAGTGGACTTGTTTCCATTGTGTTAAAATTCAGTTTTTATTCAGTGCAATCATTGTGACGCTTTACTTCCAAGGCACACCATCTGGAGATTTAGGGGATGGGCTGGAAAGGGGCGGGCCCACCTTATTTCGATGAGGCGGGCTGAACGGCTGGACAGTAGCAAGACCCATCCAGCCGAACAACAATTAGAGGTTAGTGATGGGAGGAGGTTGGGAGGGGGGTGATAGCACGGAGGGGGTCCAGAGGGGGTTGTTCTCCAGCAGGAGGGTTTGGACACCCTCCTGTCAGCGATTGTGCGGGTGGGCGGCCTTCCGGCAGGAGGGGTTGAGCACCCTCCTGGCGGCAGTTGGGGATGTCAGAAGGCATCCTCCGGCAGGAGGGGTTGGGCACCCTCCTGCCAGCGATCGGGGGCATCGGATGGCATCCTATGGCAGGAGGGGTTGGGCACCCTCCTCCCAGCGATCATCGGGGGGGACAGGTGGCCACAGCTATTATACCTATCGTGGCAGGGAGATCTTTTGCCGCTATAAGTGATAATACAAGTAGAACAAATTGGAAACTAAAGCTAAAAAAATACAAAAAACTCATAACTACAAAATGCATGAATTTTTACGCGCACAAAATAGGCTTCTCCAACACCAACACCAAGATCCTATTCAAACTTGTTAACAATCTTTATGATATACAGGCTTTTTCCCGCCCCACTCCAGACTCCCCACCATCAGCCGATGCGCTAGCTGTATTTTTTAACCACAAAATCAACAACCTAAGATCCAACCTATCGATCTCCACATCCAACCATTTGAACTACCCAGCCGCCCAACACATTGACGAACCCAGAGTAGATATGTACTGGAACAATTTTTCCACCCCCACCTGGAATCAATTCTGCAAACTCTACTCGAAATACGCCGATTCGTTCTGCAGATTGGACAGTTGCCCACCAAATGTCCAATCTGCTCCAGTCACCTTCAAAGCCAAGCTACACGATTGGCTCTCCTCTCTACTATCGTCTCATACATTCCCTGAGGAGTTAGGTCAGATTCTAATCACACCGATTTTAAAAAAACCCCAAGGAATCTATCCAGTTGACATCGAATTACAGACCCATTGCAAACATCCCCTTTTGTGTAAAGCTGATGGAAGGCTTGGTAAACCAGGACTTAGTAACGCACCTAGATAAATTCAGCATACTTCATGACAACCAATCGGGTTTTCGCTCCGGGTTCAGCACGGAAACAGTTATTGCTTCTTTACTGGATTCCCTCCTGAATTTATTCAGCCAAGGTTCCAGTGCACTAATCCTCCAGCTGGACCTGAGTAGTGCTTTCGATTTAGTCGATCATGCCATCCTACTTGACTGCTTAGAGACAATTGGACTCTCAGGCATTGTATTAAAATGGTTCCAAGGATTCTTGACTAAATGATCGTACCGAGTCTATAGCGATGATAATCAATCCTCCAACTGGGCAAACCCATGCGGAGTCCCACAGGGTTCCCTCCTATCTCCCATTCTATTCAACATATACCTTTCCCCACTGGCGAATCTACTACAAAAACTAAAAATCAAGTTCATCTACGCTGATGACATCACCATAATCCTTCCCCTAACATGCCTGACTCCTGAGATGAAGAAACATCTAGAACTAACTTTAAAGCAAATCGAATCATGGATGACTGAGTTCAAACTGAAACTCAACTCCGAAAAAACCAAATTCTTCCTGGCAAGTCTGAACAAAATTAAAGACACTTCAATTTCCCTGAACGGACAGAACTTCCCTTTTGTCGACACCATAAAAATCCTGGGAGTGACGCTGTACCGTCACCTCACACAGAGCTACTGATCAAAAAAGGCTTCTCAACACTATGGAAATTAAGAACCATCAGAAAGTTCTCCAACACAGCTTCATTCCGACTACTGGTGCAAGCCTCAATCTTAAGCCTGCTCGACTATTGTAATATCATTTATCTGGGGTCTCTCAAGAAAACCATTCAAAGACTCCAATCATACAAAATTCAGCAGTGCGACTGATCTTCAATATAAAAAAATGGGACCACATAACCCCCTACTACCAAAAACTCCACTGGCTACCCCTAGAAGCAAGAGTGCTGTTCAAATTTGCCTGCCTTTGTTTCAAATCCATTCTGGGTTTGGCCCCCCCTATACCACTTTAAATTGGACTATTCCACCAGGCCAAAACGCAGAATACAAATATTCAGCCACCCAATAATAAAAAACTGCCGATACAAAATATTCCTTGACAGAACTCTTGCGTTCCAAGCAAATCAACAGAACAGCTGGCTAGGTAATCTTATCAAACACTCTTCATCCTACCTTAACTTCAGAAAACTAGTCAAAACCAATCTATATAACCGATTTGTAACCAAGAACTCTTAAAGACTTTTCTCCTATATTCTACTTATTGTACTTGACGTCTCTACAATGTGACTTTCACTCTGTTTCTCTTCCTCCCCACAAATATGCATGTATTCAAAGACATCACTGTTATTCTAAAAATTCATTGTATTCAAGGACTTCATTGTTATGTCTTCGCTGACTGTCCAGTTCTTCTTATTGTAAACCGCCTCAAACTACTTTGGCTTTGGCAGTATATAAAAAAAATAAAATTATTATTATTATTAAGTGTAGCAGCCGCATCTACTCTAACCCGATTCTGTAACCAGCGTTTGTAACCTGGACATCGGTTACAGAATCGGGGTTAGTATAGGCCTAATTCCGGGCATCCTATACAGAATCTGGACCTTTGTGTCCCATATGTGGTGGTTCAGTGTAGGATGGGCTGGGGAGGGCATCAATGGGAACTCCACTAACTTGTAACATGAGGACGTTACTGGCCAGACTTTACGGTAGATATCCTGAAAATAATGGGGTGGTTGGATAGGCTGGAGTGAGCTTGGACAGCAACTTCAGCAGTTGGAACCTAGGACAATACTAGACTTTACAATCTATGGCCCAGAAATATCAAAGAAGAGATAAGTTAGGAGGGGCCGCTGTTGAGCCCGATGAAGATGGCTGACTGAACATTCAGCTCCAGCAACCCTTGCCACATGTTCTCTCTCTGGCTGCTCTAATCTGGTGATTGCAATCTCCATCCAGCTCCATCTGCACTACTAAACCTTGGCTACAGCCTCAAAAGGCAAAAGGCACAAACCTGACCCTCCATCTCCAGCAAAAACCTCAACATTGGAGACACTTAACAAACCTGAGGCTCCCTCCATGTCTGATTTATGGGAGGCCATAAAAATGGTGCAGGACTTGATGACTGACACTAAAGATGCCATCTCTGAACTCAAGGACGACCTTGCAACGATCCACACTGATCTGACCTCCTTCAAATCTGAAATAGCAGATCTAGAAATCAAAACAGCGACCGCAGATGCTAACATCAAAGCCCTGCAGAGCCACGTGAAACGCACGTTGGCCCTAGAGAAGGAGATGGAAGATGCGAGTAATCGCTCGCGCTGGAATAATCTGCGTCTTTGGGGGGTCCCGGAGGGTCAAGAAGGCAATAACATGGTGGCGTTTTTGGAGTCCTTCATCCCAAAATTGTTAGATCTCAGTTTTAAATATGATTTTGAAATCGAGCGTGCTCACCGCTCGCCATCTTCACGATTACCACGTGACCGCTGACCAAGACCCATTGTTATGAGGATCCTCCGTTATCCGCAGGTCCTTGAAATTCAGCAAAAAGCACGATCCGCAGCACCTGTGATCCACGAGAGCAACAAGATCCTGTTTCTCCCGGATCTCCATAAGAACACCGTCAAAGCCCGCCAGCAGCTCCTTGCCTTCCGACCGCAGCTGAAAAAGATGGGTGCCCATTTCGGCCTGTTCTACCCCGCGCGAATGTGGGTCACTTTTCTTAATCAGACAAAGGACTTCTCTGACCCTGAGCTCCTAGCTGCCTACATAGAAGAGAATTCACCGACCCCAATAGACTCTGTGTGAGGCTGCTTCCACTGTGCCTGCTGCCTGCTGCCTGACTGCCTGACTGCCATGCTGATCCGATGAGAGACTCTGAGTATCCATGTGCTGTTTAAAATGTGATTTTGCCTTGCTATGCTTTCGTTTCTTACCTTCTGCTTTAATATTAACCAGCAGCTTTTCTACTTAACTAAATAATCTCACTAGGCTGCTTCTATACCAATGATGTTAAACTTACTTTATTTATATACAGATCCTATTATGCACGGCAAGGAAACTCACTTTCTTTTGCATTTAGTTTGCACAGCTCTGCTCTCTCTCTCCCGGTTCATTACAGCGTGCTGCTCTGATTGTGTGTTAGTGTTTACCAGCATTAGTCACGCTTCACCTGCCTCTGACTCTTTTGTTTTAGACTGGCTGCTCTCATTCAGCCATTGCTGTTTGTGATGTTTACTTTTGCTCACATATTTAACCTTCCTGACCCTGTTGCTTGTTAATCTTAATGGAGCTTTCAGCCAGGGCTTCTATTGCATAATATATCTGTAATGGTTGCTGG
Organism: Geotrypetes seraphini; assembly: GCF_902459505.1. Taxonomy (NCBI): domain Eukaryota; kingdom Metazoa; phylum Chordata; class Amphibia; order Gymnophiona; family Dermophiidae; genus Geotrypetes; species Geotrypetes seraphini. The sequence continues at coordinate 384,885,858 of NC_047084.1, read as the reverse complement.
TGTGGATTTCTCTTGGCTATCTTTTTCTTGCAGCTCCAGCCTCCAATTGCTAGTGCCTTTTGCCTTAGTGCAATGGGCTTTCTTCTCACCCTCTCAAGTACATTTCATTGCTATCTATGCTTATTATTTATGTGTATTTTTCTGACTGATACAGCTTCCACTTCTTTATTGCTGACAATACTTACAACTGTGTACTTTTATCTCATGATATTTGATTTTTATACAGCTATTTTATTGTTCATGCGGATTATTTTGCAATATGTACAATGTCCTTATCTATAACTTCTTTAAATGTCAAAGGTCTTAATAATATAATCAAGAAACGTAAAATATTATCTTACATTGATGATCTTAAATCTGATATCATTCTCTTACAAGAGACTCATCTCAATGACTCAGACTCAGCCAAGTTCATTAAACAAGGTTTTTGCCCTCCTGTATTTTCTCCTGCATTGAATGGAAAGAATGGTGTTCTTACTCTAATAAGACAGCACCCGTCCATTTCAATTATTGCCAGCTCTCATGATACATATGGAAGATGGGTAAGTACCAAGCTATCTATTTCCAATCGCAATCTCCGTATTATTAATCTCTATGCACCAAATTTGGACTCCCCAGATTTCTTTCACAATTTAGCTAATCATATTTTACAGGATCCTGACACTCCAGTCATTGTAGGAGGAGACTTCAACCTTATTCTTGATCCATTGAAAGATAGAAAATCACATGCCATATATAAAAAACCTAAATCATGGTATGACCTACATGATATTTTGTCCCAGCTATAATTGACTGACCCCTGGAGGCTTCACCATAAAGACTCTGACCAGTATACCTTTTTTTCTGCTCCTCACTCCACCTATTCCAGGATTGATTATTTTCTTACCAGCTCCTCTATCTTGCAATACATCACCACTTCTCACATCCATTCCATCACAGTCTCTGACCATGCTGCTGTTTCTATCACATGCTCTCACTTTTCTCTTGCACCTCGCAGCAAACAATGGAGGTTCAATTCCTCACTTCTGGCTGAAGCCCAGTTTTCAGATTCCATAACGGCTGCTATTAAAGAATTTTTTCAATTCAATATTCCTTCACATACCAACTGGACTACCACCTGGGACGCTTTTAAAGCTTACATACGGGGTGCCATTATTCAGTTCACTACACATCTTCACTCTTCTCGGAAACAAACACAACTGGATCTTGAAACTCGTATTTGTGAAGTTGAATCGCGCCACATCTCAGATATTTCAGATATTACAGCTTTGACGAATCTGTGCAATCTTAGACTCCAATACAATTCTTTGCTGAGCTCATCTGCTGCTAAATCGGTATTTGCCCAATCCTCTACTTACTATGCGGACAATAATAAACCAGGCCATTTACTTGCAAATTATCTTTAAAAAGCCCAGGATAAAACTACTATATCTTCTATTAAAAACTCAACTGGTCAATACCTCACGGACCCTTCTGACATTTCTTCCACCTTTTATGATTTTTATCAGCACTTGTATTCCTCTGAAACCTCTTCTACTAATGCCCATCTCAATTCATTCCTATCTTTCCCTCACCCTTCTTTATCATCATCGGAGTCTACCTCACTTATCTCTGACTTTACAGCCCAAGAACTTACAGATGCCATCAATTCTATGACTCCTAACAAATCTCCGGGCCCGGACGGCCTTACTGTTGAATTCTACAAAGCCTTTCTCCCCTCCCTGCTTCTATTCATCTTATCGTTTTTTCAGAATCTCTGTGCTCAGGGCTGTTCCACAGGCTCTTTCACAGAAGCTACTCTCATTGTTTTCCCCAAGTCAGGTAAGGACCCTCACGACGTTAAAAATTACCGCCCCATTTCCCTAATCAAATCTCATCTCACCTGATCAATCGGGCTTTCTGAACAATCGGTTTTCCTCCAATAACACCCGCTTACTTTCTCACATTATACACCACGCCTCATCACATTCCGACCGCCTACTGATCCTAGCCCTTGATGCTGAGAAGGCATTTGATCGTCTCGAATGGCATTTTCTCTTTCATATGCTTCGTTGGTATGGCTTCCCTGAATCTTTCTTATCCATGATTAGAGTTCTCTACTCCCATCCAACGACTTGGATTATGATCAATAGAAATCTTTCGCGACCCTTCTCTCCGTCCCGCGGAACGAGACAGGGTTATCCACTTTCCCCACTACTTTTTAATCATGCCCTGGAACCACACTTAGCTGCCTTTAGATATGATTCAAGGATCGGGGGGTTTCAATCAGGCCCCTTCTCAGTCAAACTATCGGCCTACGCCGACGATATTCTTCTTTATGTGACTCCTGAATCCCTAATCTACGTACTTGAACAAATTAATCACTACTCTACCATCTCTGGTTATAAACTAAACGTCACTAAATCTGAAATTCTTCCGCTCAACTGTATTGACGTTCAATCTGAATCTTCTCAATATGGGTTTATCTGGTCTCCTACTAAGATTAAATACTTAGGCTTATATTTTGGATCCTCACTCAACTCCACTTTAAAACTCAACTCTGATTTTATATTTTCAATTATTCGTTCTTGCACTTCCAGATGGCCCCCTTTGAATCTCTCCTGGTGGGGTAGACTTTCTACCATAAAAATGATGATCACACCCAAGATCAATTACATTCTCAGCATGCTTCCTTGTCTCTTCCCTCACTCTGTATACTCCCGAATTGAACACCTTCTCTCATCTTTTCTTTGGCAGGGCAAACAGGCAAACAACCTCGCATAGCATTGCGTAAATTGAAATGTTCTAAACTGGAGGGTGGAGTTAACTTTCCCAGTTTCAGGGAGTACCACTATGCTTTCTTGTTATCTCAAGGCTCCATTTGGCTGACCCATTGCTCCTCAAATACAAACACAATACCCACATGGCTATCTTTAGAACATTCGACTGTGGACCCCTACTACCTCCAGCATGCTCCTGCCATTCCTCTTCCTCCACTAGCAAAACAAAACCCGATTTTGCTTAATACATGGCAGGCGCTTCATCGCATAGACTCTATTTCAGAGAAAAAATTGGGTGAATCAATACTAGCACCGATCTGGCACAACCCCAAACTTAAGATTGATAATGCAGTTGTGGTTTGGAAAACCTGGCATCGTCAGGGCATTTGGAATTTATCTCATCTTATTATAGATGACAAATGGATTACCTTCTCCGATATTATGGCAAAATTTAATATTCCCACCTCTCAGTACTTTAGATGGGTACAATTACACCATTGTCTTGCTGCAAAATTTTCTTCTCCTTCTTCTCTTCATACTAACCCGGACTTGCAATCTAAGATTCTCGCCTTTTCAGCCTCTAGGGGTCAGTCTTCCAATTGATATAAACTTATTCAATCTAAATGTTTTCCTGCACTCCCGGATTCCAAAACCAAATGGAATCAAATGTTGAAGTCTCCTTTCACTGATGGAGTCTGGACTACTTTGTGGACCAAAATTTTTAAATCCCTTCACTCTGCCTCTCATAGGCAAACAGCGATTTTCCTTTACCATCGAGCCTTTTGGACTCCCACTAAAACTGCTAAAGTCATGAGATCCTCGGATAATCTTTGTTGGACCTGCAAGTCCTCTGAAGGATCCTTACGCCATATGCTATATGAATGCCCTCATTTGCAGATTTTCTGGACATCTATCTGGCAGATGATTACCCAAATTTTTGCGCTTAATGACCCCTTATCTTTTGATATTATTATTCAGGGCTCCCTAGCTCTTTCCACACCTCTCTCTATGTATCATGACCGTCTTCTAACCCTTTTGTTATTTCTCGCTCTTCAAATAATATTACAAAATTGGAAAGACTTTACGAAACTTGACTTCAACCAGTGGTGGAATTCTGTTTGTCTCCATAATAAATACGAACGACATATGGCAAATCGTTGTAATTCATCGTTATCCTATACTAAAACTTAGTCGATAATAATGGAATTTTGTGGTATGGACCTTTGACTGTATATTTACCTGATCTCTTTTTGTCTTATTCATATTAATTTTTAATATGTTTACAATGAACACTCGCTCTATTGCTGTATTTTCAGATATAATAGCTCTCCGTTTGATTCAGCATGATTATTGTCACTACATTTTATTCCTGACATTGTACTCACTTGCCAATTATTATCCTTTAATGTGTCTTCTCCCTTTTATATCCACGTTATTATTGATAACTGATGTATTAACATATACTTGCTGTTTCGTATCTTTGTTTATTACCTATAACCCGATCTCTACTCATGTGCAATGTGATTTACTTGATGGTGTCCTTTCTTTTGATTACTTCCGTAGTTTTTCGGAAGCTTCTCTCATATTTCTGTAACTCTTTTGTTTATAAAACCAATAAAATTATTGGAACTGAAAAATAAAAAGAAGAGATAAGTTAACTTAATCATGTATTTCTACTGAGAATAACTAATGTGCAGACTGGATGGAACGTTCAGGTCTTTATCTGCCATTTGCCCCTTTCTTTCTTTCTGTCTGTCTTTCTTTCTGTCTCTTTCCCTGTCCCCTGTCTGTCTGTCTGTCTGTCTTTCTTTCTGTCTTTTTCCCTGTGTCTGTCTTTCTTTCTGTCTCTCTCCCTGGCCCCCTGTCTATCTGTCTTTCTTTCTGTCTCTCCTCCCCTGTCCAGCAGCACCCCTTCCATACTCCCCTTGTCCAGCAGTAGCCCTTCTCCCTTCCTTTTACCGCCCCCCTGTCCAGCAGCATCCCTTCCCTGCTCCCCCTGGCCAGCAGTAGCCCTTCTCCCTTACTTTTACCTCCCCCCCTGTTCAGTAGTACCCCTTCTCCCTTCCCTGCTCCCCCTGTCCAGCTTCCGCTAGCCCGGGTAGCCTTGGGGCTTTTGCTAGGCTGGCCTGCCTCACATTATCGAAGTGGGCCAGCCTAGTAAATGCCCTGCGGCTGCTTGATGAAACCATGGCTGTTGCCGCTGCTGGTCCAGGAGTGAGAAGAAGAGGCGTCCCAGTAGCGGCAGCGTAGTCAGAAGGCAGAAAGTCAGCCGGCGTTGGAGATCGGGGCAGGAAATCAGCTGAGGAAGGCACTGTGCATGAGCGGCACGGTGTCACGGAGTCACGGATCACGGACGCACCGAGTTTGAAGTGCGCATGCGCACTAAGGGTTTTATTATAGCGGATGTTACTATGTTGAGCTATGTGCTGCCTTAAATCCCATTCTATTCTCACAAGAGCGAGTTCAAACTTACTGTGAGGTATGTGGTGTTGGAAGAAAGCAGTATAGTAGTTCAAAAGGTGGCACTACAAGCAAGCCCCAAGGCAGCCAGCCAGCCAGTCCCAAGCCAGCCAGCCCAAAGGCAGACACCCCTCCCCCCCTGCTGGTACCTTTTTTAGCCATCCCAGCAGTCCAGTGCGATTTCTGCGCTCCTGCCTCAGTTCCCCTGTTCTCTTCCGGCAGTGGCACAGCGGTGCATGAGGCAGGTGCGTGCTTTGTGCATGCCTGTTTGGTCCTGCACTGCACTCCGAATGGTTGCCTGTCAGTTTTCGTCTCACAAGAACTGACAGGCAGCCATTCGGAGTGCCGTGAGGGACCAAGCAGGCATGCAAAAAGCGCATGCCTGTCTTGTGCACCGCTGTGCCGCTGCCGCTGCCGGAAGAGAACAGGGAAACTGAGGCAGGAGCATGGAAAGCGCACTGGACTGCCGGAATGCAAAAAAAGCTGCAGGTTTTGTTTTGTTTTGTTGTTACATTCGCTCCTTAATATGTACCCTTATTTCCACTCCCTTTTTGGAGCGAAAAATACGGTAGTTTCTTCATATAGGAGGTTTATAAATCCTAACAAATAAATGCAAGCATTTGGTTACTTTGATTGATGCATATTTTGGGAATTAATATACTGTAGGGGTCCCTTTTACTCAACCACTTTAAACACTAATGCTCACTTAGGGTTAGATTCTATTTATGGTGCTTGCAAATCCCCATGCCTAAATTAATCGCAAAATTCCCTTATTCTAAAAGTACACACATAAGTTGAAGGAACTCTCCTTATCTAGCTATCACCCTCCCATTTTCAGGGCCTGTTTATTGAACTTGTGTGTAAAATTTAGGCACAGATCCCATGCCTAAAATTATGCATGTACATATTAATTAAATCCAATTTGCACCAATAATTGTTCATTAAGATTCCAATTATCAGTGCTAACTGGCTTGTTAACCAATTAAATTGCACATGCCATGGGCTAGGAATGGGTGTGGAAGTGTTATCTAGTAGCTGGCACATTCTGACTAACTTGCACTAAATGGATAATGTAGACTTAGCACAGGAGCATTAAGGGCCAGATTCTATAAATGGCGCTGAGAGGCAGCTACATTGTAGGTACCCCATGGCGTGGTTGTCAATTAAAAAATCAGCACTATTTATAGAATCACACCTAGCAGCACCTAAGTGGACTAGGAACTTTCTCTCTGACATCAGAATTGACAGGGGGAACCATGGCCCGTCCCCTGCGCAGAGTTGCTGCTGGGGGGGTGGGGGATTGAACGTATCGGCTCTGGGTCGGCTTCGGGGGTGGGGGTGGTGCAGTGGGCATGTAGAAGAAGGCAGGGAAGCATCCCTGGTGGTGGGCAGTATTAGTGGGGGCAGGCAGGGATCCCCAGCGGGAGGCAGGGAGGGATCCCTGGCGGCGACCAGGCCGCGTACCCCCAATAGGCAGCCACATACCCCCAAGGGTATGCATACCGCGTGTTCAAAAACACTGGTCTAAATCATTATGGAGTTAGATTTTCCTCAGGAAGAATAACTAGAACTGGCTATAGTAGGTAACGTTCTCTTGTGTCACTGCATCTATTCCTGGTTGTAACTACAAATCCCAAGTTCTATAGTGGAAATGAAACAGAATGGGAGTATAGCATCAAGAATATCTCAAGAACTAAATCATAGGACATTAGTGGGGCAAATCTATAACCTATGCCAGTAATTCCCAAACCTGGTTCTGGAGGCACCCCAGCCAGTCAGGTTTTCAGGATATCCACAATGAATATTCGTAAGAGAGTTTTGCATATGACGGAGGCAGTGTATGCAAATCTCTGTCATAAATACTCATTGTGGATAACCTGAAAACCTGACTGGCTGTGGTGCCTCCAGGACCAGGTTTGGGAACCACTGACCTATGTGCTAACTTTTTCACATGTATTATATGCACTTAAATGTTTAAAATACTGTATTTATGAACATATGTACAAACTTACACTTGTAAACGCCAAAATGCAGGCTAAGTGCTATTTTGCAAATATCTGCTTAACTTACAGAGCGTATATTTGCAAATGGGCGTACACAGGAAAGGAGCATGGGCGGGGCTCCCACTTATGCATTTAATTTATGGAATTCTCTAAGTAATGTGAGTTGCTGCCACACTTGGTTGGGGGGGGGGGTTGTTATGAATGTTAGCTACTGTTAGAAGGGTTATTTTACCCCTAGTTGTGCTGTTTTAGTACAGGTTTTCCTAGGCTCCCTGCTATTGTGGTTTAGTAAAAGGGGGCCATAGTGCAAAATATAGACAGCAGATATAAATTCTCAAAACGAACACATTTTGATCACTAAATTGAAAATAAAATCATTTTTCCTATCTTTATTGTCTGGTGATTTCATGAGTTTCTGGTTGCACTTTCTTCTTCTGACGGTGCATCCAATATTTCTTCCCTTCTTTCAGCCTCCTGTATGCTTCCTCTCCTCCGGACCTCACTCCCTCCCCCAATTTTTCTTCCTCTCTCCCTGCCCCCTCCCCTTTCTTTCTTTCTGTCTCCATGCCCCCCTTTCTTTCTGTTTGTCTTTCTCCATGCCCCCTTTCTTTTTGTTTCCCTTCTGTTTCCCTGGTTATGCATTTTTAGACTGCTAGATACTTGCAGGCTGAGAGTTTCCTGCCAGTTCTCTGAGTCTGAACTTACAGGATCAACATTTAGAAGCCTTCTCTTTACTCCTGTACAACTGAAGGATGTTGCAAGGAACGTCCCAAAACAGATTGTCTGGGGAATTATTGAAGGCTTAGGGAAAGGTATGATCATGGTCAAGGTAACTGGCAAATAAATTTTTCCTGTTTCTGGTGGATGCATTGAGATTCTCATTATCTAAACATTTGTTCAAGTACAGATCACCCATTTCATTTACTTACTATTATTTCCAGTTCTTTTTCACAAATGACTATTTTCAAAGGTTACTGGAATGCCACTAGGTGTTATCTGCTTCTCTCCTAGAGTCATCTGGTAGTAGTTTAGCATAGTCATGGAGCACTTATCATGTTTCAGCAGGCTATACTTCAGATCATGGGACCTCTCCCTTTAAGCAGTGCATAAAGAAGGTTCAGAAGTGACTTGGTGGTTTATGAAAGAAATGTAATGTAATGTAATTTATTTCTTATATACCGCTAAACTCCGTTACTTACTTTCTGCAATCTACATGATAAAATATGTAGGAAACATGATTTTAAAAAGATATAAATATATTGTATATAGTACATTAAAATACAATTTATATAAAATTGAAAGAGGCAGGTGGCACCTTATAGACTAACCAATTTATTGAGACATGGCACAAAAAGGTCCTTGAAAGTTCATGCCTCAATAAATTGATTAGTCAACAAGGTACCACCTGCCTCTGTCAATTTTATATAATTTGGTCAGCCAGGAACAGCTCCTGACTGGCTAAATGGCACATTGCCATCTATCTGCCAGTATTCAGTGGTAGATGGCCAGCTATCTCCCACTACATATCCCATTTGGCAGATTGGGTGGTGATCAGTTATGCCATGTAACATAGCCAGTTACCGCCATTATTCATCGGGGACTGGATACGGCACTGGCATTGAATTTCCAGTTTCACCACCAACCATGGGAGATAGCCAGCCATCTCCTGTGGTCTGAATATCGCCCCCTATATATTTACTCAGTGCACAATTAAGCAGTGGAATTTGTTGCCAGAAGATTTGGTCAAGGCAGTTACACAGCTGAGTTTAAAAGGGTTTTGGACAAGTTCTCAGAGGAAATTTCCATAAATAATTATTAGCCATGTAGACTAGAGAGAACTATTGTTTACCTCTGAGTATTAACCTCAAGGAATGCAGGTACTGTTTGGGATCATGCTGAGTACCAATGACCCAGATCACCACTGTCGGAGAAGGGGTATCTGGAATCTTGAGGTGGAACATAGGTAAATATACATGATGGTGCATCTCCAAATACTGCAAATCACTTTAAAATTGGTGCTTTTGTCCTAGGGGTGTGGCAGCACACCATTCTGTGACAGGAGCATAGCTAAAGTGCTGGAGAGAGCAAGAGGTGTTGTGGGGGATAATTCTGTAAAGAAAGCACAAATTTGACCTGGCAAACTTGCACTGAAATAACCAAAATACCTGTAGCTATGCATGTACTGTTTGGCCCAGATTCTGTATAGGATGCCCGGTCTCAGAAGCCAACGGGCGTCCTATACAGAATCGTGCCTGAGCCATGTTACACATGCCGGTTAGAGAATCTGGTTGCTACTGAGCTTATCGTGGCAAGGGATCTCCCTGCCGTAATAAGTATAGCGGCAACCCATCCCCAACCCCCGCGAAGACTACAGGCAGAAGGGATGCCCAATCCCTCCTGCCCAGCACACCCCTCCTCCCCCCATAGATTGTCTAAAGGAGGGATGCCTAATCCCTCCTGTTGGAACCCCCCACCCCCCCGTAGATTGCCCAGCCCACCTCCCGGTCCCCCCTCCACTACCACCCGGATCCCTGCACCCCACTAGAACCCCTTCTAACCCCACCCGAATCCTCCATGTCTCCTTTGGACCTCCACATAACATTCTTTATTAGAAGGATGGGTTCTTCTTCCAGCGGGCCGAGAGGCCTACATCCTTCTGAATGGCGGTCCCTCCCCTTCCCAGTGCATTGTGGGATATGATCTACCAGGGGGGTGTTTGAAGAGCAGGAAGGATTGGGCATCCCTCCTGCCATGATCATTAGGGACGGGAGTGCCAGGCAGGAGGGACTGGACATCTCTCCTGCCATAATCATTAGGGAGGGGGGTGCTGGGCAGGAGTGACTGGCATCACTCCGGCCACAATTGTTAGGGAGTGAGGTGCCAGGCAGGAGGGACTGGGTATCCCTCCTACCACAATCATTCAGGGGGAGGGGGGAGAACAGGCAGCTGCAGTTGCAGCTTCTAAACTTATCACAGCAGGGAGATCCCTTGCCGCGATAAGCTCAGCAGCCGCATCTACTTACACTGGCCTAGGGAAATGCATATAGCCACCTAGGGAGGTGCATACAGCCACCTAGGTCTTCCTAAGGCTACTTCTGAGCCAAACCACGCCCACGCCTAGCCTTAGGCGGGCTTGCATGTCTCTATAGTCTCCCAGAGGCACCTCCAATATAGGCAACCTGCCTCGGGAGGTATATTTTTTAATGTGCGTCCCGATTGACTGGTTAGACAGTGGTAGGATGCCTACTGCTGCCTACAATTGGGACGCCGTTTATAGAATCTGGACCTATGTGAGCACATATGTGTCTAAACACAGGGAATTCCCTATACATATATAGCATGCAGTGTGTATGAAGGCATTCACAGGGGTGGAGTCTAGGTGGAGCTTGGACAGGGCAGACACATATGTTACTTACAGAATACTATAAATCGCATGCATACCTCCAGAATATAGGCACTTTTATATCAGCTTTAAGGCTGGCATACGAGTATGTGCTCATGTCAAACACATATACAATATTCAGACCATTGAAGGTAGCTGGCAAATTCCCATGGTTGGCGGTGAATCCAGATATTCAATGCCAGGACAGTTTATGGCCATTGGCATTGAATTTCTGGGTTAAGTGCATCTGTGTCTAACGTAGCTGGCCAATCCAATATTCATCAGCTGGCCCGCTAAGTCACAGCAGCCAAAGATAGACCCGCCAAAATAGTAGGTCTATCTGGCTGCTAGACTTAGCCAGTCAGCCAATGAATATTTAAAGTGATGAGCTATGTCACGCGACATAGCCAGTATCCATCCAATCCACTGACCAGGATATTCAGTGGGAGATAGCTGGCTACCTCCCGCTGAATATTGGCAGTTAGCTGAGTGGGAGTCTTTCCCAGCCAGCTAAATACCACTGAATATCAGGCAGATATATAGCTGGTTGCATAAGAACTTTATAAAGGAAATAAGGCATTTTCTTATTTGGTTCCAGTCCTGTGGAATGGTCTAACTCAGGATTTAAGAGAATTCTTTATAGTTCGCTTTAGAATGTGTTTGAAGTCCTTTTTTTATGTTAGCTTTTGGAGTTGTCTTATTGGAAACATGACATGGCGATGTAGGATATACAGAGTACAGACAAACAATGAAAAATCAGAACTATGGTCCAATCCCTGTGGCGTACCCCAAGGATCACCTCTATCCCCCACACTCTTCAACCTATACATTGCTTCCCTCGCCACCTGCCTAGACAAACTAGACCTGACCTCCTACAGCTACGCAGATGACATCACCATCCTCCTTCCTTTTGACCAACCAGCGCCCTCCATGACAGTCACGCTGCACAGAACACTAGAAACACTAGCAACATGGATGAAAGAACACAAACTGAAACTAAATCCTGACAAAACAAAATTCATCCGGCTCGAAAATAACAAAACCCTAACCATAACAAACCTAGTAATAAACTCTATCACATACCCCATTCAACCCACTCTAAAACTTCTGGGAATGATGATAGACAGAGGTTGTACCATGCAACCACAAATCAACAAAACAATACAAAAATAATTCGCAGTCATAAGAATCCTAAGGCAAGTTCAAAATTTCTTTGACAGAAAACAATTCCAGCTAGTGGTCCAATCCCTAGTCCTTGGTCTACTAGACCAGTGGTTCCCAACCCTGTCCTGGAGGACCACCAGGCCAATCGGGTTTTCGGGACAGCCTTAATGAATATGCATGGAGCGGATTTGCATGCCTGCAACTTCCATTATATGCAAATTTCTCTCATGCATATTCATTAGGGCTAGCCTGAAAACCTGATTGGCCTGGTGGTCCTCCAGGACAGGGTTGGGAACCACTGCACGAGACTACTGCAACATCCTCTATCTCTCTTGCCCCGCAACCATGATAAAACAACTACAAACAGTACAAAACACAGCTCTAAGACTTATCTACTCACTGAGGAAATACAACCACATCAGAGCGGCATACCTCGATTCACACTGGCTCCCAATACAAGCAAGAATACTTTTCAAATTCTACTGCCTACTATTCAAAGCCATAAACGCCCAGCCTACTGGAACAACCGACTAATTCCACAGCCAGACATAGGAGAACCCATGCACCATTCACGCACCCTCCAATCAAAAACAAATGAAAAAAATGTACGATGCCCTCCTAGCCACCCAAGCAGTAAAACTAGACCACCAACTCTCCAACTTACTGATCTCAACCGCAGACTCCAAAACCTTCAGAAAAGAAATAAAAACCCTGCTATTCAAAAACTCCATAAAGACAAACTGACACAGCAAGATACATCTCAAGCCCCATTTGCAATCCACTTCACCCTTAGCACCTCCGAATATGGCCAGACAACTCCTAATGTACTCCTAAATGTCCTAACAACTCATATGTAATCCGCCTTGAATCGCAAGGTAATGGCGGAATAGAAATCACTAAAGTAATGTAAAGACTATTTATTATAATATTAGGAAAACCACAATTATTAAATGTGTAGTATATTTAGAGATGGTTGCTTAGGAGGGTCTGTTCTTTTATTAATGTAGTTGTTTTCTGGGTGTTTTCATTTATATTTTAAATTGTACACCACTGAATGAGCTTGGTCTTAATAGCAATATATTAACTGGAAAGGTATGGTAGCTGTGTTAGTACACTTTTTAAGATAATGCATAAAAATAAATAGAAATAAAACAAAACAAAACAAATAAAGATGATACCTTTTTTATTGGACAACTTAGGACTCCTTTTAGAAAGCCGTGGTAGAGATTTCTAGTGTGGGTTAGCATAGGGTTACTAGACATCTGGATTTCCCCAGACATGTCCTCCTTTTCGAGGACATGTCCAGGGGTTCGGACGGCTTTTCAAAACCCGGCACTTTGTCTGGGTTTAGAAAAGCTTCCTTGAAATCACGTCGGGCAGGAGCACCCAAAGTGTACTACTCAACAAGACCCTATCGAAACCTAAACCAATCAAATATGGTGTTCCCCAAGGGGCTCTGCTATCCCCTCTATTACTTACTCTCTGCATCAGACTAGTACTGAACATAGCCCACAAACACAAAATCCAGATTCACTCCTTAGCTGATGACATCCAACTGTATCAACCCCTGGGAGAAACCTGTGACTCACAAATTACAAAACTCATGAACTGCCTCTCAGAAATCACTGGATGTCCTCCAATAAACTGCAACTGAATGCCTCAAAAACTGACCTTCTTTGGATCCACAAAGAACAATGCACCCACACTTGGTCCACTCTACTCTGGGACTCAACTATTATAACTGCAAAGGACCAAGTACGCAGCTTAGGGATACTCCTCAACTCCAACTTATCACTTTCCAACCACATCTCTCCGGTGTTCTCCTCCTCATTCTACTACCTAAGACAACTATGAAAAATAAGGAATTACTTCTCGAATCTGACTTCACCCACCTTCTATATGCCTTCTTCCTGGAGGGTGTTTTCCCCTATAACAGCCTCAGGAAGAGCGTTCCAGTTTTCCACCACTCTCTGGGTGAAGAACTTCCTTACGTTTGTACGGGAATCGATCCCTTTTTAACTTTAGAGAGTGCCCTCTCGTTCTCTCTACCTTGGAGAGGGTGAACAACCTGTCTCTATCTACTAAGTCTATTCCCTTCATTATCTTGAATGTTTCAATCATGTCCCCTCTCGGTCTCCTCTTTTCAAGGGAGAAGAGGCCCAGTTTCTCTAATCTCTCACTGTACAGCAACTCCTCCAGCCCCTTAACCATTTTAGTCACTCTTCTCTGGACCCTTTTGAGTAGTACCGTGTCCTTCTTCATGTACAGCTACCATTGCTGGATGCAGTATTCCAAGTGAGGGCGTACCATGGCCCGGTACAGCTGCATGATAACCTTCTCCGATCTGTTTGTGATCCCCTTCTTAATCATTCTCAGCATTCTGTTTGCCTTTTTCGCCACGGGAGCTTAAGGCAGCCATTTCCTGTGAGTGATCTGCATGGGGCAGGAGCGTGGGAAGATCTAGACCACCAGGTAAGGCTTAAGGGGGGGGCCTTACAGGGCTTAAAATAGCTGGGAGAAGCAGGGGTTAGGGGCAGAACCAGCCCGAATATTATTTGCGTTTTTTTAATATTCGCGGGCCGACTCTACCCCTAACCCCCATGGATATGGAGGGAGAAGTGTACTTCCATTGAAAGCGATGGAAGTAAAACCTGGATGTCTCGGTCTGTCCTCCTTTTTCTGGATCCATATGGTAACCCTCTCTCCTTTAAAGTATGCACCTTCTTCTGATCTCCTCTGCTTCCTCAGTTCAGTGATGGAAGCAGTTTTAATGCATGCCATGAGAATGCAGTGAGAGGAGAGCAGCATACTCACTGTCCTCACTATGATTCCTGCTGTCCACCTTTTACACATCAGGCAGCCCAGAAATTGGAAAATTTAAAAGATCTGGGTTGCTGATTCTTTCCTACACAGTAACTAATTTTTACTTTTATGAATATGTGTCTTCCACTGATTGAATTCTTTCAACCTTCTCTTTTACTGCTGGCTTGTTTCGGATCCTTTATTCCTATTGCATTGGACAAGCACCAGGGATTAACAGTAGACATTGAGTGGATAAGAGATAGGAGGTACTGTGTTTCCTCAATCTGTCTTTACCAGGGACTCCAAGAATGCCAAAACTGGGACCACAAAATTTCTCAACTCACACAAAAACATGTCTTCCTCATGTTTTTCCTGTAATGTCGTCATCTGGCAATCTGTGGTACCAGAGACAATTTTAAAATTATCTCCCTAGGCCAAAAACCAAACCCACAACTCACACAGCATATACAGTATCTTCTTCAAGTCTTTCCTGTAATGTCATCTTCCAGTGCAATAGGTAAGACATTCTAGACAAATGGGTAGTGTCCCCATGGCCATGTGCCATCTGCAGAAGGAATCCAGTTTGGAATTTTCTCTGTGCCTCTTCTGTACTTCACTGAGCTCCTTAGCTCCACCTACAGTTTTTCCCTTCTACACACATGCCTGGAGGAGTGTGTTCACTCCTCTCTCCACATTTTATTATTTTATTCAGTATTTTTTGCTCCTTTTTTCTTCGGGATTCTTGTGCTTGGCAATTTTCTTTCACTCTGCCTGAATTGAGAACACACAGACTTCTGTCTATAGCTGACAGGCCAATCCCAGAGAGTATCTGTTAGCCAGCCTGCTTAGTTTCTGTGGAACTCAGGCCCGTTGTTGAAGTTGTCTCACCTACTGTTAAGGAGGGGTCAAGCATAAGCTGATAGGCACCCTTAGGAGGCTCGGTGGTGTCTCGCAGGGTGCCAGCTGCATCTTCTAGCCTCCACCCATTCCGGTGTGCGTCCATCAGTCCGCAGGGGTAGAGGTGCAGTCAGGCATGGGGTCTGACTGGCAGCCTGAAGATCAGCTTTACAGAGCCATTCCCAGCATGAGGCAGTGATTCTCTAATCCAGGTACTATAAGAGAGCTGAGGCAAGCTGCAGCACAGATCCAAAAACAGGTCACAGTGAGTATAGGCTGTTACAGCCTTTCAGATGGATCAGGGGAGAAACATGGAAACATGATGGCAGATAAAGGCCAAATGGCTCATCTAGTCTGCCCATCCTCAAAAACCATTATCTCTTTCTCTCTCCGAGAGATCCCACGTGCTTATCCCAGGCCCTTTTGAATTTAGACACAGTCTCTATCTCCACCACCTCTTTTGGTAGACTGTTCCATGCATCTACCACCCTTTCTAAAAAAAAAAAGTATTTCCTTAGATTACTCCAGAGCTTATCACCTCTTAACTTCATCCTATGCCCTCTCATTGCAGAGTTTCCTTTCAAATTAAAGAGACTCGACTCATGTGCATTTACATTACATAGGTATTTAAATGTCTCTATCATATCTGCCCTCTCCTGCCTTTCTCCAAAGTATACAGATTGAGATCTTTAAGTCTGTCACCATACACCTTATGACGAAGACCACATACCATTTTAGTGGCCTTCCTCTGGACCGACTCCATCCTTTTTATGTCTTTTTAAAGGTGTGGCCTCCAGAATTGTACACAATATTCTAAATGAGGTATCACCAAAATCTAATACAGGGGCTTCAATACCTCCTTTTTCCTACTAGCCATACCTCTCCCTATGCAACCTATCATCCTTCTAGCTTTCGCTGTCACCTTTTCAACCTGTTTGGCCACCTTAAGATCATCATACAATCACACCCAAGTCCCGCTTTTCTGTCGTGCACATAAGCTCTTCACTCCCTAATCTGTACCATTCTCTCAGGTTTTTGCAGCCCAAATGCATGACCTTGCATTTCTTAGCATTAAATTTTAGCTGCCAAATTTCAGACCATTCTTCAAGCTTCGCCAGGTCTTTCTTCATGTTATTCACACCATCCGGCATGCCTACTCTATTGCAGATTTTGGTATCATCTGCAAAGAGGCAAATCTTACCCGACAACCCTTCAGCAATATCGTTTATAAAAATGTTTAAAAGAACAGGCCCACGAACAGAACCTTGAGGCACACTACTGGTAACATCCCTTTCCTCAGAGTGATCTCCATTGATCACCACTCAACCTGTTCTTGACCCAGTCCATCACTTTGGGACCCATCCTGAGAGCACTCAGTTTATTTATTAGACGTCTGTGTGGAGCACTGTCAAAGGCTTTGCTAAAATCTAAATACACCACATCTAGCGCACATCCTCTATCCAATTCTCTGGTCACCTAGTCAAAGAAATTGATCAGATTTGTCTGATAATACCTCCCTCTAGTGAATCCATGTTGCCTCCGGTCCTGTAATCCATAGGATTCCAGAAACTTGACCATTCTGTTTTAAAAGTGTTTCCATTAATTTGCTTACCACAGAAGTCAGACTTATCAGCCTGTAATTCCCTACTTCTTCCTTACTTCCACTTTTGTGAAGCGGGACCACATCCACCCTTCGCCAGTCCTCCGGTACCACTCCTGACTCTAGAGACTCATTGAAAAGGTCAGTCAGCGGAGCTAGCAGAACTTCCCCAAGTTCCTTCAGCACCCTAGGATGTACACCATCAGGCCCCATTGTTTTGTCTACGTTTCAGCATATGGAAAACCTTTCATATGCTGAAAGATTGGAGAGACTAGGCCTCTTTCCCCTGGAAAAGCAGAGGCTTAGAGGGGACATGATAGAGACTTACAAGATCATGAAGGGCATAGAAAAAGTGGAGAATGACAGATTCTTCATAATTTCGACAACTACAAGAATGAGCGGCCATTCAGAAAAATTAAGAGGGGCCAGATTCAGAACCAATGCTAGGAAGTTCTTCTTCACCCAAAGGGTGGTGGACACCTGGAATGCGTTTCTGGAGGGTGTGATAGGTCAGAGTACGGTATTGGGATTCAAGAAAGGATTAGATGATTTCCTGAAGAAAAAGGGATATAGATAGAGGATTACTATATAGGTTCTAGACCTGATGAGCCACCGCGTGAGCGGACTGCTGGGCGTGATAGACCTCTGGTCTGACCCAGCAGAGGCATTGCTTATGTGCTTATGTGTTTATTTAGCTAGCTCCTCAGAACTCAACCCTCTGAAAATCATTCAGGGTTTATTACTTCTCCATCCCTATTCACATTTGTCTTCTGCGGTCCCGCTCCTGGCGCTTCAGCCGTGAACACAGAACAGAAATATCTGTTAAGCAATTTGGCCTTTTCTTTATCAGCTTCTACATATTCCTTCCCTTCACCTTTGAATCTCACAATGCCACTATTGCTCTTCTTCCTATCACTAATATATCTAAAAAATGTCATGTCTCCCCATTTTACCTTGTCAGCTATTTTTTCTTCCATTTGCATCTTTGCTTTCCTGACTACAAGACTAGCCTCTCTTAACTTTTCCAGATATTTTTGCCTGTCTTCCTCTTTCTGCGATCTTTTGTAGTTTATGAAAGCTATCCTCTTATTCCTTACCTTCTAAGCTACTACTTTTGAGAACCAAAGTGGCCTTCGTTTCCTCTTACTTTTACTTACTTGCGTTACAAAAAGGTTTGTCACCCTTACAATCGCTCCTTTCAGTTTTGCCCACTGCATTTCCACTCCTTCCAGACGTTCCCATCCAGACAATAATTCCTTGACGTAAACCCCCATCCGAACAAAATTAGTTTTTTAAAAGTCTAGAACCTTTGCTTTTGAATGAGCCTTCTTTATACCCATCTTAATATTAAACTGTACCATGCAGTGAACACTGGATGCCAGATGATCACCCACTGTAATATTAGAAACACTTTCTCCGTTTGTAAGCACTAAGTCCAGTATGACCCCATCCCGTGTGGGTTCCATTACCAACTGCTGGAACAGTTCTCCTTGTAAAGGATCAGAATCTCCATACTTCTAGAAGACCCTGTAATAGGGATACCCCAATCAACATCCGGCATGTTAAAATCACCTATTAGCAAGACTTTCCCTTTTTTAGATATTCTGAATGTCTAATATTAAATCTCTATCTACTTCTTCTTTCTATGAAGGAGGCCTGTATATCACACCAATGTAAATATATTCACCATTCCCTCTTTCCAAATTGATCCAGAGTGCCTCTTCCTTGCCCTGCAGATCATGCAATTCTGTGGCTTTAATAAGATCTTTACCATATAACGCTACTCCTCCTCCTTTTTTTCCTACCCTGTCTTTGCTGAACAGATTATAGCCTGGTATAACTACATCCCAGTCATGATTCTCTGTGAACCATGTCTCTGTGATCACCACTATATCTAACTCCTCTTCTTCCATCACAGCTTCTAGATCCCGAATCTTGTTTCCCATACTTTGAGCATTAGTATATACTGCTTTCCAGACATTGCCCCATTTTCCCATCCGTGTAGAGGAATTAAATGATTTACTTACCTGAGGGTTTATACTCACCCAGGAGCTTTGATCACCATGCTCCATCACTTCTAGTTTAAAGCCCTCTTTAGTAGATTAGCCAGCCTGCTGGCAAAGACACTTCTTCCCTTCTTTGATAGATGCACACCATCCCTGCTCAGTAGCCCTTGGAAGATCATCACATTGTCTAGGAAGCCAAAATGCTCTTGACGACACCATCCACGTAACCAAGCATTCATCTCCAGGATGCGAGCTTCTCTGCCCTGGCATTTACCCTTGACAGGGAGGATGGATGAGAATATACCACCTGCATACCTGACTGCTTCACCTTCTCTCCCAGAGCCACAAAGTCACTTTTGATACGTTTGCAGGGGTACTTGGCAGTATAATTAGTGCCAATGTGGATGAGCAGCATCAGATAGTCTGAAAAGTGGGGTTTTCAAGGTTTCTGCATGTCCCCCTGTGTTCCTCCACCTGAAAAATTATAAAATCACCATTTTTAAAACTTTGCTAAGTGTGAAAATTATCATAATTTTGGCGTGAATTTCAAAACGGTGGCTATCTTGGATTTTTAGCCATCTTTTTTTCAAAAGCTCCCTGCTTCTCTAAAACTGCAAATTTTGCCTAAAATCTTGGGGTGGAGTCCATAGGCTCTCCTAATGTGAATTCTTGCCAGGATTTCACAAATTAGGCGCATCAGGAGCGTTCTTATGCCACGTGCCGTGTAGTGCAGCCGGGAGGGGCAGCAGCACAAAGCTTAGCCTCTTCCCTAGTCAAGCAGGTAACAAAATACTCAGCTAGCCCAGTGGGGCAGCCTTCTTTATTCTTGGGACTCAGCATGGCTTATAGCTCTGTGCACACAGCTGCGGTCCATCCGCAGCCTCTGAAACATATGGTTAAGTCATCAGAGGTTGACTGTGCACCCCAGGAGCCTGAGACTTTCTTAGAGTTTCTGAAACGGTTGTAAAAAAAAATAAAAAAATAAAAATTTCAAAGCAGCATTCTTCCCCTACACGGTTCCACTCATCCACACCATCTCACAGTGGCGTTGCTTTTCTTGGGCATATTCTTGTCTCAGTCAGCCATTGTTCCTGATCTGCCTGATGCTGGTCTTTATGCTGATGACCAGCTTCCTGACCTCTTATTTCAAGGTGCAGCACTTCTAAGAACAGGGGACCAAGGACTGTATACTAGATCTTCAGATCCTTCGATCCCACAGTTCTGCACTTATTTCAGTTTGCGGCTTTGCCAGATCTTATTTCTGAGTCTATGCAGGAATTGCATTTGATCACTCAGCCGGCTCTGTCCTCTTTTTTTCTCCTGGCTTTGTGGTGTGCGCTCCCAGTCTTCCACCTTTCCCTTGATATGAGCATTGTAATATTAGAGCAATGTGACTATCTGGAATGTGCTCTTATATTAGCGAGGACCGTGTTTTGCTTGTCCCAAAGGCTCTGGATCAGGCTTGAGTGGATTCTTTGGTTACGCAGGTGCCTGATTGTGCCTCTCTACCCAGAGAAAGTGCTGTGGTGCTTACAGATATGCAGGGCCGCCGTGTGGATGTTGTCCTCTGGAGGCTGCTGCTGCTTTGGCTACATCTGTTGTCACACGCACCTATCTGCATCACCTGTGCACCCTAGAGAATGAGGCTGTAGATTCTCTTCCTTAACTTCTTTGGCTGTGTCAGCTTATATGACTGCCGCTTTATATGCCTTATGCCAGTTTTGATGTTTTCCATTTCTGCCTGCAGAATGCTCTGGTTTGGACAATTGTTCTGGGGATTCTACTTCCAAAGGTTTCTTTGGCGAGACTTCCCTTTCAGAGCAGTTGTTGTTTGGAAAGGGCCTTGTCGACCTCATGGATTCTGTGGTGTTCAGTCACTCTGAGACCCTGCCTGATAGCAGGCCCAGACCATCTAGGTGTTCTGGTCGCTCTAATTTTCATGGCTCCAGTCATTCCCATCCATATTCCAGCGCCATGTCTCAGACCAGAGCTCCTGGAAGTGGTACTCCGGCTACAGATGTGCCCAGCCATCTGGATCCCATCCTTCACCCCCTGCAAAGAAGGCACAGAGAGGTGGCAGGCTGTCAGCGTTCCTGCCAGCTTGGGTTTGTATTACATCTGACCTGTAGGTTCTGGACTTTATTTGGTTGGGTTGTAATTGGAATTCGTACAGCCTCTGACCAATTGGTTTGTGGAATCTCCCGCAGGGCACCCTGACAAGGCACTCCAAGTGCAGGCTACTGTACAGTACTTGCTGAATATTCAAGTTCTAGAGCGGGTGCTGCCCAGTCTTTCAGGCTCTGGCAGATATTCCATATGCTATTTTGTGCCACTGATTGACTCAGAAGGCTGGGTGCCTATTCTGGAGCTGCAACACGTACATGAGGCTCTCCAGATTCCATGTTCTTACATGGAAACAGTGCTATCTGTTATAGCAGCGGTGGCCCCAGGAGAGTCCCTTGCCTCTCTGGATTCATGGGGGCATGCTTGCACATTCTGATCTTTCCAGCCCACCGCAGATACTTGCAGTTTCACATCTTGAACAAACATTGCCAGTTTTGGGCTCTGCCCTTTGTACTAGCAATGACTCCTCGTGCCTTCACCAAGATGATGGCAGTCATAGTGGCTTACTTAAGTAATATGGGTCTGCAAGTGCACCTTGTCTTGGTCGATTGGCTAGTCAGAGCTCCCTCATAGGTCGAGGGTCAACATACGGTGGATCAGGTGATCCAGGTGCTAGAGGACCTTGGTTGGATTGTACATTACAGACAGGGTAGTCTCTCACCCAAGCAGTCTTGGAATACCTGGATGTTCTCTTCAACACTGCTGTGGCCTGCATCTGTCTTCCAGGGGTATGCGAACTGATTCTCCGTTCCTGGATTTCTTCCCTTCTCCAGCTCCTTCGACATGGGACTATCTTCAGGTCCTGGTATCCGTGGCTACCATGGGTTCCTTGGGTGAGAGTGCACATTCATCTTTCCAGCTTGACTTACTCTCTCGCTGGGCTCCAGACTATGATGAGTTACAGACCAGTCTTCTCTGGACTCTGGAGGCTTGGGCCAACTTTATTGGTGGCTTCTCACACAATCACTATGCAAGGACATACCACTGCATATCACCTCCTGGGTACTTACAGATTCCAGCCTTTGGGGCTGGGGAGTCCACTGCACTCAGCATCCCATTCAGGGGTATTGGACATACTCTCAGTGGAAATGGTTGCCCAATCGGTTGACTCTAATGCATTAGCTGAAGGCTCTGGAGGGCCAAGCGGTCAGAGTCTTCTCTGACAGTGCAACTGCAGTAGCCTATGTCAATTGCCAGGGAGGTGCCAACAGCAATTCCCTTACTCTGGTGTCCACTGTGCACAGGGAAAAGAAAACCAATTGCTAGTTACAGTAGCTCGATATGCTGGCATACTCCTCTGTGTTGTTCTCTCAGCACACTCTAAGTAATTCTCATGGCCAACATTCAAAATGGATATGAATGTTTAGTATCTGGAAGTTGCCACTGATTTTCAATGGCATTATCTGAACTTTTGCTAGTAATCATTACAGACGTTCCCTGTGTTGTGGAGTTATATGAGAGCAGAGCTAAAATGGAGCCAGAAACTATCCAATTAGCAGCAATATTCAGTCTGCTAACTGAATAACTATCCACATTAAGTAAAGAAACATAGAAACATGACAGCAGATAAAGACCAAATGGCACATCTTGTCTGCCCATCCTCAGTAACTATTTCACTGCCCTAAAGTGATGAGTTCATTTAATATTATCCTTTCCCTTTCCTATGGGCCTCCATCATAGTCAGAACAAAGGACTGATATGCTGGTATCCATGACCTTTTGTTCACAGCTACCTAGGAAACTTCCCCAAGTTTATATGTTCAAAGATACCTAGCCTAATCACTGAAGCACATCCTTCAGCCAGCAGACTGTACACCAGGACCCGCTCTGCAACCCTGGGCCCAATTTAGGTCTTATCACACTCAAGCCTGTTAATGCAGAAAGAGGCCTGACTCAGAGACTACACCACAGATCTGCAGGCAGTAGACAGACCTGCACTGAGTGAGCCCTTGTCTATCTATGCTACTACTACTATTAATTATTTCTCTGATTCTGGAGACTGTGGTTCCGCTGTCATATGAAGTGGTATTATGTGGGACGTTGTTATCTCCTACATCTCCAGTAGACAGGCATGAAAACAGGTTATTGAGTATAATGACTGGGGTAGCCATCCAAATGATTACGAAAAACTGGAAGAATTGTGACCGCTTAAATTTCACTTTTGGGGGGAATTCGATATGCTTGTGTTATTGTTACGAGAAAATGATGTCTGAACAAAGGGGTTTAATCTGACGTGGGGGTCCATTGACCAATCTTATTGATTCTAATTGAATGGTTTTTCCCTTTACTTTTGGTTATACTTTTTACATCCAGGGAAGGGAGTGGGAGGGAGAAGGATAATGTATAAGGACTGGTTTATTTATGAGTTGTTAGTACTAGTGTATGGGTATCTTGAATATATAGAAATCAGGGGGGAGGGAGGTGAAAATTATTCTTATGGATATAAGTGCTGTTTTTTCAGGCAACTTGTTATGCAATTTTTGTATGCACTGTTTTTAGAATGAAAAATCAATAAAGATATATATATATATATATATATATTTAAAAAATAATTAATTATTTCTAGAACGCTGCCAGAAGAACACAATGTTGTACAGTCACAAAGGAGAAAGTCCCTGCTCGAATGAGCTTACAATCTAAAAAATCAAGACAGACAAACAGGATGCCAGGGTAAGGGTTACAGTTAAAGGGGATGGTTAAACTGCTGGCTAGGGTGGTGAACAGAGGGCAGAGAGGAGTAGGGTTATGAGTTGAAGGCTGTCTTAAAAAGGTACGCTTTCAGCCTTCTTTTGAACAAGGGAAGAGGCGTGGCAGATGGACTCAGGTAGTTTATTCCAGGTATATGAGCCACCGGGCTGAAAGGAATGAAGTGTGAAATTGGAAGTGGAGGAGAAGGGTACAGATAAGAGCAATTTGTCTGATGAACAGAGTTCTCGGGGAGGTGTATTAGGAGAGACAAGAGAGGAGAGATACTGAGGGGTTATAGAATGAACACTATCTTTCATATAACAGTTTTAGAGGATTTAGAAATGTTCATTTCTTTGATGCTCTCAAGCTCTGCGGATCTGTGAAGTGTGCTGTGCCGGGAGTTGTATTAAGAACTGCACTAAAATATGACTGTTTGCTATCAGGCCCCTTCAGAGACTTTTCTATCTCTTAAATTTGTTTTATTTTTAATCTTCTATCATTCTTTCTATTTCTTTGATTTTTAATCTTGGAAATGTATATATGTTGTTATTACAGATTTTTAGTTTATCAGGTACTTTAGCTAGATTGTGAGCCTTCGGGACAGATAGGGTCATTTTTCTCAAGTACCTAATTTCATTTTAGTTTGATACTTTGTAAACCGCTTAGGTCAGTAAAATGCAGGTGCGGTATATCAAATCTTAAATAAACATAAACATATCTTATCTATCTTGTAAGACTTTCTGAGGAAAGCCCATTTCACTGTATGGTGCATAGAGCAGCAGCTCCTTGAAGAAACAGCACTGCCAAGATGGACACTGCATCCTTCATTTTTTGCTAACCTAATAGAAGTAGTCAAGAATGTCTCTATGGAGGCAAAATCACTCCTTACTACCCTGTACATGTCTGTGGATGGTGTTTTCAGTGCTTTGACTTGGAGTGCGAAAAATATATAGGGTTTGGAAAGAATTCAATGAGCCATGCTCTGCAAATTTGACCCACTTGTTTTTTCCAGCAAGCTCTATATGACCCATAAATGCAGATTACTCTTTGAGAGAACAGTATAGACATTTTATTATATATAATTCATTTATTTATAGCCTTAATTTATGAAGGCATATTATTGTTGATATGCTCCCTATGCCATAAATTTGCACAGGCATACCTTTCTAGTTTGATAAGAAAAAAGCATATCACCCTACCACAGTGGTCAAACTAGATAAGGCTGTATGGGTGTGCGAACTAGATGTATGGTGGCTTTTTTTTTTTTTCTTAAGCCACTCCTTATGCAGAATGCAACCGCAGTTCCTTCTTGATATTTCTCTACTAAAAAGGTATGCCGTTTTACTGAAGGAAAAGAACACAAGCAACAAATAGACAGAATCTATAAGCCATTTTCCCAAACATGACTGATCTCGAGAAGGACCATCCATACTCTGATTTCACTCAGCGCCCGGCAGCAGGGGAGGAGAGCGAAGAGCACCAGATTCCAGGTAAAACTAGTGAGGGGAGAAATTTTCAGATGCTGTGACTTTTGCAACATGTAACTGCTAGATGAACTCCAAGCTGCACTGCTCAATGATATTATTAATGCATATCTGCTGAGGTTAGCTCCTAAACCTGCAGCATCTGTGTAGGCACAAGCCCTGGGTTTAGTGAGATTCTTCTTGTATTGTACCGATAGGGAAACAATTACATTACATTACATTGGCGTCTTCTATCCCGCCAAAACCTTTCAGTTCTAGGCGGTTTACAAAAAAATTGGCCTGGGCATTCCCAGGGAGATTACAAGGTTGATAGCTGGAAAATGCATTAGGATCTGGGGAGTCAGGAAGGTCTAGTTAGATCAATTGACAAAACAACCTGCCAAACCCATTAGGCAAGCAGTGTGATCTGTGTTTGATACTGTAATAAAGAGTAAATAAAGAGAAATCCGTTCAGTGCAAAAAAAATGGCAAGCTTGTATTAATTTTGACATGGCAGGTGCATTTGGGCAGATTAGGCTGAGAATCCTATACAAGTGATTCTTCTTTCACATTCAGTGTTGGCCTTCAGATTAACTTTATTAGTGAACCAAGAAACATTAAGGTTGTGGTGTATATTTTGTATTCTTCTTAATTACGCAATAGGCAGCTGTTTGTCTATGTGAGCAAGACATTTCCTATATCCTCTCTGTGCTCTTGCTTGAGTGTGTTCACTTGTGTTGATGTTATGCCATATTGTTGTTTTCAGAATCATCGATGTATTAAACATACTGTATAATAAAATAACAAAAATCAGAATACACACCTTTGTATTCAGTGTTGTTAATACTTTTCTTTACAATTTGAATTTATACTTGAGAGGAAATAAGTTGGTACTAGAAATAAGTGGTCCTTTTTATCGGTGCTTTTTCAGGATCCAGCGTAAGTTTAGTGTGACAATGATAATACACGTCTAGGGTGGGAGGGAAGATATTTTTAATTTTGTGTGCAAATTTTTGGATAAGTAGAAGGGTGGGGATGATATATGTATTTGTCATGGAATATAATTCTGATTGAATTTAAGTGCTGTTAAAGTATAAGATGACTGTATAATATGTTGCACTTATTTTTGGCTTTAAAATGAATAAAGATTTAGTGTGACATTCTATCAAGTATACAACATAGAATAAAACCATCACTAACCCCCTTTTATAAAGCTGAGTTAGGGTTTTTTTTATTTAAGGCCGGGGCGGTAAAAGCTGTGGCGCTCATAAGAATTCTATGAACGTCGGAGCTTTTACCGCTGTGGCTGGCGTTAAAAATCCCTATCGTGACTTCTTAAAAGGGGTGGGGGGGGTAAACTTTTTTTCAACTTCTAGATGCAGATTCTCAGGTCTCCTCATGGTTGTGCCATGTTACAGTTTCTCTTTCATGTCACCTTAATTACTTAGACTACTTTCAAACCCAAAATGCACATAACAATAACAATATTTAGTCTGCCGGTGAAAAATGTCACAACATTAAATCAGATGTAATTACTGGGCTGGGTCTCTGAGGATTACTCTTTCATTGTTAGACATTTAAAAAGGTGATAATTTAAACAGTACATAAATTGGCCAGCAATAGTTTTAAAAACATTTACATATCCCTTTCCATATTTTCACTTCTATGGTTCCCCCACTGGTAAACGTTCTGCAACTCCTACACTTTTAGACTAATTGGAATGTTTCAATCCCATAATGGGGAAGTCTTAGTTTGAAGTGGTAATGCAGTCTTAAATGGATGCTGTGGAGCATCATTCCTGGCAGCCAGGGATTTTACCTTTGATAGCTCCACCCCTATACTCTTTGAGAGCCAGTACTGATATGTTTGTGAGCCAGTCAGCCAGCAGGGGTCATTGCTTAACCAAATGACAAAAGAAACCAGAAACAAGGCTACAAATTTCTGCATTATAGCAGGTAAAATCATGACCTGGATTAGTCTGTTCCACGTGGTGCCAGGTTAGGATAAGCAGCATAGAATCTGTTTTGCAACTTGGGATCGAGCTAGGTGCTTGGGACCTGGGTTGACCACTGTTGGAAACAGGATACTGGGCTTGATGGACCTTCGGTCTGTCCCAGTACGGCAGTTCTTATGTTCTTATGTAATGTTAATTGCCTGAATTCTGTTCATAATTACAGTAACTTTGATATTAAATTTGGACTTTTATCAGTAAGTGACACTTTGTCTGTTCTTTCAGTTTGCACTTCGCCCTCCAAATCCACAGGTTTAAGGCCCGCAAATTCGGTTATTCGCAATTTTTTGCCCCGGACCTCCCCTTAGTTTATAAAGGCTGAATCACTGCATTCCGGACCTCCCAAGATCTTACCTGGTGGTCTAATGGTTACGCGGGGCAGGAGCGATCTTCATACGCTCCTGCCCCGTGCAGAGCCGTCATCAAAACTGGCTGCCGTGAGTTCCTGTGGTCTCACGAGACTACAACGGGAACTCACGGCAGCCATTTTTTATGACAGCTCTGCGCAGGGCAGGAGCGTAGGAAGATCTCTCCTGCCCTGCGTCATCACTAGACCACCAGGTAATGTCTGACGAGGTCCAGGATGCAGGAGGGAGGCGGAGGTGGATCAGAGTCAGCCCTAAAAGTTATCCGTGATTGTCCATATTCGCCGGCCGGCTCTGCCCCTAACCCTTGCAGATTCAGAGGGAGAAATGTAGTTATTATTCTTTGAATTTAGTTCATATCTTTTCAGAGGAACTAAAAGTGCGTTATATTCAGATATGATAGGTATTTCTTTGTCCCCAGAGGTATTACAATCTGAGGTAATGGAGAATTAAAGGTACCCCAAGGACATCTAGTAGGCGCCTCTTCTTTATCGGGTCCTTGGGCCCAGATTCTATAAATGGCACTTAAAATTAGGTAAAGACTCGACACATACATGTTTCGTCCAAATTGGCCAAAACACATACATGTTGAGTCTTTATTTGAATGAATAAAGTATTACAGCACCCTGCCTTTGCTGTCCTTTTTGGTTTCTCCTGTGTAAGGGTACAGTGCGATTTGAAATTAAGTGTCTAGGTCGGCCGCCTAACCAATCTAGGTGCCTAATTTAATTATTCAATTAGGCTTAATCGGTGCCAATAATTGAACAACACCATTAAAAATCAATTAAAATCAATTTTAAAAAATAATTAGAAATGGTAGATGCCTACACTGAAGGTCTACTAGAAAGTAGGTGTGGTTAGGGGGCGGATGCTAGGCAGATTTTGGGAGTGGCTTGACTTAGACGCAGGTACCATTTAGGCCAAGGGTGGGCAAACCTTTTGACTCGTGGGCCACAATGGGTTCTTAAATTTGACAGAGGAGCCGGACCAAGAGCAGATGGATGAAGTAGTGCTGCCCGATTCAGAGAAAAATATTTTGATTCATAGAAACATAGAACATGACGGCAGAAAAGGGCCATGGCCCATCTAGTTTGCCCACACTAATGGCCCACCCCCTAACTACCTCCATGAAGAGATCCCACATGCCAATTCCATCTTTTTTAAAAATCTGGCACGCTGCTGGCCTCAATTACCTGTTGTGGAAGATTATTCCAGCGA
The DNA here is from genome assembly GCF_902459505.1 of Geotrypetes seraphini. NCBI lineage: Eukaryota > Metazoa > Chordata > Amphibia > Gymnophiona > Dermophiidae > Geotrypetes > Geotrypetes seraphini. Next base: position 384,856,917 of record NC_047084.1, on the reverse strand, counting down.
TCAACCACCCTGTCGGTGAAGAAATATTTTCTGGTGTCGCCAAGAAATTTCCCACCCCTGATTTTCAATGGATGCCCTCTTGTTGCCGTGGGTTCTTTAAGGAAAAAGAGATCCTCTTCCACCTCGATACGGCCTGTGACATATTTGAACGTCTCGATCATGTCTCCCCTCTCTCTGCGTTCCTCGAGTGAGTACAGCTGCAACTTACCCAGTCGTTCCTCATATGGGAGATCCTTGAGACCTGAGACCATCCTGGTGGCCATTCGCTGAACAGACTCAACTCTCCACACATCTTTTTGATAATGCGGCCTCCAGAATTGTACACAGTATTCCAGATGGGGGTCTCACCATGGATCTGTACAACGGCATTATGACCTCGGGCTTACGGCTGACGAAACTTCTGCAGATACAATCTATGATTTGTCTAGCCTTGGATGAAGCTTTCTCCACTTGATTGGCAGTCTTCATGTCTTCGCTAATGATCACCCCTAAGTCACGTTCTGCTACAGTCCTTGCTAGGATCTCACCATTTAGGGTGTAAGTCCTGCATGGATTTTGCCGCCAAGGTGCATGAAGCTTAGTTGCCAAGTCTTTGACAAATGCTCCAGCAGGAGTAGGTCCTGCGTCATACTGTTGGGCATTGAGCTTTTGTCAGGCACTGTGCTTTCATCTGTTGTGCGGTTGCCTACTAAGTTACATAGTTTGGCGTCATCGGCGAATAGTGTAATTTTACCTCGAAGCCCCTCAGCCAAGTCTCTTACGAAGATGTTAAATAGGATCGGGCCCAAGACCGAGCCCTGCGGCACTCCGCTGATCACTTCCATCGTATCGGAGAGGGTACCGTTTACCACTACCCTCTGAAGTCTACCTCTAAGCCAGTCCCTAACCCATGCGGTTAATGTTTCACCCAGTCCCATCAAACCCATCTTGATCAATAACCTGCGGTGTGGGACGCTATCAAACACTTTGCTGAAGTCCAAGTACATGACGTCCAGGGACTCCCCTATATCCAACTTTCTTGTTACCCAGTCAAAGAAGCTGATCAGATTTGATTGGCAGGACCTTCCCTTCGTAAAACCATGTTGATGGGGATCTCGTAGATTCACCTCATTCAGGATCGAATCCAATTGGCGTTTGATTAGTGTTTCCATAAGTTTACTCACTATCGATGTGAGACTCACCGGTCTATAATTCTCAGCCTCCGTCCTGCATCCCTTTTTGTGGAGTGGAATGATGTTAGCTATTTTCCATTCCAACGGGACTCTTCTTGTACTTAGGGAAAGATTGAAGAGCGCGGATAATGGTTCCACCAGGATGGTCTCCCTGGGGTGTAGTTTGTCCGGTCCCTTAGCTTTGTTCACCTTGAGTCTTGATAGCTCCTCGTAGACCCTGCTGGGCGTAAACTCGAAATTTCAAAATGGGTCATCCGAGTTTTCCCTCATTGGCAGCTGAGGGCCAGATCCCAGCGCCTCGCAAGTGAAAACTGAGCAGAAGTATTCATTTAAAAGTTTGGCTTTGTCAGAGTCCGATTCTACATAGTTCTCGTCGGGTTTCCTAAGGCGTACTATCCCATCTGTGTTTCTTTTTCTGTCATTAATATACCGGAAGAAGGATTTATCGCCCTTCTTGATGTTCTTCGCAAGGTTCTCCTCCATTCGGAGTTTGGCCTCCCTGACTGCCGTTTTGACCGCTTTTGACTTTGCTAGATAGTCTTCCTTGAATTCTCGCTTCCCTGGTTGTTTGTAGAGGATGAACGCTCTTTTCTTCTTTTTTATGAGGTCTGAGATCTCCGCAGAGAACCACTGTGGTCTATTGTTTCTTCACCGTTTACTTACTGATTTGACGTAGCGGTTGGTTGCTTCGTGTAAGGTTGATTTCAGAGTTGACCATATTACCTCTACATTATCTGTTTCAGCATAGTTTTGCAGTGCCCGATGGACGAAATCTCCCATGCTTTCGACGTTTGTGCCCTTAAAGTTGAGGACCTTGGTTAATGTGCTTGACTTAGTGAAACCTTTCCTGATATACCATATCATGTTGTGGTCACTGGAGGCCAACATATCGCCTACCGAGACCTCTGTGACACTTTCTCCGTTGGTGAGTATTAGGTCTAGTATCTCCCGATCCCTAGTGGGCTCTAATACCATTTGTCTGAGTCTTGCTCCCTTTATAGAGGTTAATAGCTTCCTGCTGCTGCTGGTCGTAGCAGAAAGATTGTTCCAATCCACATCAGGCATATTGAAGTCTCTTAACAATACTGTGTCTCCACGCAAAGTGATATTCTCAATGTCTTCGACTAATTCTATATCCATGTCTTCCTGTTGTCTTGGAGGTCTGTATACTACACCAAGATACAGGCATTTGTCCTTCCCCCTAGCCAAATTCACCCAGAGGGATTCCCCGGTGTACTTGACATCTGCAATTTTGGTACCCTCTAGTGCAGGGGTGTCAAAGTCCCTCCTCGAGGGCCGGAATCCAGTCGGGTTTTCTGGATTTCCCCAATGAATATGCATTGAAAGCAGTGCATGCAAATAGATCTCATGCAGATTCATTGGGGAAATCCTGAAAACCCGACTGGATTCTGGCCCTCGAGGACCGACTTTGACACCTGTGCTCTAGTGTATAGTGCTACCCCTCCTCCCATTTTGCCCTCTCTGTCCCGCCGAAGTAAGTTGTATCCCGGTATAGCCAAATCCCACCCATGGAAGTCCGTGAACCAAGTCTTGGATATTGCCACCACATCTAGGTCGGCGTTCCTCATTTCCATTTCTAATTGCAGAATCTTATTGCCCAAACAGTGGGCATTAACGTGCATAGCCCTCCATACATAGCCCTCCTCACCGTGTTGAATCGATTTTTCGATTCGATTCGATTCACTGTTAATGACACAGCTTTTTAAGTTTAAACAAAGTACAACAATAAATTTCACAAAGTACTTAAAAAAAAATCACATTTTTCCATTAAAGCAGTTTTGGAGACATTTGCTTGAACAGTCTTTTTTCCCAGTCCATAAGCAAGCAATATCAAAAAGATTTCCTTAATTATCTACTCAAACATTTTAGCTATTTACTTTCGTTCTACCTAGACTATTATTCAGTAGAAAAATGTAGTTTGTTCAATCAAGCAGAACATTCACTCATAGAAGTCCAATGTCCAGACAGGATTTGATTGAACAAACTACATTTTTTCTACTGAATAATAGTTTAGGTATAATGAATAGCAAAAATATTAAAACCACACAGAAAAGCATTAAAAGTCAATAGGATTTCCGAGTGGGAACAACCTGATGTCTCAGCACATAAGGAAAAGACCATGTAATAATGTTTATAAGATAAATCATATAAATGATTATACTGAAGCAGGGTGTCCTCAGCGTGAGAGGTAAGCGAGGGGAGAGAATTCTCCAGCGCTTTACACAATAAGGCACAGGTTAATTGCCCTCTGCCTGCACACCATCATAGGACACCTCACATGTGCTCAAATTAATCAATGTGATAAATTAAACAGTGATATACAATTGGTCAATCACAAGAGTGCAAGATCAAACAGGTTGTTCCCACTCAGAGAACCTATTGACTTTTACTGCTTTTCTGTGTGAATAGATAATTAAGCAAATTTCTGATAGCCTACAGAAATGATTCTGAGCTTCCATCCCCAGCCCCCAAGACTCACCAGCCCCCTGCCGATTCCCAGCTTCCATCCCCAGACCCTAAGACTCACCAGCCCCCCTGCTGATTCCCAGCTTCCATCCCCAGCCCCCAAGACTCACAAGCCTCCCTGCCAATTTCAGCTTTCATTCCCAGCCCCCAAGACTCACCAGCCCCCCTGCCGATTTCAGCTTCCATCCCCAGCCCCCCTGCCAATTCCCAACTTCCATACCCAGCCCCCATGACTCACCAGCCCCCCTGACGATTCCCAGATTCCATCCCTAGTCCCCAAGACTCATCAACCCCCTGCCAATTCCCAGCTTCCATCCCCAGCCCCCAAGACTCACCAGCCCCCCTGCCAATTCCCAGCTTCCATCCCCAGCCCCCAAGACTCACCAGCCACCCTGCCAATTTCCAGCTTCCATCCCCAGCCCCTAAGACTCACCAGCCCCCCTGCCGATTTCAGCTTCCATCCCCAGCCACCCTGCCGATTCCAAGCTTCCATTCCCAGCCCCCAAGACTCACCAGTCCCCCCTGCAGTATTCAGCTTCCATCCCCAGCCCCCAAGACTCAGTAGCCCCCCTGCGAATTCCCAGCTTCCATCCCCAGCCCCCAAGACTCAGTAGCCCCCCTGCGAATTCCCAGCTTCCATCCCCAGCCCCAAAGATTCACCAGCCCCCCTGCCGATTCCCAGCTTCCATCTCCAGTCCCCAAGACTCACCAGCCCCCATTCTGATTCTCAGCTTCCATCCCCAGCCCCCCTGCCAATTCCCAGCTTCCATCCCCAGCCCCTAAGACTCACCAGCCCCTATGCTGATTCTCAGCTTCCATACCCAGCCCCCAAGACTCACCAGCCCCCTGCCAATATCAGCTTCCATCCCCAGCCCCCCTGCCAATTCCCAGCTTCCATCCCCAGCCCCTAAGACTCACCAGCCCCCATGCTGATTCTCAGCTTCCATACCCAGCCCCCAAGACTCACCAGCTCCCTGCCGATTTCAGCTTCCTTACCCAGTCCCCCTGCCAATTTCAGCTTCCATCCCCAGCCCCCATGACTAAGGTGACCATACGTCCCGTTTTGAACGGGACAGTCCCGTTTTCGGATCCCCTGCCCGTTGTCCCCACACACAGCTTCGGGACGCCCAAAATGCCCCATTTTCAGAGACAGCGTCCAGAAGATGTGCGCGGGGACAACGGGACAGGCGATCGCTTCCTGTCCCTCCCCTGCCGCACCAAAAAAACAAACAAACCCAAAAGCCTCCCTCCAGGCCCGATTTAGGTCCACCACCGCTGCTCCTCTGCTGCAAACTGCTGGAACCCGGAAGCCTTCTTTCCGACATCAATTCTGACGTCAGAGAGGACGTTCCAGGCCAGCCAATCGCTGCCTGGCTGGCCCGTAACATCCTCTCCGACGTCAGAATTGACGTCGGAAAGAAGGCTTCCGGGTTCCAGCAGTTTGCAGCAGAGGAGCAGCGGCGGTGGACCCTTTTGTTTTCCGCGGTAGGGGGGGAGGAGGTAGGCAGGCAGGCTGGCTGGCTGGCTGGCTCTGGGGGAGGGAGGTAGGTAGGCAGGTTTTGGGGAGGGAGGCAGGCAGGCAGGCTGGCTGGCTTTGGGGGAGGGAGGGAGGTAGGCAGGCTTTGGGGGAGGCAGGCAGGCTGGCTAGCTCTGGGGGAGGGAGGGAGGTAGGCAGGCAGGCTTTTGGGGAGATAGGCAGGCAGGCAGGCTCTGGGGGAGGCAGGTAGGCTGGCTGGCTTTGGGGTAGGTAGACAGGCAGACTGGCTTTGGGGAAGGCTGGCTTTGGGGAGGTAGGCCGGTAGGCTTTTTGGGAGAGGGTGGGACAAAGGCTGGAAGCAGTGAGGGGACATAGGAAGGAGGGATGAAGGAAGGAGAGAAAACCGCAGAGAAGGGGGGGGGTTGTAAGTAGAAGAAAGCTAGAGAGATAAAGGCCTGGACCAAAGGGGAAAGACAGGAGGCAGAAGCAGGACTTTGGAAGATGCAGACAGAGGGGGAGAGCCCCTGAGGAAGAGCAGAGAGAGGCAAGATCATAACAGAGGAGGGAGAGAGAGAAAGGGAGACCTGGAACAAAGGTACAAAGGAGAACTGAGACTGGATCTGGGGGCACTACGGACATAGGAAGGAGGCACTGGGAGCACTAAGGACATAGAAAGGAGGTGCTGGGGACACTAAGGACATAGGAAGTTACTGGGGGCACTAAGGACATAGGAAGGAAGGAGGGAGGGAATAGAAAGGGACAATTGTTGGGCCTGAGTGCAGAAAGAAATGAAAGATAGGATTCACAGTCAGAGGGAAATGCAACCAGATACTCATGAAATCACCAAACAGCAAAGGTAGGAAAAATGATTTTATTTTCAATTTAGTGATAAAAATGTGTCAGTTTTGAGAATTTATATCTGCTGTCTATATTTTGCACTATATTTGTCTATTTTTCTATAGTTACTGAGGTGACATCATTGAAAACCCCCCAAATATAAATAATTAACATTTTCTCTGCGTATAGGGTGCTTTGAGGTTTTTTAAAAATTTTATAGTTACCATTATGAAATAATAAGATATTGTGTGTACATGAAAAATGAATGGAAGAAATTAGGGGCAGGGCTAGGGCGGGATTGGGGTGGGGCTAGGGTGGGATTGGGGTGGGGCAAGGGCTAGGGCGGGATTGGAGGCGGGACTGAATATTAATAGATGTCCCGTTTTGATGAAAAAAATAAATGGTCACGTTACCCAAGACTCACCAGCCCCCCTGCCGATTTCAGCTTCCATCCCCAGCCCCCAGGACTCACCAGCCCCCCTGCCGATTTCAGCCCCCAAGACTCACCAGCCCCCCTGCCAATTTCAGCTTCCATCCCCAGCCCCCAGGACTCACCAGCCCCCCTGCCGATTTCAGCCCCCAAGACTCACCAGCCCCCCTGCCAATTTCAGCTTCCATCCCCAGCCCCCAAGACTCACCAGCCCCCTGACGTTTCCCAGATTCCATCCCCAGCCCCCAAAACTCACCAGCCCCCCTGCCGATTTCCAGCTTCCATCCCCAGCCCCCAAGACTCACCAGCCCCCTGCCGATTTCAGCCTCCAAGACTCACCAGCCCCCCTGCCGATTTCAGCCCCCCTGCCAATGTATTTACTTACTGCCTGAACTGGATATTAAATCGCGGGGAAAGAGCCAGCCAAAACTAATATTTGTTGCTGCCAAGTGTCGAGGTCTGCTGCACGAGGTCCACTCGCTTGCTGCTTGACTCTCCCACTCCTTTCGTTTCTTCCGATATAACTTTCGGTTTCACAAAACCGGAAGTTACATTAGATGGGAAGAGTCTGGCGGCTGGCGGCATGAAATAGCCCGAACTCGTCTTGTGGCTGAATCGGTGAGTCCAGTTTTTAATATAAACTGATTTGAATCGGTGAACCGATTCGAATCGTGAATCGGGCAGCACTAGGATGGAGTGTTTGTGCGAACTAATATAAATTAAATGTAAACGTAGCCTCCCGTTCTTGTGGTGATTTCTTGCTAGCCTAGTTAGCATGCTTCGTGGCAAAGTGACGGCTGATATTGTATTCTTTGAAAACCACAACAGTTTCCTGGCATATCAGACATACAGCAATTGATTGGACTTCGATGAAAACATATTTTGCTGTCCACTCCCTCTTAAACACTCGTCATTCACTATCCACTTTTCTTTTCTTTGGTCCGCTCATGTTTACTATGGGGCTCAAAACACAAATCAAAAACGTGGAGTTCATTAATACATCACACCTCAACAAAGGTTAATGTGCCATCTATTGGGAAAACACAGGCATTGCAGAAAAAATGCAAAGCAAATATACATGATCAATGTCCCTTCCTCTCCTTCACCCCAATTTTTCCTCCTTCCTTTCGCTCCCCCACATGTGCAGCATCTTTCTTCCCCTCCCCTCTCACTTTGTGCTTTCCCTCTGCAGCATCTTTCTATCCCTCCATCCCTCCCATCCCCCTGTGCAGCAGAACCTTTGCACAGCTTCTATCTTTCCCTCCTGCCCTCCCTCCCATCCCTCGTGCAGCGGAACCCTTGTCCAGCTTCATTCCTTCCCTCCCTCCCTCCCTCCCATCCATCGTGCAGCAGAACCCTTGCCCAGCTTCTATCCTTCCCTCCCTCCCTCCCTCCCTCCCTCGTGCAGCAGAACCTTTGCCCAGCTTCTATCCTTCCCTCCCTCTCTCCCTTCCCTCATGCAGCAGAATCCTTGCCCAGCTTCCATCCTTCCCTCCCTCTCTCCCATCCCTTGTGCAGCAGAACCCTTGAGCACCCACCCCTGCCACGCAGCTGAAACCCCGCTGACCCTCCATCCTTCCCTGATGAGAGAAGGCTGTGAAGCAGCCTGTTTAGAGTGCTGCCAGCCCGACACTGCTCTGGAGGGAGGTATATAGGGCTCGTGGTCAGCAGGGTTCGGATGGTCGACAGGCCGGATTAAAAAACTAAACGGGTCAGATATGGCCCACGGGCCGTCATTTGCCCATGTCTGATTTAGGCCAAGAAAACCCTGGCATAAATGGGAGTGTGCCTAAGGTTTCAAACACCTACTGGTGCCTAAGGATGCTTAAGCGCTGCTAGGTGAAATTCTATAAAAGGCACCTAGCGGATGATTGTCAATTGCACTCAACGGCACCTACAAGGTAGGTGCTGTTTATAGAATCAGGGTCTAGGTGCCTAGATTCAGTTATAGAATACTAACTTAAGGATGCAGAGCACAGCTTTGCATGCTTGTGTGGATGTCTTGTGTCTGTGCTTTATTTGTCTCTATGTACAGTTTATCTCTGTTTTGTTTCTGTGTATTGCTTGCATATTCTTCCCAAAAGTACAAAGACTAAGGGTCACGCAATGAAGTTACTAATATTTCTTCTCTCAACATGTCATTAAGCTCTGGAATTCATTACCAGAGAATGTGTTAAAAGCGATTAGTATATAAGGGATTAGAAAAGGGTTAGACAAATTCTTATAAGTCCATAAACCATTATTAACGTGGAATTGGGAAAATCTATTGCTTAACTATTCTACTCTTTTGGGCTCTTGCCAAGTACTTGTGATCTGGATTAGCCACTGTTTGAAGCAGGATACTGGGCTTGATAGAACATTGGTCTGTCCCATTACGCCAATGCTTTTGCACGAATATACTTAATGTGTGTATATATAATGTGTGTGTATATACTGTGCATGTGTGTTGGGGGGGGAGGCTAGTTAGGGGTGGAAGGTGTGGTGTGATTGATCTACGGTAGTTGGTAGCAGAGGCACTTACAGGTTACTCGTATTAGAGGTGGGAGCAGTTTGTGGGATGGTGGGCAGTTGCAAGGAGGTAGTTCAGGGGCAGGGCAATTTGTGGGGTGGTACAACAGTTGAGAGTGTAGTTTGGGGAAGTGGGCATAGTTTGGGGGTTTGTAGGCAGTTGCAGGACATAGATTGCCCACTCCCTCCTGCCACTGGAGGCCCTCCCACACACCCTCTCCCCTGTACCTTTTAAGTTGGGAGTAGGAGGGGTGCTCAGTACCTCCTGCTCTGTGACCACTGTCTACAATGCCGGCTTTAGGCCCTTCCTCCGTGCATCTGGGCTCTGGTTGGCACAGTTACCGATAGGTCTAGAGCAATCAGTTTTTACGAGCGCTAAAACCCGATGCAAAATAGCCAAGTGATGTTAGTGCATCAATTGCTTGGCTACTATGCATTAGATTTTGGCTAATTTGCATGGCCAGATCAGAAAATAGGCGATCGAGGGAAAAAACATGCAGTGGGCTGTTTTGTGCAGCAGGTCAGTTATCGGCGATTGTCGCTACAGTTATGCAAACTGGTTCAGCAATGATCGCTGACTTTAGCGCATCCCCCAGTATATGAAGGGACAAGATGAGTAGTAAAAGTCAATTGGGTTGAATAGATGGGTGGCTAAACTCAAGGCAAATTATATATACAGTTAAATAAAATCTGAGGAACTGGTCTAAATTACAAGGTGTGCAGCAAGCTAGTCCAGATGCAGAATGAGTAGCGTGACCATTTATTTTTTTCCTCAAAAGGGGACATCTACTAATTTTCAGTCCCGCCCCTAATCCTGCCCTAGCCCCGCCCCCAATCCTGCCCTAGCCCCGCCCCTAAATTTCTCCCATTTATTTTTCAAGTACACACAATATCTTATTAATTCATAATGATAACCATAAAATTTAAAAAAACACAAAGCACACTATGCAGAGAAAATATTAATTATCATTTATATTTGTTTTATTTTTCAAAGAGGTCAAGGCAGATGACTTTAAAATACGCAGTGTCACCTCAGTAACTATAGAAAACTAGACAAATTTATTGCTAAATATAGACAACAGATATATATTCTCAAAACTGCCCCCTCCCCTTCACTGCCTTCCAGCATTTGTCCCCCTTGTTGAACTGCTCCTTTGTCCCCAACAGCACTCCCCACATCACTATGTCCAATATCCCCCCCACCTGCATCCCCTTTGTTTCCTCTCCACCACCATTTAAAAACTCATTTCTACCTTATCTCCCTCCCTGCCTCCAGCATTTGTCTCCAACAGCATGCCCTGCATCACTATGTCCAATCCCCCACCTTGCATCCCCTCTCTTCTTACTTGTGGAACTGCTCCTCTTAGTCTTTCCAACTCTTTGAACTGCTCCTTGCTCCAGCACTCCTGGACTGCGGATGATAGCCCAGCATTTCCCAATGGCCCAGCCCAAGCAGCTTCGAAACACTGCATGTGGCTGACCCACAAGCCTCTCTCCGACGTGAACTCTGGCGTCGGAGAGAAAGCTTCTGGGCCAGCCATTAACAAAGGAGAGTGCTACTCCAAGGGGCAGGGCGAGGCAGCACGGTGAATCCAAGAGCCAGTGCAGGAACAGGAGGAGATTGGGGCAGGATCGCGAATGGTGGCAGCGGCAGCAGGTAAAGAAAGCTGTGTCCTCAGCTCTTCCAGGGTTTTGAACAGGACCGTCTCGTTATTAGATCACCCTCACCACTGAAAACGGGACATTTCGGCGTCCCAAAGTGGTGTGTGGGTACAACGGGACAGGCAATGTAATAACGGAACGGTCCCGTTCAAAACGGGACGTATGGTCACCTTAAGAATGAGTGAATAGAAAGTCACCACTTATATGAAGGGCTTAGAAAATAGCCAAGCTCTCACCTGGTTCTTAAAGTACAGGTAGTCTCGAGTTAGATATAGCCTTTAGAAACATAGAAACATAGAAATAGACGGCAGATAAGGGCCACCACCCATCCAGTCTGCCCACCTCAATGACCCTCCCTCTACCTTTCTCTGTGAATAGATCCCACCTGTCTATCCCATTTGGCCTTAAAATCAGGCACACTGCTGGCCTCAATAAACTGTAGTGGAAAACTATTCCAGCGATCAATCACCCTTTCAGTGAAAAAGAATTTCCTGGTGTCCCCGTGCAGTTTCCTGCCCCTGATTTTCCACGGATGCCCCCTTGTTGCCGCGGGACCCTTGAAAAAGAAGATATCTTCTTCCACCTCGATGCGGCCCATGAGATACTTGAATGTCTCGATCATGTCACCCCTCTCTCTGCGTTCCTCGAGTGAGTACAGCTGTAATTTATCCAGCCGTTCCTTGTAGGGGAGATCCTTGAATCCCGAGACCATCCGGGTGGCCATTCTCTGGACTGACTCAAGTCTCAACACATCCTTACGGTAATGCGGCCTCCAGAATTGCACACAGTACTCCAGGTGGGGGTCTCACTATGGATCTATATAATGGCATAATGACTTCAGGCTTACGGCTGACGAAACTCCTGCGTATGCAACCTATGATTTGCCTTGCCTTGGATGAAGCTTGTTCCACTTGATTGGCAGTCTTCATGTTCTCACTGACGATCACCCCTAAGTCTCGTTCTGCTTCAGTTCTTGTCAGGATCTCACCATTAATGGTGTAAGTCTAGCATGGATTTTGGCTGCCCAGGTGCATGACTTTGCATTTTTTGGCATTGAAGCTGAGTTGCCAGGATCTAGACCAGCGCTCCAGTAGGAGTAGGTCGTGCATCATGTTGCCGGGCATTAAATTTATGTCTGTTGTGCTTTTGCCCACTATGTTGCTTAGTTTGGCGTCATCGGCGAATAATGTTATTTTGCCTCGCAGCCCTTCAGCCAAGTCTCTTATAAAGATGTTGAATAGGATCGGGCCCAGAGTGTGGGGGCTAAGGCACGAGAAGGCTCGCTGGCAATTTATTTTGACACGGTGCAAATAGTGATTCTCCTTGAGATGACTTCAAGAGGCCTCAAAGGTGTGTAGAGGGCTATCATATTCTTTAAGTACTTTAAGAATTTTAAATGTAGCACTGTAAGGTATTGATAGCCAGTGTGGTTTTTGCAGAAAGGGTGTGATATGGTCACTCTGCTTTGCAGCCTATTATCACTGAGCACATTCTGAATTACTTGAGGGGGGCAGTTATGAAGGAAAGTCTTGAGCATGGGGTAATTTATGGGGTACTGGGACAAATGTGAGATTGAAGTCTTGAGGAGTGGGAACAGTTTGTGGGTGGCGGGGAAGTTGCTGGGGGGTTATTCTGGGGTTGGAGGGCTGATTATAGTATGGTAGGTAAATAGCAGGGGATAATCCTGGAGTTGGGCAGTTTGGAGGCTGGTGGGACAGATAGTATGGGGTGGCGCAATTGTGTGATAATTTTGGAGAGACACTTGTTGAGTGTTGATAGTTTATGGGGTAGGTATAGCAGCAGTGGGGGCAGTTGGGGGCAGATTGGGAGAAAGTGGCGGAGCAGTTGCAGGAAATAGTTGTGGGGGGGTGGGGCAGTTGTGGTGGATAATTTGGGGAGTGGGGGGTGCAGCTACAGTGTGTGTTTTGGTGAGTAGGGGCATTTTGGGGGATGGAGGAAGATGTGGGCAGTAGTAGATGTTCAGAGTGGGGACAGTAACATAGAAACATAGAAGATGACGGCAGAAAAGGGCTACAGCCCATCAAGTCTGCCCACTCTGCTTACCCACCCCCTGTCTATGCCCTAATGACCCAATTTCCTTATCTTGACCCTCGTAGGGAACCCACATGGGTATCCCATTTATTCTTAAAGTCTGGCACGCTGTCTGCCTCGATCACCTGCACTGGAAGCTTGTTCCAATGATCAACCACTCTCTCTGTGAAGAAATACTTTCTGGTGTCGCCATGAAATTTTCCGCCCCTGAGTTTGAGCGGGTGCCCTCTTGTGGCCGAGGGTCCCTTGAGAAAGAAAATATCATCTTCCACTTCGACACGTCCCGTGAGGTACTTAAATGTTTCGATCATGTCTCCCCTCTCCCTATGTTCCTCGAGAGTGTAGAGCTGCAATTTGTTCAGTCTCTCTTCGTACGAGAGACCTTTGAGCCCCGAGATCATCCTGGTGGCCGTCCGTTGAACCGATTCAATTCTGCGCACATCTTTACTGTAATGTGGCCTCCAGAATTGCACACAGTATTCCAAATAAGGTCTCACCATGGCCCTGTACAACGGCATTATGACTTCAGGCTTTCGGCTGACGAAACTTCTATTGATACAACCCAATATCTGCCTTGCCTTAGATGAAGCCTTCTCCACTTGATTGGCAGTTTTCATGTCTGCACTGATGATTACTCCTAAATCTCGTTCTGCTGAAGTCCTAGTTAAAGTTTCTCTGTTCAAGAAGGACGTCCTGCATGGATTTCCGCTTCCGAGGTGCATGACCTTACATTTCTTAGCATTGAAGCCTAGCTGCCAGGTTGAGGACCAACTTTCCAATGTAAGCAGGTCCTGCGCCATATAATTCTGTAAACTGCATTCACTTACTATATTACATAGTTTGGCGTCATCGGCGAATAGTGTTATTTTACCTTGAAGCCCTTGAGTCAGATCCCCTATGAATATGTTGAAAAGGAGTGGACCCAGGACCGAGTCCTGCGGCACTCCACTGGTCACCTCCGATGTTTTAGAGAGGGTACCATTAACCACCACCCTCTGAAGTCTGCCACTCAGCCAATCATTGACCCATGCAGTTAGTGTCTCTCCTAACCCCATCGATTCCATCTTGCTTAGCAGCCTGCGGTGTGGGACATTGTCAAAAGCTTTATTGAAGTCCAGGTACACGACGTCCAAAGACTCTCTCAAGTCCAACTTTCTTGTTACCCAGTCAAAGAAGCTGATGAGTTTGGATTGGCAGGACCTACCCTTGGTGAATCCATGCTGACTGGGATCCCGAAGATTCCCTTCATTCAAGTTCGTGTCCAATTTGCTTTTAATTAGTGTTTCCATGAGTTTGCACACTATTGACGTGAGACTCACCGGTCTATAATTCGCAGCCTCTGCCCTGCAACCCTTTTTATGCAGAGGAACGACATTAGCTAATTTCCAGTCCAGGGGAACTTTCCCCTTACTTAGGGAGAGATTGAATAGCTCAGCCAACGGTTTCGCCAGGACATCGCTCAATTCTCTGAGCACTCTTGGGTGCAAATTGTCTGGTCCCATGGCTTTGTTCACCTTGAGTCTTGCCAGTTCACTGTAAACTTCACCTGGTGTGAACTCAAAATTCTGAAACGGGTCTTCTGTGCTTTGTGTTGCCTTCAACTGCGGACCGTGTCCCGGTGCCTCACAGGTGAAGACTGAGCAGAAGTATTCATTCAGTAGTTCGGCTTTATCGGAATCTGCTTCCACGTAACTTCCGTCCGGTCTTCTAAGGCGTACTATCCCGCCTGTGTTCCTTTTTCTGTCACTAATATACCTGAAGAAGGATTTGTCCCCCTTTTTAATGTTTTTTGCCAGAATTTCTTCCACTCGAAGTTTTGCCTCCCTAACTGCCATTTTGACCGCTGTAGACCTGGTCCTATATTCTACTTTTGCCTCTCTTTTCTCCGTGCGCTTGTAGGAGAGAAACGCTTTTTTCTTCTTCTTAATGAGGTGCGAAATCTCCGCGGTGAACCATTGGGGTTTATTGTTTCTTTGTCGTTTATTTACTGATTTTATGAAGCGGCTAGTTGCTTCATGTATGGTTGATTTCAGTGTTAACCACTTAGCTTCTACATCATTGGTCTCCGCTTGGTCCTGCAGCGTCTGATGGACGAAATCTCCCATGCGTGCGAAGTCTGTGCCCCGGAAATTGAGTACCTTTGTTTTCGTGTTTGATCTAGGGAAGCCTTTCCTAAGGTTGAACCATACTATGTTGTGGTCGCTGGAGGCTAGCGTATCTCCTACTGAGACCTCTGAGACGCTTTCCCCATTGGTGAGTACCAGGTCGAGGATCGCCTGGGCCCTAGTGGGCTCCGTTACCATTTGTTTGAGACGTGCTCCCTTTATGGAGGTTAAGAGCCTCCTGCTACCGCTGGTTGTCGCTGAAAATGAGTTCCAGTCTGCATCAGGCATATTGAAGTCCCCTAGCAGTACAGCTTCTCCTCGTAGAGTGATATTCTCTATGTCTTCAATTAATTCTGCGTCCATGTCTTCCAGTTGTCTTGGGGGTCTGTATACCATACCTAGATACAGGCATTTTTCTCTGCCTCTTGCCAGGTTTACCCAGAGGGACTCCCCGGTGTACTTGACATCTGTGATCCTGCTGGTTTTGATGTCATCTTTAATGTATAGAGCTACCCCCCCCTCCTAACCTGCCCTCTCTGTCCTGACGAAGTAGATTGTAGCCCGGTATAGCCATATCCCACCCATGTGAGTCCGTGAACCAAGTTTCAGATATTGCCACCACATCTAGGTCGGCATTCCTTATTTCAGCCTCCAATTCTAGAATTTTGTTACCTAAACTGTGTGCATTGACATACATGGCCCTCCATATCTTGTGTTTGCTAAGTCCCTGTGAGGCGTATCCTACCCGAGTAGATAACAGGAGAAAGACAGGCATTTCCTAACTACTAAATTTCACTGTATGCAACTGGTCATTATTCAGCCTATCTTGATCAGCATAATTTTAAATGCTGTTTAGACCCAGATTTTAGTGTATGCAGCAGTAGATCCTCCTCCACTGCTATCCCACTATCAGTTGGTGTACAGGCTCTGTCCTGGGAACTCTTTTCTCCAACTATATTCATTCCCTTGGTGCTCTGACCTCCTCCTGTGGTTTTCAATATCTCCTCTATGCTGACGACTTCCAGTTCTACTTCTCTACACCAGAAATCTCTACAGGAATCCAGGCCTGAGTCTCAGCTTGCCTGTCCAATATTGCTGCCTGGATGTCTCACGGCCACTTAAAACTGAATATGGTCAAGACTGAGCTACTTATTCTTCCACCTAAACCTACCTCTCCCCTCCCCCACACTCTATCTCAGTGGATAACACTCTCATCCTCCCTGTCTTGTCAGCTCACAACCTTGGGGTCATCTTTGACACCTCTCTCTTTCTCTGGACAGATCCAACAGACCGTCAAAACCTGTCATTTCTTTCTCTATAATATCATCAAAATCTGATCATTCCTCTCTGAGGGGCAGTGGCGTACCTAGCATATGTGACACCCGGAGCCCATCATTTTTTGGCACACCCCCCCATCTGTATGAAAAACATGATTTTTAGTAACAAGCCACATGTCACACATGAGTACCTAGCAAAAGGCAGCATCTTACATATTGCAGTGAGCAGTACATCAATACATCCATTGTAAAACTAAACAAGCCAGACCAGTACAGATCAATCCTAACAGAAAACCATGTCTTTCGAACACACAGAACACAGAAAAAACCTTCGCCTAGTATGGAATATGTCATCACAAACTAACCCCTTCCCCTTTTACAAAACTGTAGTGTGGATTTTAGCCACGGTGGTAACAGCTCTGACACTCATAGAATTCTGAGCATCAGAGCTGCTACCACCACGGCTGGCGCTAAAAAAACGCTCTACAGTTTTGTAAAAGGGAGGATAAAATAAAAATACATAGACAGAGGTTAAACTGAACCAGCAAGAAGCTGGACTCTGAATAAAATGCAACACCACAGAAACAGTGGCATATGTCTCCTAAAGCAATAAATAAATAGAAAATTTTTGTTCTACCTTTGTCTTCTCTGGTTTCTGCTTTCCTCATCTTCTTGTTACTGTCTTCCTTCCATCCACTGTCTGCCATCTCTCTGCCCCTCCCTATATGACATCTTCTCTCCTTCTATGCCCCTTCCAGAAACTATATGCCTCCCCCCCCCCCCTTTGGTCTGGCATCCATCATCTTCCCTCTGTTCCCTCATGGTCTGGCATCTTTCTCCTTTCATCTCTCTTTCCCTCTCCCCTGTGGTTTTTAGCATCTCTCTCTTCTCATTTCCTCCGCTTAGATCTGATATCTCTGTCTCCTTCCCCGTTCTCTGGCATCTCTCTCTTCTCTCTCTCTCTCTCTCTTCCCTTTCCTTCTCTGGTCTTCCTTCTTTATTTTCTGCCTCCGTTTAAATTAAATTCTTTCTTACTATGCAGTCCTCAGTTTCCCTCTTTTCACTATGTCTACCCACAGCATGCCACCCCTTTCCTTCACCCCTCCACTATCTCACTAACTCTATCTTCTTTATCCCTCCTTCCATCCAGTATGTGTTCTCTTTCTCCACTTCCATTCAGCATTTGTTCTCCCTTGTCCCCACTTCCATTATCTGACCTCTTCTCTCTCCCCTTTCTACCCACTTCCATCATCTGCCCCTTCTCTCAATCTCTCCATCCACCACAGAGCCATCTTTCTCCCTTCCTCACCTTTCCGATTTGGCTCTAGCTCAGGGGTGCCCACACTTTTTGGGCTTGTGAGCTACTTTTAAAATGACCAAGTCAAACTGATCTACCAACAATAAAATTTAAAAAAAACACAAAGCACACTGTATGCTGAGAAAATGTTAATTATCATTCCTATTCTGGTTTTTTTTCAAAGAGGTCAAGGCAGATGACTCTATGCACTGTCACCTCAGTAACAACCATACAAAAATAGACAAATATATCCCCTCCCTTTTTACTAAACCAGGGAGCTGCGCTGAATGCCCAGGGCTACTCCCGACGCTCACAGGCTCCCTGCGCTAAAAAACGCTGTTGCGGTTTAGTAAAAGGGGGCCATAGTGCAAAATATAGACAGCAGATATAAATTCAGACACATTTTGATCACTAAATTGAAAATAAAATCATTTTTCCTATCTTGTCTGGTGATTTCATAAGTCTCTGGTTGCACTTTCTTCTTCTCACTGTGCATCCAATCTTTCTTCCCTTCTTTCAGCCTGAATGCTTCCTCTCCTCCAGACCTCATTCCCTCCCCCAACTTTTTCTTCCTCTCTCCCTGCCCTTTCTTTCTCCCTGCCTCCCTTTCTTTTTTCTCTCTTCATACTCCCTTTCTTTTTTTCTGTTTCCTTTCTGTCTCCCTGCCTGCCCCCTTTCTTTCTCCCTGCCCTCCACCAAGCCACTGCTGCCACCATCGGGGAACAGGCCCCAAAGCCGCCGCCGCGACTGCCGCAAGCTCTCTCTGCTTCCCACCGTCGGGCCGACCAGCATTCCTCTCCCCGACGTCAATTCTGCCATCGGAGAGGAAGTTCCGCCCAGCCAGGCAGCGATTGGCTGGCCCGAACTTCCTCTCCGACGGCAGCCTTAGGGGCACTGACCAGAAAGTAAAGCTACGAGAGTTCAGACCTGCCAGAAAAGTTTGCCTGTAAATGTAGGACAGCGAGGTTAGGGAATCACCCAATGATAATAGAGAATCGCCCAGAGTGCTCATTTAAATATTAATAACCTCGTTGTAATACATTTTCATGGCAGAGTTGGAGTCTGCCAGGAAGCTCAGAAAATCCTACAGTGAGCCCTTTTGAGAACTGGTCAGTGGAATACTTCCATACTAAACTGGAAAAAATATGGCACTACCCTTCTGATCAATAGCTTAAGTCACAGAACTGCCATTGCTTAACAAAAAAACTTAGGAGTCCTTTTACCAAGCTGCAGTAAGCAGCTTGGTAAAAGGACTGTTGACGTGTGTGTGCTAATTTTTTCAGCAATAGAGTTTGGCTGAGGGCGGAGAATTAATCAGTTAATACAGCTACATTACCATGTGCTAACTGGAATAGCATGTGAACTCTTACTGCCTTCAAAAGAGGTGTTGGTAAGGGCTCATGCACTAATTTTGTTAATGGCCATGCTCTAATGGCAACATTAATGCATGTAATCATCAAAATGTCAGGACTAATCTCACATTTATGCAGCACTTCATTCATCCAGAATCGCAAACTGTCTTATTGATCCTTAGTGCTGCATAAATGTGAGATTAGTTCTGACATTTTGGTTTTTATAGTCATTTGATGGTTCTTCACTTAAGTGTGTTTAAATAGTGCCAAAGGTTAGCATTAATGCATGGCCATTATATTAGAAAATGGAAAATGGGCCATTTTCTGGTTATGGCAAAAAATGAGGAAAGCAACTGTGGAACTGATGATCTTGATAAAGTCTTTATTAGCCAATTGTAGTATTCATGAAACACACCATAGGCAGCACAGTAAAAGAATTGTGGTGTGGACCCAACATGGTCCATGTTTCGGTCACAAAAGACCTTCTTCCGGGGTCAGTAGTTGCTGTAAATCACAACGAATGAATTGCTAATAAGCAAAACAATAAACCATGTGCCGGAGTGGTTGCCAAACTAGCGAAAGCACCGGATAGCCTTGGTATGCCCTTATGTAGGTCTTTTCTGCTCGTTAAGGCCACATTTTGCTGCAGCTTAGAAAAAAACTATCTTTTTTGTTTGGAAGATTTCTTTCAGCCACAAATGAGTGGTGTGTACAATCCAACTGAAAAAAAAGAGAATCTTTATTTTACTGATGCAACTTTATAACAAAATTGGGGACCCATTTTGGAGGACTGAGTTTCCAATTTCTACCTAACAGCCTAAATTTGACTTCCAGATCTCCCTCCCATATTTTCCTATTTCATTGGTAGCCACATGTGTTAAGACAGCTGACTCCTCTGCAGTGCTGTCTAAAATCTTATCTAGGTGAAGCATGAGCTACACCACTTTCATACCAGGCAAGCAAGTGATCAAGTGATCGTCACATCCACCAGCCACCCAGTTATCTACATATCTAATGATCAAATCACCAGCTAAAAGAGCCAACCTAACCCTTTCCTCCTGGGCAAAAGCTCCAGGAGACACATCCTCTCTGCAAGAGGATATTGCAACTTTAAAAAAAATCCCACATATTTAAAACCATGCTATAAAATGCAAAATTAATTGAAATGACCACTAGATGTCATAGTTGAACTTAAAACTAGACAAAAGTGTTATTTACTAGGCATTTAAACAATTGCTACAATAATTACTAACTGAGCAACATCATTAATACATAATTTTTTTTATATGATTCTAATTGATCAACAAGCATATCTGTTATGATTTTAAATTATCTAGTTTGACTGTTCCAATATCATAAGTTAATTAAAATCTGAAAGAATCCACTAATTGAGCATTAGTTTGTTGTACTGTTGATGAGGGTCTGAAAAATACTTAAACCACACATCATATACCCAATGATAAAGGGAAAACAGTGTCACAGACCATGGTAGATCATAGAGGTTCAATCTGAAAAGTATTTAGGACTAAATTTTATAAATTTGGGTGGCCAAAAAAGAGTATTAAGTGCTATTCTATCAACGGTGCTTAAAGTTGAGTGCCATTTATAGAACAGTGCTTAGTACTGGGATCAGCACCCAATTTGAGGCAGAATTACACCAACTAAAGCCTAAAACTAAAACTCCTTGAGCTTGAATTTAGATTGGGTCCCTCAAATTCTATAATAGTGCACAGTGGCATAGTAAGTGGGGGATGGGGGGGCGGTCTGCCTCAGGTGCCGCCTTGGTGGGGGAACCGACAACCTTCTCATCTCCAGCCCCCACTTCTTTCCTCCCCTCCCCACCTTCACTTCCCCTACACCCTACACCTCTACTTCTTCGCTGGCGTGAGCAGCAATTCCAACCTGCTGCTCGCGACAGCGTTAGCTCTCCTTCTGACATCACTTCTGGGTCCCATGCCTGTGAAGTGATGTTAGAGGTACAGCTGATGCCGATGCAGGCAGCAAATTGGTGATGCTGTTCACACCAGGAAAGTTAAAGAGGTACGGGGGGGGGAAGGGAAGGGGACTGCACACACACGGCAGGGGAACGGGGAAGGAGTGGGGATTGGAGAAGAAGGCACCACCCCGGGCACCTCTTACCCTCGCTATGCCACTGATAGTGCATGAATCTTTAGTGAATGCCACTGACCCTCCCATGCTCCTCCCATAATACGGCCACACCTTGAATACTGTGTGCAATTTTGGTCGCCTTATCTCCAAAAAGATGTAGCAGAATTAGAAAAGGTACACAGAAGAGCAACGGAAATGATAATTTCAAGTTTAAAGTTTAATTAAATTTTGATATGCTGACCATCAACATGCACCTGGCCAGTTTACAAAGCTAAAAATAATGTTAAAATAAATTTTAGAAGGGGGGGATAGGAGGGAAAAAAATGTGAACATTAAATAGACAAATTACAAATACGAACATGAACTGAGGGTAAAGAGGGAGGAAAGTTAATAATTACATCCTTAAAATAAATTAATTAGGGGAAGAAGGAGGGGTGGAATAAAACACCAGGAAAGGGGATCGCTTCTTAAAAGAGGTTCATTTAATATACTGCTGTACTGTTGGAGAAGATATTTAGGCACAATGGTATGCATCTTGGAATAAGAACATTTTTAGTTTAATCTTAAATTTGTTGAGTGAATTTTCATGGTGGAGTTGAGGTGGCATGGCGTTTCATAAAGTTGGAGCTACAATGGAAAAATTAGTATTTCTAGTGTAGTAGAATTCCTTGATAGAAGGCTTGGTTAATAAATTTTGACCAGCCGATCTAAGGGTCCGGGGAGAGCAATAGGGGATGATGAGTCTGTCAAGAAAGGGTGGGAGGCGCAAAAGTTTGATTTTAAAGACCAGCAGTAAAGTTTTGTAAGTGATATGATGTGTTATGGGTAGCCAATGTGCTTCTCGCAGAAGAGGGGTAACGTGATCATATTTTCCTACTTTAAAGATGAGTTTAATTAACGTATTATGAATGAGCTGCAGATGACGTTTCTTTTTGGGTGATGCCATTTTAGAGGGAGTTGCAATAATCTAAATGGGAAATGACTGGTGAGTGAATAGGGCTCTTCAGCCTGGCGAAGAGATGGCTCAGGGTTGATATGATAGAGGTCTATAAAATACTGAGTGGAGTGGAAAGGGTAGATGTGAATCACTTGTTTACTATTTCCAAAAATACTAGGACTAGGGGGCATTTGATAAAGCTGCTAAGTAGTAGATTTAAAACAAACTAGCGAAAATAGTTCTTCACACAACATGTAATTAAACTCTGGAATTCATTGCCAGAGAATGTGGTGAAATCAGTTAGCTTAGCAGGGCTTAAGAAAGGTCTGGATAATTTCCTAAAAGAGAAGTCCATAGGCCATTATTGAAATGGCTTGGGGAAATCCACTGTTTATTCCAAGGATAACCAGTATAAAATCTGTGTCACTTTCTTAGGATGTTGCCAGGTATCTGTGACCAGGGTTGGCAACTGTTGGAAACAGGATACTGGGTTTTATGGACCTTCAGTCTGACCCAGTATGGCATTTCTTATGTTCTTATATACCTGTTCCACTCCACTCAATATTTTATAGACCTTTATCATATCTCCCCTGAGCTGTCTCTGGCCACTTTAGCCTTTCCTCATAGAGAAGTCATCCCCTGTGGTGTAACGAGCGTAGGAGATGCCAGAGGTGGTGGTGCCCCCCAATGAGCCCTTCTTACCACTCCCCCCCCTTCCGCACCAGCCCCCCTCCCCTGCTTCTTCCACACCCCCATGCCACACTTGCGTCCTCCCTTCCCATCCCCGTATCTCTTTAAATTTTTGCAAGCGCAAGCAGCTTCTCCATCCTGCTGCCGTGCTGGTGTTGGCGCTGGTGTTGGTTCCCGCTGACATCACTTCCTGGCTCCACAACCCGGATGTGATTTCAGAGGAAGCCAGCCAGAGTTGCTCACGCTGGCAAAGATTTTAAAGAGGTATGGGGTGGTGGGGAAGGGAGGGCGCAAGTATGGCGAAGGGTGGGGGGGGCAGAGAGGTGCAAGAAACCCCACCAAGACAGTGCCTGGGGAGGTCCGCCCCTCACCCCACTTACCCCCACTGGTCATCCCATCCCTTTTATCATTTTTGGCACCTTTTCTAATTCCACTATATCTTTCTTGAGATACGGTGACCAGAATTGCACACAGTATTTGAGGTTCTGCCACACCCTAAAGCAACAAAAAGACATTATAACATAAGTACATAAGAATAGCCTTACTGGGTCAGACCAATGGTCCATCAAGCCCAGTAGATCGTTCTCACGGTGGCCAATCCAGGTCATTAGTACCTGGCCAAAACCCATGGAGTAGCAAGATTCTATGCTACCGATACAGGGCAAGCAGTGACTTCCCCCATGTCTTTCTCAATAACAAGTTCAGGAACTTGTCCAAACATTTCCAGGAACTTGTCCAAACATTTCTTAAAACCAGCTATGCTATCCGGTCTTACCACCTCCTCTGGCAACGCGTTCCAGAGCTTAATTCTCTGAGTGAAAAAAAATTTTCTCCTATTGGTTTTAAAAGTATTTCTCTGTAACTTCATCGAGTGTCCCCTAGTCTTTGTAATTTTTAATGGAGTGAAAAATCGATCCACTTGTACCCGTTCTACTCCACTCAGGATTTTGTAGACTTCAATCATATCTCCCCCTCAGCTGTCTCTTTGCCAAGCTGAGGAGCCCTAACCATTTTAGTCTTTCCTCATACGAGAGGAGTTCCATCCCCTTTACCATCTTGGTCGCTCTTCTTTGAACCTTTTCTAGCACCACTATATCTATTCCTTTCCTAATAATTCCTAACATTATATTTGCTTTCTTAGCTACCTCCACATATTGAGCTGAGAGTTTTAATGTAACCTCAACGATGATACCTAGATTCTTTCCCTGGGCAGTGACTCCTAATGTAGAACCCTGCATCATGTAGCTAGCTCAGGTTCCTCTTTCCCACATGCAACACTTTGCAAGTTGCCATTTTGATGCCCAGTCTCACAAGGTCCTTTTGCCATTTTTCAAAATCCTCTTATGATTTAACAACTTTGTGTCATTAGCAAATGTAATTATCTCACTAGTTATTCCCACCTCTAGATCATGGATAAATATGTTAAAAAGCAGCGGTCCCAGCACAGACCCCTGGGGAACCTGCTGTATTTACCCTTCTCCATTGAGAATATTGGCCGTTTAAACCGACTCACCATTTTGTCTTTCAACCAGTTCTTAATCCATAATAGAACATTGGATTAGATTCACTAAGCAATCTGATCATGTACCAATAGTGAGCCCTTTGCGACCTGATTTCTCTCCGACCCAATTCACTAACCTATCCTCCCATGCAAATTAGTAAAATCCCATGCAATATAGCCAAGTGATTGATTCACTAACAATTGCTTGGCTATTTTGAATCGGGTTTTACTATTGTCAAACCCAACTGCTGCAAACCTGTTGGTAACCGACAGGTCTGCAGGTTTTTTGACAGGCCTGCCTGTCTTTTTTATTCATTTTTTTTCCATGGCACACGCACAATATCTGCCCCATTAAAAAAAAAAAAGAAAAGACAGGCAGACCTGTCAAAAAACGGCCGAGGGCCCCCCCCCCCCCCCCCCCGACAAACGCAATCCCCCCAGCGACCCACAAATAGCAAGAGGGATGCCCACTCCCTCCTGCCACCACCTGATGCTGCCCTCCCTGCCCACGCGAATATGGCAGAAGGGATGCCAACTCCCTCCTGCTATCAACCGAGTCACCCCCAACCGGCACGCGACTCACCCTCCCCCCCGGCCTGGCCCCCCCCTGTACCTCCTAGTTGGGAGCAGGAGGGGTGCTCAGTGCCTCCTGCTCCTCCCGACCCTAGCAATGAACAGGGAGGAGCCTAAGGCCCTGATCAGCTCCTACCCTCTTGGGAGGGGTCTGAGACATCTGAGCCAATCAGGGACTTCCTTAGACCTCAGAAATACCACTCATCACTCAAATGTTTATCATAGCGATAAGCTTAACGTGTTGTCTCCTCACTGGCCCACTTTTTTATCCTAATCGTATTTCAATGTCTAAAGTGCAGTTTTTAAAGTGCAATAGTTTCAAAGTGCTTAAAAAGTGCCTTAAAGTGCTACTAGTCAAATGCTTTTACATATGTACTAAAGGCTTATCTCAGTTTTATGATAGAGGAAACTCGGATCCAACATGTTTCGCATATTCAACGCTTTATCAAGGATCGTTTCCCTAGAAAAGTAAAAAATATATTAGATTAAGGGCACCTTTTACAAAGATGCGCTAGTGTTTTTAGCGCACACACCGGATTAGCGCGTGCTATAATGCACGCTACCTGAAAAACTACCGCCTGCTCAAGAGGAGGCAGTAGTGGCTAGCGCACGCTATTCAGCGCGTTAAGGCCCTAATACACCTTTGTAAAAGGAGCCCTAAATATTTAAATATATTATTTTACTATCCTAGCACTCACTACAATCACTCCGTCGTTACCCGACCATTCATTTACAATGTGTCAAGATGACGGCGGCTTTTTTCTCTGCCTCTTTATACTCCCTTCAAATCAGCTGACCCATGATGTCATCATTGCCAGACATCCAGATCAAAATAGAGAAGCACATTCTAAAACTAAATTCAAACCCCCGGGCACTACAGAATTAATTTTATAAATCCATTTTTGCTCAAGATAATTTACTATAGAGGGTGAATCATGGAAAGTTCCAGGTAGAGATTTAACTCTCTTCTCAAACAAATGCACGGATTGCAATAGCAAGAATGTCATCTACGCTATTGTCTGCCCCTGTGCCTTAATATACGGTATATTGGATGAACAAGTAGATCCGTGAAACTTAGGCTGACAGAGCACAAGTCTCAGATCGCTACAGAGTCTTTACAAGCTCCATTGATCCAGCATTGGATAAGTAAGAATCATACATTGGGGGACTTGCGGTGGTGTATTATAAATCAAATTGAAGGGAGGGAGGATGGTAATGATGAACCTTTTTTTTTTTTTTAATTATCTTGAGAAAAAATGAATTTATAAAATTAATTCTGTATACTGTCTATCAACCATGATATGTTGTTATGAATGGAGATGAGAGATATCCTTAGGGATCAAAGTTTACTGCATTTTCCTAATTCTAAGACTGTATGATCTAAAAAAAAAAGGCATTCACCTCTGGCAGTGAAGATTTTTATGTTCTACCTATTAATGCTAGAGCTTGTGTAAATTATTTGGTATTTTGTAACATTTTGAAAGCATATATTTTTAGTAATATTTAGAGGTATATTGATGTGCTTGTTTATTAATTTGTGATCCCAGACTGTCTAGTTCTTCTGTTTGTTGGAATTGACATAAAACTTTACAGTTATTGTGGACAATAAGAATATTTTTGTATTTGTATGTAAATGTTTTGGCTCAGTGATAGAAAATCCTGTGAATGTGTACTGTTTCTTTTCATTTTCAAGTGAAGGAATGCACAAGAATTTTTTGACTAGAATGTAAGGACTATGAATGCTCATGGACATGGAGAGGACATAAGGACATAAAGACATAAGCAGTGCCTCTGCTGGGTCAGACCAGAGGTCCATCCCGCATAGCAGTCTGCTCGCGCGGCGGCCCATTCTGGTCAAGGACCTGCATAGTAATTCTCTATCAGTACCCCTCAATCCCCTTATCCTTCAGGAATTCATCCAAACCCTTCTTGAAACCCTGTAGTGTACTCTGTCGTATCAAACCCTCTGGAAGCGCATTCCAGGTGTCCACCACCCTCTGGGTGAAGAACTTCCTAGTATTGGTTCTGAATCTGTCCCCTCTTAATTTTTTTGAATGCCCTCTCGTTCTTGTAGTTTTCGAAAGTTTGAAAAATCTGTCCCTCTCTACTTTCTCCATGCCCTTCATGATCTTGTAAGTCTCTATCATGTCCCCAGTGGCGTACCTAGCATATGTGACACCTGGGGCCCATAATTCTTTGGCACCCCCCCCCCATCTGTACGAAAAACATGATTTTTAGTAACAAGCCACACGTCACACATGTGTACCTATGAAAAGGCAGCAGCTTACATATGCAGTGAGCAGTACAACATCAATAAACCCATTGTAAAACTAAACAAGCCAGACTAGTACAGATCAATCCTACACCATCAATCCTAACAGAAAACCATGTCTTTCGAACACACAGCACACAGAAAACACCTTCACCTAGTATGGAATATGTCATCACAAACTAACCCTTCCCCCTTTTACAAAACTGTAGTGTGGATTTTAGCCACAGTGGTAATAGCTCTGACGCTCATAGAATTCTGAGCATCAGAGCTGCTACCACCACGGCTGGCGCTAAAAAACGTCTACAGTTTTTTAAAAGGGGGGATAAAATAGAAATACATAGACAAAGGTTAAATTGAACCAGCAAGAAGCTGGACTCTGCATAAAATGCAACACCACAGAAACAGTGACATGTCTCCTAAAGCAATAAATAAATAGAAAATTTTTGTTCTACCTTTGTCTTCTCTAGTTTCTGCTTTCCTCATCTTCTTGTTACTGTCTTCCTTCCATCCACTGTCTGCCATCTCTCTGCCCCTCCCTATATGGCATCTTCTCTCCTTCTATGCCCCTTCCAGAAACTGTATCCCTCCCCCTTCCATCTCTCCTTTCGCCCCCATTGGTCTGGCATCGTTCTCCTCTCCTTCCCTCTCACACACCTGCAATCCCTTTCTTCCTTCATTTTCCTTTTCAATTTATTTTCTGCATCCATCTAGAGCAGCGGTCTCAAACACGCGGCCCGCGGGCCACATGTGGCTCTCCAGGTTTTATTTGCGGCCCACAGTCTGGAGGCATCATTCTCTTCCTTTTGGAGCAGCAGCTGGCTCGTTCATTCAAAGCCGCGGGTTGGTGGCTCCTTGCGCTATCCATTCCTGCATCGGAAGCCTCTCTGATGTCACAACATCAGAGAGGCTTCAGACGCAGGCACGGATCTCGCAAGGAGCCGCCACCCCGGCTTTGAACGAACGAGCCGGCCAGACACGCTGCTGCTCCAGTAGCGTACCAATGGGGGGGCGGTCCACTGTTCTCCCTAGAGTGCCGAACCTGCTTCCCTTCCCTTCTCACTGCTGCCATCGGGGATCAGGCCAGCACCGTGTTCTTTGATCTCCCTGCTTCTCTTCCCTGCGGGGCCGACCAACTCTCGCGGCCCGACGTCAATTCTGACGTCGAGAGTACGTTCTGGCTAGCCAATCGCTGCCTGGCTGCCCGGAACGTCCTTTCCGAAGTTAGAATTGACATCGGGCGGCGAGAATTGGTCGGCCCCGTGCAGAAGAGAAGCAGGCAGGCAGCGGCAGCAGCCTATTCCGCGGCGGCGGTGGCATGGGGGAGGGCAGGAAGGAAGGAAGAAAGAAGGTGGGGTAGGGACAGGGAGCCAGAAAAAAAAGCAAAAAATGGGGCGCGGAGGAAGGAAGAAAGAAGGAGGGGGGACAGGGAACCAGAAACAAAGCAAAAAATGGGGCACGGAATCAGAGAAAGACAGACAGAGAAAGAAAGAAAAAGTTGGAGGAGGGAATGAGGTCTGGAGGAGAGGAAGCATACAGGAGATTGAAAGAAGGGAAGAAGTATTGGATGCACAGTCAGAAGAATAAAGTGCAACCAGAGACTGATGAAATTACCAAACAAAGGTAGGAAAATGATTTTATTTTCAATTTAGTGATTGAAATGTGCCAGTTTTGAGAAAGAAAAGATATTGAACTTTAAATGTGAGTGCTGCAGAAAAAAATAAAGTACTTGGAGGGCCGCAGAAAAAATAGTTAATGTCTTATTAAAGAAATGACAATTTTGCATGAGGTAAAACTCTTTATAGTTTATATATCTTTCCTTTTAACTGTTAAAGGAAAGTTTTTATCTTCTTTTCACTCTTTTCCTTCCAGCGTCTGCCCTGTCTCTTCAATCCAGCATTTGCCTGTTCCATCCTCTGTCTGCCCCTTCCGGAAACTGTCTGTCTCCCCCTGCCATCTCTCCTCTAGACCCCCCCCCCCTTTGGCATCTATCATCTTCCCTCTGTTACCTCATGGTCTGGCATCTTTCTCTTTTCACCTCTCTTTCCCTCCCCCCTGTGGTTTTTAGCATCTCTCTCTTCTCATTTCCTCCACTCAGATCTGATATCTCTGTCTCCTTCTCCGTTCTCTGGCATCTCTCTCTCTCCTCTCTCTCTTCCCTTTCCTTCTCTGGTCTTCCTTCTTTATTTTCTGCGTCCGTCTAAATTAAATTCGTTCTTACTATGCAGTCCTCAAATTCCCTCTTTTCATTATGTCTACCCACAGCATGCCACCCCTTTCCTTCACCCCTCCACTATCTCACTAACTCTATTTTCTTCCCCCATCCAGCATGTCCTTTTTCGTTATCCCTCCTTCCATCCAGTATGTGTTCTCTTTCTCCACTTCCATTCAGCATTTGCTCTCCCTTCTCCCCACTTCCATCATCTGACCTCTTCTCTCTCCCCACTTCCATCATCTACCCCTTCTCTCTCTTTCCCCCCACTTCCATCATCTGCCCTCTTCTCTCTCCCCTTCTCTCCACTTCCATCATCTGCCCCTTCTCTCTGTTTCCCCCTACTTCCATCATCTGCCCTCTTCTCTCTCCCCACTTCCATCATCTGCCCCTTCTCCCCACTTCCATCATCTGCCCTCTTCTCTCTCCCCACTTCCATCATCTGTCCCCTTCCCTCAATCTCTCCATCCACCACAGGCCCATCTTTCTCCCTTTCTCACCTTTCTGATTTTGGCAACAAGATCGGCAAGGCCCCCCCCCAGCGATGGCGCTCAAGTTCGGCCTCCTTCTCCCGGCATCAACAGAACTTCAGATCGGAAACAGGTGCTCAGTCAAAGCTTCCCTCTGACTGAACTGCCTGGGCGGAAACAGGAAGCTAAGTCAGGGGAAGCTTTTGACTGAGCACCTGTTGCCGATCTGAAGTTCTGTTGATGCCGGGAGAAGGAGGCTGAACTTGAGTGGTGGGGGGGGGGGGGCGCGCCGATGCCGCTGAGTGCCTTCGCGGAGGGGGGCACTGATGCCGGGGGGAGGGCGCCGATACCGCTGAGTGCCGTCGCCGATGCCGCTGAGTGCCGTCACCGTTGCAGCCCAGGAATTTTCCGGACCTGGCCAGCTGTGCACCCCCTCTAAGGCTGAACCCGGGTGGACCGCCCCCCCACCCCCCTTGGTACGCCACTGCATGTTCCCTCTAAGCCTCCGCTTCTCCAAGGAAAAAAGGCCCAGTTTCTCAATCTTTCGACATATGTAAGGTTTTCCATACCCTTTATCAGTTGCGTCGCTGTCCTCTGAACCCTCTCGAGTATCGCCATATCCTTCTTAAGGATAATCCTGATGAATCCTAACATGAGAGTGTAAAACACTCTGATTACAATACACATAGGGCTCCTTTTACTATGGTGCGCTAGAATTTTTAGTGTGCGCTGCATGCGCTAATCCCACGCTACGCACCAACCCCGCACAACGCGCCAAGACCTAATGCCAGCTCAGTGCTGGCGTTAGTGTCTAGCACGCGCGCTATAACCACTAGCGCAGCTTAGTAAAAGGAACCCATAATCTTGAACTTTATATGATTCCTTACAAGTAACCAGTGGAACTCTGTCAGGACAGGAATTATACAATTCCCCGTTTTAAGGCCAATAATAAATGCGCATGAGAAAGAATTGCCTAGGGTTACCATATGGCTCCAGAAAAAAGAGGACGGATTGAGACATCCAAGTTTTACAAGCCCAAAAGCTATCAAATCGGTGCACATTCAGGTCCGGTAGGCTCCAGGTCAGTCCGGTAGGCTCCAGAAAAAGGAGGATGGATTGAGCCATCTGGGTTTTACTTCCATTGCTTTTAGTGGAAGTAAAACTTGGATGTCTCTGGAAACATTCAAATCTAAGCTAAAAGCCTACTTTTTCGAGGCTCTTAACTCTTACCAATGTCTGCTTTATCATTCCCTCTGTGAGAAATTCCCTAACCCATATTTGTCTCTTTTGATTAGAATGTAAGCTCTATTGAGCAGGGATCGTCTCTTACATGTTTCATGTACAGCACTGCGTATGCCTGGCAATGCTATAGAAATGAGAAACAGTAATAGTAGTATGTAAGGAAATAAGAAGGGCTCCTTTTACTAAACTGCAGAAAAGCTTCTTACTGCGGGCCGGCATGATAAATGCTCTGACGCTCATTCTATTCCTATGAGTGTCAGGGCAGCCCGCAGTAAGAAGCACTTCTGTGGTTTAGTACAGCCCAGCATAAGTAAGGGGCCCTTTTAATAAGCTGTGTTAGGTGCTACCGCATGCCTGATATAGCTTAAGTTGGCATACCATGGATGCACTGAGGCATCTTGTGGTGCATTAAAAAATATTTTTTGAGGGGATGTGTCTGGGCAGAGAGTGGATGTTTCTGTGCTAATTAGTTAACACAGCTGCATTACTATGTACTTGCTGATTAGTGCAAGAATAGCACATGGGCCCTTACTACCAAGAAAATAGGTGGCAGTAAGTGCATATGCAGTCTTTTTGTTTTTAATGGTCATATGCACATGGCCATTAATACAAAAAATAGGAAAAGACCATTTTTATAGTTCTAGTAAAAAAAGAAAAAAGAA